>NC_056627.2:355017129-356217129 GCF_002870075.4 Lactuca sativa | reverse complement strand
AAATCAAACAACGCTGCCGATAGTTCCTTCTCATTGATGAGCCTTTGCCAAAAGGTTGCTTTCGATGGAACAAACTTTAGCGAATGGATAAGATACATTCGCACAATTGCTCGCTACGAGGACAAGGAGTATGTCCTTGATGAAAAGCTCGAGAAGATCAATCCAGAAATCGCTACTCCGGCTGAAATGAGTGCTTTTGAGACTCATGAACGTGATGCAACGAAGGTTCACTGCATCATGATAGCCACAATGAACTCTGAATTCCAAAAGTCCTATGAGGACATGTATCCATACGAGATGCACCAAGACTTATTGGAGAGATACCACCAAAACGCGAGACAAGAGCGTTATGAGATTTTCACTAACATGATTTCCGCTAAGATGGGTCATGGAGAGTCTCTTACCGTGCACCTGCAAAAGATGCAAAGGTATGTCGATCGTCTTCGCAAGTTGAATGTTGACTTTGGGGAAGACTTGGCGATCGACATGGTGCTTCACTCTTTGCCTCCGATGTACAATCAATTTAGGATGACCTACCACATGAACAAAGTAGAGGTCACCCAAAGCAAACTCCAAGGTCTCTTGAGGGTCGCTGAGAGCAACTTCAAGGACAAGTCTATTGCACCAACTCCCAATCCACCCGCTGCTCCTGTCTTGGCTATTAGTCAAGGAAAGGGAAAGAAGAGGAAGGCTTCGTCTAAAAACTATCACAAGGTGAAAGCCCGAGATGGTGCCTCTTCTAGTGGGACCAAAGTTGATCCCGCTAAGCCCTGCCTTAACCCTAAGGAGGCAGAGTGCCACCACTGCCACAAGATAGGACATTGGAAGAGAAGCTGCCCAGAGTACCTGCAAGCCATCAAAGAAGGAAAGATCAAGCCATCTTTCGCAGGTATATACACAATTAAATCTAACGATTCTAGTCATGCTATTTCTTGGGTTCTTGATACCGGTTGTGGTTACCACATTTGTTCTAATGTGCAGGGACTAAGAAGAAGTAGGGATGTGGAGCAAGGAAGAATCAATCTAATCATGGGGAACAGAAGATCGTCGCCTGTGACCAAGATTGGAGTGTATTCTTTAGTGCTTAGGAATAATTTATGTTTAGATTTGAACAATTGTTGCTATTCGCCAGAAATGGCTAGAAACATCATTTCATTTCATGGTTTGTTTAGACAAGGTTTTAGATCTTCTTTTAATAATGAGAATGGTTCTATTTTAGCTTATCTAAATGGTGTTTTTTTCTTTGAAGCTATACCATGTAATGGAATTTATGAAACTGTTATGATTGTTGATAACTTAGGAAATGATGTTTGAATATAGATTCTTCCAATAGTTTGGATAAAGCATCCTTGTGGCATAGTCGTCTTGGACATGTCAACAAGAAACACATAGCCCAACTCCAAAAGGATGAAGTGTTGGAGTCATTCGACCTTAGGGAAGATGACACGTGCGAGTATTGTTTGCTTGGAAAGATGACTAAGTCACCCTTCGCTGGTACGTGCGAAAGGGGTGAAGGTTTATTGGACCTAATACATACCGATGTATGTGGACCGTTTAGATCAACCACGAAGGATGGGAACCGCTTCTACGTGACTTTTACCGATGACTATAGTAGATATGGGTATATCTATTTAATCAAGCAAAAGTCAGAAACTTTTGAAAAGTTCAAAGAGTTTAAGAATGAAGTGGAGAATCAATTGGGCAGGAAGATCAAGATGCTTCGATCCGATCGAGGAGGAGAGTACCTAAGTCTTGAATTCCACAAATATCTCAAGGAGTGTGGAATAGTTTCGCAATTGACGCCACCTAGGACACCACAATTGAATGGTGTGGCAGAAAGGCGTAACCGAACCTTATTGGATATGGTTCGCTCTATGATGAGTCGTGCTTCACTATCAATCTCTTTTTGGGGGTATGCCTTAGAGACGGCCGCCCATATCCTTAACCAAGTCCCTACTAAGAAGGTTGCCAAAACACCTCACGAGATATGGACGGGGAAAGCTCCTTCGTTGGCACATATCAAGGTTTGGGGTTGCGAGGCTTTCGTAAGACGAGACACTCACGACAAACTTGAACCTCGAAGTGAGCGATGTATTTTCATCGGCTACCCGCCGAAATCCTTTGGATGTCTCTTCTATAGAAGGACAATGTTGTCTTTGTTGCGAGGAGAGGAGTTTTCCGAGAGTGAGAACTCATAGGACAAGAGGACAGTGGGAGGCAAATCGAGCTTAAAGAGATTCAAGAGTCGGTAGATGAAGGAACCTCTACCGCTGGCACTCAACCCGAGGAGGAAACTCCGGTTGAACCAATTGACGAGTCCTTACCTCTTAGACGTTCCGATAGAGTTAGAGTTCAACCCTAGTTTTATGGTTTTCATATTACTACCGAAGGGGACACGTATATTAGTGATGGTACACTAGTAAATCTTGATGAACCTAATAGCTATAAGGAAGCCATGGCAGGCCCGGATTCTGCAAAATGGAAAGAGGCGATGGATAGCGAGATCCAATCCATGTATGATAACCAAGTTTGGAATTTGGTTGATCATGTGCCCGGACATAAGACTGTTGGGTGTAAGTGGATCTTCAAGAAGAAGACCGACGTGGATGGAAAGGTACACACATATAAAGCACGATTGGTTGCGAAGGGATTTACTCAAACTCCCGGAGTTGACTATGAAGAGACCTTCTCACCAGTTGCGAAGATAAAATATATTAGAGTGATGCTAGCTATTGCCGCATTTCATGATTATGAGATTTGGCAAATGGATGTCAAGACCGCTTTCCTTAATGGAAAGTTGGCTGAGGATGTTTACATGGCTCAGCCAGAAGGGTTTGTGGATCCGAAACATCCGAATAGAGTGTGTAAGCTTGAGAAGTCCATTTATGGACTTAAGCAAGCATCTCGCAGATGGAATCTCTGCTTCGATGAGAAAGTCAAAGAGTTTGGATTTGTACGAAGCGAAGATGAGTCGTGTGTATATGTCAAAGCCAGTGGGAGTATAGTAAGCTTTCTAGTTTTATATGTCGATGACATATTAATCATAGGAAACGACATCCCGACTTTGCAGGAGGTTAAGTCCTGGCTCGGGAAGTGCTTCGCTATGAAGGACCTCAGAGAAGCTTCTTACATAAGGATAGTAAGAGAAAGAAGTAAGAGACTAATTGGACTTAGTCAGAACACTTACTTAGAGAAAGTACTAAAACGTTTTAGTATGGAAAACTCGAAGAAGGGAGAATTACCGATACAAAGCAATGCCAAATTGAGTAAGACTCAAAGTCCGAGTACCGAAGTTGAGATAGCTGAAATGAGCCGAGTTCCATACGCTTCCGCAGTTGGCTCAATCATGTACGCTATGACTTGTACTCGCCCTGATGTAGCCTTTGCTTTGAGCATGGTTAGTAGATATCAAGGGAACCCTAGCAGAGCACATTGGATTGCTGTGAAGAATATCCTTAAGTACCTTCGGAGGACGAAGGAATGGTTTTTAGTCCTCGGAGGGAGCGATGACTTGAAGGTGCGAGGGTACAGTGACGCCAGCTTCCAAACCGATAGGAACAACTACCGTTCGCAATCGGGCTGGGTCTTTACCCTAAATGGAGGAGCAGTGACTTGGAAGAGTTCCAAACAGGAAACAGTAGCTGATTCAACGTGCGAATCAGAGTACATAGCAGCGAGCGAAGCGTCAAAGGAGGCAATATGGCTGAAGAACTTCATTGGTGACCTTGGAGTTGTACCCGCCATAAAGGAGCCCATGGAGATTTTCTGTGATAATGAAGGAGCGGTTGCCTTGACTAAAGAATCGAGGGATCATGGTAGATCTCGACATATCGACAGAAAATATCACTTCATCAGACATCGTGTAGAAGAAGGAGAAGTCGTAGTGAAGAGGATATCATCAGAAGATAACCCAACAGATCCACTTACGAAGGGACTGAGTAGGGTTAAGCACTTGCAGCATGCTAGGAGTATTGGGCTGAAGGATGGTATTAGCATAGATTAGATAGTTTTAGAAACGTGTAATAGATAAATGTAATTGACATTTGATGATTAAATAAAGGAGTTTTATTTATAAGTAAAGCTACTGTCATATGTTAATTGTTTAACTATTGTTTCAATTTTTGCATGTTTTGACTTGCAGAATACTTGAGTTTATTAGGAATAATCAAATTATTCAAATTGTCCACAATCGTTCATGTGTTGGAAGTAGATATGAATGAAGATTGTCATGAATTGGTGCGTAGATTGTCTAAATGGTATTAGACATAGCAAAGGGTTGCTGCGACGTTCATGAGTGCTTATGAACTGGTTTTGAGCAATGGAATAAACCCGCGCTTGCTGGAATCACCATATGGAATATGATATATAAGAGGTGATCGCAAGACGATAATATCATATAGTCTTAAAACCTAGATATATGGTTTATTATTTGCTAATTGATTGTACATTGATAATGCGAAAACGCATTGGTAACTCAATGTTATAAAACGCATTGTTGTGTATAGTTGATTATTGAATAAGTAAATGCATATAAGTCGAAGTTTATCTGTAAATTTTATCCTAAGAGGGTAGAAGAGATATCTCGGCCGCTCGATGATGTGTCGGGCTCGGTCAGAACTAAATTGATGTGTTCGATTAAGTTCTATGTCAAATAAATCGAAGATCGAGAAACCTAAATGCTTGACTAATCATTCCATAGAATTGTCAGCATGATATCTAACATAGGACTGTACGATCCCTTATCTAGAGGATAGGTTACTGATAAGATCAGAGTTTGACAGCGTCTTTGAGAGCTGGGATTGCTAATCGGGTTGCACGTTACATTTGTGGTTACTAGACTTATCCAAGTGGAGACTGTTGGATTAGTGTCTAAGCCCATAACCATATTTGGTAAGTACTTGACCCGGTTGTGCATGGTCCTTTTGGGTTGCCTTCACCAAAGCAACTTGACTGGAGAAATTAAATAAAGAGAGAGGTTATTGTGATTTATTAATATGTTATAAGAATAATATATTAAAGGAAAAATCATATTTGTTTAATTAATATTGGTCAATAATTAATTAGGAATTAATTTTGTGATCAAGTGTAATTAATTAAACTAGAGGGGCTGAATTGTAATTATAAGATAGTTGCAAGATAGGGCAATATTTATCCTTGTTAAAGGATGGACGAATTCAAGGATAAGGATATCCTTAAAATCGTCCAAGGATAAGTAGATAAGGGTTTTTCAAGGCTTATCTTGTGGTTGCTTGGTGGGCAAGCAACTGGATAAGGATAAGGACTGAAACCCTAATCTAAACCCTATATAAAGACCCCTAGGCCTTTAGAATTCGTGTACATGCTCCTAAGAGGTCCCAAGGACGAATTCCATCTCCTCCCTCCTCTATCTTAAGCCTCTCCAATTGCTTGTGGTGTTTGTGAGCCATTAGAGGCACTACACTTGTGGTGATTGCTTTCAAGACTTAGGATTTGAAGATTTAAGTTGTTATTGCAATATAACAACAAGAGGTATGTAATCCAACCTTGTATGTTAATTTCGAAAATAGCAATGCACATTAGGGTTTTATTCTTGTGTTCATAATGTTGTGTATCTAATAGTGAAAACATAGATCCAAACTAGGGTTGCATGCACACTTAGAATTGTTTGTATAAAACCCATCATAGAATAGCCCGTGGTCGTCATCCATACTCTGCTGAATGACTAGAATAACACCAATAACACCGAGGCCTCTCATCTGTTTATTTCACACCAATTATCTACCCATGTTCTACCCAACATATTAGTAGATAAAAATATACATTTTTATACATTGTTTAAAAACCTGTATAGCGTGCTTTAATCAATACATATTCCACATAACAGATGAGGCATACACACATAACACGTATTTCATAGAGAATATATCAGATCTATGAGATAGAAGATTGTGAATATAACCATGCTATTTGACCAGGATGCCTATAACAACGTTCTTCAGGCGTTGGAAAGTTATGACGTTTGTCACCCTAGGCCCGCCGGCTTAGCTGTAGCTAACAGCTTAGGTGCGGGATTGTCAATCCCGTATAGATCTATACACAAGTATCACGCTCCCCTACAAGGGATTATGGTATATAATACAGGACTTAAAATGCATACTCGAAAGTACATGAAATGTCTCACAAAACTTAGTCTAAAATAGATTTACGTATGAAAATGTCCATTTGTTCTTGTATATGAAAGTATTTCCTTGATATAGTATTCGTTAGTATGTAAATGTTCATGATTTTATCGTAAACTATACCGATTATAGTTTCTCAAAATGTATGTTTCGTTTGTATAGTAAACCCTAGTGTAATGCTCACTTGTTATGAAAAGTATAACTTCTGTAGTGCCATAAATGAACACATATACTTAAAGTATAAACATAGTGTTTATTTTGTATATATATATATATATATATATATATATATATATATATATATATATATATATATATAACAACATATTTCATTTCAAAAGACAAGATATTATCGTGATATATTTTACGTACGAAAGTTTCCATATAGTAGTTATGAATCACATATGATTCACTTGATAAAAAGTGTATAATGAAACTTTTATGTAACACACGATAATAACCATATGTTTACTTGTATTCCCCCCTTAAGAGCATATAAAAGCATTTATAAAACATTTAAAAGTGTAGATTATAGGGGTATGAACTCACTTGGTTGATTGAAGATAGTGAGATGAAAATTGAGCAGAACTTCGGCTTGTGAAAGTCGATTTTCTCGGGATTCTCGGGAATCTCGGGAATGCAAAACCTTCCTTCGGGACTTGTACGCGAACACCGGGGCTTTGGGAGGGTCTCGAGGGCTTAGAAGCAGAGTTTCAGCACAAGAGAAGAGAGAATTGAGCACTAGAACTCGAAACCATCGGTTTCTATTTATAGGCTAAGTTTTGGGGTCTCACGTCGTGAGTTTTGGGTGTCTCACGTCGTGAGGCTTAGCCTGATCCTCTTTGACGATTGGACGTGGCTGACATGCTGGAACGCATCAGTCAGAAACTCACCTCGTGAGGCACCTGGCAGCTTCGTTTTTCGTGTCTTAAACTTGTAAAATTTGTATCTTCCGCGTACGAGCTCCGATTTTGACGTTCTATATATGTACGCGTAGGTGTGAAAAGGACTTACAACTCTCGTTTAGACTCCGTCAGCTAGTTTTGACTTTATTTTTATTATGTTATTTTTAATGGGCCGGGACACGAAAAGTCCGTTAAAAATCCATAACTTCTTCATCCGATGTTCGTTTTCGTCAGACTTTTCACCGTTGCACTACTATTGCTGAGACCTTCGATTCTCATTTAGGTTGTTTCGGCCAAAAGCATCTCGATCTCAATTTCGAGTTTTTAGCTGTCTACTACTATATCCAGATCTTGGAAAAAACATAACTTCCTCATACGAAGTCAGATTTGGACGTTCTTTTAACGTACGTTTACAGTTTAACGATATCTACAACTTTCATTGTAGCACCTGGTTCCTGGTATGTAAATCTTATTGAATATTTTTCCTTCTTTTTAGCCTTGGACTCGGCGAGTCATAGGTCCGACTCGCCGAGTAAGGACGGGACCCGGGACATGTTTAAGTTGGCGACTCTGCGAATCCATATTCCGGACTCGGCGAGTCACCGCTGTTGGATGAAACCCTAAGTTTCAAGGGTTGCACTCTATTTAAACGACGTTTTGTGCCTCATATCAGCCCCCATTGCGTCCAGAACACTCCCTCTCGAAGCTCTAACTCCTCTTTTGGTAATTTGGGTAATTTTGGTGCATTTCTTTGAAGTTTTGGAGAGAAGAAAAAGGTAGATCAAGAGGAGAGGAAGAAGATCCAAAATCTTTGTGCCATTTCAGAACTTCTAGAGGTATTGGACTCGAAACCCTCTCTGTTCCTTCATTATTATCTCGTTGAGAGCTTGTGATAGCCATTTCAAGGCTTCTTCTAGTCTTGACCTTTGTGTATTGAGCTTATAGTGTTGAGGGACTTCGGATCTAGGCATGTTTGGGCTCTAAGGGCTCGGATCTGTAGCCTTTATGGACCCTCATTGCTTGAAGACCTTGGATCTACCATTTTAAGTACATTTTGAACCCTAAAATCCGTATTGGTGAATATCTACACGTAAAGTTGGAAACTTTACGTGTGATTCGTGTTCTAGGAGTCCAGATCTGTGAATGGAATGGACTGGAATCGAGCAAATCTATGTATTTAGTGGGTGCATGGCAACGACTCGGCGAGTCATTCCTGTGACTCGGTGAGTCTGTTCGTGAGTCTCCGAGTTTGTCCCCTTTTTGTAGTGTCGAGTGTGAGCAGTGAGTCACACGGTGTGACTCGGTGAGTTAGAAGCTGAACTCACCCATGGAAGGACTCGGCGAGTCATTGCCTGACTCGGCGAGTCCAAGGCAATCTTCATAGATCAAGAACAGACTCGACAAGTTGTTCATACAACTCGGCGAGTCTCAGCATGAGTGTTCATACAACTCGGCAACCGGCCGAGCTCAAGTAAGTGTTCCCCAAAGTACCCATACGAGTTTATGTTATGTTTATCAGCTTTTGTAGAACAGCATGCTAGAATAGGACTAAGGATCTAGGAGTGATGCCTTATGTGCCTGCTTTATGTGTCTCATTTGTATGAGAATTGCATGCTAGTTATTGAGTAGACAGCAAGTAGGATAGCCTGATTAGGTTATGCCTGATAGTATGAGCTTAGCACTTTATGCTAGTATAGTTCCTTTAAGCAGATAGATTTGATTGAGATTGTTACCCTTGTCTGAATGCTGCTTGCTTCGTGTTATGTGGGACTCTGAATAATGGGAGTTAGCTATTACGCGAATACGTCACGTCACATGTGATCAGGGTTGAATAATCTTAGAGTGCCAGATTTGATCCTACTACACAACTCTTGTTTGAGTCCAACCGTTGTAGGGACGAGTCGGGTACTTGAAGGATTATCTGAGCCTCGTCACATGTGATGGTATTCGGGTAATGGCTAATTGGCATTACAAGGAGGCCTGCAGCAGCTGAGGGTTGGATAGAGTAGAATCAGAGATTTCCCTAGGGCAAGCCTAGGATGAGTATAGCAGTGATCAGCAGTAGTGAAAGGGATCTGGTGGAGTCGAGGCATTCCTTGAAGAAGGTACGGATAGATGTGGAAGGTAGTATGGGCCTGTACTACTGAAAGCAGAGGATCCGTACCTGAACCAAGGAAGGCCAAGATAAGACCAGGGAACTTGTAAGTAACAGTGATCTCTCAGGAAGTATCAATATCACTAATGATTGTATTATGTATTGCAGAATGGTGGTACTTCGATCGAGGCCAGTAGATGGTGGTTCAGGAGAGGGGTCAGGTTCGGGATCAGGTTCCGAGCCGGTAGATGAGGGACTACGCGAGTTCATCGCGTTAGAGATCACCAGAGGCATCCTTGAGTCGACCCCCATCCTCTTTGGGTCGATCAAGGAAGGGATCATGGAGTTGATGTAGGATCGCCTTCGGGCATTCAGGAGTGATATGGCATCTAGCCAGTCGGGATCTCGCACACTGTCCTTCAAGGACTTCAGGGGCAGTGGTGCGCCGGATTTCCATGGGGTGAAAGACCCCATTGCTGCCAGGCGATGGATTGTAGACATCGAGTCTGCACAGTTGACTAGCTTCTGCCCCGAGCGGTCGAATGTGAGGTATGCAGCCGGGTGTTTACGGGACCGAGCCCGGGATTGGTGGGAGTCAGTGGGTGACTCGTTGGGAGCCTCAGCTATCGAGGCTATGACCTGGTCGGACTTTGTGACTAGGTTCAGGGCAGAGTTTGCGCCGGCTGTCGAGCTTCAGCAGCTGGCCAGGGAGTTCCTAGACATGAGGCAGACGACAGAGACTGTGGCGGAGATTACCGCCAAGTTCCGGGAGAGGGCATTGCTGGTTCCCCAGTACGCAGGAGATGAGGACATGAGGAGGACCCGCTACCATGACATGCTACGGGCTGATATTCGGGAGCACGTCAGTTTTTCAGCTTGCCCCACCCTAGACTCCATGATTTCCAGGGCGAGGGAGAGGGAGATAGATTTGGAGCACATTCGGAAACGGAAATCAAAGGAGGGTCAGATAGGAGGGGCTTCGGGGAAGAAGCCCAGTGGATCAGACGGGAGGCCGAAAGGCCAGTCAGGACCGAGCCGCTGCAGGAAATGCGGCAGGCCGCACGAAGGGGCGTGCAGGTTGGGATCATCGGGTTGCTACAAGTGCGGCAAGACTGGGCACTTCAGCAGGGATTGCACTGCTCCGGAAGCAGTTATTCAGACATCTGAGTTGCTGTGTTTCCACTGCAACCAGAGGGACCACAAGAAGGCCAATTGCCCCCAGTTGACACTTTCAGCGCCGGTGAAGGCGCCAACTCCAGCAACCCTGCGGATCACGGATGGCCGGCAGGGCAAGGTAGAGGCTTCAGTGGTGAGGAGCCGAGCATTTCAGCTGACTATCGAGGAGGCACGCGCCGCACCCGATGTGGTGACGGGTATGATTCTTTCCCTCTATCTTATTTTTATGATGTTATGTTATTGCTATGTGCTCTGTATGTATATGTATGCATTAGGATCGTTCTATGTGAACGACCTTCCAGTTCAGGTGTTGTTCGACTCGGGTGCGTCCCGATCATTTGTTTCCCTTGCACTTAGCAAGAAGTTTCATGAGTCATCGGGCGAGTTAGATTGCCCTTTGGAGGTGGAGATTGCTGATGATCGATCGGTGCGAGCATCGATGGTATTTCGAGATTGCGTGCTGCGTTTGTTTGAGGAGCGCTACTTGGTAGATTTGGTTCCCATTCCACTGCGTGGGAACAAGGTGATTATAGGCATGGATTGGCTGAGCCCTAATGGGGCAGTGATAGATTGCGCGCAGCAGCTGGTGCAAGTCAGGACCCCAGGAGGGGGAGAGTTAGTGATCCATGGCGAGAGGCCACCTTGCGGACCCACTGTATGTTCAGCAGTGAGGGCTAGGCGCTATCTTCAACAGGGATGCGCAGGATATGTCAGCAGCTGTTCATACAACTCGGCGAGTAGGATGAAGGACTTGAACCTCAAGTTTAGAAGGAGAACTCGTCGAGTCAGCGCCCAGCTCGACGAGTAGCGACGGGATTCAGGTCAGACGATTTGCTAGGGACTCGGCGAGTTGGCAAGACAACTCGGCGAGTCGAGTCAACTGAAAGTTGACTCTGACTTTGTTTAATGACATGATCAGGGGTAAAATGGTCATTTTACCCAAAAGACAGTTAGCAGTGTTTGATTGAGTATGTTGTGGGAATTGCAGCCGGAGGATTTCTGGAGCAGCAGCAACAGTAGACAGTCAGTTCCCGATCAGATCAGCAACTACTTCGAAGTGAGTTACCTTCCAGTAGCGGTGGGTCTACGGCCACAATGCCGGCCCACCAGTAGGAGTTGTTGTTAGATGATTGTCTTTGTGATATCATCTTGGTTTGCTACTACCTGATATGTTATGTGCTAGCATGACCTGTTTTATGTGATAGAACGATGATCGGTTGTTAGGACCGAAGGGTAGTGCAGACGCCCCATAATTTGTCTGACAGTATATGATGATATGTTTGCATGCTGGCTTGTTATGTTATATGCGATAGAGGTAGTAGGAGGGGACTAGTCCCCGAGGATCGGTTGTCAGGACCGACGGGTAGTCAACACCCCAGAATGGCTTGACACGGGTAGGATGGCACCCCAGAATGGCCGCACGGGTAGTCGGCGCCCCAGAATGGCCGTACCGGGTAGTCAGGCACCCCAGAATAGCCTGGCAGTATTTGTGTTATGTGTTTGCATGGTATGTGGTAGGTTGGGGGAACTCACTAAGCTTTGTGCTTACGTTTTTCAGTTGTTGTTTCAGGTACCTCCTCAGCTAGGGGAAACGAGCCGGCGCGGTAGCAGCATGTCACACACACACATTCTCTTGTTTCCGCAGTTACGAGTTTATTCTGGGATTGATACTCTGATATTTGATTGATCGAATGTTGTGGTTTTCAATTTGGTTTTCGATGTGAAATGGTTAATCAAACAATGTTTTAACTATTAATGCTTTCATGTAATGTTTTATAACGAAATTTTTGGATGTGAAAATTTGGTCGTTACATTCATTTAGATACTTAAAGCTAAAAACTATTGTATTGAAACTTCGCGTTTTTCGTTTAATCAGTGTTGCCGGTTTTTGTCGGAAATCTTAGAATGGTCATAACTTCTTCGTTATAACTCGGATTTTAGTGTTCTTAGTGTTTAAGTAAACCTTGACACAATATCTAGCATAGTAGGTAACCCAATAGAGACTTTTGTACATTTTATTTTCGAAGTTAATTTTATTATTTCAAAAGTTGTTACAATACTTGACTTTTTAGGTCAGTACATAGAGTCGAAATATCGGGTTGTCACAGGCTAGGCCCATTTGTATGTTGGGTTGGGCCCATTATTTATGATGGGTTGGGCCTATTTATATGTTGGGATGGGCCCATTATTTATGATGGGTTGGGCCTATTATTTGGGATGGGCCCATTTATTTGGTATGTGGTATTTTGCCCATTTATTTGATATGTGGTATTTTGGGAGAACTCATTAAGCTTTATGCTTACGGTTTTGTGGTTTAACATTTTCAGGTTCTTCCAGTTCGAAAGGGAAGGGTCTGGTGTGATCGCACAATATCCCCTTTATTTTATTCCGCATTAACATTTTATTTTTACTCTAATGTTAAGAATATTTTATAATCTAGTTGATCGAGAAAATTTGGTTTCGATTTTTAGGTATTTGAAAAATGAAAATTTTATCACTGTTTTGGCCTTTGGGTTGTTACACGTTGGTATCAGAGCCTTGGTTTGAGGGATTTGAGCACACTTTTGGGTGTGTCTGAACTCAAACTAAGGATTTAATTCAAAGGAAACCTGTTTTGTTTCCAACAAAAATCATATATGGGTATACAAAAATCAGATATATTGTATCCAAAATTTAGAAACAAAGAGTGAGAGTGAGAGAGTTTATTCTTTTAGAATCAAATGGAAAATCTGATTTGTTTGTGGGAGAGTATCCAAAAATCATGTGTTTTGAGAAAGAAATCAATATGAGAGAGTCGACTCCTCGTCTTCTACATCTTGATTATCGAGTATTGAGTCCTAACGCTTCGTTATTCTAGGTGAGTAGGTGCCGATTAGATCCAAGCATTTAAATTCTTGCACCTTTGTTGCCTCTTCCTTTTTTCCAGTTACGATTGAGAACCAAAAACCCAACACAAACTTTGGGCCAAAATAATAATATACCTACAATATACTAGACCAAAATGATGCCCGATATTTTTTTTTGTTGCCCTAGGCCTTTGCCCAATTTTCCCATGTATTGGGTCGACCCTGAATGAGTCCTCTTCCACATATGGGGATCAAGCTACTTGCCAAACATAACTCCCCAAAAAGCGCCTCATGGGTCATGCTAGATCATAGTTGAGCATGTATCTTTCACCAAGTCTTAAGTTGCTTATTATGGTTAATGAAGCATCATACACACTAACAAACTCCATGTCGAAATAACAATACACCAAGCTAGTAAACCAAAAATCAAGTGATGTATTCCAGACATGCTCATCGAATTTTGTAAAGGGTTTCTATTTTGAACAACTATTCAGGAAAATTTTCTTGGATTTCAGACTAAATTCTTATTTGGAAAAGCATTTATACTTCACTAACAGTCACTACCTTATATATTAGTGACTAAAGAAACCTAAATATATTTAAAAAAAACATATCGACTATAGTTTGAAAAAAAAAATCCATCCCTTTCAAACAAGTTCTTCTAATGTTGGACAAAGGTTTTAGTTTTGAATTAACAATTTTTTTTTAGTTTAAAAAACAATATAATGTAACAAAGACATATGTAATGCCCCGTTCTAAGAGTAGTTATTTATGGTTACCGAGATCAAAGAGTAAGGGCGTTTCGGTCTTTTTTGGACAATGGGTTTTATTCAAGAAGGTTTCGGGTCGGGGTGTGTTGCTAGAAGCGTAGGGCTTCTCGCCACCTTTTTGTGGATATAAAGTTCGTCGGAAACGAACTTAGAATAAAGGAGCTATGGCACTTTGAAGATATTGTCACTTATGACACTTGATAGAAAAAGTTGACAAAGTAAGGCAATGCATACATGGGACACGCGTGGGTACGCCCAGCGTAGGTTGGGTTACACCCAACGTAACGGAATTAATGAAACGCGGGGTCCCTTGACGTACGCCCAACGTACTGGAATTACGTCCAACGTACGTCCAGTGTCCAGAAACCCTAATATTTCGGGTGTGGAGGCTATTTAAGCAACCTTAAGAGCTCATAACCCTACCAAACCCTAGCCTCCACTGATTAGAGCCGTTTTCACCAAAGCATAGCCAACCTCTTGAGTGTGTGAGCTTTGGAAGTGAATTTGGAGTGTTTTGAGAAGAAGGTGTTGCATCTAGTGAGTTAAGGAAGAAGGCCAATGTGTAGATCTGAAGTCTTCTGGTGGTTCAAGAGCTCCTAAAGGTATAAAGCTTCTTGATTGACAACCATATTGTGTAGATCTATGTGTAATGAAGTTTTGGACATGATTCTTGTCCCAAAAGACCCAAAGTGATGCATGATGTGAGTTGGTTGAGATTATGTAACACCCAAAATCAGAAAGGCCAAGAAAGAAAAGAAAAACCCTAAGTCAAAGGGTCAACTCGTCAAGTCCAGGGAGGAACTCGACGAGTCGGAGCGGGATCCGGGGGATCGATTAAGTAACTGACTCGACGACTCGACTAAGGGGACTCGGCGAGTCTGGTCTGAACGAGGAAAACCCTAAATCGGGGACTTGGAGCCTATTTAAACGTCTCATTCTTTTCCCTAGGGTTCCTTTACTGCCTCTCTAACCCATAACGCCAAACCCTAGCCACCATATCCGTTTTTGGGCTAATTCTTGCCTTGAAGAGTGCATTAAAGCTTGGAGAAGGAAGAAGGATCTTGGAGGTGCGAGAAGGGGCTATAGATCCGGGATTGGGAAGACATTTCAGAGCATTTGGAGGTAATAAACTAGTACTTGGACTCCTTTGCATCTAGATCTATCTTAGCTATGAGTTTTGGGGCTTTTATTCCATGTCCTTGAATCATTTCGAGTTGGATCCCAAATCTGAAGTTGCTACTTCAGATCTAAGTGTATTCTGGCCTAGAGAGTCATAAAGTATCAGCCTTGAGGGTGTATGTAACACCCGGGTTTCAGGGCTAAACATATTTGTCAATGTAATAGTCTATTTCAACTATTGTAACTCTTTTTGAAGTAATAAAGATGAAATATTTGAGTATTATGTGAATCATGTGTGTTATTGTGCTTATTATTTAATTATAAATGTATAATTAATAAAGAATAAAAATAAGCGTTAAAATTAAAGTGTGAGATAAACCCAATACCTCTACATAAAGTTTAGTGGTCGAAACAAGGATTCCAGGGATATAAGGAACGCTGAAATCCGAGTTATAACGAAGAAGTTATGACCCGTCGAAGTTTCGCGACAGAACCGACACGATACCGGGAAGCGTAAATAGTGAATTTACGATAGAGCGAGATTTAGCCTTAGCACTCTAAATGAAAGTCGTAGAATATGTTAAACTAAGAACATAGATAAAAAGAAGGCCCAAATCTGACTTCGTATGAGGAAGTTATGATTTTTCTAAGATTTAGCATAGTAGTGCACAGCCCGAAATCTGAATTTTAGATCGGTCAATTTTTAGCCGACGGGATCTAAATGAAAGTTGTAGTACTCATAAATACCAACGTGTGGATATAAATAACGTCGATAATAGAGCTCGTATGCGAAAGATATGGATGAAGCTTAGTCCCTACTTTTCGAGCGCGGCGAATTCGATACAGTTTTGTAAATCCGAGATAGAATGAGAATTAGCCAACGAGGTCTAAATGAGAGTTGAAGATCTCATTAATAGGAACTCAACGGTAAAAATACAGACAAAAACACAGCTCGTATGCGAAAGTTATGGACGAAGCTTAGTCTCTACTTTTCGAGCGCGACGAATTCGATACAGTTTTGTAAATCCGAGATAGAATGAGAATTAGCTAACGAGGTCTAAATGAAAGTTGAAGATCTCATTAATAGGAACTCAACGGTAAAAAGACAGACAAAAACGGAGCTCGTATGCAAAAGTTACGGACGAAGCTTGGAGACTACTTTACTATACACTTCCTATAAATAAGAGATGAACTCTTCATTATTTCCTCACACCTTCAAACCTTTCTTTCTCTCTCTAACTTCTCTCTAACCTCCCTAAACCCCTCCCAAGTCTAGGGAACCTCCCTATCACGAGAAGAAAGCCCCAGAGCACCCGACGGCTCCGAGAAGAAAAGCTTTCGGCTCGGAAACGCTGCTCTAGCGAAGCCCGGTTTTTAATAAAAACCCGCTGTAAGTGAGTTACACCTATACTATATTTAATATAGTTTTTATTTAATTATAGTAACATTATTAGGACCTTAAAATAATTATTTGAGCTATTATTATGAGTTATATTGAGTGTTATTTAACGCTTATATAATAGTAATAATAGCTAAACTATTAATTAGTTGCGATTAACGTTAAAACTAAACTCTAGTGGTATTAATACTAGGTTTTGGTCAAGTAAAAATTGTTTTAAGAAGTAACGAAGAGCTGTCCGATTGCCGAGTCACCACCTTACCAGGTGAGTGCATAGTTACTTTCAACTTACACATAGATATGAAGTATTTTATACGAATTACGTGCTATGTGTGCATATTACTTGAATACTTGCTATATATGCTGGATGAACATTATTATACATGTTTTCAATGATTTAAATTGTATATGTATTTTATATCTATGAAAATGTTGGGGTAAAACATGGGTAGATGTAATAGGTGATATGCGAAAAAATGATGAGAGGCCTCGATGTTGATGTTGTTGATTCTGTCATCTAGCGGAGTATGGATGACGACCACAGACTCTTCTAGACAGTCCAGCGGAACACTAGCAGGCTCGCAACCTGTAGGTGTTTGTGAACGATGAGTTCACCGGTGTACTCCATCCCCCACATGGTTGCCTTTAGAACATTTATTGTTAAGGAATCCCCTTAGCAGTAGTGTCCATCCCGATGATGATCCTTAGACTAGGTCCCTTATGATAGGTGTTTAGGGACGTAAAGTGAGGATAACGGGAATGGGTAATCGGTTTATTGTTGATTGATGAAACTAATAAACTTATTTATTGTGGGTTGAAAACCCTATGTGCTCACCAGGCTCCCAAGCCTGACCCACTCAGTTTTATGTATTACAGGTAGTGGCGCTTGAGCATAGATATGATGTTTGGACGAGGGATTACGGATATAGGCCTGTAGATATGAAATAATGTAGTAAGGCTTATATTGTACTGTTTATGCTTTTAATCTGTACGAACATGACATCCCAAGTCTTTTAATGAAATACATTTCTATGGAAATGCTTTTGATAAATCTTTATCATATTTTGTTCTGGGACAAATTCCATAACACTTTTATTTAAAATGTTACTCTGATTTTCAAACAAAGCATAAACAAAATCGGTCTTTTCTGGCCGTGAAAATGGGGATGTCACAGTGTAGGTGAAGCATGGTTGTCTTAAACCCGAATATGGAGTGTTTTGGGCCTAGATCTCCTTAGCTACACGTAAAGTTTGCAACTTTACGTGAGGAATAGGCCTTGGAAGAGTGGATCTACAGTTTGGAGTCCCTGCATGACTCAAAAAGCTTCTAAATGTATGAAGGACTGAATAGGCTCGGCGAGTCCTTCGAGTTGACTCGACGAGTAGCATGAAGATTAGGAGGAACTCGACGAGTTGGATGAACAACTCGGCGAGTCTGTTGAAGTTTGCCTTGGACTCGGCGATTTAGGTCGCAAAAACCCTGAACCCTTCGCGGTAAGACTCGAATCAGTGAGTCGGGTGGAGACCCAATGAGTTGGACAGGACAGGACTCGGAAATCGGTGGGCTCGGCGAGTCATGGGCTGACTCGGCGAGTCGAGTTGCGAATGGAAGGACTCTGAGCATATGAACTCGGCGAGTCAGTAGGTAGACTCGGCGAGTAGGGTTGACCTGGAAGGTTGACTTTGACCAGGACTTTGACTTTGACCATAGTTGACTTAGTTGACTTTCGGGGACAGTTAGACTAAGTGTTGCATTGATATTGGTAGCTCGTGGAGCTATTGGAGCAGGAGTTCAGAGAGTTGCCGGGCAGCAACTAGAGGGGTTATCGGCAAGTTCAGCAAGTGCAGGTGAGTTTCCCTTTGTGTGAATGGGTCTACGACCACAATGCCGACCCATGTAGTTATGAGTAGGAAGACCCAGGGGTTAGCCCTAGGCACAGTATGCTAGTATGATATTCAGGACGAGGTCCAGTGTAGCGGGCGGGTGCCCAAAGAATGGTTTGCATGATAGTTATACTTGTTGTCTGTGTGATACATGTATATGCGTGGTAGGAAGATGAGTGTGGGCGAGGTCCCGTATCTCACCAGCAACAGAGTATAGACGATGCTCCATATCTCATTAGTAGCAGAGTAAGGGCGAGGCCCAGGTTAGGGAAAGAGTGAGTGTGGGCCGAGCCCGTATCTCACTATCAGTAGGAGCGTGGACGGGGTTCCATGACTCATCAGTTGCAGGACATGGGCAAGGCCCAAGATAGGCGAGGCCTTTAGAGCAGGATTCGGTAGTATATGTTTATTTTATGTGTTGTGATATGATATGTGTTAGTATATGTTGGCGGGAGAGGCCCAGTGACAGGCGAGGCCTAAGCGAAACAGATCTGTGTCTGAACGGAGCTCGAAGCCAGGCTAATACATATCATATCACAACACATAAACTAAACATATACTACCGAATCCTGCTCTAAAGGCCTCGCCCAAGTCCTGCAACTGATGAGTCATGGAACCCCGTGCACGTTCCTACTGATAGTGAGATACGAGCCCGACCCACACTCATTCTTTCCCTAACCCGAGCCTCGCCCTTACTCTACTGCTAATGAGATATGGAGCACCGTCCATACTATGTTGCTGGTGAAATACGGGACCTCGCCCACACTCACCTTCCTACCAGGCACATACATGTATCATACAGACAACAAGTATAACTATCATGCAAACCATTCTTTGGGCACCCGCCCGCTACACTGGACCTCGTCCTGAATATCATACTAGCATATTGTGCCTAGGGCTAACCCCTAGGTCTTCCTACTCATAACTACATGGGTCGGTATTTTGGCCGTAGACCTAATCATACAAAGGGAAACTCACCTGCACTTACTGAACTTGCCGATAACCCCTCTAGTTGCTGCCCGACAACTCTCTGAACTCCTGCTCCACTAGCTCCACGAGCTACCAATATCAATGCAACACTTAGTCTAACTGTCCCCGAAAGTCAACTAAGTCAACTCTGGTCAACGTCAAAGTCCTTGTCAAAGTCAACTTTCCAGGTCAACCCTACTCGCCGGGTCTACCTACTGACTCGCCGAGTTCATATGCTCAGAGTCCTTCCATTCGCGACTCGACTCGCTGAGTCAGCCCATGACTCGCCGAGTCCACTGATTTCCGAGTCCTGTCCTGTCCAACTCACTGGGTCTCTACCCGACTCACTGATTCGAGTCTTACTGTGAAGGGTTCGGGGTTTCGCGACCTGACTCGCCGAGTCCAAGAACAGAATCGCCGAGTCCAAGGCAAACTTCAACAGACTCACCGAGTTGTTCATCCAACTCGTCGAGTTCCTCCTAATCTTCATGCTACTCGCCGAGCCCACTCAGACTCTCCGAGTCTATTTAGTCCTTCATACATTCAGAAGCTTTTTGAGTCATGCAGGGAATCCAAACTGTAGATCCACTATTCCAAGGCCTATTCCTCACGTAAAGTTGCAAACTTTATGTGTAGCTAAGGAGATCTAGGCCCAAAATACTCCATACTCGGTTTTAAGACAACCATGCTTCACCTACACCCTGAAGGCTGATACTTTATGACTCTCTAGGCCAGAATATACTTAGATCTGAAGTAGCAGCTTCAGATTTGGGCTCCAACTCGAAACGATTCAAGGACATGGCATAAAAGCCCCAAAACTCATAGCCAAGATAGATCTAGATGCAAAGGAGTCCAAGTACTAGTTTATTACCTCCAAATGCTCTGAAATATCTTCCCAATCCCGGATCTATAGCCCCTTCTCGCACCTACAAGATCCTTCTTCCTTCTCCAAGCTTTAATGCACTCTTCAAGGCTATAATTAGCCCAAAAATGGATATGGTGGCTAGGGTTTGGCGTTCTGGGTTAGAGAGGCAGTAAAGGAACCCTAGGGAAGAGAATGAGACGTTTAAATAGGCTCCAAGTCCCGGATTTAGGGTTTTCCTCGTTTAGACCAGACTCGCCGAGTCCCCTTAGCCGACTCGCCGAGTCGGTTACTTAATCGATCCCCCGGATCCCGCTCCGACTAGTCGAGTTCCTCCCTGGACTCGACGAGTTAACCCTTTGACTTAGGGCTTTTCTTTCCTTTCTTGGCCTTTCTGATTTTGGGTGTTACAGATTAGCTGTCCTTTCAGACCTTAGGAAAGGTCTTGAGTGAGAAAAATGAACTCCCAATGGCTTTGGTTGTCTCATGTGTGATATAAGTAGGTATTAATGGATTAAAACCTTGGGTTAAGAGCTTTATAGATGTCCCAAGTAATAAAGTTTGAGACTTTATGAATCCTAGGCATATATGGTCTATGGATCTGAAGTTTGGGCTTAAGAGCTTAAGCCATTAAGAACTTATGTGGGATTTTAGTTCAGCGAGATTACGCCCCGCGTAAATGGATGTACGCCCAGCGTAGTGGGTCTGTGTACCGATTCCAATCCGCGAGCATTGATGTATGCCCAACGTACCAAGAGGGGTACGCCCCACGTACCCCCTCTGTTGGGTTTTGATTTTTGGCCTTAAGTGATCGGGGTGTTATTGGGCTAGTGGGGCTTGGGCCGTGACTGAGCATTTTGGAGGGAGTAATTTAGACCCAATAATTATTATGGACCTTGGATCTAGGCCCATTTGGTGAGGTGGGCCCAATTTAGTAAATTGGGCCAATATTGGGCTTTGCATGAGGATTGAATTTGGGTCTTGGACCAATAAGAGGATGATGGACTTAATGAGTGTTGTGGGCCCTTGGTCTAGAAAGTTGTGATGGTTTCTTATGTGATGGTTTTCATATGATAGTTGGGATTCCTGGCGAGTCAGCAGTCAGAGAGTTGCAGGATTTCGATAGTTGCAAGGTGAGTTTTCCTCACTGTACTCAAGGGTCTAAGACACCAAGGCCGACCCTTTAAATTGTTGTTAGAGCCTGTTATGTTATGTGATGATATGCTTGCTAGTATCCTGGTAGACAGGATAGTGTTATAAGGATATGCTTTGTTAGCTTAGTATACTAGAGAAATGGATAGTTGTATGACGACTAGTTTTGTTGGATCAGCGCCCTGGTAGTTGGTTAGTGATTATTTATAGACCGGTAGTTGGTCTTTCCTTATGTACGCTGGTAGGAGGTTACCTGCGGGTTATGTATGTTGAGCAGTAACGGAGGGTATTCCATCCCGGTAGGATGATAGGGCCCTAGTGTGTTGGTTCTGTAGAGCGTTATGTGGTTGCGTGTTATGTGTGCATGTCTGCTAGTGTAGATTGGCATTCCAACCCGATGGTTGTGGGCCAGGAGTATTCCATCTAGGTAGGATGATTGGACTCGTAGTATGTTGGCATTCTAACCCGATGGTTGAGGGGCCTGGGGTATTCCATCCTGAGGGATGATTGGACCCATAGTAATAGTAGTAGTAGTAGTAGTTACTGTATGTATAGGAAGTGGGGCATTCCAACCCGATGGTTGTGGGCCAGGAGTATTCCATCCCGGTAGTATGATTCGACTCATAGTACGTTGGCATTACAACCCGATGGTTAAGGGGCCTAGGGTATTCCATCCTAAGGGATGATTGGACCCATAGTAGCTAGTGTTGTACGTATAGGTGTTTGGGCATTCAAACCCGATGGTTGTGGGGCGAGAGTATTCCATCCCGGTAGGATGATTGGGCTTGTGTTATGTAGGCATTCCAACCCGATGGTTGAGGGCCGGGGGTATTTCAACCAGAAGGTTGATTGGACCCGAAGTATGTTGTTCTTTGCTGTATGCGTATGTTTATGTGTGTATGAGTACTTTGAGGGAAATCACTAAGCTTTCGGGCTTACAATTATGGTTTATTGTTTTAGGTGCTTCAGGAGATCGTGGCAAGGCGAAGGCGTGATCGTACCGCTTCTCATGTTTATGCTTTATGTAATGTGATTCTGGGGAAAGTACTCTGATGTTTAAACTATTTTGAAAACAAGATGTATGATCGTAACGGTTTTTGTATGAATTAAAATGTTTTAATTTGGTTGAAATTTTTGGTCGTTACAACATACAATCTTGAAAGAACTTACTCGAGACACCAAAATCTCTTTTACGTATGAATCCATATTGCTTGCCGAAAAGAGTCCGAAATGATATTCGGAAATATAGTGGACACTAAATTTCATATTTTTTTTTTAATATAAAGTCCATATAAACGGGCCATTGGATTTTGGGCATGTTTCAGATTTAGTGGTAAAATTTGTAAAAGGGATAATAACTTAAAAGGATAATATATATTTTTTAATTTGTACGCATTTGATCACCAAGTTTTTTTTGTCCACGTTTGACCATGTAACTTGCTTTTTTTATCCACATACATTCCTTATAACCGACTACTCCAGGTTAAGGCGGAAAATGACTTAATATGGTAATATAATTTTCAGTTTATACACATTTATTCCTTCATGTTTTTGTATACATTCAGACTTTATGACCGATTTATTTCTTTAAATTTTGCTCACGACATCCTATGTGAGACAATCATTAATGAGATGTTCTCATATGTTGCTCGTCCTTCACTTATATCAGTAACCTAGTTCACGAATCGGTGAAATAATGTTGGTTCCCTAGTTTTCTCCAAGAAGAAGATGTCTTTAGGTTCGGTTTCATCTATCTCCATAGCAAACAACGAGATTCTTTGTGATTGCTTTGTCCCAACTCAAATTTGCACTTCCAAGACAAAAGAATAAAGGAAGACGCTAAAAGAATTTTCAATTCCAAAACAAAAGAACACCCTGACAAAAAGTTTAATCTATATCCATAGTAGACAATGAGATTCATTGTCCCAACTCGAATTTACACTTCCAAGACAAAGAATCTCGTTGTCTACTATGGAAATAGATGAAAGCGAAGCCGAAGACATATTCTGCTTGAAGAAAATTAAGACACCAAAATTATTTGACCAATTCGTGAATTAGATTATTGATATAAGTGATGGACAAACCACATATGAGAACACCTTATTAATGATTGTCACACGGAGGATGTTGTGAGCAAAATCTGAAGAAGCCAGTCATAATGGCTAAATGTGTACAAAAACATTAAGGATTAAATGTGAACAAACTGAAAATTATATTACCATATTAAGTCATTTTTACAGCTTAAACGTGTACAAAATTATATTACCATATTAAGCTAGTTATAAGAACTATAAGGATTGAATGTAGATAAAAAAAAGTTAAATGGTCAAATATATGACAAAAAACTTAGTGATAGATGTGTACAAATTAAAAAATATATTTACCTATTTAAGTCATTATCCCTTTTTCTAAAGTAAAAAATGAGTTATATTATAGGGTGTTTGAGATTTAATCTCAAAACAACTTGATTGACTTATTCACTTTTTGAAAAATTAATAAGTCAAAAAAATGTTTGACAAAAATGTTTATAAAAAGTTAGAACCTAGAACGAGTCGGGTCGTTCTAATGGATTGTGAACAACATTGAAATCACAAAAACACATAATTACCCGACTTTGTGTGCATGATTCGCAAAAATTATCCCAACGCTCTTTTTTTTCGTTTGTCTTATGGCACATAAATGTTAACCATATAGCGCATAACGTTGCAATAAACCCATTCACCCTCCACAATTAAGGCATTCTCCATACATGTAATCGACTTCTTTTTAAAAGAAGCAACATCCCAAATTGATAATATTCCTCCTAATTCCTAACCCTCCCTGAGGAGAGCTGGACACGAAATCAAAACTATAATTTCCCCACATGCTTTTTACTTTAAATAAATCGATATCAATCAAATGAGTATCTTGAAGACCCAAAAAAGAAACACCATTCCTATTACAAAGTTGCATAACCTTTTTCATTTTCTTACCGATTCCAACTCCACACACATTTAAGGATAATATATTCATTTATCACCTCATTGAACTCCAATTCTATTAATATATTCTTGAGATCTCCTTTCGTACCCTCCATGTCAAGATCCCACACCTTCCCCATCTCAATTTGTTTTACAAACTCATTTATAACAGACCCTTCCGAAAGACTTTTTTTTATCCATCTTCTTTGTTTTCAATAAACCTTTTTTTTCCTATGTGATGATGTCGCAGATAAAGAAAAAGAGTTTCGAACCTGTTGATGAGAATTCAAATCTTTCACGCCACTACCTCCTTTCCCATTGCTCTCTGAATTGTTGTTTCAGAAAACAATTCCCTCAAAACCCGAAGGTTTTGAAATGGATTTTGACGTGTGGTGACTTTGCGATTTTTGTTGCCTGTTTAACAACCTACCCCTTTGTTTAATCATAAAAGCCAATTCTTCTTCATCCGTTTTATCTCCCCATTTTCGAGTATCTTTCCCAATCTTACCTTCCTCACCCGAAGAAACATCAACTTGTTCCTCCTCTTGTTTATCCTTATTGTCCTCCTCATTACCCGCAACCTCATGAGGCAAGTTCTCCTCTTCTTGGATTTCAGCAATCGTTTCTCTTTGCATTTCTTCATTTTTACCAAAGAATGAGTACTCTTCACTGAATTCATCATCAGAACCTGAGGTACTAGACACATCTGCCTTCTGTATAGTTGGAGCCCAACCTCCTATTTCTTGTATCCTTACTCCATAACTATCTTCTTCAATAACAACAGAAATCACATCGCCAATTATCCTCTTCTTTTTAGTCTTTATACACACCCTGCCCATACTAACATCCTGATCTCGATCAACATCAATAAACATAACCTCACCCTATCTACACGCAACTTTCTTGAACGCCTGAGAAGAGTAAGCACATTGACAACAATTTTTTTTTGAAACTGGTCTTAACTATGTAAAATACCCTTTATTATCTTCAGATAAACTTCTTACATGCACGTTGAGTTTTGAACTTTATCTAAACCCACATACCTCCAATGTAGTTGATTTCCAAACACTTGAAACCTTCCTTCGCGCATACTGTGTACATATTTGGAAGAAGTTGTGAATCTCGAACACACCCTAACACAATAGAGAATCCGGAATAACCAACTTTTTCAACTCCAGCATCACTTGTTTATCATTATTCTTAATCACCTTCTTTCCATCCCCCTTTAAGAATGGATGCAAATGAAGTCCTGTTCTCTCTGAATTCCACCGGTTTGTCTTCTTTGAGTTTATTCGTATGCACTGAGGGTTTGTTCATTGTGGATACAGGACCAGTCCTTTGAAATCTCGCCACATTAGTAAAATTTCCCATCCAAATTGATCGTAAATTCAAGATCAATCTGTCCGCATCTTGTACTCTTAAAAATCGAAAAAAACCAAATTTCCTCCCTTATTTTGATAGTATTTTCGCAATATATATATATATATATATATATATATATATATATATATATATATATATATATATATATATATATATATATATATATATATATATATGATATCACCCAAAATCGTTCACTGGCCTTCCATAATTCCCCTAATATCGTCCTTTCTGGAAAATTAGTCACATAAACCGTCATAGACATCGACTCCACCTTCTTTTGATTAAGATTTATGCTGTCTTTATAATTTACCCCAAAATTTCATTGCCAATCTGCATGAATCGTTGATTTCGCCTTCGTCATTATTCCTCGTGAACCAGACGAGAAGGAATGAATGCGATCGGACCCTCCGGTCGCCAGAAAATTGAAAGTCAACGGCAGTCAATGCAAAACCCCCACTGTCGCTAAGGTTTTCCTTCCATTACAAATATGCTAGACCGAAGGGTGTGGGAGGGACTCTTCCCTCACTTTTGGTGGGCCATACCCCTCTTTCCCTCACTTTCCTTTCCCTCACCAAAAAGCCAAGGAATGGGTGGGAAGCCCTTCCCTCACCTTTTTTTTTAATATATTTAATACATATATTATACTCATTTTGTAGGGAATTAAAAACCATGAATTTTGATATACTTTTTATATTTTTATAGTAGGTATATAATTTTATAAATATTAAAAAAGATAAAAAAAATAATAAAAAAAAAATATCTGGCCAATGAGAAAAAGAGAGAGACACCCCTCCCTCATCTTTTTTTCCGGCATTGCTTTCCCTCACCCAAAGAGTGGTGTTCAAGAGGGGAGGACCCGCTTTCTCTCACCCAAGGAGTGGTGTTCAAGAGAGGAGGACCACGGAGTGGTGTTCAAGAGGGGAGGAAGCTTCCTCACTTTTCCCTCACCCCACTCCGTCCGGACCTAGAATCTAAAGAAAATGGTTGGTCGAAGATTTGGGTGATAATGAAAGGCGACAAAGAACTCGTTGGTACACTCAAGGGTTTTGATGTCTAGGTCAATATGGTACTGGAAGACGTTACAGAGTAGTGAGTACCCCTCTTTCTCTCTCTGTATCTCTTTGGCTATATGTTGATTTATTCTTGGAAAATGTTATCAGTTGTAGATAGGTAAGTCGAGTTTATACATCTATTTTGCATTCGACTTCGAGTCGAAGAGCTGTTTGCTATTGCTCGTTACTATTTATTAAACCCTAGCATTAGTGTTTTTTTTCCTTGGAAGAGAAGATATACTATGTTGTGATCTTCAGGGATCAGGGTGCAAACTGTATTCATGAACAAAATATGGTTTATCAGTAGCTTAGCAACATATCAAAGATGTGCAGGTTCTGAAAATTGGTTAATATCGTCCCTAATTTTGTTTTCTGATTTTTTGCTTTCGAAATCACTTGCAGGTCAAGTAGTTAATGAATTAGTAATTGTACTACAGTAATTACATATCCAGAAATCTAAATCATGATTTGAAGTCTTAAAAGAGAGAAGATATTATTTGGTAAGAGCATATTTCCATGTTGGTAATTTGGCATCCCTCATCCACTCTCAAATTTATTAATTTATTTTTTAATTATAAATGAATTTGTAAGGACCCATGTGAGGTGAGCATTCATCATCTTTAATTTTGCACCTCATTGTCTTTTGTCCTGGAATCATGTTTCCATATGCCCAAACCACTCAACATGCATAGAAAGTGTAATTTTGCTTTCTCACTCCTTTTACTATTCAATTTACCAAAGAAGACCTCCTTTGGTTATTTTTTACTTTTGAATCTATTTTGGCCTTAAAATTAGGGCTAGATACACCGAATCGCAACTCGTTCCAATGTCAGTTTAGGCCTTTCTAGCATGAAATATATAAACATAATGATAGTGTTCAAAGATTGATATTTTTTTATGCTTTTGTGGTCCTAACAGGATCAAGAATTGATTTTTAGTCGATTATAGCAATTATCAAATTTAATATGATTGGTTTGGTATGATCGAGATCATGAGAACTTTTGAGAGGACCACGGTTATTCGTTGGGACCTAAAAGATCTCATGGAAGAGTATATAGACAAGTAAATTTTGTCTCAATTTTAAAATTATCACTTTAATTAAGAATTATTGGATTTATCATTCGAGCGGAAGTTTGCTATTCAAGAATTTCACATTACATTTATGTCATATTTGAATAAAGATTTTTTAAAGTATAAATATAAATAAGTAAAGATGAGGGAGACTAATTGTTTGGCCTTCACTGGAAAATTGAATAACTCTTGCATCATTTACTAAAAGTCTAAAACAATGATCTCATTATCGTCTATTCTAGCAAAACCGTGTAACAGAGTTCATTCCATGATTATGATTAGGAGACTAAAACAGTATGCATCGTGTCTTTGTTTGTTAAATTACTTTTTCTATCGTTTTTTTATTCATTTTATTTTTATAGTTTATCTAAACCATTTGCATTTTCACTTTAATAATTATTAACTTTTGACATAAAATTGGATATAATAGTTTATGGTTCGTTTATTTGGAGTTGCAATAACGGTCAAAAACACCATAATTAACCTAGAAAATAACCTTTGGAAAAATTCGTAAAAAATAAAGAAGTAGACAATCACATTACCATCCTCCTTTTTGCGTCTTCATATATTTGAGTATAAACTCTTATGTACGTCCCCAATTTAGGTCCATATGAATAATGAACATTTTAGGTCCATATGATTAACTTCATTACGATTGATTTAAGGAGGACAGTTTCAAACATATTTTGAGTCCAAAGCAAGAAAAAAATAGGCCTTTAAATTACACAAATATCATCAAGTTTTTTATAATAACTCAATAATTGAAAGAAAATTACTTGTATTATCTTTTAAATATAACAATTTCCATAAAAAATTTAGACCACTTTAAAAGATCGCCTTGGATTTAAGAGAACCATTTATGGCATGCCTTTAACCATGTAAATATCTCTTCCTACAAAAATTTTCATGACAAGTATCATAGCATCTGGATCTTTAAGATTCCACTCTATTCCCCCATCCACATCCTGCATCTCAACGCCTTTAAAAAAATTTCAACTCAACGACACTTCAAACTTGCATGTCCTTGTCGATTCATTCATTCCATGGAACAATGGTCTCCCATATAGGAGATTGGAAGTTAAAGTTGTAGTTCACAATGCTCCCCAATATGTTATACACACACAGAGACCTGATAACAAAATTTAGACCATAAGATCAAAGTTTTTAATGATTTAGGTGTTGTTTGTTTTTTTTTTTTTCTAAAAAACATCTTCTAACCACTTATTGTTGCGCCGTGTAATACACGCGCAACACTTGGCCCTTCGCAGGTGTTTGTTTTTCAAAAGACTTCTGATTTAAAAATTGTTGCGTGTGTGCTGCGTGGCGCAACACTTGACTCTCTGTTTCAAACCTCTTTAAACCTTACTTTAACTTATTGTAGCAGTCTGCAGAGATTAAAAAACAAACAAACTTTTTATTACATGTTGTAGCTATTTGGTCCCTCTCTTCTGCAACAGAGGATTGCAGAGGTGTTCCGCAGACTTCAGACATTTTTGCTTCGAAAAAACAAACGGCGCCTTAGATTAAATGTTGCAATTTTGTAACCCGGTGTGAAAAAGTTCTCTCACAAAATCAGCCAAACTAATTTGCTATTAAAGTAGAAACTCTCTCTCTCTCTCTCATACAAACAAACATCTTTATCATCCTTCTTCCCCGCTCTTTTTTTTTTCGCCGATGTCTCTGTCACATCTTCGGTGCTTCATTGTGAGTGTCCTTACTGCACGGGGGCGGACATAAGGTTTCATAGTAGGGGTGTTATGGGAAAGTCAAGGGTTCCACGATAGTTGAAAAAAAAAATCGAAAATATTTGAACTGCATCCGGAATAGTCAGGGGTTGCTCGTGACGATGTCGCCTCTGCCATGATAAACATCGAAGAGAGACCAAGAACACATAGCTGCCACATCAATTGCATTTACCCTTATTCGCCTATGATAATCTCCACTACATTGTATAAAAAGTAACAAACTCTAGATTTTTGTTTGGTTAGCACCCTTTTGACCTACATTTCAAATTTTATTACGAATTTGGTTCAAACTTTTTTTACAAATCCATTCAAAATAAGTTTTTTTTTTTTTTTTAATTTTTTTTTATAATACAAATTTAAGTTTTGCACAACTTTTTTTAGACTTTTAAAAAATAAGTTAGACCTTTTTAAGCCTTTTTATAAACGTTTATACAACATATTTTACAACATTATCTAAACTTTTTTACTAATTTTTTTACAACATTTAGAGATACTTTTTGTAAAAAAGTTTATAAAAAGTTAAAACAAAGTCTTAAAGAAAATTGTAAAAAAAAAAGTATAAAAAGTTTTTAAGTAAATAAAATTAGGGTTATAATTACTCGTTCTAATCATATTGATAATTTTAAGACTAAAAAACATCAATATTAATATTAATTAATGGACTAAACCGCCACATAGTTGTCTCTATAAAAAAACAATCACACACATTTCCCACAACCTTGCTTGGTTGTCCCGCTTTAATCATCTCCTTTAGATTCATCACCCACTCTTAACATTACTTTCATAGAATATTAGTTACGTTAACAAATTGAATTAATTAAATTATACGAATTACAATTCGACTTAATCTTGTTCGAGTTTGAATACAAAAGATATGTATAACTTTTAATTAAACATCTAAAATACCAATAAGATAAATGAAGCTTATGAACCAAAATCTTAGAAAACAAAAACATATTAACACTTAAAGATGATGATTAATATTGATCCATTTAATCATTTACGCGTAAATACGACGTTAGTTTGATCTGTTACTTATTAGTCTTATATTACCTAACTCGTTGATCGATCTGTTAATTAATCAGCATTATCAAATGATTATATATTCTCTAAAACAAATTAAACCCAAAATAGTATTTGCAGTGTTTTTGTGAGAATCTTGATCCTTGGCATCACGCACACACAGACACACGCAGACAGCACAGCTAGATCTCCTTCAGCTGTCCATTTGACCAATTTTGCCCCACCGCACTATTCTTCTTTTTAATAATTTTTTTCCTCTACGTTACAATTTTATAAGTTTTCATCACTTTTCCAACATTAATTGTAACACAATATTATAAATGTGGTGACATTCATTATTATCTAACAGTAACAAAAATCTAACATGCATACGATAAAATCACACCCATAATTTCGTGTATTTTATACCATACAAATTTCACTCATAAAATAAAAATATTACTAAACTATTATATAACAAAAGTATAATCAAAATTAGCATAATTAATATACTTATCTCTAATCATATTTTAATCAAAATCATTGAGGGCACCATGTTCTTACTTCTTTATTAAAGCTTAAACACACATCATGAACAGATGCTACACTGGTTCTTCTAGGACCACCATCTTCCTCCCTCCTCCTCATCCACCACCACCACCACCACCACCATCACCATCACCACATCTTAGTCATGTTGAGAGTTTAGGTTGGAGGAAATCCAGTCGGATTCAAGTGTTTAATTAATGAACTTTATGAAGATGAAGAAAGAAGATATTGCTCGAGGGCTAAAGTTTGGTGGTTCTCAAAAGAAGGACGATGTCGTTGTAGTTCGTGTGGGAAGTAAAGTTTTGCCAGTCAACTACGAGTCAACTACAACTTTGTCATCCTCGAAGAACGCAAACCTGAGTCTTGATCTGAAGAAAGAAAAGGGAGAAAAAATAAAAACAATTTCTAAAATGAAATTAGAGTTGTTGAGATGGGCTGCTGCTGCAAAATCTGACAAGGGTGGGAAATACATAGCTCGAAAGGTTCGTATTCATGCAACTATCATATCCCATAATCTTTTTTTAAAATTTGTTTATGGATCATTGGAGATTTATTTCTGTAGATTATTTTTCAGGTATCGCAGTTTAGAAACAAAACGACAGTTAAAACTTTACAAAATGACGATCAAATGACCGATGACTCTCCAAAGATTAGTTTCAGATGGGAAGTCGAGAGTTGTTCTACATTTTCTTCTGCATTGTCTTCGAATAGGAATGACGAAAAGGTTAACATTGAAACTCATTCTGACCCCGATGGCAAATCGAGCTCTGTAAGCCTGAGATCAACAGGATCAGGAAGCTGGATCACAACCGATTCAGACTGTAAGTTTCTTCAGTGATATGATCTCAATTGTTCTTATAAATTAACTGTAGTTTCTTTTATATTTTCTAATTTAGAATGATGATTGCTTATATAGATTCGATATTGCACTTGGAAAAGTCAGTCAGTCATGAATTCAGTTTATCTGATATGACTTTTTTGTGTGTTTCTGCAACAGTCGTGGTCTTAGAACTTTGAAGATGGTATTTTTGAGGATGAAGCCTTTCTCAACTTTTAAAAGAACTGCACGTGAAAATCTGATCATGGATGATCAGAATAGTGTTTTAAGACACGTATTCTGATTCTGAAAGCTTCGTGTACATCCTTTATGTTTCAAGATAGAAGACTTTAGGTGTTTGTTGTATTAATGCAAGATTTAATTAATCAGTGACTAATTATTTTTCTGGTCTTTTTGTTATGGTTACCTTTCAAGAAACAGTAATGCAGTACTTCATCTTTGGTTTATTAATTATACAGTAAAGACAAATTATGCGATTGGTCCCTAGGGGTTGCCAAAGAGGCATTTATAACTATGATAGTCATTACCGTTTGATCCATGTGATTTCATTTTTCGCCTGATTGGTCCTTTACACACATGACAATAATATATATATTTAATTTATCTTATACTTTATTTTTAACTAATTTTAATAAAAAAAGAAAAAAATGAAAATGAAAAAACATCACCACCCCCAAATAGAATCCTATTAGATTATCTCCCTCCCTTTTTCAATATCTTTTCGGTTCAATCGTAACATTCCAAAAATTTCATTAAAATTTAAACTTTCCAAAACAACTATTTCTTATAGAAGTGTTTATAAAAACCGTTGTTCCCAAAACATTATTTGAAAATCAGAATCTCTTTCAATATAATTTTCAAAACATTTATATTATCAGAGTTTTCCCAGAAATCATAAGTCCAAAACGCGATGATGTGAACGGTCACGCCTTCACCTTGCCACGATCCACTGAAGTACTTGAAACATAATCAAAATGGTAAGCCCAGAGCTTAGTGAGTCTTCCCCAAATACCACCACATAAACCTAATAGACATCATCATGCATAAATGAGCCTTCAGCTTGACTGGACCGCCTCGTAGGGCCTTCAACCTATCTGGACCGCTCCCGAGCCTTCGGCATAACTGGACTGCCTCGCAGGGCCTACAGCCTATTCGGACCACTCGTCGGGCCTTCGACCTGACTGGACCGCCTCGCAGGCCTTCAGTCTATCCGGGCCGCCCTGGGTCTGTTGGCCTTCAACATAAAACAAGACTACCTCAACACAACCACACACACACATGTCGACATATACATAACTCATAAACACATAATCAATCAACAGGAAAGCACAAATCATACATATCAATAAGCATAACATCATCCTATTGATGAGTTTTGAGCACTACAACATTCCTATGGTGTACATGTAACCCTAATGCTTTGGATCTAGGTTTTTCTCAAGTTATACATGCAAATAATAATCCAAAGCATAAACCCTATGACTAGCATACACAATTTTGAAATTCACATGTAAATTAGGGTCTAGTCATTACCTCACTTGTTATATTGTAATAACAAGTACTAACCTTGCTTGATCTTGACTTTTGAAAGCCTAGCGCCCCAAGTGTTGCACCTCTGATGGAGTCACAAACACTCAATGCAAGGGAAGACTTGGAGAGGTAAGGAAATTTCGGCCAGGGTATTCATCACAAGCATAGAGCCGAAATTCCTATGTAGAGGGTTTTATATATAGCTGTGGCTGCTAGGGTTTTCAGGTGGAAACCCTAATACCTTGCTTAGGTAACAAGCAACCCATGGACTCATTCTTTAGAGCCCTTGGACGAAATCTATAGGCCCTCTCTATAGGATTTCATCCACTCCACTCTATGGAGTCCATCAGCCCAGTTATGCAACTATCAATCATTTGCACAACCGGTCCCTCTATTATTAATCAGTTCCTTTAATTCTAAAATTAACACTAGATTAATTTCTGATTAATTACTAATTAATAATATGATTTCTAAATAATATATTAATAAAATCATTCTTAGTACCAATTTATTATTCATATAATAAATCCTACTCTCTCTCCACTTGTCATCCTGTCAAGTTGCATGTGTGAAGGCAACCATGCTCATAATCAAATCAAGTACATACCAATTATAATTATGGGCTTAGACACCTAATCCAACGGTCTCCCACTTGGATAAGTCTAATAACTATAATTACAAGTACGACTTCAGAATCTGATCAACAATCGTAGCTTTCAAAAACCGATGTCGAACTATGATCTTATCAGTAAAGCGTCTTTTAGATAAGGGATCAAATATTCCTCCATTCTACAAGATATCATATGGACATGATACATGGATTTATAATCATTCTCTCTGTCCATGTGTTGTTTCCCGATTTCTGATTTATGACGACTAACAACAGACTACAATTGAACACATCAACTTAGTCCAGGCTTGGCCAAGCACTTAGTATATCATCACTAAATCATCGAGGGGCCCACAGATGTTGCTTTTATCCTACTTTGGGTAAAAAGAACGGATAAACTTCGACTCATATGCTTGTACTATTTACTCATCAAATCACACACAACAATACGTTTTATAACATCAAGTTACTAATGCGTTTACATATTATTAATGCGCAACCGACTCATAAACAACAACTTATATGTCTCCATTACAAGAATATAAGATATTATCATCTCACAATCACTTGTGATAAAATCCATGAAGTGATTCAGATGAACGTGGGTTTAATCCAATACTCAGATCCTATTTCAGGAGTACTTATGAACACTGCAGCAAACTTGTGCCTTTTCTAAGCTCTTAGACAATCTACAGTCGAATTCATGACAGTCTTACCTCATTACTTACTTCCAAAGCATGATTGATTGTGGATGTTTGAATAATCTTATTATTCGGGAAGTAAAACATGCGAAGTGAAACATAAGAATAATCTAATCCTATATGGTTTCAAAACTTTTGAATATAAATAAAACACTTATTATTTAATCACCATATCGACTACACATTATTCATTGTATAATGTTTCGACTAATCAACTTAATACTTGAATTAAAACTCCAGTTATCCCATGCTCCAAGCATGCACACTATGTTTGACTATGGTCCTTACCTTGTGAAATAGATCAATTAAACACATTTCTAATGATTCCCATTTCACAATTCCCTAATCCTTATTATAAGTGTAAGAATACAAAATTCTTGCCACTAATAGAATCCGTTAGAGTCTAAACTTTCACACAATGTTCCTTTTGTAATGTCAAGGCACCAAAGTCACAGAGACTTGGACAATGATATTACAAAGCATTCCATAGGAGATTGTTACAAGACAATTCCCAGAAAATGAAGTCTCACATTCAAGGTACATTCCATGAATATCGTTCTTGCATAAAAGTTTTTAACTTACATAGAGATTCTTAATATCCAACTCCCATTATGGAAACATTTCCATATTTACCATATGACAATGCATTCTTAATAGAATCCTATTTATTCAAAATCATATCAATATGGTCCATCCATTACTATACTTCTAACTGTCCACAAGCAACCGATCTTCATCAAACCTTCGATTGTCCTTGACAGTTGTTTAACAACTTTAGTCATATCAAGTTCTGGTCCTTTTTCCTTCTTAATGCACTAGGCATTTGGAAAAATTCAGAACAAATGAATATTATAGCATATGCAATCGATCCTACACCCGAAACATATGGGATACGATTAATAATATCTTACATAAAGACATAATACTTGACTAGTCTTTTGCTAAAATATTCCCATATATAGAGTTTCCTATGTTGAAACATTTCAACATGATATTCATATATGTCCATGACTAAGTTTGATTAAAATTTCAATCTAAGCTTTTAGAATTGGAATGAAGTGTACGTATCCTTTGCCTTAAATCTTACTATAGCGAAACAACTTTTCAAACTCTGCAACTTTGCAAATTAAAACTTTGTTTCCTATAAGTAACATTGCTAACTTGCAACACTTAACGTAATAATTGTGCTCCCATTAGCATAATAATTACATTCTTACTATCATAACACTTACGCATCTATTAGCACAAAACTTGTACTCCCACTAGCTTTGAAATGTACTCAGAAATCAGCTGGACTTCTAGAAATCTCTGAGTGATTGTGCTGAATGATGAAAATGACAAATTTACCCTTCAATTTTTTTTATAAAAAGTATGATATTATTGTTAATATTTTTTAAAAGATGAAAACTAAAAGAAATACAAAAGCACATACTATTAAATAGTAATCTTAAACCCAACAAACTTTTAAAAAAACTTGCAACCCTGTTTGTAGTTAATGTACACAAAATCAATAAGAAAACATCAACCAATATTCCCTTTTAAAATTAAATGCCATATCAAACAAAATACTAATACTCTTCTCCCACAACCATTCTTTATCACAAAATACATAACCTAAATTGTAATAAAAAGACCACTTTTTGCAGAAAAATAGTAGAGCATGTTGTTAAAGGTTCTACCATTATCAACATGCTTGTCTGGATCATCTTTGCTTTTGTTTTATTTGGGTTTCAGTATAGCCATCAAAAGCACACAAATATGAGGACTTGCCCTTTTCTTTCAGATTCGTAAGGTTTGACATATGATATCAATTTTAGCCCTTGCCCTTCATCACTTATAATATCATCACAACCATAAAAAAGCACACAAAAATGATTGACTAGTCATTTACAAGAATATAACAAAAAAGAATTCAGAGGTATGAAGAAAAAAAGCAATAAGGACCATGGCTGCAAAATCACCATAAATACAGAACAATTGTCAACTGTAAAAAGTACTTGGGGATATTATACTAAAGGTGTGAGAAAGGGCAATATAGATTCATTTTAATCAAAAATTTCATTTAAGCATTCCAAAAAACACTTTATGTGCAATCATTTGAAAACAAAACAAAGGAAAATTAATTAATCCTTTTGAGCTCAGAATATTGGATTCCACTGAAGTGGTATGTCAATCGTCTAAAAATGTCCTATGCCCAAGACATGAACTAAGAAATCGACACGTTTATATAGAAAAATGCAATGAAAAGTAGAAAAATTAAGAAAGTTATACCTCCGAAAACATAGACAAAATTCATAAAACTAAAGAGCATTGGCATATGGTCATGGAAACATGGAAACAAAATATTTGTCTACTGATTTAAGAAGAAAAAGAAGAAGAAGAAGAAGAAATCAGCTTACCTACGCTGCTGTGGAGGTTGCCGCCGGTAGAGGCTGATAAGGCGTCGCCGGTGATGTGCTCTGTGGAAGGAATCGCTGAAGAGGGAAGCACTGATGCATGGAATGAGAAGCACAATTTGTGGATTATGCGTGTTTTTTCGTTTAGGGCCAATGGCAAGATAGGCAACTGCCTTTTTCTTTTGGGTCAGCTGATAAAAAATGGCGGACCGAGTAAGGGTCTTGGTCAACGATAGTTGGCCGACTAAGCCAAAGTTTATGTTTATCAAACGGTCTGACTGCTGACCGAGTCAGCAGTCAGTTCTGCTCAGACCCAGTAAGTGCAAAACAAACAGCCCCTAATCTTCTTGATTTAACCATTTCAACAATTCCTGATTCCTTTTCTTAGTCATACAAGTGCACTAAGGTGTCCTTAGAGGATCAATTGTGACATGGTTCCATAATCAATAGTATGATCATAAAACACGATACTAAAGTACTCACTTTTCCTTTCAGATTGGAGAACCTTTTATCTTTCTGCCTAATTTGATTCTTCTTATTTGTTCTGCTATACTTTGACTCTTTCCAATATATCAGAATCATACTTAATCTTGTAAGCATAATCATATTTACTAAGCTTTCAGTAAATCATGACGAATAAACTTTATCGTACTTTGTGGTGGACCTGACTAGTTCACATCAATGTGTACTAGATCCTTTCATCTTTCACTTGACTTACATACATATGTAAATAAGGAATTAGTCCCAATTTCCCAAGTACCAAGATTTTCATACATCACATAATTCAAATCATATGATTCCATGTTTCTGTCCAATTGAAACTTGGGCGATGAGAATCTTTCCTTACTTAGAAAAATTACGACACTACCACAATCGATATAACTAGAATCAAACCATTTTCAACATTGCTATTAATAGAAACATACAAACATTAATTTTCACAAATGTCATTGTGAGGAAACATAAAATAAGATAAAATCAAAATTTTCTTTATTTATAAAATGTGGAAAAATTTGTCCTTACCACACAAATTCATATGAAAACTATGTTCTTAGACATTCCAAAGCAATCTATCATAACTCCTAAGCAACAGCTCAAAAAATCTGATCATCGAACCATGCCATCGAAATCCATCTCTTCACGATCAAACTCAGCTCACTCTTTCTTTAAGCTTCCTTTCTTTTATTTGATCCTAAAAAACATCAAAATGCAATCCTATCACCACACGTATTAAGAATCTATAAATTAGGAACTTAATAGAGTTAGATAGTGGACTTACCTGAAGTAGAGTAATACATTTTGACTTTACCATCCTTGTGATCCTTCAGGTAGATATGGCAGCTTCGCATCCAATGCCCCTTCTTTTGGCAATAGAAACAGACTCTTTCGGAATGGTACATAGGACAATCTCAGACTCAGCCTTTCTCTTTACCATTTGGTCAAACGGTTTGACCTTGGCTGATCCCTTTCCATTGGGAAGAGAAAACTTTTTTGGATTTGCAATGTTGACATTGTCAATGTCCATGGAAGTTTGGGAGATTGATCTTTCAGTCAAATTTGCTTCACCAGTGCGCCAAATCATTGCTGATTCAGCATCCATTAGCAAATATGTCAGATCAATAAGGGTCACGTCGTGGTCTGCCATATAGTAGTTCTTAATGAACTCGCTATACAACTTAGGAAGTGATTGAAGAACTATGTCAATAGCCAGCTTCCTCGAGAAAACGACACCCAACATTCCCAGTCTGTCAACGTGCGACTTCATCTCCAAGACATGAGCACATACATACTGTAACATCCCAAAATACAAGGCCAAAAATTTCGTTTTTAAATAATTTATTACATAAAACCATCAGTATAAAACATTCATAATAACATCCCGTGTCAAACCAAAATGTCAATAATCAAAACATAAAACCATATCATAGTGTAATCCCAAGGATCTCATGTGCGGAAAACATAGTGTGATGCGCTGCGATTAAGCCCGCTCCTTTCCTTTGAAAACGAGTACCTGAAACCAAAACTATAAACTGTAAGCACAAAGCTTAGTGAGTTCCCCCATCATACCACATATCATACAATCACAGAGCATACATACTGTCAGGCATTTCTGGGGTGCCTGGCCTACTTGGTACGGCCATTCTGGGGCGCGGACCTACTTGTGTCAAGCCATTCTAGGGTGCTGACTACCCATGTCAAGCCATTCTGGGGTGCTGACTACCCTTCGGTCCTAACGACCGAATATCGAGGACTATTTCACCCCATACTACTACTATCACATATCATAATGTAACAGATTATTAGACATATCTGGGGTGTCTGAACTACCCTTCGGTCCTAACAATCGAACTTGGGGACTATTCCCCTCCTACTACCACTATCACATATAACATATCATGCCAGCATATAAACATATCATCACATACTGTCAGACATATTTGGGGTGTCTGACCTACCCTTCGGTCCTAACAACCGAACTCTACTACTATCACACATAACATATCATGCCAGCATATAACATATCAGGTAATAGCAAACCTAGATGATATCACAAAGACAATCATCTAACATACAACTCCTACTGGTGGGCTGGCATTGTGGCCGTAGACCCACCGCTACTGGAAGGTAACTCACCTCACACTGCTGAAGTCCAGAAGGCACAATCCCCCACTGGCTGAAGTCTCGCAGACTCGACCCCAGCTGCTGGCTGACAGATTCCCGAACTGTCAACACCAAAATAACACCCAATTAATAATTGGGTCCCAATACATAACCATACGTATATTCTTTGGGTAATTACTACATTACCCCTAGCTTGGCTTATTCAAGCCCAAGGCCCAATCCGTAGGCCCAAAGTCAATTAGGAATCAAAGCCCAACACATGGCCCAATTTTCCAAATTGGGTCTAGGCCTATACATGGTCTCATTCTAAGGCCCAAACTATGGCCCAATTTTCCAAATTGGGCCTAAACCCCTTACGTGGGCCTTACCCTAAGCCCATTAAATTATTCTAGTTCAATTGCTTGCTCTTGGATGGTCCATTATTATCTCAATCATTTAGGCCCAACATAAAGGCCCAATAATATACCCAAGTGAAATTAGGGTTTCACATAAAATGATGATTAGGGTTAAGTTTCCTACTTAACCCATTAAGGACTTAATTCATTAAGTCTAATATTGCTTAGATTAATTCCCGCCAATGATTATTATTTAATATCTCAAGTTATTAAATAATTCTCGTGTGTGTGACCCGATTAATTCTTAAAGTTAGGTTTTCATTGGCATTAGGGTTTTCCAATCCAACTATTAGCCCATTTATCAATGTGTTGGGCTTTTAGGTCAATTAGGGCTTTATTGGGCCTATTAGCCCACTAGAATATCCTTAAGCCCATTAGGGTTTTATTTGGGTCAATTAGGGTCCATTAAGCTTCATTGGGCCCATTAGGGCTTACAAGGCCCACTAGGGTTTCAAGCACCCCAAACGAATCGATCACAACGAGGCAAAACACACCGCCACCCGACACGGCGGCCGGTGGCGGCAGCCACCACCCTAAGGTGGTGGTTTTCAATTTCTTTTCATTATTTTTCTTTCTGGTTACATTTTACAAGTCTAAAACCCCAAATAATCACACACACACACACACACTAATACAACACATGAACCCAACAACCTAATGGTGGTTGGCGGCGGCGAATGGCGGCAGCCACCATGGCCGGCGGCCATGGTGGTTTGTCTTCAGGTCCTCTTGTCCATCAAGCGTTCAAGTCAAGATCAACAACCCAAAAGCACCCCCATGCCGGCGACCCACGACTGAAACTCACATGCACCCACCCTAACAGCGGCGGTGAGCGGCGAGAGTTGCGAAAACAACGTAATGGCGGTGACAGAAGCGATCTAGGGCAACAAAACATCTGTTGTCTCGGTTTTTCACTCTTGTCACTGGATTCACCCAGTCGGCGGTTCACCATGGTGTCACAGAGGCGTTGGCTAGAGGCGAAATGAGAAGAAGAAGTTGCGAAGGGACGGCAGCGGCTGGTGTTGGCGTCGGAACTGCCGTAACAACTTCGTGAAGGCGGCTTCGGTGATCACCGGTCCCAACCGCGGTGGTGCGACGCTGGAAGTGAAGAAGGAGGTGGCGGTTAGCGATGACAGCGGGCTCAGCAGCACATCGACGGCTTTGTGGTCGGAGGAATAAGGGTGGCCGATGAGGGCATAAGGGGTGACGGCTGGAAAGGGTTTGGCTAGGTTTAGGGTTTGTTTCATTATATATGGAGGCTGCATGAGGCGTACCCGAGCTGCTCCAAACTTAATCCCATTTTAACACTATCGACCCGTCTCTTCATAATTATTTTCGAAATAGGTCCCATATTTACCCTTTAAACCCTGTCCCTTAAATTTCTTTGCAAACTAAGTCCGGATTTTACTAAACAGCCCCCATCTTTTAAAATCTTTACAAGACTAATCCACAATTTACCCTTTTTAAACCTCAACTCTCAGATATGACATATTCAGTTTTCCCCTCTCTTTCTCTTCCAAATTAAGTTCCAATAATTACCATGGAGCCCCCGCCATCATACATATTGATTTTAGGCTACCATTCATTCATTAATTTATTTATTTAACTAATAATTAAACGGGTGTTACACATACTTTCCATCTTGGTGTTTGCTTGCCAACAAGGCTTAAGTGACCTTGAACTTTTCAAGTCGATGAGCATGTGGGTCAGGGAGAATTATTGGAGGAGGTGGAGGAAGAGAGGTTCTACCAAAGCATGAAGAAGGGATTGATCTTTCACCTCGATGTCAATGTGGATTATCATCTTCATGAGGAAAGCTTTTTCCAAAACAATAAGGAAGACCATAGTTGTCAGAACTAGACATCTACAAGGAAGAAATTCAAGTTAGTTGATTTAATCCTTAATACAACACCCAAATGAAATATTAAGGCTAGGACCCAACACAATAATTCACAATTCAAAAGAGGGATGCATAATCCAATTGTAAATTATTTGTCAGCAGGTAAATGACGATTTACCAATTCCACCACGAAAACGAAATTTTAAACGAATTAGGTTTTAGATGAAATTCCTATATCTTTTTAGATTCAATGAACTTTTCAATGGCATGTTTAATCTCGATTATGCCCTTCAAGTTTGTGACTGGGATACCGATGATCACAAACAAGTGTGAATAACCATGCAAATTAGCTTGGTACTCTCGAAGTCATTTATCATTTAATCAATGTGCCGATTAACCACACACGCTCTATCGATCTATGATAATTTATGAGCTACCCATTGCCATCCTTAATTAGTCCACATTAGTGTGCCAGGTAACCACACACGCTCCACTAGCTGACCAATAAGGTGCAATGTGCAATTTCATGGGTTAGCATCAAATTCACATTTTCCTAAAGTAACTAAGATTTGGGAATTTATAAAAGCATTTAGTTACTTTGTATTTTTATTATACTTTTAATGATAGCTTAGTGTCCTATCCTACCCGTTCGGCTAACGACCCCCCACTAGTCAAGGGTGCGGTGGGTAAGAGTGGATACCCAATGACGGTCATTTTACAGACCGCTTCCTTAAACACCCCTTATAGACAAACTTCGTGAATGAGGCCTACTAACGGTAAGACTGACATTTTCTTATACATATATATAAATTAAACCTTTAATATTATAATAGTATAAGTGTGTATTTTAAACTTTTAAAATACTAAGTGGTTTAATCCTTTAATAAATTAGACTTTTAGTTTAATTAAATATTAAACTATATTATAATGGATTTATTAATTCTCTCTTTTAATTAAACACTTAATTAATTTAATTAAATCCATGATGGTGTATTTTAAACCTTTCAAAAATACTAGGGTTTTAGAATTTAATATTTCAAAAATTAAAAACTTTTAATCAAATTTTAAATTCCGAAACTTGAGGGAAAATTTTGAAACTTTTCAAAAACTTTCTAGATCAAATTTATAATAATTAAATTAATCATATAATTTTATCTTTATCAAAAATTTGACCTAATCTATTTTATATGGTAAGATAATTCAAATCAAATCTTACAAATAATTAATTTATCACATAATCTTGTAATTATCTTAAAATTTGACAATTATCCTTTAATTAGATGAGGATATCCATTACCATATTACAAAATTCAAATTTAATCAGTAAAAACAAATTATGGTAATTATCCAAATCTACTTTAGGCCAAAAATCCGAAAATCTTCCAACAGACCCGATGCCATGTCGTGAAGTCCAACACGTCGTGTTCAACTATGAGCACGTCGTGTTCATCAGGCAGAAAACAAAATCGAAAATTTTTCCAGCTTTGAAAAACATTACAATTGCATCATATAACAGAAAAACACCCTAGGCTTTGATACCACTAATGGATTTTGAGCACTACAACATTTTTATGGTGTACATGCAACCCTAATGCTTTGGATCTAGGTTTTTCTCAAGTTATACATGCGAATAATAATCCAAAGCATAAACCCTATGACTAGCATACACAATTTTGAAATTCACATGTAAATTAAGGTTTAGTCATTACCTCACTTGTTATATTGTAATAACAACTACTATCCTTGCTTGATCTTGACTTCTGAAAGCCTAGTGCCCCACATGTTGCACCTCTAATAGAGTCACAAACACTCAACGTAAAGGAAGACTTAGAGATGTAAGGAAATTCTGACCAGGGTATTCATCATAAGCATAGAGCCAAAATTCCTATGTAGAGGGTTCTATATATAGCTGTGGCTGCTAGGGTTTTCAGGTGGAAACCCTAGTATCTTGCTTCTGTAACACCCCGATCCTCAGGTATTTATTTATTAAGAATTTCTGGATAAATCTCTACTCGACGAGTTCGTCGACCTACTCGTCGAGTAGCAGCGGGGTGAGAACGCGTGTTTAGTGATCTACTCGGCGAGTCCACTTTTGGGACTCGGCGAGTAGGAGCTGGCAGATGAAACCCTAAATCCCGGGGTTTGCACCCCTATTTAAAGGAGCCTCAGCCTCCTATGGGCTTCCTTACAGTCTTTGAGAGCCCTTATAAACCCTAATTCGTGTGTGTGCCTTGGCGTGAGTTTGAAGCTTGGAAGAGAGGATTTTGGATGAAGGGAGCTAAGAGTGCAAAGGGAAACCGAAGTAAGAAAGGAAGGGGAATCGGATTTTACCTCAGCTAGCATCTTTTTGAAGGTATCAAAGTGCCATTTTTACTTCCTTTTCTTTCCTCTTGTTGAGTTCTAGGGATTTTTATGGATTTTCAAGTTGGGATGTTGAGCTATAGGCTAGATCTAAAGTTGTAACTTCAGATCTGGACCCTCCTTGGGTACTAGAGTCATAAAGTTGTTGTATTGGGTGTGGTTGGAGTCCCTCTTGGACTAGAAGCTCAATTAGGAACTTAAAATAGACATTTGGAGCCTTTATAACCATGCATTTACGTAAAGTTTGCAACTTTATGTGGTAAGTATGCCCTAGAAGCTTGGATCTGTGATTTGGAGCCGTTGCATGGCTCGAAACAAGTCTGTATGGTAAGAGGACTGTATGGACCTGGCGAGTCGCAAGGGTGACTCGGCGAGTCACATGAATATGGTCATTGAACTTGGCGAGTTGGATGAACAACTCGGCGAGTCCGATGAAGATCACCATAAAACTCGACGAGTTGAAGAACAACTCGGCGAGTCAGATGGCTTTTCCCTTGGATAGGCTTGCGTGTGTACCCGTTGAGTTGCAAGGAGGAAACTCGACGGGTGGCCCTTAAGGATTAATCGAGATTCGAAGGAACTCGACGAGTCACTCTGATGACTCGGCGAGTTGGAATGTGCTCCATGGACTCGGCGAGTGGTTGAGTGCACTCGGTGAGTAGAGGTCAACATGGACTGTTGACCTTGACTGAGGACTCTGAACTTGATCAGGAATTTCTAAGAGGTTATGGGGTGTCTCATAAGGGCAAGAACTTATGAGTATATTATGCTATGGTTATAGGTGGTGGAGCCGGTGTCAAGTGGTCTGATAGTTGGAGTTTGCTTTCCAATTGACATCTGCGAGGTGAGTTATCCTCACTATATCGATAGGGTCTATGGCACCAAGGCCGGCCCTTTATGATTTACATCCTGATTTAGGATGGTCGCTTGTTATTGACATGCTAGAATTCATCCTGGTTTAGGAGGGTGTTATATTATTACTTGTTAGAATTTATCCCGTTTAGGATGGTTGTTATGCTGGAGATCGGTTAGATCGGTTGTTATGGTATGCTACATATGATTCTGATCTATTAGATCGGAATCAGGATAGATAGATATGATTGCTATGTGTATAATCAGTATATGATAGTATGCGTACATGGTTAGTTGCTTGTCGGTTGGGTTGAGGCGGTCCTGCTTTGTGCTGATGGCCAACACACCTTCTGAGCGGCCCGAGGAGACTGTAGGCCCACGCGGCGGACCAGTCATGCCGAAGGCTCGGGATAGACTCAGATAGACTGTAGGCCCAGTAGGGCAGACCAGTCCGGCTGATGGCCCAATATGCGTGTTGTTTGATTGATCGTTATGGTTACGGTTTCTGCCAGTGTGGTATTGGTATTTTGGGGGTAGCCCACTAAGCCCTCGGGCTTACAGTTTTCAGTTTATTGTTTCAGGTACTTCAAGAGAGTGGGGGAAGGCGAAGGCGTGACCGTACCGCTCCTCATCCTCGTGATCTATTTTTGGGACACTCTGATGATAAATGAATTGGAAATGTTTTGTAAAAACAATTACTATATGACTCTTTTGTTAGTATTAAAAGTTTAAATTTGGCGTAAATTTTATGGGTGTTACAGCTTCGGCAACAAGAAGCCCATGGACTCCCTCTTTAGAGACCTTGGACGAAATTTATAGGCCCTCCCTATAGGATTTCGTCCACTCCACTCTATGGAGTCTATCAGACCAGTTATGCAACTATCAATCATTTGCACAACCAGTCCCTCTATTATTAATCATTTCCTTTAATCCCAAAATTAACACTAGATTAATTTCTGATTAATTACTAATTAATAATATGATTTCCAAATAATATATTAATCTTATAATATATTAATAAAATCATTCTGAGTACAAATTTATTATTCATATAATAAATCCTAGTCTCTCTCCACTTGGCATCCTGTCAAGTTGAGTGAGTGAAGGCAACCCAAAAGGACCATGCTCATAATCAAATCAAGTACATACCAATTATAGTTATGGGCTTAGACAGATAATCCAACACCTATCTACCATGATACCGGTCTAACAGATCATAATAGCATAGCAACATCCTATCTACCAGGATACCGATCTAACAGATCATAACAACACCCAGTCCTAAGATAAACCAGGATAACAGTCCAAAAGGGCCGACATTAGTGCCTTCGACCCATCAATACAGTAAAGAAAACTCACCTCAGATGCAGAAGCTCACTGAAGATAACCCTAGCTGCTGCCCTGTCGGCTTTCGAGCTATCAATACCATTAACACACCCAATTAGCAATTGGGCTCCATGCCATAATCCATAATCTATATTTGGGGTAAAATGACCATTTTATCCCTGACCTAACATGCACCAAAACTGAGAACCAAAACTAAAAGATCCATAATGGCCTACTAATGGCCCAATTTTCCAAATTGGGCCTAACCCCATGAGGGTCTTATCTTGAGCCCATATTTTCCTTAAATCCAAATCAGGTTATCCCAAACACCCCTGAGGACAAACTTGGTCAAGGAAATAAATCGAAAGTCAAAGTCAACGGTCCAAGGTGACCCAACTCGTCGAGTTGTCCTTCAACTTGTCAAGTTTTTCCATAAATCTGCACAGATCGGGAAAAACCAAGTCAACTCGTCGAGTTGACTTACCAACTCGTCGAGTTACCTTATCAACTAAAAATGTCGGGGAAAACCGAGCCAACTCACCGAGTTTATCCAACAAACTTGCCGAGTTTACCAAAACCATCTCTAAACACATTAAGCACTCAATCTATGGCTTCAAAATATAGCTCCAAAATATAGATCCGACTTCCTTGAGCCGAAAAACCACATAAAGTTACCAACTTTACGCTCATGCTTGAGTAAATGAAGCTCTAAACTCAAAGAAGGCTTAATAAGGGACCTAAAGCATGAAGGAGGCCTAGAACTTGATGCCACATGGGTTCTAGTGAAACCATTCTTAGAATAGTTCTTCAAGCTAGATGAAGAACGAATCTTAATCTTTTGAATAAAACCAATCTTACCTCACCTGAAATCCGAAACCTAAAGTCTCAATGGTCTGACTCCCTGTCAGACCTCCCCCACCGAACTATCACCAAGCCAACCTCATAGAGTCTCGTACCAAACAGAATGCTTCCAATCCCCTGATCCCGTTGCTGCTTCGAAAAGGAAACAAAGTCATTGACCATATGCCGCGACAGAACACTTATTTGAACAGAAGGCTCAGATAATCCTTCGAGTAGAAGATTCATCCCTACAATGGTTAGACTCGGACGAGAGCTGCGCAACAGGGTCAAACCAATTACTCTAAGATTATTTAATCCTGCTGCGAGTGACTTACCAATTCCCAATCACCCATATACTACTCACACGTGAAATCTCATGCCACTAATACTACTCGAAACACTAATACCGCCTGAAACACTGACACTTCCCAAAACATTGATATTGCACGAAACACTAACACTGCCCGAAACACTGATACCAGGAGCCTGAACCCTCCTCACTTGCCCAACCTCCAAAATGGTAGAACCATCCTAGAGTACATACGCATAAGCTAAATCCTGCACCCTCCAACCGATGTATTAGACATACAGCTTTCTTTACTCACATCGATCTGAATACAGACCTGGCATAAACCCACCTACGATTCCCAACGTGACTTCCGAAAATAGCTATCCATGATATCGACTCATGGAACCTTCCCTAAAACTGATGAATATCCATTTGATTCTACCCCCAGTCCCTGACTGGTGAACTACCATAACCATGTTGAATGATCCTCAAAACATACCAACCACGAACTTAAACCAGAACCAAACCATAAGATGAACCAAAATCTTAACAACCCTTAACTCTTTGCTATGCCAACACCAACCACTACTCCGACAAGCAATGATGATCAAACCAATGAAATTTTGCGATGCATCCAACCCTTACCAGCCTTGTCACACCCTCACCTGGCATCCATTTGATATGATCACGAAGAACTTTATGACTTATGATTGTATAAGCAGTTTCCAACTCGAACATCACAATCCCATAACAGCTTGCAAACAATTGGATTTATAACGCATACTCCCCGCAATAGACTTCCTGATACCTGGCTGATACTCCACACAACCCTTGCTTCTACCTTTATCTAACTGACATATTTGTGTCTCATCCAATTCCCATCAACATGTCAACTCTGAAAACACTACAAGCATAAGAAATGAACCATTATGACCACTAGGCCCACAACCTATAACTGGAATGTTTCTGATAACACAAAAACCTTGACGACACTCTCACAATGCCACTAAGCACCACATAGTTGCTAACCAAGCAATCCTTACAAAACAAAGTAGCGCACGATCTGCAGAAAGGATAACGGTTGCATTCTTTATCCGAATCGGGAGCTGAAACCCAAGAGAACCATGCACATAACTCGAACCAAGAGCCCCAAAGCCATCTTGCCCAGATCACACGGAACTCCACCATACACATACTTAAGAGACCCAAAATCTCATCCGAAGAGAAAAGAAACCCCAAGGATAATTTGACATGCCACCTTAATCAAAACAAAAAACACCCTCACGGTCGGTCAAAACAAGATCCCATACTAGATTGAATGGATTCCATCACTACCCCACTATCTCAAGAAAACCTTCAAGATGATCCTGAAGGCTACCAAAACCTGAGTCTGCTATGAACCAAGCTTCCACTCAATCATTGAGGGTAAACATACATAAAGACCGAAGGAATCATAAAATATACTGAACTTGACGACAGATTGGCATGATCAGTGAATCTCGACTGACACCTCTAAACCTTCCAAGGAACTTCATTAAATGATGAACCCCCATGACTAATGGTCAAGGATACACTAACACTCAAAACAAGAAATCAAGACCCTCATGGAACTAAACACACCCGCTTTTGGAAAAGATCCATCGATCAAAAACTACTCAACTAATCTGAAGTCAACGATCTGAAACCACGAACTGCCAAGACCCTCAAGGACTGACACTCAACCTGAGAATTCCCAATTCTCCCCCACTTAGAACTCGAACCACCACTCACTGGTGGTTACACCAAAAGATAACCCAACTAACCTAACCAGGTACAACCATACCTGACCATGAAGCGAATATGACCCGCAGAATGGTCCTCCAACTACAGATCAAACGAACCCCATGCGGAACCTGAAACACAGCCGAAGACCTTAGATCTTCCCATAATAACCACCTACAAAGCATAGGCAACTACCAATTTACGATCCAAACATACGCTCCTGCATGCAACCCACATGACAATCCGGCCCTTGGCCTTCCCATCTCCCAAGGATACGACCCTTGCTCACATCGCTAAAATACTTGTGTCACATCAAACCACATGTGCACACCAGCGCTTACATGTCGCCGCTAACCATCGCGACCAACAGACATCAAGCTGAGAATCTAACCTAACTTGGGAGGTCAAAGCCTGCCCACTCCCTCCAACTCAGAAAAACTGAAGGCAAAATTCCTGCCACACAAATAACGACAACCCAAACTGACATCTGCCACTTAAATCCCAAATGAAATTCCAACTGATCATGACGACCGCTTCCTCCCCGTGTCTCGAGGCTCAAGGCATGACCTCTAACAAAACCCTCGAGCCTTGCAATCAACATACTCATATGGGTCTGAACCATTCAACCCACATTAATATCGCCATAGGGTCCTGAACAACGCAAAACACATCCTCGCCTGAGCAGCCCAAGCCAAAAAGATCAACAGATACTGAACCACTGCCTCAAACCATGGTATCCAACCATGTTATCTTTCCTGAACAACCCTTAGATTCTACGAAGTGCTCCTTGATTTGAGTATGAATCCTGTGCTTCCAGTAGTACGGGCCCAATATCACCTTCCACACCTATCCATACTCTCCTCAAGAATCATCTCAGGTCCTCTAAGACCTAGTCACAAAGTACTCCTGAAACCTGCTCAACAGTGAAACAACTGCATCAGAATACTCTCTAGGCTATCCTAGGATTCACCCACACCCCCTCTGCCATCAGCAGCTGAAAACTCCTTACAATATCAATTAGCCATCCCATAAATACAATCACATGCAACAATACTCAGATAATCCTTCGAGTAACACACTCATCCCTCCAACAATTGGACTCAAACCAGAGTTGTGAAGCAGGGTCAAGTCTGTCACTCTGAGATTATCCAACCTTTTTCACATGTAACTTGACATATTCACTTAATGGCTAACTTGAATCACTCCTGAGTTACACAAAGCAAGCAGCATTCGAGCAGCGAAGCCGACTAGCACTAAAATGAAATAAAATCAGACACATCCTCGCGCGAAATCCTCGATCTCCAACTCCCAACAACACAGGTACACCTTCGTCCTGCCCTCACTCTCTCAGTAGTGGCTAATCATTCCTCGTGCTGACCCGCTAATGTGACATCTCCAAAATCACGGCCAGAAAAGACCGGTTTGTTTATGCTTTGTTTAAAAATCAGAGTTACATTTTAAAAATCAGAGTTACACCGGTGAACATATCGCTCACAAACACATACAGGTTGCGAGCCTGCTAGTGTTCCACTGGATTGTCTAGAAGAGTCTGTGGTCGTCATCCATACTCCGCTAGATGACAGAATCAACAACATCAACATCGAGGCCTCTCATCATTTTATCACACATCACCTATTGCATCTACCCATGTTTTACCCCAACATTTTCGTAGATATAAAATACATATACAGTTTAAATCATTGAAAACATGTATAACAACATTCATCTAGTATAGATAGCAAGTATTCAGATAATATGCACACATAGCACGTAATTTATATAAAATACTTCATATCTATGTGTAAGTTGAAAGTAACTATGCACTCACTTGTTAAGGTGATGATTCCAAAATCGGGCAGCGCTTGCTTCTAACGATTCTATTTTCCTTCGACGAAACCTAGCATTATTATCGCTAAATTTTAGTCTAATATTTACCGTGACCAACTATTAGTCTTAGTATTATTATTATTATATAAGCGTTAAACAATATTTTCCAACCACTATGTACAGACAGGGGACAGACATAAAACACCGGAGGGCAGGACCATTTTGGCATATAACACTTCTGAAATCCAACAACCCTATGCAGCCCTTTAAACCAGATTCCCCGTACCGCGAGTAGTTAAAAAAAATATTATAACGACACTTATATAAGTTATAATAATAGCTCAAATATTTATTATAAGTTCATAATAACAATACTAATTTTAAATATAAGCTATATTAAAATAAGGTAAGCATAACTTACTTACAAGGGGGTTTTAGCTAGGAGTCGGGCTCTGCAGGGGCAGAACTTCGTCGCTAAATCTTTCTAAGAAAGATTCGTGCAGCGCTTCAGCGCTCACCTTACTATACTAAGCTACAGAAAGAGAAGTCGAATCACGAGGGACCGAAATGCTCGGGGGATAAGGAGAGAAAGACTCTTGAATCAAGAGAATGGTGCAAGAAATATGAGAGCCCAAGGCTCTTATTTATACTAATTGAATTTTCAAAAACTACCCTCCATAATTACTTAATGACCTTTTAGTTATATAAACAACTAAACACCCCTCTATAATACTATTATAAATGGATTTAATGATATTTGTACTAAATTAATGTCGAAAGAACTCAACATTAGTCTTATAATGACCGCATCGTCGATACCTTTCTAATGATATATACATATGTATATATATGTGTACGTATACATGATTTATACTTTATTTTAATACATAAATATGCTATTATAATTTGTAACTCGTTCATACGAACTCCGTTTTTGACGTTCTTTATATCCACGCGTAGGTGAAGACGTACTCTACAACTTTCGTTTAGACTCCGTCGGCTAATTTTGACTTTATTTTTAAAGTTATATTTTTAACAAGCCGGGACAGGATTGGTCTGTTTAAAATCTCATAACTTCTTCATACGAAGTCAGATTTGGGCGTTCTTTTTATCGATGTTCTTAGTTTAACATATTCTACGACTTTCGTTTAGATCACTAAGGCTAAATCTCGCTCTATCGTAAATTCACTATTCACGCTTCCCGGTATCGTGTCGGTTCTGTCGTGAAACTTCGACGGGTCATAACTTCTTCGTTATAACTCGGATTTCGGCGTTCCTTATATGCACGGAAACCTTGAGACATATTCTACAACTTTATGTAGAGATATCGGGATTATCTCACACTTTAATTTTGACGCTCGTTTTTATTCTTTATTAATTATACATTTATAATTAAATAATAAACACATATAATTCACATAATACTCAAATATTTCATCTTTATTACTTCAAAAAGAGTTACAAGAGTTGACCTAGACTATTACATTGACAAAAATGCTTAGCCCTGAAACCCGGGCGTTACAGCTAAGCACTGCATCCAATCATGAAACTTCCACCAACCTGCAACACTCGTGTATGCTAGCCATACATAACAATGGATCCTATCGACAGTCGCATACTCGGTCTTACTCTAATCCCAAAACCAGACGAGGAACTAGAAATAATGTCAAACCAAATATTTTCATAAGCAACTACAATAATGATGTCAATATCATATAAAGGAGAATCTTACGCTATCATGCATCATATAATCAAGAAATTCTATCATGCAATTCCTAAAGATCGTTATCCTATCACTAGTGTAACATCCCAATTTTCAGGTATGAAATTTAAAAGCTTATATATGTATTTTCAGAACAACTCGACAAGTTGGGAGGCTCCAACTCGTCGTGTAGAATGTTTATGTCTGCGTATATTTCCATGTCTACTCGACGAGTTGACGGCTGATTAAGAAACCCTAATTTTCAAGGTTTTGCACCCTATATAAAGGACTTATGGTCATTTGTGGCCTCCCTTGTCACCCTTACAGTCCAGAGAAACCCTAGTTCGAGCCTTATACATTCTTAAGTGTGTGTGAGAGCCTTGGAGAGTGATTTTGGTGTGGTTGTGAAGGAACTTGGAGCTTGAAGAGGTTAGAGCAAAAGGAGAAGTTGTAGATTCGACATCTACTCTATGATGGAAACCAACTGGTGGTTTAAAGTTGACACCTTGACCTTTTATTGTTTAGATCTCCTCTTATGAAAGTATATGGTCATATTTGGTGCAAAATGGAGCCATTCTCGGATTTGAGCTTGTCCAGAGGATGTGGTTTCAGATCTGGACACCTCTAGGCCTCCATGAACATAAAGTTGCCCACTTTATCTAGTCTTGGCCCTCCTTCATGCCCTAAACCTCTTACTAAGCTTAGTTTTCGTGTTTTAATCCCCTTGATGCCTTGCATACACATAAAGTTAGCAACTTTATATGGTATCTCAGTCCTAAAAGGCTAGATCTGTAGTTTGGGGCTTCGTATTTGACTGGAAAGTAATGCGTAAAACCCAATTTGTATATCAATTTAAAAGAACTCAATTGGTGTGGAATCCCAATCAAGTTGACTAGCAACAAATCAATTAAGAACACGGATGAATAATGTCAATGCACACTATATTCGATAATAGTCAAGTACAATGAAATCTCACACACACTTTGTTCTCTCTAGCTCCTTCTAAATTCCGAATCAACAACCTTTACAATGAACCGAGGAGCAACTATTTATAGCTAAACCTAAACCCTAATGCAAAGTCCAACCTACATACCGAAATCTATTAAGGCCTATTTGAGATTTCGGTTCATACACAACCGAAATCATGGAGATTTCGGTCCTAGATCGAGAACACTAAAATGCCATAAAAAGAAAAGTATAAACCAATAAATTATGTCCTGAAAATCTCCCCCTTGGTTTATAGCTTTCTTTTATTTTCAATCTTTTCTTAGTTCATGACCTTCAACATTTATCTTCGATTTCTTTACAACTTCAAGACGAACATATGAATTCTACAAGAATGAATTCATATTGAATAGTTGGGCTTCCTTTAAAATATGACTTTGAACGCACATAGGGTAAAGAGGCTTCTTATATAGGTTCTTGAAAATCAGCACTTTCAGCTTTGAAAAACTTCAGAGATAATTATAGAGAGACCAATTCTTTTTTGATCACTTTAGTAATGTAACGACCCAAAAATCAAGGGTACAAATTTCGTTTTTAATATAGCTAAAACATTGATACCATTTATTTCAAACATTTCAAATCATCATTAAGTAAAACATTTATCAGAGTTCATCCCAAAATCATTCATTGCGGAAATCACAGGTGTGTGCACTGCGATCAATCCAAGCTCTTCACTTCCAAATCGATAATACCTGAAACCAAAATTTTAAATCGTAAGAACAAAGCTTAGTGAGTCCCCCAGAACATACCCCACACACAATCCACATAACACATATCGTATTAGCTATAAAAGTTATCTCTACCACATAAGCCTTGCATAGAGTCATATAAGGAAGCTTACACCTAGTGCCACGGGAACCCCCACGTGGTCTTATCTGTCTTGGGAACCCCCACAAGGTCTTCCTGCCAAACATTACATAAGGAAAACTATACATATAAAAATATGATCTAAACATTCACACATATAAGGATGCCTTGGAAACCCTCAAAGGTCTTACACCAGGTGCCATGGGAACCACCACGTGGTCTTAGCCCACTGCCATGGGAACCCCCGCATGGTCTTAGCCTAGAAAGCCATGGGAACCCTCACATGGTCTTATGTCCAACTGCCTCAGGAACCCCCCGGTGTCCTCCATGCAAGTATCACAAAGACAACTAGCATACCAAATACTACACAGTCAACAAGCATACTACATATATAATTGTTTGCCATGGGAACCCCCACATGGTCTTCACATAATACATAGTGTATCAATAGCACACCCACAACAATTATCACAACTAGATAAATGGGTCGGCCTTGGTGCGTTAGACCTATTGGTATGGTGAGAATACTCACTTGGCACTGTTGAAGCCCCGCAGATAAAACTCCCCTTGCTGGTTGACAGATTCTCGAACTGTCAACACCAAACAATACCCAATTAATAATTGGGTTCCAACACATAACCACAACTCTATACTTGGGGTAAAAGACTACTTTACCCTAACATAGCTTTATTCAATTCAAGGCCTAAAAGCAAACCATGGACGAAAGCCCAACACATGGCCTAATTTTCCAAATTGGGCCCAAACCTCTATATAGGCTTATCTTAAGGCCCAACCACTTATTCCAATCCAAATGATTGAAATTTTGATGGTCCAATAGCTAGTAGTCCTCAAGGCCCAAGTATGGCCCACTTATGGCCCAATTCTCTAAATTGGGCCCAAGCCTCACTAATGGGTCCTATCCTAAGTTCCAATGTAATAGTCTAGGTCAACTATTGTAACTCTTTTTGAAGTAATAAAGATGAAATATTTGAATTCTATGTGAATTATGTGTATTTGTGTGCTTATTACTTAATTATAAATATATAATTAATAAAGAATAAAAATAAGCATCAAAATAAAGTGTGAGATAAGTACGATATCTTACATAAAGTTGTAGTGGTCAAAACAAGGGTTCCGTGCATATAAAGAACGCTGAAATCCGAGTTATAACGAAGAAGTTATGGCCCGCCGAAGTTTTACGGCAAAACCGGCACGACACCAGGAGACGTAAATAGTAAATTTACGATGGAGGACTTTTTAGCCTTAGTGATCTAAATCAAAGTTGTAGTATATGTTAAACCTAGAACATCCATAAAAAGAACGCCCAAATCTGACTTCGTATGAGGAAGTTATGATTTTTCTAAGATTCGGCTTAGCAGTGCACGGCCTGAAACTCGAGTATTAGTTCGAGCGGTTTTTGGCTTACATGACCTAAATGAGAGTTAAATATCTCATTAATAGGAACTCAACTTTAAAAATATAGACGAAAACGGATTCCGTATGAAGGAGTTACGAATTCTTCGCGGTTATTTAGCAGTCTAAACTCCTCCTACTGTTAAATTCAAAATCGGTCGAGAATTAGCTGATGGAGTCTAAATGAAAGTTGTAGATATTGATTTTACCTACGCGTGGAAAAAAAGAACTTCGAAAACGGAGCTCGTATGCGAGAGTTATAATTTTTCTAAGTTTGAAGGTAGATACGCGATAGGGGTGACGTGGCACCATCAGAATTGGACACGTGGCACCACCAGAAGGCTGCCACATGCACCAACTCGGCGAGTAGGTCCTCCTACTCGACGAGTCCATTAGTCATCACCCCTATAAATAGAGGTTTCGGGTTCCCTCACTTCCTCACACCTTCAAACCCTTCTTTCTCTCTCTAAACTCTCTCTCTAAGCTCCCAAACCCCCCAAAAAGACCCGAAGGAAGCCCCGAGGCTCCTGAAGCCCCGAGAAAAGAGACTTTCGGCTCGGGAACGCTGCTCCAGCGAAACCCGGTTTTCGAGAAAACTCGCTGTAAGTGAGCTACGCCTAACCTATCTTTAGTATACCTTATGTTTCGATATAGTAATGTTATTAGGACCTTATAAGGAGTATTTGGGCTATTATTATGGGTTATATAAGTATTGTTTAACGCTTATATAATAGTAATAATAGGTAGACTATTAATTAGTCTCGTCAAACGGTAGACTAAACTCTAGTGGTAATGATACTAGGTTTCGTCAAGGGATAATTGTTTTAAGAATAACGAAGTGTTGTCCGAGTACCGAGTCACCACCATCTCAGGTGAGTGCATAGTTACTTTCAGCTTACACATAGATATGAATTATTTTATATAAATTACGTGCTATGTGTGCATATTATCTGAATACTTGCTATCTATGCTGGATGAACGTTTTTATACATGTTTTCAATGATTTTAAAATGTATATGTATTTTATATCTACGAAAATGTTGGGGTAAAACATGGGTAGATGCAATAGGTGATGTGTGATAAAATGATGAGAGGCCTCGATGTTGATGTTGTTGATTCTGTCATCTAGCGGAATATGGATGATGGCCACTGACTCTTCTAGACAGTCTAGTGGAACACTAGCAGGCTCGCAACCTGTAGGTGTTTGTGAATGATGTGTTCACTGGTGTACTCCATCCCCCACATGGTTGCCTTTAGGACATTTATTGTTGAGGAACCCCCTTAGCAGTAGTGTCCATCCCGGTGATGATCCTTAGGCTAGGTCCCTTATGATAGGTGTTTAGGGACGTAAAGTGAGGATAACGGGAACGGATAATCAGGTTATTGTTGATTGATGAAATTAATAAACTTATTTATTGTGGGTTGAAAACCCTATGTGCTCACCAGGCTCCCAAGCCTGACCCACTAAGTTTCTTGTATTACAGGTAGTGGCATATGAGCATAGATGTGATGTTTTGGATGAGGGATTACGGATATAGGCCTGTAGATATGAAATAATGTAGTAAGGCTTATATTGTATTGTTTATGCTTTTGATCTGTATCGAACATGACATCCCAAGTCTTTTAATGAAATACATTTCTTAGGAAATGCTTTTGATAAATCTTTATCATATTTTGTTTTGGGACAAATTCCGCAACACTTTTATTTAAAATGTTACACTGATTTTCAAACAAAGCATAAACAAAATCGGTCTTTTCTAGCCGTGATTTTGGGGATGTCACACCCTACTTAACCCCTTAAGGACTTAATCCATTAAGTCCCACATAGTCTTAGGTTAATTTGCAATGATTATTAATTAATATTTTAAGTTTATTAAATAATCCCGATGCGGTCCCAATATATCCCAAATTAGGGTTTCATGACATTAGGGTTTTCCAATCCCTAATTAGGGTTTCCAACCCATCTTAACCCAATAGGCCTAACAGCTAGGTCCTTTGATCAATTAGGGTTCATTAGGCCCATTATGATTTCAAGCATCCCAACCAAATCAAACACGACAAGGCAAAACACACTGTCACCCGACACGGCAGCCGGTGGCGGGAGGAGGTGGCAGCCACCACCTGACGGTGGTGGTTTATACTTTTCTTTTTCATTACTTCGATACAGATTACAATATAATTTACAATAATGTCTAATTAACACACACATTCAAAAAATAATACACACACAACCACTCTTGTGGTGGCTGGTGGTGTTTCATGGTGGCCGCCATGGTGGTCCCTTATCACTTCCAGCTAACAAATCACACACACGACATACATGCACATAGGAAGTAGAAACACACCCTTACACTCGTGTTCGGAAAACTGGACGCAACCACCCACCTGGTGGTGCGCGGTAACGGCAGTAGCAGCCACAACGGTGGTTTAAGGCGGTAATGGCGACGACAACAAGGTTTACGACAGTCATGACCGCAAATAGAGGTAGTGAGGTGTTTACGGCCGGGAAACGATGGAGATCCACTACCGAATACCACAACTATGGCAGCAATGGAAGAAGAAGAAAAGAGAAGAAGGGAACAACACTTCTATCTTGACTCCAACGATGTGAGTGGCGACGAACCATACGAGCAGAAGATGTGAGGGAGGCGTGTCCGGTCATGGAGGCAGCTGAAGGGGTTCCATGACCCTCCTGTTGGCGTTCTTGGCTTTACCGGCGGCAGTAACCACAACGGTGGCACCTCGGTGGTCTTCCGACTTCACAGGCGAGGAACAATGATCGTTGATGGAGGAGTAGTGAGGTGTGCGGCCGCAAATGGGAGAGATAAGGTGGGGTGGCGGCTGTTTCCTTCCCTTAGGGTTAGGGTTTAGAACCCTTAAATACCCGCTCCCTATTACAAGTTTTCCTTAATGGCAGAATTGGTCCCTCAATCCAGAATTCATTTCCAAAATAAGTCTATAATTTACCATTTAAACCCTGCCCCTTGAATCCTTTACAAAATAAATCCGAATTTTACTAAACAACCCCCATCTTCTAAAATCTTTACAAAACTAATCTGAAATGTTACTAATCAGCCCCTGCCTCAAAAAATACTTACATATTCAGTTTAATACTTACCAAATAGCCCCTTAGCCTCCATAATCTTTTCAAAATACATCCCAAGATTACTTTTTAACCCCCGAATCATCCGATTTATAATATTTGGCTTCCCAAAACCGATAACCCCCTAAATCATATGAATTTATTACGACTATTCGTTCATCAAATTTTATCTATTTATTTATTAATTAAACAGTATGTTACAAGTAAGTTCATAGATAACAACAAATTGATTGAGGAGACTTCAATGCAATTTGTCACATAAACTTCAAATATAGCTTCACCTTGCTTCTGGGGTTGAAAGATTGTGTGTTGAAGAGTAATCTTCACTTCTTGTTCCTTTGAATAAATATTCTTCTTCGATCATAGATGCGTATGAAAATTCACCGTGACTAAAAAGTCCCTGTGGATCACAGAATCATAAAGACCCTTCTCACCACAGTTGTTCAAGAACCCAGCCTTGGCTCAGATGGAGACTACTCACAATATCTGTGGGAACACAGAGGAATGCACTGCGATTTGTTGAGTATCGGAGAACTACTCAAGGTTAGTTTTAATGTTAGCCCCTGCATATCCTTGATCAAAGATCTCAATACAAATTTTCAAGTTAACAAGTTAACTTGGCCCTTGGCGAGACATTTAGTGATAATCATGCCTTGCGAGGTGCATCGCCCTAGTGCCTAAACCGTTAATTCCTTACTTGCGAAGAATGTATCTGAGATCACATTTGAGTCTCCGCAGTTTTGCATGACAAAAAGATTGTCAAGACCCCGGGCGGGATGTTCATCGATATCTATTTCCCTGTTGGGTGAATCGCAATGGTGCCATGACAGTTCTTTGGCAAAGATAAATGACAAGACTAATCTTGACAATCTATACAGTTTCAAGCTTTCAACTCCTTAGATACGACAGTTCTTTAGAGAGAAACTGCCCAACTGACAATTTGTACAATTTCATGCCTTTAATTCCTTGTGAAAGTAGTGTGAAGTGTATTGACCGTCAATTCCTTTCCAAGTTTCTTCTCCTTGCTTAGAAAATTCCGATACAGTCTCCTTCAATCTCTTCTTCTTTTGAATTCACGTTTCAAGACAAAAGAAATTTTGAGATAAAAACAAAAATAAAAATAAACTTAGCACACAATAAAACAACTAAGAACTAAAATTAAAACTAAAATACGCTCAAAACAATATTTTTGGATTTTTTATTTTTCTAAAAAAGAAATAAAAATAGAAATAAACATATTTTTTTTTGTATTTTTGATTTTTATGAATTTTTTGTTTTGTTTTTTTTTTAATTCTCCCCCTAAATTTGTACATAGAGGAAAAATAAGAAAAAATTTAACAAAAAATAAAATAAAATACAAAATGCACAAAACAGAAACTGTTAGGATCAAAAATTGTCAAGCAATTTAATATCTTTTATTAGCACACACCTGCATGAGTAGCTCTGGTCAATCACCAATATTGTGGTACACTTAAACACAATGGATATTTGCAAGTTGGATAGATTATAAGTGACAAGACATTGCAACTAAATTCCTAAATAGACCATTTAACCGACGACGACCAAGGATATTGTTGTCCACTTAAACTCAGCAGCGAGATCCACAGTCAACCTTTAGTTATGAACCAATTCAATTTTAAGCGCACTAGAATGTGTTCCCCACTTCACGACATACCCTAGAAATCAAGGAATTCCAAAGAGCTATTTACTTTAGGTGAGTGTTAAATTATTTGACAAAGAAGATTGATATAGAGATGCATATGTTGTATCCCAAGTCGGATCTCTTCCAATCACGTAGATGGACAACATATGACTAACATAGTTGGAGGGTTAGAGAGATAGAAAGGTGCATATGTTGTGTCCTAAGTCAGATCTCTTCCAATCACGCAAAGGGGACAACATATGACTGACATAGATAGATAGAGAGATGCATAGATAGAGATGCATATGTTACGTCCCAGGTCAGATCTTCCAATCACGCAAAGGGGGCAACATACGACTAACATAGAGGATAAGAAAGAAAAATAGTTTCACATAGACCTAGTTTATCAGAACCCCCCAGTCGCCCTAACAACACCAAAATTAAGGGCATAAGTCCGTACATCGAAGAAGTATTGAGCCACAGTTCTAGATAATAAGTAACTTTAATGTATCTCGCAGGCTCCCTTGTTTATCTCATTGTTCAATCTATCCAAGCGTCGTATGATTAGTCCAAATGAAACTATCTAAGTTCACGTGAGTTAACACTGTCGAATCCTTTCATTATCAACAGTGTCTAGTCCTTTCATTTTGAATCCTTCGTGCCTACCAGCACATTGAACACAGAGTATAAACAATTTAGCTTCAGTGCATTACACGTATTTCAGATTGCCTTTGAACACTAAACTCCATATCACCTCCCAAGAACACTTTCGAAAGAAGACATATTTTTTATTTTATAATTTCCGTATTTTGATATCTCCCCCTAAATTTGTGCATGGGGGAAGAAAGGAAATAAAATAAATGTGCAAATTTAAACAAAAAAAATAAAAAGTTGGCATTTGAAAGAAATTATTTTAAGAAAAACTTAGGAGTATCGAGAAAATCCAAACCGTAATTTAGCAATTGAAGTTGCATCTAGATGACCTGAGAACAACAGGCAGATGCAATAGCGTATTTAGCCTCAGCTGTGTTTTAATTACGAAATGAAGTTAATAAATTCAAGATACAACATGCCGTTAAATACGATCCCCAATTGTGATCCTTTCTTTCTTCCTTCTTGCAAAGGACACATACCCTCATTTAAAGTTCTGAATGTTGTGCAGTTGAGAGATGTCTCCTATAATGTGTCTGTGACAAACCAATATTTCGAGACAATATGATGGATCACAAGTCAAATTTAGGTCAAAATTTAACTTTCCTAAAATCTTATTTGGGTTAAATAAAGTGGTAGGAATCGGATCAAGGTTTTCGTACATATAAAGAACCCAAAAATCCAAGTTATAACGAAGAAGTTATGACCATTCTAAGATTTCCGACAAAACCGGCAACACCGATTAAACAAAAAACGCGAAGTTTCAATACATTAGTTTTTAGCCTTAAGTATCTAAATGAACATTGTAGATAACATTAAACTGTGAGCGTAAATAAAAAGAATGTCCAAATCTGACTTCGTATGAGTAAGTTATGATTTTTCCAAGATTCGGATATAGCAGTAGGCAGCTAAAAACTCGAAATAGAGCTCGAGAGACTTTTGTCCAAAACAAAATAAATAAGAATCGAAGGTCTCAATAATAGTAGCGCAACGGCGAAAAGTCTGACGAAAATGGACATTGGATGAAGAAGTTATGGAATTTTAACGGACATTTCGTGTCCCGGACCGTTATAAATAAATAATTAAAAATAAAGTCAAATTTTTTCGATGAAGTCTAAACGAGAGTTGTAGATCATATTTTCAGCTACGCGTGCATATAAAGAACGTCGAAAACGGAGTTCGTATGCGAAAGTTACGGATTTTACAAGTTCGAGGCCCGAAATTCAAGGCTGTCAGGCTTGCCACGACGTGGCACAAGCTTGTCGCGACCCGGCAAGTGACTGAGGGCATCCAATCAATGGAAGAGGATAAGTTTGACTCCCCACGATGTGGCCATCCCTTGCCACGACGTGGCACACCCCAGAAATGCCCCTATAAATAAATTTCAAGGGCTCCGAGTTCCATTGCTCAGTTCCCTTCTTTCTCGCGTCGAAACTCTGCGTTTAAGCCCTCGAGACCCTCCCAAAGCCCCGGTTTTCACCTTCAAGTCCCGAAGGAAGGTTTTGTGTTCCCGAGATTCCCGATTTTCCCGAGAATCCCGATATTTCCCGCGTTTTCAACTCTTCCTGTCGAAGTTCTGCTCGATTCTTCTCTCGACTACATCATATCAACCACTTCAATCAAGTGAGTTCATACCCCTATAAACTACACTTTCAAATGCATTATAAATGCTTTTTATACACTTTTAAGGGGGGGAATACAAGTAAACACACAGTTATCCCCGTGTGAAAGACATAAATCTTTTTTATAGTTTTTGGTTATGAAATCAATCACATGTGATTTATAACTAACATACAATTGGACTTACTACACTTTTAGTTGTTTAACCAAACAGAGTGCTTCAAATAGCTTTCTCAAACATTTTTACATGTTAAAACACTTTTAGAAACTGTCTTACAAACTATATGTTTCCTTTTGAATCTGTTATAGTTGTGTTTCAAACAAAGGTTTTCTCACACTTAAACTGTCTTGTCAAACGGTTTTCGAATCGATTTATAAATTTACATCAAGTCATAAATTCTTATTTATTAAACTTTTCAAAGGCTTTACAAAACTTCTTTTATGCTTTTATATTATAAATTGCATGCCTCTACATGTATAGTTATATAAGAAATGTTTAAAAGACTTAGGAAGGCTATCCACCCTGTTTCCTTTTCCTCAATTTGGATGTGGTCTGGTGGGATATCGGGTACTCGTCCAAAGGTCGTTTAAATATTATTTATATATCATGTGTACATATATAGTCATAAATGTTCATTAGTTAATTCAGTGCCAAACACTCTTGGGTAGCAAGGGTGTATAAACCTACTTGGACACTCATCAATTACATTCTAGTAAACTATTATAGGAATAGTTTAGGAGATATAAAACATTATTCCTATTACAAGGAATCACACAAGAGTCAGTTCATTCATGAGTCTACACCAACGTTTTATTTAGAAGTATGTATTTTCTTAACAAGGATAATCTTTTCATACAAACAGGCATTTCGTTATATTACTCGTGAACTTGTTGTTAGCAAACATGTGAGACAATGGCTTTGTTAGTACCAAAACAAAAGTCCCCACCTATAACCAGAGTCTCTTGGAGGGAGAGCGTGACAAGTGTGTATAGATCTATACGGGGCTGACGACTCCGCACCCTGACTGTTAGCTACAGTTCCCGGGGTGACAAATGTCAACATAGGTACTGCGTCTAGTATGGTTATGAGGAACTTACAACATGCGGAAACAACAACTCTTGTACGTAGTAATATACATTTAACTCAATCATGCTCAGGGGGGTAATATCTACACCATGGGATATTTTTAGCATGTTCACAATTCGGGATAAACACCCTTTTAACCAGTTTTACTTAAACAAAAGACTCACAGGGAGTATTAAAAATATATTGGTTTACAGAGTCATCAAGTGCCTTGGCGATTTTATACATACATAAATCTATTATTTAGGCATGAAAAATACCATCGTGTTATAGTTTTGGAACTTTTAAACTACCACACACTTATGGATGAATGTTGGACTTTTAGAAACAAATATTCAAAACGGTCAGGTCTTGGTAGAAGACTACTTTCAAAACATTCAAGTCTTGGTAGAGGACTACTTTCAAAACATTCAGGTCTTGGTAGAGGACTACTTTTAAAACGTTAAGGTCTTGGTAGACGACTACTTTTTATACTAGTAGGAAATATGGGATTTTCTAGGGTTTCCATACTTATACTAAATGTTTCATCAAACATTCACCAGTCTTTCATAACAACTTTTCAAAGCAATAACATTAAAATACTTATGAATTCACCAGCTTTATTGCTGACCTACACTTTCAAAATAATTTTTATTCTCAGGTTACAAATAGACAGGTGCCGATGCAAGGTTTAGAGAAGACGGAGCAGTCAAGACTCGTCTTTTATTTTAATTAGTTATCATGTTGTCTTGTACTATGAAAGATCACAATTGTAATCAAAGTTATACTATTAATGCAATGGATGATGTTGTTGCTTGTTTACTACTTTACATTTGTTGTGATACATTACATGACGTCCTCCGCCCCAGAACGTTTCCGCCGTTCTCGGTTTTGGGGTGTGACAGATTGGTATCAGAGCATTGTTTATAGTGAATATAGTATATCAACCCATAAAAGATATACTAACTATAAATACATTGGGATTAAAATACTCTGATTTAGAGTTTATACTTTTAAATAATGAAATATTTAAGTAAGTATACATGCCTGCATTCATACTAAAATCGGTGTCACAACGACAAGAACAGAAGTATTATGATTGTTGAATATCACAAGTAAGCTTGGGGATGTATAGTCAGTCTTGGGAGTGGCATAGCCTGATCAACTATGCTGGTCCGAGAAGTGATTAGCATATGCCCAAGAATGGTTGTGATATGGCAACAAGTCTAAAAACTTACCAACATTACCACAATGAGAACAGTATAACCGAACCTAAGTCTAAAATACCATAGGGGTGTTTTGGGTTACCATAATTACTTACTTGAGAACTAAAAAGGATCTTCATTTGCTAAGTTGATAGTTGCTAAGTGGATACACTAAGGCTATATGTAACTAGGATGTTATAGACTTAGAATCGGTGAAATTTTTGCTTTACCCCTATTCCTTGTGAATTTGGAGTTAAGGTCACTTATTCGAAAGCCTATCCTGTGTTGATTACATATGACTGGTATGCACTTTACAAATAGCGATGTAACTAATAAAGATCATCTTATAATTATCTTAGTTAGTTCGTCTATTTAGTTAGTTCTTATTATCCCTTTTCTCGCATAGATATCATGGCTGGATTCCATCCCCACGGCAACCCGTACTACCCTAACCACGGCAATGTTGGATGGCTCGGAGAGGAGCCAGTGGTTGATCACCAAATCCCAATGGATGGTCACCAAGCTGAAGGCTTTGCTAAAGGGTCTGACTCCGAACCTGAAGTAGAGAACCTACCCCCGATGACTCTTGTTCCAAATCCTAACCCTTGTCCGGCTTTTCATGGCCCGATGCCTCCTTGGGTAGAATGCGTGGAAACATGGATCGAAGAGCAAGATTAACCTATGTTGTTTAATGGAGACCGAAGCTTCTACAACGTAAACGAAGGGAGCTCAACAGACAGAGTTCTACCGATCCTGATCCGTAGAGTTCCCCGAAATGAAATTCAGGGCAGGACGGCTCTCCAACGTATCGAAGAGGTTAATACAAATGCAAGAATGCATACCACTCACACCAATCGCCTTGATCACAAGTGAGAGATCTAAGAGAAACAATGAGACCCTACTGCAAGCACTAGATGAAACCCGAACCGAAGTCATAAGAGCTCCAAGTACGCCAGAGGGTGTACGAGAGATACCTACTTGATATGGAACGTCAACTAAACCGAACTAAGGGTTCACCATAGGGGTGACCTCGCCATTAGGAGATACCTTACTTCCTTCTTTGTTTTAAAGAACCGTGTTCCTGTCTATGTTCTATGTAGTACTTTCAATGTAATTACCTTGTACTGTAAGTACTTTTATTTAAGTCTTTATGCTGTCAAAGACTTTTCTACTCCGAATATGATGTAAGACCTTCTTCAAGATCAATTTTCCCAAACTTATTATCTCATGAATATCAATATTGAAAGTCAGCTAACTTCTGTGTTAATCTTTGTTCAAATACTTTCATCATACTTTCGTTGGGATCTATCTGAAACCCACTCTAGTCAAGTTATTGGACTAGGGTAAATTAGCTCAGGGATCATTCCCAATTCTCTTTCAAAGGTTGGATCATGTTATCCACGAACCACTAATACCCTGGTTTGGATGATAAATGTCTTGAGACCATTCTATGAACTTACTTTTGCTCTGTACTAGGACTGCATCATAGGGATGTAGGTCAAATCCTCAAGACCACATTTTTACTCTTTACATGAACGATCGAACTACGTCTAGGTTCAACCATGCTCACTCAAAAATTCATTCTCTTTCCATGTAACAGAATCATGTCGCCGAAGAAAAACGATCAACCCATCAACCAAACACCAACTCTTCAGATTGATGCAGCTACCTTTCAAGTTGCAGTCTCGGCTACCGTGTCAGCTGTTCTGATCCACCTTAACGCTAACATTGCGAATGTTAGCGGGATTGTTAACAATAATTCTAATCCAAGTAACAATCAAGTACCTCAACGAGAGACAAACTACCACGACACCTCGAATCCCAAGCCCAAGAATAACAAACGAAAGTTCTGGGATAAGGCTAAAGGCAAATCACCCTAAGGGGCGAGCAAAAGACAACAACCTGTGGCAACCTTCGCAGCCACGACTTCTGTACCTCCTACTACCATCTCTTCTAGTATCCCAGTTATCTCTAACCTGGCCAGACAGTATGCTGGCAATCTCCCAAAGTGCAACAAATGCAACTATCACCATCATGGACTTTGTCGGAGAATGCAGTGCTTAAACTGCAATAAAAAGGGACACACCGTCCATTATTGCAAGACTCGGATCCAACACATTACTTTAACCACCAATGTTGAAATCTCTCGAATATGCCATCTAAGTGGCGCAATGGGACACTTCAAGAGGGATTGTCCAACAGAGGAGAACGACGGTGAATCCGGAGGAGTTTGACCTCATAATGGAAAGAGGCAACGAAGGACCCTACTATAGTATAGGTTCACTTCCAATCGTCAGTATTATGTATGTCTTTTTAAAACATGTTTAGAACTAGTGCAAATTGAGTCTTATCTTTTGCGAGATTTTGTCGGTTAAGGGATCCTCGTGCTGCGTATACTCGTCTTTTGTAGTATACTTTGTTTGCAGCAGTATTCCTGTAGTTACTCTAAAGTACTGTAACTCTGTTAAAAAGTTGCACTGTTGTGTTTTGTCTGTAACTCCTTTATGATCAAATCTAGTGCCTTTATTTCCAAGTGATTCCGATTTCATCATACGATCAGATTCTATTTGATCCTCACAATACCAGTTTCGTGCGTAAATATTTTTCTCCGAAATCATCTTTCTAACGAAACTATCACTTCAGAACTCCGAAATACTCATGCGTAGAGTACCTCATGTTTCTTACCCTTTCTAAAGAAACCTCAGCAAACCTCCCCGAAGTACCACTCATGCAGTATGTCAAGTTCAATCCAATGACCCACATGTTCAATCTTAATTATATACGACTCGTATACCCAAGATTGTGATTGATGAACCAGGTATGAGTTCTACTATGAACTTCAGGACGGAGACTGCCCAAGACTGAGAGTGATCGTTCTTCCGTGAGAATAAACTTAGAAATACCCATCCTTTCCCTAATTCATGAGTAGTCATACTTTCTTTTAGATCTTCACGACATCTAATCCACCCCAAGGTTTCGACATCATGATCAGTAGGAGTTGGTTAAGTCCACATCGAGCCGACATCAGGTGCTTTGATAAAGCAGTTCGTCCTAACCTCCCTAAACAACGAAGCTCTAGTTATTTACAGCGACGAGTCAAGTACGAACCTTCTCATCATTTCGTGTATGCAAGCTCAGAAGTGGTTACGAAAGGAATATCATGCATTCCTTGCACACATCGTCGATACGAGCCAAGAAGTGAAGGACATTCAGAACATCCCAAAAGTACGCGACTTTCCTAACACCTTTCCAGAAGAACTACCGGGATTACCACCACAACGTCAAGTCGAATTCAGAATCGACTTAGTTCCAGGGGCTACCCCAGTAGCCAAATCACCTTATCGTCTAACTCCAACTAAGATACTGCAACTTCCTAGTGAGCTTAACAAACTCCTCAGAAGAGGATTCTTTGGGCCACAATTCTCACTTGGAGGAGCACCAGACTTGTCTGTAACAAAAAAAGGAGCGTTCCAAAAACTAAAGTAAGCTTGGTGTACCGCACCAATATTATCCCTCTCAAAGGGGATAGAAGATTTCGTGGTGAAAGGCGATGCATCCAACCAAGGGCTTGGTTGCGTTCTTATACAATAGGAAAGGCTACTGCCTATACCTCAAGACAGCTTAAGACGCAAGAAGTTAACTATACAACACATGATCTTGAGTCAGGAGCAATGGTAATTGCTCTGAAGATGTGGAGACACTACTTGTAGGGTACAAGGTGTAATATTCTCACAGACCGCAAAAACACTCAACATACATTCGATAAAGAAGAGTTATCAAACCAGTGAAGTCAAACGAAAGAAGCAAAGTCATATCCCGTTAGTGAAAGGTTTGCTGGAATGCCAAGCGAGCAACCGAGTTCACTTAAGAACATGAGAAACAAATAAAACTTCTATCCGTAGCATGATTATCAATTCTGTTTAAACTCAAATTTCGGGACGAAATTCCCTCTAACGGGGGGATGATGTGACAACCCGATATTTCGAGACAATATGATGGATCACAAGTCAAATTTAGGTCAAAATTTAACTTTCCTAAAATCTTATTTGGGTTAAATAAAGTGGTAGGAATCAGATCAAGGTTTTCATACATATAAAGAACCCAAAAATCCGAGTTATAACGAAGAAGTTATGACCATTCTAAGATTTTCGACAAAACCGGCAACACCGATTAAACAAAAAAACACGAAGTTTCAATACAATAGTTTTTAGCCTTAAGTATCTAAATGAACGTTGTATATAACATTAAACCGTGAGCGTAAATAAAAAGAATGTCCAAATCTGACTTCGTATGAGGAAGTTATGATTTTTCCAAGATCCGGATATAGTAGTAGGCAGCTAAAAACTCGAAATAGAGCTCGAGAGACTTTTGGCCAAAACAAACTAAATGAGAATCGAAGGTCTCAATAATAGTAGCGCAACGGCGAAAAGTCTGATGAAAACGGACATTGGATGAAGAAGTTATGGAATTTTAACGGACTTTTCGTGTCTCGGCCCGTTATAAATAAATAATTAAAAATAAAGTCAAAATTTGCCGATGAAGTCTAAACGAGAGTTGTAGATCATATTTTTAGCTACGCGTGCATATAAAGAACGTCGAAAACGGAGTTCGTATGCGAAAGTTACGAATTTTACAAGTTCGAGGCCCGAAATTCGAGGCTGTCAGGCTTGCCACGACGTGGCACAAGCTTGCCGCGACCCGACAAGTGACTGAGGGCTTCCAATCAATGGAAGAGGATAATTTTGACTCCCCACGACATGGCACACCCCAGAAATGCCCCTATAAATAGATTTCAAGGGCTCCGAGTTCCATTGCTCAGTTCCTTTCTTTCTCGCGCCGAAACTCTGCGTTTAAGCCCCCGAGACCCTCCCACAGCCCCGGTTTTCACCTTCAAGTCCCGAAGGAAGGTTTTGTGTTCCCGAGATTCCCGAGTTTCCCGAGAATCATAACCGATCACAGAACAGCCATGCACTTCGGGTCTACTGTGTGACTGGTCCGCCGCACTGGCCAACAGTCCACCTGGTCCACCCTCCGAGTCTTGCCATATACATCGAGTCTGCAGTGTGATTGGTCCGCCCGCACCGGGCCTTCAATCCACCTGGTCCACTCTCTGAGTCTACAGTATGACTGGTCTGCCCGCACCGGGCCTTCAGTCGGCCTGGTCCACTCTCCGAGCCTCGGCACGTCTGGTCCGCCCTCTTGGGGCCTACAGCCTATCCGGACTGCTCGTTGGGCCTCTGGGACAACCGGTCCGCCCTGGGTATCTTGGCCTACAACACAAAGCAGGACCCGCCTCAACCCAACTCTAATCCAACAACCATGTACACATAAACATACAATCATATAACAATTCACAGTCAACAAACCGATCAAATAGATCACATAGCATATCATCATCCTAACCAGGATACCGACCTAACCGGTCACTAGCATAGCATCACCCTATATCTCAGGATACCGACCTCAACCAGGTCTCTAACATATACCATCCTAACTACCAGGATGCAAACATATCAAAGCAGTAACATAACAACAAATACTCGGATCTCAATCTGATAAAGGGCCGGCCTTGGTGTCGTAGACCCGGTTGATATAGTGAGGATAACTCACCTCGAAACTGCCGACTGAACAGATAACCCAAGCTGCTCCGATCACCGATATGATCTCCACCACTGGCCAACCACCAAAACACTGGACTTAAAACAATATCTATCAATTACCAAAATGCCCCTGAAAGTCAACTGGACAACCCTTGGTCAAAGTCAAAGTCAACCCCTGACTGACTCTACTCGCCGAGTCCCCATGCTCAGAACTTTCCCCAATCCACGACTCAACTCGCCGAGTCACCCCGAGACTCGCCGAGTCCAACAACTTTGAGTCCTTTCACACTCGACTCATCGAGTCATCCTTTGACTCACTGATTTACAGCTCAGCCAGAAGAAAGGATAGGACCTCACGACCAGACTCGTCGAGTCCAAGAACAGACTCGCCGAGTCCAAGGCTATCTTCAACCTACTCGCCGAGTTGTTCTTCCAACTCGCCGAGTTCTAGAACATCCTCAAGCAACTCGCCGAGTACACCCCTGTGACTCGCCGAGTGCCTCTAGATCTCATTCCAAACAGAACCTTCCAGGCCTTGCAATTGTTCCAAAACGTAGATCTAGCCTCCTACAACCCATCCATCACGTAAAGTGGCGAACTTTACGTGAATCCAAAGAGATCTAGGCATTTTACACTCTAGGGTTTGGTTTTGGGACAAGATAGCTTCACCAATCACTTATCAACATGGACTTTATGCGATTTTGGACCATCACTACTCCAGATCTGAGGTAGCATCCTCAGATCCATCTTCCAATCCTAAAATGACCCATGAAATCCTCCAAAAACCCCAAAACAACCACCATGGATGACAATAAGGGAAAAAGGGTTCAAGACAGAGGATTCTTACCCCAAAGATGAGCCTAAACTGATGTAGACTTTAGATCCACAAGCCCTATTGATGCTATCCACGAATTCCTCCAACTTCTCTTCACAAATCCCTTCTTCCAAGCTTCAATCCTCTCAATAATGGAATTTCTCACGATTAGGGTTTTCTCTGGAACTCTCAGGGTAAATAGAGGCTGAAGAGAAGGCATAACATCCTTTAAATAGCGGGCAAACCCCGAAGATTAGGGTTTTCTTCACCCAGCACCAACTCGCCGAGTCCAGCCGCCGACTCGCCGAGTTGGCCACTTAACACGCGACCAAAGTCGCGACTCTACTCGCCGAGTCCACCCATGGACTCGCCGAGTTGCCCTTAAACATTTTCACTTTGAACCCTGAACTTGCACTCCTGAACTCGGGATGTTACAATTTGGACAATTTCTAGCAATGTGTCCAGGTGTTCCATGGTGGAAACATGTTTGTTTCTTCATGTGGAAGTTGTTTCGACCTGTCCCTGATTGCGTGCTCATGCCTTGTCTCGGATTGTACCTACAAGCACACTTACAGCAATCAGACTGTTTCACTTGTTTTGGTGGCTTATATTTACTAACGACAGGTTCATTAGTACAATTAACAGAATTAGAAGCAACATATTCAGAATTCAAAGAGACATTGGTTAGATAATCAACAGAATCAACAGAAATAGAATTATTTATGTTCTCATTGTTCTCATCTTCCACTACTTTACCTGCACATGAAGTAGAAGCATAAGTATCGTTCACCTCAATATTCTCAATTGGGCCAGATTGTTCAGTCTTAACTAAAGCTGGTGTAGGGGGTTGGCTATACTGAGCAGGTGTCTCTACCTCATTGGTTTCAAGGGGCGGGGTATAATTATCGTTGAAGGGAGGTGGAACACTGTGGTACCCTAGACCATTATTCTGATTATCTTTAAATTTTAACTGTTTTTCTATCATGGACACAACTACCTCACTTGACATGGCAAATTTCTTAAAATTAAATTCAACATTTTTATATTTAGCTTTTAATGCATCAAGTTCAGCAATTTACTTTCTTGATTCCTCCCTAAGCTTAATTATGTATTTATTTTGAGCATCTAGTTTTTCTTTAAGAGGCTTGTTTACTTTCTTAATTTCATAAATTTCATTTTTAAAGTAAAAAAATCTCTCTAACTAATAACTCATTATGCTCACAATATTTATTAACTTTAACAGGACTGAGAGCATAGGGTTTCACTTATCTTCTTGGTATTGTTGTAGGAACTCATTATTTACCAGAAAGAATTTGATTGTGTGAATTGATTTTGACCAAAAACCAAGATAATAAATGCCCTTTGACCAAAAACACCAATAGTTTGTTGAATTAATGCTGACCGAGAACCTTGAAAGTCAACCTTTTGTCTGAAATAAAACTTGACCGAAAACTTAGATTCTTGACCGAATACGAGGCTTTTTAACTGAGAACCTTAGCCGAAATCTTACAACCAAAAAACTGAATTGAGGATGCGGAGCCGAGAACACAGATCCATAGCCAAGAACTCTAAGGTTGAGACTGAGAACTCCGAAGTCGAAACCGAGAACTCTGAAGTCGGGACCGAGAACTCCAAAGTCGAAACTAAGAACTCCAAAGACGAGACCGAGAATTGCGAAGTCAAAATCGAGAACTCCGAAGTCGAGACCCTCGAACTCCGAAGTTGAGACCGAGAACTCCAAAGTCAAGTTCGAGGAGTTGCCCTAACCGAGAACTAACAGCTGGTCACCAAGTACTTTCAAACCCTAACTGAGGACTATTGTTGTCCGCCGAGAACTCGCAAGCCCTAACTGAGGACTTGAGTTTGGCGCCGAGAACTCCGAATCTTTGGCCGAGGACTCCCAAAAAATTGCCAAAGACACGAAATTTTTAGATTTTCAAAGCCAAACTTGATCAAACTCTCTAAAATAATGAAGAACACAAAGAACAATGGCAATAATTTCGTCAAAAAGAGTCCAAAAACTTCAAAAACTCCAAGATAAGGTTAATTTTATGCTAATTTCATTGATACTAACGCAAGCTCTGATACCAATTGTAAAACCCAATTTGTATATCAATCTAAAACAACTCAATTGGTGCAGAATCCCAGTCAAGTTGACTAGCAACAAATCAATTAAGAACACGGATGAATAATCTCAATGCACACTATATTCAATAATAATCAAGTACAATGAAATCTCACACACTCTTCATTTTATCTAGCTTCTTCTAAATTCCGAATCAACAACCTTTACAATGAACTGAGGAGCAACTATTTATAGCTAAACCTAAACCCTAATGCAAAGCCCAGACGCAACCGAAATCATGGAGATTTTGGTCTTAGACCGATAACACTAAAATGCCGTAAAAAGCAAAGTATAAACCAATAAATTATGTCCTAACAGATTGAATATGAAAAGGCTGAAGGAACTCGACGAGTTTCTTAGCCAACTCGACGACTTGAGTCGGGTTTTCTCGCTTTCTGGATTCTAAATATACTCGGCGAGTTGATGACATAACTCGACGATTTAGTTAAGGTTTTTCCCGGTTTTCTGTGTTCTGAAGGAACTCGACGAGTTACTAGCTACACCCGACGAGTTGGGTCAACATGGACTGTTGACCTTGACTGTTGACTGTTGACTTTGACTGGGGTTGACCAAGTTTGACTTCTAAGGGTATTTTGGTAATTTAGGACTTGATGGAATTGGTTCAATGATGGTTGTAGGTGTTTGAGTTTGGAGCCGTGTTTCGGGAGTTTGATCTTTTTAGTTCAGTTCGACGTTGTGAGGTGAGTTTTCCTCACTATACTTAAGGGTCGAATGCACCAAGGCCGGCCCATTGGATCTGATATCCTAGTAGTTGTTGATATGTTGAGTATGAGTTAGTTATGCATGCTAGTTTGCTATGCTAGTCTGGTATATCTGTAGGACTACCTGTGATACTGTCTGACTATGTGTATGTGTATTTAGTTGTTACATGTCGACATGTTGTGAGGGTAGGGTTGAGGTTGTACTGCTCCGTGCGGTAACCAAAAAACCCTGGAGTATGCCAGATATGAGCTAAGGGCCAGTAAGAGCATGCCAGACTCATATTGAGGACTCCTAAGCATTCCAGAAGCGAGCTAAGGGCCATAAGAGCATGCCAAAATCGCACTGAGGGCTGATCATTTAGATTCCAGTCCTAGGATTGAAGGGGCAAGCCAGTCATAAGATATAGGCTCAAGAGCAAACCAGACTTATGTTGTGGGCTCGGGAGCAAGCCAGATGTGAGCTGTGGGGCTGAAAGGCAAGCCAGACTCATATTGTGGGCTCAGTGGTAATCTAGTCTGTGAAGCTGTGGACCCATTACATGTTGTTATTATGTGTGTTATTTGTTATGTATCGGTATTTTGGGGGAACTCAATAAGCTTCGGGCTTACAATTTTGGATTTTGTTTTAGGTACTTCGGATGATCGCGGGAATGCGAAGGCTTGATCGTGCACCTCCTCATTTTATGATTTTGATTTTTGGGATATTCTGATATGAAACTATTCTGAAAACATTTTGTAATAAGTAATGGTTTTTGGATGCTTGTAAAAGTTTTAAATTTTTATGAATTTTATGGATGTTACAACTAGCATGTCGTTCTAATATATCAAAACCTCAAATAACAACGTGGTATTTTGGGGTCTACTTCCTGGCTCTGGCTGATCGTACACATCACATCCTCCTTTAGTTTTTTTTTTAAAACTATTTAAAAATCATTTTAAAAATCTTTTTCCTTAGTTTGAGACTAGATTCACACAAGTGTTCCTCCAATTCACTCAAACCAAGACTCTGATACCAACTTGTAACATCCCAAAAATTTCAATAAAATCTAAACTTTTCAGACAACCCCTTTTCTATAGAAGTTTTTACGAAAACCGTTGTTCCCAAAACATTATTTAAAAATCAGAATCTCTTTCAACATACTTTTCAAAACATTTACATTATCAGAGTTTTCCCAGAAATCATAAGTCCAAAATGCGAGGATGTTTACGGTCACGCCTCACCTTGCCACAAACCACTGAAGTACCTGAAACATAATCAAAACTATAAGCCCTGAGCTTAGTGAGTCTTCCCCCAAAATACCACCACATAAACGTAAGAGACATCATCATGCATAAATGAGCCTTCATCCTGACTGGACCGCCTCACAGGGCCTTCATCCTACCTGGATCGCTCTCGAGCCTTCGACATGACTAGACTGCCTCGCAGGGCCTACAGCCTATCCAGACCGCTTGTCGGGCCTTCAGCCTGACTGGACCGCCTCGCAAAACTTGAGTTAAAAGTGTTGCAAGTTATTTAGTATTTTGATGTTCGTTTTCATTTTTAGTTGATGTTCTTGATGTTTGTTCATAGGGAAATATCATATCTGATGTATTATTTTGTTTCATATGGGAAATGTTTAATATCCTTGTGAAACCCGTTTCTAGGTTTATGATGATGGTCGTTATGAGGAAGGTCAAAATATTATCAAGGGAAATAATTGGAAAAGGGTATGTAGAATTTCACATGTTTGAATGGATCTTGCATATTATGACCAGCAACATGGTCACGCACAATGAGAGACGGATGAAGCCAATAGTTATATAACAGTTTTCGTTTAAAATAATTTTAAAGATACTTTGTTTTCCAAGTGGTTTCGGCTTGCAATGGTGTTAGAAGGTAAATTTTTCATGCATCATCCCATATCACATTTCTTGTGAAGATTCAATAAAATAAAAACAAGGTTGTGAAATTTTTGTGATATGCAATGATTCCCCATAAGTTATTCATCATATAAGTGAGATATAGGATTAGGACTTTTCAGTTATATTAGGTAAGTCGAACCATTTTATCAAAATTTTGAACTCATAAGATCAAATAAATTGAACACTATCTTGAGAATTTGTTCATTCATACAAATTTATGAGAGGGTTGCAATTGTTAGATATTTAATTATTACTCTTATAGTCCTTAAGGTCGATTAAACTTCTTTTAGGTCGGATCCAAGGTATACGCTTACTTTATACATCTTCCCTGTATATTGGAATTCATATTTCTTGATTCTAATTGTTTGAATTTTTTGAATTTCAGGGAGTTTGAGGACCTTTTTGACATTGATAGTTTCATTACATCCTTAAGAGGTGAAGTCTATGTGATTAAATAGTTTCCCTTAGGCTTAAAAAGAGGTGTCGAATTAGGAATTGTGCATACCATGCCTTATGTTATTTGGTTTGATATATTCTTTATGGATGTACACAAGGATGCAATTTTGATGAGATAGACTTGACAAAAAATGAGATATGCTTATCCATGGTGGAAAGAAAAGATTATAAATTATGAGTTAAAAATAAAAAAGACATGTTATGCCCTTACACTCTTGAAGAAACTGCACCTACACTTCAACACTCAAGGCATTTGATATTGACTATGACATCGAGATTTATATTGTTGTTGGTGAAATATATTGTGGGAAAAAAATAGATATTTTTTAGGATGTGTATCCGAAACCAGGTGGTATTAAGAATCTTGAAACTTTTTTTGTTGTTACCCTATTCTTATATATAAATAAAGGAGAATATAGTTATGTTGTTCTTCATTTAAGGTCTTTGCAACTTTTTTTGGTCCTGTTCCAAGTCAAATGACCAAATTGCCATTTTCTATATTTTTTATAAATAATTGTCATTTAAAATTTTAGATAGTCATTTACTTGGAACAATCAGATAAAAGGTAATATAGTCATTTTCTTCATGTTCATTGTAAATTAATTAATTTTTTTAACTATAAGTTATCTAAATATAAATAAAGTGCATTATATAAAAGTTTTTCAAAACTGGAGTCTTTCATAATAGCATCCTGCTTTGAAAATCTGTAAAAAAAAAAAAAACATGAGATTTTCATAGTTTTCCAAAGTTGATTGCTATTTTCCACTTGAAATCATGTAAATTGTATTTGGATAACATTGTCATATTTAGGTAGATTCTCCAAAGTACAATGTTGTAAAAGGAAGAAAATGGAAGATGTAGGGTGTTGTACTAAACTCATTATTAGGAGTGTGTTGTTATTTTTTGTATCTAACCTCAATTTTGATATTCACTTGCTTCATTGTTCTAATAACTACTCCTTTTTTGTTATAGGTTCAACTACATCAAAAGGTGGTACATTCATATGTTCAAAACAAATAATAAACTTTTAATTTTGCATATTATGACATTATACTTGTATAATATTGGGTAAATTACATCGTTGGTCCGTCGTATACATGTCAGAAAGTGTGTTTAGTCCCTATTTCCAAAATTTAACCCGGCAGTCCCTCGTTGTTATTTATCTTGCACGGTTAGTCCTTATGCACGTTAACCGTTAAATGCTTCCGTTTAAGCTCCCCATATGCCTTGCACGCAAGGGCATTTTTTTCTTTTCAGGGTTTGTGTCCATTCTTAATGTCGTTGCACCTTAAAATCTTATAAAACACTGCAACCCTCTTTTTCTCTACTACCCTCTCCTTCGTCTCCTCCCCTCGTTCGATCGATTTATTCCAACTAGATAACAATGATCCATATTAAATGCAATTGTGGAGCCACTGCAGTGATTCGTACATCTTAGAGCAAAAGAAACCCTGGGAAACTCTACAATACTTGTACAGTAAAGGTAAGGTTAATGATTTTAATTTCGTTCTTCATCTTCTCTAATTTTGCCCTAATTCGTCATCTACTTTAATTGGTTCAGGGACCATTATGCAAGTTTATAGGATGGGTGAATGATTATGATCAAGACTGTGATTGTATGGCGTTTAGGATGAAACTTGAAGAACAAAATCGCAAATTGAAGCTTTACCTAGTTATTAGTTGGGTTTTTTTTTTGTTTCAGTCCTTATATATAAAGTGTAGGTTTAGTAATGAAGCTGTTAGTATTTTGTTATGTGTATTTTGTATTGTTATTTGTATTATGAAAAAACCTTCAATTCCAATTACAATATGTTGTGTAATCATTATGTGGTGTTATCAATTGGTGTTCAAATTTAATGAAAATGTGGTATTTGTCCTTAGGTTTTTTCAGTTGGTGTTCAAATTTTATGAAAATGTTGTATTGTTATTTGTATTATGAAAAAACCTTCAATTCCAGTTACAATATGTTATGCAATATACCATTCAATACATGTAGCATCCAATATAACAATAAAAAAGGACAAAACTTAAAATATCCAAGATAACCATTTACCATTAACATAAAGGGACATCCAAAATAACAACATAGTGTTATGGCATACAAATAGTTATCCTAGATAGCAACAAAGTATCAAAATACAAATCATAACAACAAAGTAATATGACAATAAATGCCTAACAAAAACATAGTTATCCTTCATGATCATGATACCAAACTACAAATTCTCAAAGAATGGGGCTTTTTCCCTTCTTCCCAACTCCTTTTTTTACACCACCACTACTACCTGCTGCACCTTGACCTGTATTTGCTCCTACACTCTTGTTAACTCCTACATTGCAACTTTTTGCACCTTCTCCTATTGTATTCCCTGCTGCACCTTCTCCTGTTCCATTCCCAGTCTGTGATTGTCCCTTGCAGGTCCTTCCATTATGGCCCATATTTCCACATTTTGTGCATGTTCCAGATTTCCATTTTGTGGACACTCCATCATCTTCTGTTGCAGATCTTCTACTTCTTCTTTTTTGGGTCTGCCAATAGGGACACGATACTTTGGTGGTATCAACTTGGTAGGACATGTGCTTTTTTCCAACAAAAACCTCCCATTAATAGGTTCAACTTTGAAGAAATACATTTCTTTCCAAGTCTTGAGCCAATATGCTGGGTGAACCCATGTCTCAAGTATTCCAACATTTTCATTGTTGAGCCTCATATCCCATATAGCTACTATACTATGTTTGCAGGGTATGCCTGTCAGTTCCCACTTGTTACATGAACAAGTTTGTTGTTCCATATTAACCACACACTGATTAGTACCGTCACTTGTAACCTGGTACTTTCCATTGCCACAGAACACTACCCTACATTGTACTGCCTTTTCTTTAATTTTTTTGAAGGGTCTTAGTGGCTGTAGGAGTTAATGGGTCATTAGCTTTGTCAATTTCTTTTTGAACCATGACAATTTTCCTCGTGATATACTCCCTAATAAACCCCAAGCAACTGATAATTGGCTTATCACGACCCTTCACTATCTTGCTATTCAAACTCTCACACATTTTATTCAACAAAGCATCACAATGTGCCCTCCCTGATAAAACACAACTGTATTAGATTATATTTAAAAATTATACACTTATCAACATAATATTATATACCTGAGAAGTGGGATTTGGACCAGTGCTTAAGTAGAATAGAATTAAGCCAGTCATATGCTTCACTGTTAAGTTTCTTTAGTTCTTCCATGGCACTGTTGAATTGTGGTATGATGGTACATGTTGCACAATTCCAAAGACAATCCTTGAATTCCTTGCCCCTCCATTTACGTTTCATGTTCACATGAAGATGCCTTAGTCAATATCTACGCTCTGCTGCTGGGAAAAGTTTCTCAAGTGCAGGCAATAACCCCTAAATCATCAAAAGAGTGAAGTTGCTTACTGAATTGTAAAACATGCAGGTGAAAATGAATGGAGAACTTTATTTACCTTATGTCTGTCTGATACGAAAGTGAAGTTGGAGTTTGCATACAAACCAAGATCATCTCCTAAGTTAGTTAAAAACCAGGTCCATGAATTAAAGTTCTCTGCTTCAACAACTGTATATGCCAAAGGGTATGTGCAATTGTTCCCATCTAAACCCTGAATTATAATGTCAAACATGGTAATAAGCAAAAAATTAACTATGGTCAAACACTAATGAAATACTAAAATATGATTATGCACATACCATTGCTGTCAGGATCATACTATAGTATGGAGCCTTCATGAATGCACCATCAAGCCCTAGTAAATCTCTTTTCTCTGCTGCAAATCCACTTTTTAGTGGACCAAGACAAATGTATACTCGTTCAATTACCCTGGTCTCAGATGCATAACATGGTTCACTTTGCACTTGAAGTTTGACTGTGGTGTTTGGATTTCTACTCTGCACCTCCTGTAAGTAGTCTCTTAGACACAAGTACTGAGCAGCAAAATCTCCCCTAATTGATTCCAGGGCTTTCGTTTTCGCCCTATGAACTTTCATGTCTGACAATCCAACTTGGTATTTCTTCTCAAGCATCTCACGTAATGCTCTAAGTGGTATTTCTGGGTTTAACTCCATTGTATCAATAATCTGCTTAGAGAGAAACTTGTAGTTGCATGCCCTAATTTTCCTTGTTTGAAGACATGTATGTTGCTTTTCATAGGTCTTAACAGTCTAATTAATGTCTTTTTTCCACTTACTCACTAGTAGGACCCATGGGCATTTATGAATAGAACCATCTTTGACTTTCTTTTTCTTTTGACTTGGTCCCACTTTGTCATTACTTTTGCTGGTCCCACCTGTTTCTAATATCCCAAGGTTATCTACTTGGAATAAATCGATCGAACGAGGGGAGGGGAGGAAACGAAGGAGAGGATAGCAGAGGAAAAGAAGGTTGCAGTGTTTTATAGACATTAAGAATGGACACAAACCCTGAAAAGACGAAAATGCCCCTGCGTGCAAGGCACGTGGGAAGCTTAAACCGAAGCATTTAACGGTTAACGTGCATAGGGATTAATCATGCAAGATAAATAACAACGAGGGGCTGTCCGAATTAAATTTTGTAAATAGGGACTAAACATGTTTTCTGACATGTGCATGAGGGACCAACGGTGTAAGTTACCCTATAATATTTTTACTCTTTTTCAAAAAAAAAAAATTGTGGGTCTTGCTAAAGATGGCCCTTACACCTTCCTAGTATATATATAGGTGAGCATTAATTTACAATGGTGTAAAAAAAACATTTTTTAAAGTTTTTTTTGGGTGCTACTAATAAGACACCCTATCATCATTTTTATAAAAAGTCAACCTATAATGAATTATTTGTAATCAGTTTTTTCGGAAAACAATGTAATTTCAACCAATAAAAATATTTCAAAAATTAATTAGAATTGTCTAAATGGTAAAATGCGGTGTCTATTTAGCGAACTTTTTTTTATAATAAAATTTTTAAAAACGGATTTTAACTAAAAAAAAAAAGATTAATCTTCTTTCGAAATCCATAAGTGAGTTTGTCGGTCTTCAGAAACCATTAAACTTGGAACTGATTGGTGAGGCTTTTTTAGTGGTTTAATGTTTATGGATAAACCTGGTGTGGGTGGACCATTTTGTTATCTTCCACCAAAATTGTCTCATCTTTCTGAATTTTCTCAGCCACAATTCTTACAATCTCCAAATCCATTTATGCATTCCAATCAAATGTCTAATCTTCTTCAACGATTCATCGATCAAATGGAAGATTCAACTACCCCAAAAGAAACTGATTCATCCAACAATTTCTTCAATTTCCTCAGCTCTGATGTAACCGAACTCATCTTAGCTCGCCTCCCAGTTCGTTCAATCATCCGTTGCTCCGCTGTCTGCAAGCTATGGCACTCGATCATCACCGCCCCGTTGTTCTCCGCCTCCGCTGCAGCACCCCCCTGGTTCTTCCTCTACGGCCAAAACAACATTTTCGTGAAAAACAATCAAGCGTTCGCATTCGACCCTGATTCGAACGAGTGGATCAAGCTCCCAACAACTCTGTTTCCCGTTTCAATTTCGCAGGAATCATCCTTCATCGGTTCCGGTGGGTTTTTCTTCAACACCACCGCTAATAATTTCAGTTTTGCCCCAATTTTGATACCCTCATGGCGAGAAACAACACCTCTGAAATTCTCCCGTTTAAACCCTCTAGTAGGTGTTATCAGTTCTGAGTTTTCATCGAATTCGAATCAAAACAATCGATTTGAACAGAAATTGAATTTGCCCAACATTATTGTTGTGGGTGGTGTTAGATTCATTGGTGGTTTGGTTGATATTGAAGATAATTTAGCGGTTGAAATTTATAACCCAACTTTAGATTCGTGGGATCTTTGTCCACCGTTGCCGGCGGATTTCCGGTCAGGCAACTCTTCACAATCACTGTCTTCCGCTTTTTTCAAATCGAAATTCTACGTATTCGGTATACATTCATGTTTCATTTCATCCTTCGATTTAAGCAATCGAGTTTGGAGTGAAGTTCAAACACTCCGCCCACCAGGTGTGATCACATCATTCCTAATATCTTGCCGGAATCAGCTTATGTTGGCCGGATTATGCAACAATCCTCATGGACCTTCGTTTAATCTATGGGGAATTGACGAATTAACAATGGAGTTTAGTGAAGTTGCGATTATGCCTCCTGATTTGCTCAACTGTTTGTTTGATAGCGATGAAGATGATAGATTTGCTAGCTTGAAATGTGTTGGAGTTGGGAAATACATCTTTGTGTTTAATGAAGAACATCGCCGGAATTACCCTGCTTGTGTATGTGAAGTTAGCTCTGATTCCAAGCAGTGTAGATGGAGGAGGATCCCTGATTTGCCTGAACCGGTGAATAGGTTTCATAAGGTCATCAGTTTTTGCTCAACTATTTCACTTCGCTGGATTCTTGATGGTGAAGTTGCTTAGAATATATTTTATTTTTTATTTTTACGTTATATATTATGGGATATAGTAACTGAGTGGATAACAATGTTGTATAAGCAATACTCAAAATAACTAAATACCCATTAGCCAATAATCTATGCTTAGTGTCTAAATCCGATCAATGCATGTTTCAATGCTTTTGGTCAAATCCGATCAATACATGTTTCGTGGTCATACAGATTTAGGTTGTGTTTGGCGCTCCACAGCTAGCTGATAAGCTAGCTTATTTTTTTGAGTTTTTTTTTTATGTTGTCGTGTTTGGTAAGCTAAAAAATAGCTGATAAGCTAACTTTTTGAAAAACTACTTAGACTAGCTTTTTAGGAGCTTTTTTAAAATTTTCCAAAAATCACTCTTTAATTAATTATAGAAACACATATTCTTACATGTCCTTTTATGTAGTTTTATATATTTCAGCTAGTTTTACCAAACGTTATTTTTTATCAGCTAGCTTTTTATTTAACAGCTAGCTTTTCAGCCATAAGCTAGCTTTTTAGCTAACAGCTAGCTTTTCAGCTAGTCCGCCAAACACAGCCTTAACAAAATGCTAACCACATCAGTAACTCTATGTTTGACGGACTAGCTAAAAAGCTAGCTAATGGCTGAAAAGCTAGCTGTTAAATAAAAAGCTAGTTGATAGCTGAAAAGCTAGTTGATAGCTGAAAAGCTAGCTGATAAAAAATAACGTTTGTTAAAACTAGCTGAAAAGCTAGCTAAAATATATAAAATTACATAAAAGAACATGTAAGAATATGTGTTTCTATAATTAATTAAGGGGTGTATTTGGAAAATTTTAAAAAAGCTCCTAAAAAGCTAGTCTAAGTAGCTTTTCAAAAAGCTAGCTTATCAGCTACTTTTTGGCTTATCAAACACGACAACATAAAAAAAGCTCGAAAAATAAGCTAGCTTATCAGCTAGCTGTGGCACGCCAAACACAGCAAAAAAAGTTGCGCTTTTTTCGGTTCATAACTAGACCTATATCAAATTATCATAAAAGAAACAATCTAAGTCACCAAGTGTAACGATTCAAAATCAGCAAAAAAGAACAATAAATAACAATCTAAGTGCAAAGGGAGGTGATTTTGCCACTGAAATATTTTATCCATCCACATAAACATTAAGTGTATCGACACTAATGTCCTTAATTTTAATTTAGAGAGAGAAAAAAAATCTTATGCATTTGTTTCCAAAAGATACACGACACTCATTCCTTCTTTATTCCTTATACACTTCTTTCACTTCTGCAGATTCAGGCGTAGATTCAGGCGTTATTACCCTCCAAATGAAAAAACGCAATCATCTCCAAATCGATTTCTAACCATTGATACACTCAATTGTTTATACCCACATCCGCTTTCAGTCGATTAAACTAGGGCATGAATCGATTAATTTGCATCAAAGGTGTGAAATTAAGTTTATATTAATCAGAGCTCAAATCAACTATAAAATTACTTTTTTGTGGTGTGTGATTTCTTCATTTATTCTTTTAGTTTTGAGATTTTTGTATGTTTTTATGGGTATGCAGTTTCTTTATGTGTTTTTTCTTATAATTCTTAAATGAGCTTGCAATGCTTTTCATTTTGGTATTGTAATCATCATTTTTGGGGCAAACTGCAAACATCATCAGATGAAAATTGAAAGATTATGGAATCTGAAAGTCAAAATCAAAAAGTCAAAGTCGATGAAGTAATTAACAGTCAAAATTGATTTTGTTTTAGATGCTAAAACTAACCATGAAGTAAGATGTATTTGTTTTATGTATGTTAAAAGGAATGATGACACAAAGTAATCAAAAGCCAAAATTATTTTTGTAGATGGAAAAATACAGTGAAGAATTGAAAAGGCTAAATACATAGTTGTGGTTTGATTTGGCTTTGCCGATGAAGAAATGTATTGTTTTAGTGATGAAAGTGATATATTTAGAAAAGAGATACCGTGATAGAGAATGTGTTATGAGAGGATTTTTCTCTCTTTATTAATCTAAATAAAATTTAAATTAGTTGAAGGGTATAATAGTCCAAACATTTATTTTTAAGTGGATGGATCAAAAAAGTCCTTGGAAATATAGCTTCCAAGTGGAAATGAACACATGGACCTAAATATTTTGATATTTATATGTCTCATACTCTCATTCTCATTGGCAACAATCTAGGTACTTATAGATTACAATGAAGGTTCTTATATTACCAGTAAAACTATATCAAACATATATAAGGAAAGTTAGAACTAGTAAAACCTAGATCTTAAGGTACATGTACACTTAAGTAAGTTTTGATCATTTATGTTGCCTTGTTAGAGTATGTTAATGCGTAAAAAACCCAACAAATATTGCATATCCTCACCAAAATATTTCATACCCTGCAAATAGGTCGTCGTGACATGTGAGGATAAAATTAAGATGCATTGAACTTCTTTATCTTAAAAAATATAATTTGTATATTAGAAAAATCACTTTTCTAGTTTTTGGCCAGGTCAACCAGCCACCATCTCACCAATCTTCTAAAATATTATGAAAAATCAAACTTAATACCTAAAAAACCAAAACCTTCAATAAAACTTAATCTCAGGAAAACATCATGCAACCATTATTAATCTTTCAAAAATATTGTACAGTCTAATGGTCCGTTTCACCATATGCTTCTCTTTCATCTCATCCTCTTTATTAGACGTGTGAGTATCAGGTCGTTTGAGTGTCTTATCCAATTTGCATAAATGGTATGTGCATAAGTTTTCCATGCAGAGGAAGAGATGAAAAAAAATAAGACCCCTATGTTGTACCGTATGATAGACCAAACACATAAGTAAATATTTTCCATCAATATTAGATTTATCACCATTTGTCGAAGAAGATTCTAGATTCAAACATTTTTTTAGTTCATCATCAAATAGAAAAACTAACCATGATCCATCACACAAAACCCCTAAAATAGATTCAAAATATTTTATTTTCTCAAATCTAATTTTCAATTCAACAAAGTCGTATTCACTAGAACGATAAAATAATCGATCTAAATATTTCTTAAGAACATTTGTGTTCTCTTTTAGTATTTGAAGTTTCATCAACATCAACAAGTGATTGTTATCTATGAAAGAGAACATGTTAATCAATAATCTAACAATTTCAAAAGTTATTGTTGTATATGGGTTGTTTGACGGAGAAGGATAATCGGGTAATGAAGGGCAATATGGTGGTGAGGGGCAACCTAGTGGCGAAGGTCTGGTGAAAATGATGAGGCTAAGAAACGTGATAAAGTTGTGGTGATATATAGTAGAGTAAGATAGCTATTAGTGGAGGTACTTTTTCGTTAATGTTCTCCTATAAGTTATGAAAATAATAGCCCCATGTGCTGAATTGTTGTATTGTATGCTTGTGCAATTTCATGTAAGGATATGTATCTTATGAATCATAAATAATGACTCATGTTTTGGTTTACTTAGATAATGTTGGGCGAGTTTATGTTTTTTCAAATATTTGTTTGTATTTTATAAATATGTAATGAATGGTATAATTTATGTTTTGAGGTTAAGTTATTAAATTACAATAACTATCTTTTGTAATACATAATAGGAGTTCAAAAAGACATCTTTATTTACATGTCATTGTGGGCATTTGTTTCTATGGACAATGTAGGTTCATGTATAAGCAATTGTGTGTATGGTTTGAGTTCACCATATTAATCAAGTTTCAATTTCTTGGTTTTAGTAAATAACACATGATCATGCTTGTCTTCAGTTGTAGATTTCTAAACGATTTTTCTTTGAATCTGGTGTTGGTTTGAATTTGGACATTGGTGGTGGTACTGGACCAAAATGTTCTTAATCTTAAAGAGGGAAATGAATGTTTTATATGAAAAAACAAAAAACAAAATATTCTCGTGTACAAGGCACATGAGACTTGAGAGCTCTTAGTGATTCTAGGTTTGAATTTGTCCCTTTATCTTCTGTGTCTATGTTTCAAAATGGTCATACCAAAAACTAAATTACTCTAATTTTATTTGTTATCTTTTATGAGAAATTAAATATTCTCTCATTTTTTGTTCCTACTTTTCTTTCTATCTATTTAAAGCATCCATAATTGTGAGTTCAATGAGAGAGTTGAATGGGGTGACAAGTCTATGGCAGTGTTTGTTTTTTGTCTACAGATCTGCGAGGCCTCTTCTGTCTGCGCCGCGCAGACCACGCGCAGACATTAGCCTTCGCAGACTGTTTGTTTTTTTGAAGACTGCAGACCTAAAAATGTCTGCGCGCCCTCTTCTTGGTGCAGATATGGACCAAAGTCTTCTAACATCTTCAGACATCTTCTAGCCTAAAAAAACATATATATCTTTATTTTTTTCAAGTTTTTTTTTAATTTATATTTTTTCTAACTTTATTAATGATAACAATTTGAAAAAAAAAAACTACAAAACTTTAAAAAAAAAAAAAGAAAAAAAAAACTTTTGACGATACAAACATGATATTTTTGACAAATTTATAAATAAAGATTAATTACAATAATAGTCGTTAAATTTGTTTATATAAATGTGAAAAAAAATCATAATATATTCTTATATTTTTTTGCCAAATTTTGTAAAACATTATTTAATACAATATCGTCAATTTCTCAAGAAAATATTTATGGTACGTTTTTAATGGATTTAATTGAAAAAATCGAAGTTTATTTCCATCAATTTATGTATCAAATTCTTTGCTCACTAATTATAATGGTTAATTATAATTTTGCAACCAAAGTTGTTGGTTTTTATCAAATATATATGCTAATTCATACCATTTTTAATTTTATTTTTTATACAATAATACATAAAAGTTGATCTAGATTCGTTAATTATTCATAACAAAATCATAAAAATATTAAAAAATCACTTTAAAGTTTTAAAAAATAAGTTTTTTAGATTTCAGTTTATTTTAGTAGCCCGCAAATGTTAAAAAAACAAACAGTCTTCCTTTTTCAGACTGCAGACGTTTGGTCCACCTCTTCTACTGCAGAGGTCTACAGATGTGGTCCGCAGACTGCAGACATTTTGCCTCAGAAAAAACAAACAGCACCTATGTGTCATTTAATAGATAAAACTCTACTATTGTGAGATGTCACATTGGCATTCAATGGATTTGGAGTTCAATGATCATTGAACTTTTCAATGGGAAAAAGAAAATTTTAATTCATAAATATTTACTATAAATTACATTTTGTAACATTCTATTGAACTTTGTAGAGTTCAATGTATTATAGAAAAAAAATGATAGAGTTGTATGGATTGAAGAAAGAATGCATTAAACTCTATGGAGTTCAATGGATTGTGAATGCTTTTAAGATGATGACAAATATATAAATTTAACATTCTAATCAATTTATCACCATCTAAAATAGATAGAAGGATAACATAAGTAAAAAATAAGATCATTTCAACCGGTCAAACCAAATCTCTTTGCATCCGTTTTATAGGTACAATTAATATTCAATATCAATATCAATAAATATAAACCAAGATGAGTCGTTTCACCAGGATTTCATGCCTTAAATTGGTCAAACGAAGCTTAAACCCAAATTCAAACCCAAGACTCGCATCCGGATCTTAATTCTACTATTACAGTCGTTTACCTTATGCCAAGGCAATGGGGTAGACAAGTCTATTCAGATGGAGCTTAACCTATTCATATAGAGAAAAGTCATAAAGGTATCTGGTCGAAATTGCGTCCAGATTCATTCGCTTCCCCATCCCCGCCTCCCTCCCTATATGATAATTCATAATTTTCTGTATTTTTCTCGAGAGAAAGAGAGAGATGGAAACAAGTTGCAGAAAGAAAAAAGAAGACGATTTTCATGTTCTTCATAAAGTTCCTTCTGGAGATGGTCCATATGTTAAAGCTAAGCACACTCAGGTTCTTCTTCTCCGCATATATACTTTATACAGAAATCTGAAAAACTCAGACATTCATCGTAACTGTTAAATTATACAGATTCAACTCGTTTTTGGAATCCTTTTGAGTTGTGATTTTTATTTCGAACGAGCAAAGTTGAAGGATCGAGATTTCGAAAATGATCAAATATCCCGCTGAATCTGAGGAAATTGATCCTCAGTTCATGAAAATCGCTTGTTTAATATAGCTAGTACTCATGTACAGTATGTATTTCAATTGTGTCGATCCAACTATGCTCAATTAACTCGAAGAACCGTTTTAATCAAGCGATCAAATCATGTTGAGAGCTGAACTTGAGGAAAAATCTATAGTATATGAAAAATAACTTGTTCCATAATCACAGTTTTGTCATGTTGAATACATTTTTAACATTAATTTTCCGATTCGAGAAATGATCGTTTTGACCTTAGTTACATGGCTTTTAGCAATCCATTTCCAGCCGATATTATTTTTTTCGAACTGATAGATTGTTGCTTAGGGATCCCAAGGTTTTTAACCAAGAATGATAACCTATAGTTAATTAATCAGGTGTTCAAAATTTTAATCTAAAACTATAAATCAAATGAAATTTGGAACCCTAACTATGGACTATAACAAAAATACATAATGATAACCCATAGTTTTCAACTCAACCATCGTATATATTTAAATAATTATAAATTACTTTTTGGTTTGAAAATAATGAAGTACAGCTGGTAGAAAAAGATCCAGAGGGAGCAATTATATGGTTTTGGAAGGCGATAAATGGAGGAGATAGAGTGGAGAGTGCACTAAAAGACATGGCTGTTGTTATGAAGCAGTTGGATAGAACTGAAGAAGCCATTGAAGCCATTAAGTCCTTCAGATGCCTTTGCTCCAAACATTCCCAGCCATCTCTTGATAATCTCCTGATCGACTTATACAAGGTACTACGTACAACCTTTTCATGCACACAGTACCTACCTCCAATGCATTTGCAAATTAAAATTTAAGACCCACAAATGGCTCATTAACTATCTCTTCATACCTGGTCCCACAATCAAGTGGTAATTAAGAAGAAAATAATTCATAGTTTGATTGATTTTAAAATCTAATTTATTGAATGCTGATATATGTGAATGAATTAATAAAATCTACCAACAGAAATGTGGTAGATTCGATGAAGAAATAGGGTTATTGAAGCAAAAGCTTAGGGTGATTTATAGAGGAGAAGCTTTTAATGGAAAACCTACAAAAACTGCTCGATCCCATGGCAAGAAATTTCAGGTCTCGGTTAAACAAGAAACTGCCAAGATTCTGGTACGTAATAATTAATCCCTTAAAACCCCATCCCTACTATTCTTTTATTTTATTTTATTTTTTTGAAATTATTTTTCATAATTGTATGTTTTTTAATTATTTGTGTTTGCTGTTAGTCTGTTACTCATAGTACTTTCAATAAAAATTAGCTTTATAAGTATTTTGTTTCTAAGTTTTATGTGGGGGAAGACAAAAATGTGTTGTTTCACACGTTTTCAACCTAAATTCCATTTTCTTTATTGTGTATTTATTGTTGTATTATCATTCTATTTTGATTTTTTATTATAAAATTTTCTATCTAAATATATTCATGTACATTATGTAAGGTGGTAATGCAATCTAAGATACTTCTAATTAGGTTATAGCACGTGCAAACCACGATTACAAAAATAATTAATTTTTTATAGTAAAGCATATAATTATTAATCAATTATTTTCAATAAGTTATTAATTAAACGTCATTTTGTAGGATTTTAAATATAGAAATACACTTAATTGTCGGCAATCATAACCAAAACTTATTTAAGACGAATTTAAATGTCACATAAAAATCAAGGATCAAATAAATAATTGTCTAACTTATTATTAACATCAATACTTTTAAAAAAATAAAAAATGATGAGAAAATGACAAATGTCATTTTTATACCGCATTTGAAAAGAAAACATAAATTATGAAAAAAAAACGGCAAATAACACTAATAACTATTCTTTTATTATTATTGACCCGTTTATAACTCATGAGACTCACGGTTATAAAATTAATTAAAGTTTTATAGTAAAAACTCGAAATTATTAATCATTTATTTCAAATAAATTATTATTATTATTATTTTTGAATTTTTTTTTTGAAATTATTTTAAATAAATTATTAATTAACAGATACTTTCTAGTTATATAAATTTATAATCGTTGATTTAAATAAATATATGAAATTATATCACCTTATTATTATTATTATTATTATTATTATTATTATTATTATTATATATATATATATATATATATATATATATATATATATATATATATATTAATTTTATTTTAGTTTTTATTCTAATGTTATTAGTTTAATGTAGTTAAAGTGTGAAATTTAAAATTTAAAATGAAGAATCAATTATTGATTTAATATAATTAGTGTGAGAAATTTTAAATGGAGAGTTAATAGGTTGATATATGGCATGATATGTAGCATATAATATTAATGATGATTTCTAATATTATGACACTTTTCCATAGAAAAATAAACCTATTTATTTCTATTTATTTATTAGAACAGAAAGGAGATATAAAAAGATTTCTTTCTAAACATATACCCATATATTACTTGTAGAACTATTTTATTGTTTTTCATTTTTCAACGTGCTTTTAAATTAGCATTATCTAATCCAAACATCTAATTACAGTTAAGCCATACACATCTTTATAACTCGTTTTTACAAGTCACCTTGATATTTTATATGTGATGTATATTTTATCCTATGTTATATAAATAAATATTGGATCTATAAATCGTTTTTTTAATGTTATCGGCGATAATTTTTGCGGAAAAGATATTATTATAAGTGAAAAAAATATACTATGATATGTAAAATGAAAGTAAATAATACCAAATAGCTTATAGTCTAGCATTGTCAGGAGTAAGTAAAAATATGTCCCTTAACCAAAGGTTAAGAGTTCAAGTCTCGCTGGATTCGAAATAAATAATTTAGAAGTGTTGTAAAAATGTGAATCTTTTCTTACCATTCTAAAAAAATGAAATTAAGTAATACATAAGTATCCACTTTTTGCTAAAAAAAACTGAGGTCAAAAGGCGTTTAAAGTGTATTTAAATTAACACAATCTCTTAAATTTATTTATTCAAAGATTTAGATTAGATTATAATTGTAGTTTTCGCATTCATATTAATTAATTAGGTTAACGCATTAAAGTGTAGCATGCTCTAATTAATTTATTTATTATAAAATCTTATTTTCATCTTTATGTATTATGTATTTGTTGTATTTTTTCAAAGTACATTATCCCAATAAAAAAAATCATGTAATTGGTAGATTTTTCAATGTATTTATAGAAAAAAAAAATGTAATATTATAATTAAATTAAATGTAAATAAGATGCTCTAATACAAATAAATAAAAGTACATCGTTTTTTAGGTGGTATGGAATGAGTTAATGACATTTTAGATTTTTTGGGTGGGTTATCACTTAACAGGGTAATTTGGGATGGGCCTATATGCAAAAATCAAACTTCATGGCAGCAGAGGTTGTGTACAAGAAAGCCCAAATGATCGACCCTGATGCAAACAAGGCTTGTAACTTGGGTCTCTGTCTAATGAAACAGGCCCGTTACAAAGAGGCCCAACTCAGCCTCTTTGACATTCTTAGCGGTAGGTTTCCTGGAGCCGACGATTCCAAGGCCTGTGCCCGGGCTCAACAACTATTGACCGAGTTGAAAACATGTCGGCAACCACCTTCTGGTTTGCCGGAGAACCTCCTGGGTTTGGATCTAGATGATGAGTTTGTTACTGACCTTGAACGATTAATAAACGTATGGGCCCCTTATAAATCAAAAAGGTTGCCTATATTTGAAGAAATTGACCAATTTAGGGATCAATTGGCTTTCTAGAATTTTCGAAATTTCTTTTATTCTTTTTGAGATTTGTTATGTGATATAATGGAGGCATGATTGTGTATATATCATTGTAAACTAGATGTAAAACTCATGTATTACATTGATTAATTAAAAAAAATCTAAATATAAAGCTCTAAATATTTAAGAACTTTAAATTTATAAGAAAATAAAAAAATAATGAATTATTAAAATTTAATTTTTTTTATCTTTTAGATTTAACTAAATAAACAAAAAAAACTAATGAGCTTTAATTTGAAAATTTTGAAATAAAAAGGTAAGTCCATTAATGAAATTGATATTCATTTACTACTATATTTATTGTAATTATAACATTAAAGTATTATGTTGAATTTATCAAAATAGAAAAACTCATAAAATGACATGTGGAAAAGAAATTAATTCAAAATAACCATAAAATAACATTTGTCAAATTGAATGAAAATGTGACATGTGGTAAAAAAAACATTCATTTATTAGAGTAGATTTGATAGTGGTTGTTCAATAGTTGTATGTATTGTGTGAGCAATTATTTAGAAAAAAAATCATTTGTAATAAATTAAATGTTTGTTATGTCAAGCCAATGTGTAAATAAATGTATGTTATTATTATGGATAAAAAATAAAATCCATTATATATATATATATATATATATATATATATATATATATATATATATATATATATATATATATATATATATATATATAGGGCTAGGTTATTTTGTTTCTTACATTTATTGTGTGCTAGAATACACCAATAGGAATTTAGTAAATTAAATAATATTTAATTAAATAAATATAAATATTAAATGATTTCCATAATTATATGTATATTAAATGATATCCATAATTATAATTTTCTTTTTATGGAAGCTAATTAAATCTGTCATTAATCTCAGCAATAACATTCTTTCAAAATGAATTCGCATCTAGGTGTTTATATATGAGTTCGTATTTTGTTTCAGGACTCACTAAGTTAAACTACAATAAAGTTGCATGGAATATGAAGAACGAGAGTGTATTCTAATAGAATATACTCTCATTCTGTTGGATATGAATTCATTCTGAAAGAATATTATTGTTGATATTAACGACGAATTTAATTAGTTTCCATAAAAATGAGTTATAAGTATGGATACCATTTAATATACATATAATTAATACTAAATTCCTATTGGTGCATTCTAGCACACAATAGATGTGAAAAACATTTGAACCTACCTATATATATATATATATATATATATATATATATATATATATATATATATATATATACACACACACACACACACACACACACACAGAGAGAGAGGTTCATGCGAAAATCAGAAATTACAAATAATTTGCAAAAACGCGAAAACAAGAAAAAGCTATGAAATCGTGTCACCTTAACCTTATATTGTAGACAATAATTCATCCAAACTTTAAACTACATGATTGTAATTGATGATACATTGAGAAATTTTTTCATATTAGCAAAGTATGATGTATGACATTTTTATTATGAAAACATGAATTTAAAAATTGTTAACGACGTGAAAAAAAAAATAGTTGTTAAAACAGCCTTTAAATCTATATTATCATAACAGAATTCAATGTAAACTTATTATCATTAATTTATTGCTAATAAATTTAGTTTTTATAGTACTTGTTTTGACTTTTTTTAAGATAAAATTTGTTTTCATGTTTTCGCGAAATATTTATGTTTTCGCATAAACCTACTTGTATCTTTGTCTGTGTGTGTGTGTGTGTATGTGTATATATATATAAGGTTCCAATAGAAATGTATGACTAAGGCAACAAATATTGGACCAATAAAAGCATTACAACACATACTACAATTAGTTTTAGAGTAAAGTATTAAAATGGTACCTGGGATTTCAGTAAAATTGTTAGTTTAGTTCATATCCTTTTTGTGCACTCGGACCATCCTTCATGTTTATTTTTGTTATTGGTTTAGTCCCGAAATAACCATACTACCCTTATCTACATTTGATAATATACCAGCGAACTACATTGCATAATAGATTCATCGTACCGATGACCACCGAAATTTCATATATATATATATATATATATATATATATATATATATATATATATATATATATATATATATATATATATATAACTAGGTTCAAGTATTCTAACTAATTATTGTGCGTATATCATATGCTATGAGAATTACTAAGAGCATAAGTTGTTTAGCAATGCGAATACGTTCAACCTTACAAAAATATCGTCATTTTCATGCATTCTCGCTAATTATTAATTATTTTTGTTCTCACACATTATTTTTCACTAATTTTAATTTTGACAAAATACGACCTAATAAACATTCTGATAGAAATGACAATAATAATAATAATAAGTGTATAAGAACCTTATAAACGATTTAATTAGTGAGAATGTGTGTTAATGATAATAGTTATGTAAGATTGCGTATTCGCATTGCTATACAACTTATTCTCTTAGTAATTCTCATAGCATACGATATCCACATAATAATTAGTTAGATTAGAATAACCTAAGCCTATATATATATATATATATATATATATATATATATATATATATATATATATATATATATATATATATATATATATATTAAAAAAATGAAAATATAAACAGATAGAGAGGGTGTTGTGGAATAGCAAAAGCGAAGGTGGTGATGTTCTTAAACATCTATGGTGAATCGAGCAAGGGTGTTCGACGTGGTGGTCCATATGTCTCTAGTGGCGGCGCTGGTTTTTGGGTTTTGCAGACGAGTTTAGAGAAAAGGGAGGGAAAGAGAGAGAGAGAGAGAGAGAGAGAGAGAGAGAGAGAGGATGTTTTTGCCGGTTCTGCAGTAAAGATATTTGGGTATAGCCAATTAGACCAGGGGTTTCACCGGTAAAATCACCCAAAATGAACCATATGGTGAAGATCGATGGTGTTCGAAGTGCAGATCCATCGGAGGTGTCAGGATGTTTCCGGCAGTAGTGGAGCTTCAGAAAATCGATTTCTTTCGGCAGCGTCATTTGTTTTGGGTTTGTGTACTTTTTGTTGGTGGGTTAGGGTTACAAATGAAAGGGGTAAGGGAAGAAATGAGAAAGAAGATTAAAACTAGCTTCAGATATGAAACTTTGAGTATTCGTAAATGCTCTTGTTATTCCCAATAAGACGGCATGGTAACAAATCGCTTCTTCTAAAGCGTGTCCCATTCGTTCTTCTCGCAACAATCCAATTAGTTCTCGGGGAGAAAAAACATTAGACATTTCATCTTTAGAAACCAACACTTTTAATGTTGTTTGACGTACAATAAATTCTAGAAGAGTCGTCGGTGATTGGTAAGTGGTGGTCGCCAACGGTGATGTAACGACCCAATTTTCACGCCCAAAAATTTCATTTAAATTAAGTGGTTTGTAAAACATTTGTAGTAAAACATCATCTAATCATATCTTTTCAAAAAACATATCTCGTGTCCGAAATCCCAAAACAATAAAATAATAATAATGTCAAAGTACAATCCCAGAACATCTCGTAATGCGGAAAATCAATATGTGTGTGTATGATGTGCTGCTACCGCGCTGACTCCTTCCCCTTTGCCGAAAAGGTACCTAAAACCAAAACTGAAAACTGTAAGCACGAAGCTTAGTGAGTTCCCCCATTGTACCACGTACCATATAATCACATTACATACATACTGCCAGGCATTTCTGGGGTGCCGACCTACCCGTACGGCCATTCTGGGGTGCCGACCTACCCGTGTCGAGCCATTCTGGGGCGCTGACCTACCTGTGTCAAGCTATTCTGGGGTGCTGACTACCCATCGGTCCTAACAACCGAACCTTGGGGGCTATTTCACCCCCTACTACTACTATCACATATATCATATCATAATCTATTGTCAGACATATCTGGGGTGTCCGACCTACCATTCGGTCCTAACAACCGAATCTCGGGGACTTTCCCCCTCCTACTACCTCTATCTCATATAACATATCATGCTAGCAGCTAAACATATCATAACATATTGTTAGGCATATCTGGGGTGCTTAACCTACCATTCGGTCCTAACAACCGAACTCTATCGCTATCGCATATCTTATCACGCTAGCACATAACATATCAGTTAGCAACAACACAAATGAATATCACAAAGACAAACATCTAGCATAGATCCCTACTGGTGGGCCGGCATTGTGGTCGTAGACCCACCGCTACTGGAAGGTAACTCACCTCGTAGTAGCTGCTGAACTGTGTGGGAATCCTTTGTCTGCTGCTGCTGCTGCTCTGGAAATCCTCCGGCTAAAATTCCCACAAAACACTTAGTCAGAAACTGACATCTACTCTTAGGGTAAAATGACCATTTTACCCCTTACCAAGTCAAGTCAAAGATAAAGTCAACTTCCAATTGACCTGACTCGCCGAGTTGGCTTGCCAACTCGCCGAGTCCCTATCCTTCCAATTGTCCTTAAACCCTCTTCTACTCGTCGAGTTGGGCCGCCAACTCGACGTGTTCTTCTTTTATATGAAAGACACATGAAAACTCATCCGACTCGCCGAGTTGATGAACAACTCGCCGAGTCCACCTTCATCTGATGAACAAGTTCCGTCCTCGAATCTCCGAGTTGATGAACAACTCGTCGAGTTCTAAGAAGATTGTCTTGGACTCGCCGAGTCCTATGAACTTCCAGAATAATGGCTTAGTCCAGAACGTTGGGTCACCTATTGGGACCCGCTTAAAACCTTTCCACACTCAACTGGGTCCTTATGACCCTCAACTGATATGAGACAAAACCCTGGACTCGCCGTGTCCAAGAACGGACTCGCCGAGTTGGGCACAACCACTCACTGAATCTTCGATTTCTGATGTATAACCCTTGGTCAAAATGTAGATCTATGCTTCTACAATCGATCTAGCACGTAAAGTTACAACCTTTACGTGCTTGCATGGGACTTTAAGCTCAAAAGGTCCTAAAACAAGCTCTCACAATGCATGGGGCTTCCCTTGAGTGCAAAAGCCACTGCTTTCTGCCTTGTAACCCCTCTAAGGACCTAGATCCGAAACATCAACCTCAAACCATGCTTGCAATCATGGTTGGTGACCAAAATGGCTTAGAAAAGCCCTAAAACTCCACAAAATGGGATCTATCAAAAGAGCAAGCAAGGTATAGACTTTATACCTTCCGAAGTCTGCAAATGGTGCTCAAAACCGAATCCTTCTAGCCTCCTCTTGATCCTTCAAGCTTTTCCTTCCTTCCTTGGATCACAAAAGCACCAAAATCACTCCAAATGCCTTAGATTGCTTCAATAACGGCTAGGGTTTGCTATGGGGGTCTTCTAGGAGCAAATGGGACTAAGGAGGCCGAGTTAAGGTATTTAAATAGGGTGCAAACCCTCGGATTAAGGTTTTTGCCCAAACAGGGTCTACTCGCCGAGTCTGGGACTCGACTCGCCGAGTCCACAACTTAAACTTCGCGCCTCATCCCGCTTCTACTCGGCGAGTTGGTCCTTCAACTCGTCGAGTCCAAGACCAAAAACAAAATATTTAAAGATTTAATAGAAAGAACACGTACCAAGAACCAGGTGCTACAGGTGACCTGGGTAACAGACGATGGTGGGGTGTTTGTTCACATGGAATTTTCCAATGAGTTAAAAAAAATGAAGGAAACGAATTTATTAGAGATGGGTGGAAAGTGGAAACCATGGACTTTTCATATTATTTTGATTTTTTAAAACAAAAGTGTAATACCTTGAATAAATAAATAACTAATAAGTATATAAACAGTAAAAATCCATTAAGGTCATATTAGTCTTTAAGTGTTGTAAAAATCTCAATTAATCTCTAATTAATCCTTAGTCGCTACTTAACCAATTAGAGAGCGCCTAGCGATTAATCCATGCATACAAAATGACTGAAACAGTAGAACCCGATAGAATTTTAATACTTTGAAGAAGTTATATCTCAATAGAAACTATTTGAGGTATGATTAGTGTTGTATTTATCATATTAACTTATTTTGTTATGATATTAGTGGTATTTATGAACTTTTATATGATATTAGTCATATTTAATTTTTTTTATTTAAAAAATTAGCAATTAATGGTCCCCGATTAATCTCCAACTAGCCGATTAATCATTTGACCCTAGTCCACTAACTAGCTAACGTCGAGCGATTTTTACAACATTGGTCTTTTTATATTGATTAGAGACCAAACACATAACAAATTTAAATTATAAGAACAATTTAAGTTAAAAATAATAATAATAATTTAAGGACCAAACATACAAATTATCTAAGACCATAGGTATCATTCACTTAAATCATCTCATCCATTAGTCAATAAAGTAACATTGGTCCCGGCATTTGTTTATATATATATATATATATATATATATATATATATATATATATATATATATATATATATATATATATATATATATATATATATAGAGAGAGAGAGAGAGAGAGAGAGAGAGAGAGAGAAATAGGATCAAGTAGGAACTTCAAAAATGATAGGAACCGTGAAAACAATTTTTGGTCTTAAAATTGAAAAAAATAAATAGTCAAAATTTAATTTTATTTATCGTCAAAATTTCGCGAGATGATATGACATTTTTGTAATTAACTGCGAGATTTTGATAATTTTCAGGGAATGTTAATTGTTTAAAGGGTATAAGTGACAAAATCAAAAAGATTAAAAGGAAAAAGGAAAAATGAAAATGAAAATTCAACATATGGTCTCTCCAGGAGCTGACACATGCCCCTACCTCAGGATTACAAGTGTCCAACCCTTATTAGCTGGTGGTTTTTTTTCCACACACTTAGTTTTTCGTCCATAATTTTTTTTTCTTTGAAAATTTTTTTTGAGAAAAACAGAAGGCTCAAACTTATGACTCTATTTTTATACCAATTTCAATGGAAAATATGAAACGAGCCATAAGGCAAAAAGTTATTTATAATATATGAAAAATCTGGAAGTGGAAGTCTAGTCTTCAATCGGAAAAACAGTGAGTCATTTGGAGATTTTTAAAAGGTTTCATGTTCATTTTTCTAAATGTTGTAAAATGGAATATGCTAAAAGATCTGTCTTGTATTACATATGGTTGGAAATATGTAAAAATCTAATTTCAAAAAAAAAAAAAAAAAAAAAAAAAAAACTAGATTTGTAGTAGATACTACTTTTTTTTTTTGCAAAGATTGTATTGTATTACGTTGGAAATATTTAAAAATCTAGTTTTTTAGGTTGACACGGAGGAACCTACAAATTTTTTTCTATTAATTCAAATAAATCAAGATATATATTAGATTTAAATTTAAAATACGTTATTTGAGATTTCCTAATATATACTTTCTTTGTGGTTATACACTATTAAATAAATAAGGGAACTAAAATTTAAGATTTATAACCAATTTAAATCTATTAGAAATGTAAATTTAAATTGATTTCTTAGGATTAAATTTTTTAACATCTGCAGTCATTTGGTACCTATTCTACTGCAAAGGATTATAAAGGTGGTTCGCAGACTTCATAAATTTTAGCTTCAAAAAAACAAACAACATCTAAGTGTTAATCTTGAGCCTTACGGCCTTGCCATTGATTTAGATTTAGATACCTCAGTTATCTATAGAGTTATATAAAGTTTCATGATGGAACAAAACAAAAACTTAATATTTATATAATAGGGAAAATGACGCAACGGCCCTACTATTTATTTCGACTTTGCTCTTTCAATCCTTAAAGTAATTTTCTTGCCTTTTAAGAGAAAAAGTTGATGCCAACCTGCTTTTTTGATCACTGCAACCTAATATACCATGTTACATAAGTCACGTAAACACTTAAAGCTGATGAAGCTTTACTATCTATATGATTTGGCATTTTTTTAGTAAAAAAAAGTAATAAAACTCTCTCTCTCTCTCTCTCTCTCTCTCTCTCTCTCTCCCGGGCTGATTTTCTTTTTTCCCGACTTTGAAACTTGCATCGATTTAGGTAGATTCACCATCACAACCCTCACCAAACTTTCATCATAACAATCCTACATCACCATGCTTGTGCCTTCATTCTCACGATCAATCCTCCACAATCTGCCTTCATCTTACTTTTCATACACCCATCATAGACCCAAATCATTCTCCATCAGCGAAGACCATAATCTTGATTGCCCTTCACTATCACAAATCAACACCACCACAACCTTTGTGGAAGATAGATAGGGATGAAGGAAGGAGATTACGACCCATCTTCATTACTAACCAAGAACTGTCTCTGTTACTCACACTAGAACCTATGGTTGATGATTTCCAAATCAAGTATTGGAATCTATCGAGAGGCTTTTTCTAAAGTGGGTATTCATGGATTCTTCTGTCATCCCTTATTCCTGTCATCTCATCAATTAAGCACTCTGATTTTTGAAGTGGGTGTTCATGGGTGTTGGATGTGTTCTATTGGACCCGGGTTGCTTTAGAATCGATGGCCGCTTCCTAGAAACCATCTCCTCATTTTTGGTTTTGGTTTTGATTTTGGAATTGAGATATTGAGATATTGAAATTGTTGGCTGTTTTGGAAGCGATGGTTGCTTTGGAATTAAGATCTTCACCATGTTTTGATTTTTCATTTGAAATATGCATTTTCATTAGGTCTTGATTTTAGCTTTGATTTAGATTTTGGAATCGGGATTTTCATCAGGTTTTGATTTTCAATATTTTGACTTTGATTTTGTACAGTTTTGATTACAATGTAGTTTTGATTTGGGTTTGTTTGGGTTTTGTTTGGTTTAATATTCATTAGCTTCATCCTGTGAAAATTGTAGAATCAAGCACCATGGAAGCCATTGAAGACGATGGCGGCCATGATGGTGTGGGCAGAGCTATAGCTGGTGAAGATGAGTTGTACGTTGGTTCCTAATTGAGAGAGAGAGAGAGATGTCGTAGAGGGGTAACCAAGTTACCCCTTCATTTTGTAAAAAATAACCAACATAGTTTGTTTCTTTAAAAGGTACGAAAAAAAAAACTTTAGGAGAGAGACATATGGCAAATTGGTAACCGGGTTACCCCTTAATTTTGTAAAAAATGATCAAATGGACCCGACAAAAAAAAAGTTTGTTTTCTTAGGGAGGAGGGAGTCGTTCCCATTGAACCCACCGAACCCACTGCCACATCAGCTTTTCTCTTTGATTTTTCTTCATCTTTCCGAACCACAACACACGGAAATCCTATCTTTTTCAACCCACTCAATTAAAAAAAAAATACTAAACAACTAAGGTACAAGTCTTAAAACATATGGTACAAGAGAAAATGAGAGAGAGAAAGTAGAGAGAGAGAGAATGAAGTGGGTTCGTGAAACCAATTAAACAACCCGCCGAAAAGGGAGTGGTACCGGCGGTAACTCTATTGCTAATTAAGATTTTACCTTGATTATTTTGTATATTTTTTTAATCGAGTAGGTTGAGAAAGATAGGATTTCTATGTGTTGTGGATTCGAAAAGATGAAGAAAAAATCAAAGAGAAAAGTTGATGTGGCAATGGGTTCAGTGGGTTCAATGGGAACGACTCCCTCCTCTCTTAAAAAGCACCCAAAAAAAAAAAACTTTAGGTCCTGACAGGATAAAATCGAAATACTATACATAGTAAGGCGGTTGCATCATTTTCCTATATAATAAACTGTTTAAAAAACTATTATCACATTGCATATCCATATCAACTACGGTTTTGACTTTAGACATGTTCTTGTCAATATTTCAAAAGGTAAGAAGTTAATAACTACTGAATATTATACGAATAAAAGTCAAGTGGCTAAACCTCTTTAAAAAATTGAAGTGCCTAAAACTATATAAAATAATTGTTTTACATATAAATGTACAAAATTCTTGGATTCTTTTTGTTCAAATGTATGTCAAAATGTTATGCATTATGAAGTCTAAGTTGACATTAATAATACATACTTTGATTTGATTAAGTATTACATCATGGTTAGCATGTAAGGTTGTATCATCCAATTTTAATATTTTCTTAAATGAAGACTTTTCATGAGTCGACCAAGAAAACCAATTGTCTTTATTGTGAACCATAAAATATGTAGGTGAATAAAAAACGCACCTAGTGTGGTAAATGTGATTTGTCTATCAAACAGATTTAATAAGTAACATGTAACGTCCAAAATAGCAAAAACACAGGATGCATGTCAAGAATAGTCGTGACGTGTTTTCCAGTTACATTTTGAAAGCAGAAAATGAATGATATGAAGAGAAAGAAAGCGTCAAAAAAAACACAAAAACAAGCAATCAATTTGTTTTTCCCTAGTGAAAGATAAAGATGAAGATGTGGATGTGAAATTCAAATGGTACTTGAAAGGTACACAAACTATACAACCACTATATATCACAAAATATAAAAAGCTCAAAAGATAGGCTTTGTGTCCAAAAAAAAAAACTAACAAACAAAAAGAAAAAGAAAAAGAAAATCAATGGCAAACAAACAAATAAACATGGAATGACAAAGCTGATGAATGAGAATGAGAGACTTTTTACCTTTTACCATTCCTAAATCCCCAAACCAAAGATGATAAGATGTAGTTTTACTTGCCACAGTTGAATCCCCCACAAGCCGATAAAACTATAATGAGAATCAAAGCAATGATGATTCCAAGAACTATCAGTTTTATCTTCATGTTCTGCAACCACATCTTCCTCCTTATCTGTGTCCCTTGCGTCCTAAAGTCTTGTGCCTGTAAAAAAAAACATTCCACTTTCAGATTTTCTTCTTATAAACACATTGCTATTATAAATAGGTGAAAGCATAATGTTGTAATAAGATAGGTAGAATGCTATGTGTTGCAATTCTTGCACTTGACAATTATTTATTTCAACACACAACACAGAGACTTATTCAGTTTAACATACAAACAAACCCACCCTCACATTCTATACATGACACAGCTTGTAAGATTCAGTTTCCAATTCAGACACGATTTAATAAATAAAAAAAAAAAAAAAAAAAAAAAAAACATGCTGATAGATTTATTGACCTGAGAGCGAAGGTTCTCTGTTTTATCCACCAGAAGTTCAATCTTTTCTCCACGGTCAAGAACCTACACATTCAAAATGTTACAAACAATAATAATCATAATACTGATGATGATGATGATGATGATGATGATGCAACACATCAAAAAGGGGTAATGTGTTCCATTATCTAATCAAACAGATAAAAAACTTTACCTTCTCAATGTTCTCCATCATCACACCCTTGACTTCTGAAACCTGGGCTTTGACTTTTGCAAGCTTGCTGATCTCTTCTGGATGGTCTACACAATACTGCATCTGTTCCTTCAGCTTGGGACTGAAGACAATGATGTGTGAGTAGATATTAGTGGAAGAAGAGGGATATTAGAGATTAGAGAATGAAAGCAAAAAGGAGTATGAGGTTACCCGAATTCTTTGTTGAGACTATTAGCAACAGCTGTAGCAGCTTTCCCACCTCCATATTTCTTAGTGAAATCCTCCTTTGCTCGCTCAAGAAAAGCCATGGGAACCTGTCTACCAACCGATTCAACCGCCACAACACAGTATGCTTCATAATTCAATCACATGTTAAACATAGAGTTAGTCACCCTGTGTTGAGAAAAATAAATGAAGCAACCCACATTCCTAATATAATAATCGATAAAGCTAAAGTCTAAAATGCCACCTCAAACAGGGGAATTACATTCATATAAACTACAAACAGAGCATTACATGTATGAAAATAACATTTAAAGCATAACAATATGCTCCATGCAGTAGCTGCCAAGTAAGCTCATGGTTCAATCAGGCTCTATATTATGTAAGAGTTAATTCTGTAAACCGATGTTAAAGCCCAAAACATCAATAAATTCGATACCCTACAATTAAGTTGTTACTGTTAATAGCAAATTGACTAGAAATAGCAATCTAGCATGAGCTTGTTACTAAGATTTTACCCCATGTATCATGCATTAAAACAAATACTATATAAAGCAAACGGTGTCAACAGAAATAAAAAACCAATACCTCACGACTTAGCCTTGCAATACAATCTGGACTCAATATCACATACTACATCATAACATGCATATATGATATATCCACAATTTATCTTTGCATAGAACAGATACAATGGGTTCTAGCTTTGGAGTTTGATAAAAAATAAATAAATAAATAAATAAATAAATAAAACTCTAGGCGATTGATTAAGATCCAAATCTAAGATAACCCGCACCCATCAGCAGCAAACTAAAAAAAAACAGTCAAAGACATTAAGTTCATCGACAAAAGGCAAATCAGACTAGAACGATCATGTAAACCTGAATAAATCACTTTTGAATCTAGTATGTATGATGCATAGTCAACCTAGTCCAACATAAATCAAACTAATCCTTGCAAAAATCTAGTATCGGCTAAGTTAAGATAAATAAGTTCAATCGCCACAAAGAGTAATGCAATAAGACATTTAAAATTCAAATCGAGTAAGATTTCAAAATAATAAATCATCAATTTTCGAAAATACGATCAGATCGAGAAAACGTTTTTCAGAATAACAAAAAGGCTAGAACAGATCGGACTCACTGAATCCATCTGCAACAAGGTAGTTGAAGGTGTGACCATCGCAGTTGTAGGTGAACTTGTTGTTCGTAGCAGGAAGCTTCTGGAGACACTGTGCAGCGATGCTAGTGAAATTCCCGGTGAACTCCGTGTACTCGGAGAGAATCACCGTCCCTCTGGCGACGAAACTGTAGATCAACGACTGCTGTCCCATCCCTCCGATGAATAAAGTGCGTGGGTTTGAGCGAGAGAGATGGGGAAGGAGTTTGTAGAGAGAGAAGGTTGAAGGGGACTACTCAGAGAAAAAGAAAGGGTTGGGGGTTTCCGTAGAATAGAAATTACGTTGTGGTTTGTAAAAGGGCTTGATTGCATCGGATATAACGGGAATGCCACGCTCAGTTTCTTTGAATCCGTCGGTTTTTGAAAAAATGCTTGTTTGGTGAAACTGCTTTTATTTCTGGTGTAACTAATTAAAATACCAACATATCAGTAACGAATTATTTTTTAAAAAGTAACAAATTCGAGATTGAAGCATGAACAGTTTCTTTTTTAACAGCGGCAGTTTTATATATATATATATATATATATATATATATATATATATATATATATATATATATATATATATATATATATATATATATATATATATATATATATATATATATATATAGGAATGAGTTCTATGAAAAACAAATAACTAGGGCAACATCTACCGGAACCAATAATCAAATGACACGTGTCCATTTCTTTCTTCACAAGTAATGTATTGTGGAAGTTATTGTGGAATTGATGTGTTGTCATGTTTTCATTGGTTCAAATATGTGTTGTCCTAATCATTTATTTTCCATATAACTCTTCCCTATATATATATATATATATATATATATATATATATATATATATATATATATAGGGTTAGGTTATTTTGTTTTCACTATTTATTATGTGCATGTATGACTGATTCTGGACCAATCATTTTAGTTATTTTAAGAAAGTAATTAATGCATATTACATGTTGAAGATATAATAGGTATTAATTACATCTTCAGCATTTAATAAGCATTAATTACTTTCTTAAAATAACTAAAATGATTGGTCCAGAATCAATCATACAGCCACACGATAGATAGTGAAAACATTTGAACCTAACTCTCTCTCTCTCTCTCTATATATATATATATATATATATATATATATATATATATATATATATATATATATATATATATATATATATATATATATATATATATAGTATGATCAAATGAGAACATCAAAAAGGTTGAGAACGCGAGAACAAAATATATTCATTTGTGATTCTATGTATTCATTTGTGGAGAAATAATAAATTTTTACGCCTATAATTTCAATTGAAGAAAAAAAACATATTTATGTTGATTGTGCGAAAGAAAAATAAAACACTAATTACAAAGGATTTAAAAGCCAAACATTCCAAACTATATCGGAGTTGGAAACTCGGTTATGCAACCAAGAAAAAGACCTTAAAACAATAGTATCCTACATTTACCTGTGGATCTTGGTCATGTCCTTTTCAGAGGTTTCATTGTTGCCTGAACTGTGAAGTAGGAGGTAACATCTCAAGAGCTTAGACCTGGCAAATGTGTTGTGCCATGTCGGGTTCGTGTCATGTCAAGACATTAAACGGGTTGAAAGGACTTGACCCTAACCTGACGCGTTTAATTATCGTGTCGTGCCGTGTCAACCCGTTTATGTTCGTGTCGGGTTTCGGGTTAAGGTTTAGACCTTGTAAATATGTCGGGTTGAAACATTTTAAAGGTTGGAAAGTAAAAGTTGTAGAGGCAAGAAGGAAAAAGTGAAACACTGGAGTTATGAGATGGAATGACAAAATTTATAGTAAGTTTAGAAGAAAAAATGAAAAAATTTAAAGTTGGGAAGCAAAAGAGATAGGTGGTGAGAATGACTAAAATTAAGTAACTTTGAAAATTTGAATATTACTTCTAATTATTAAGTTTGGTCCACTACAAACCTGTAACATATAATATATTTATAAAAATATGAAATTTATAATAAATAATATATAATTAAACGGATCATATTCGAGTCATCTTCGAGTTGAAAGTCTTAACCCTAACCCTACCCGTTTAATTATCGTGTCGTGTCGTGTCAACCCGTTTACATAAACATGTCGAAATCTCTGACCCTAACCCGCTAATTTCGTGTCGGATTTTCGTGTCGTGTCATGTTTTGCCAGGTCTACTCTTACATCCCTATGGATGAACGTAGAGTTGTGTTGTGAGAGGCTATTTCTTTAGACCATGGATTGTTTATGTCAGTGGCAGCAACATTGGAGGCGTTTGGTCAAAGGATATATGGGGATTGCATAAGTCTACATGCCTAAGTTGCTCATGGCACCATTCAGATGGTCTTGTTAAATTTAATGACAAGGTTGATGACATGAGCGAACATATTGTTGGTATTCAAAAGTCGCCGCCCAATGAACCAGAGGTCAACCTTAGTGAGGGGTTGGTGTTGGATGCCCAACCCTTAGATCGTGTGTTTAAGCTACATATCACCACAGTCAAAACCATCTCTCATAACTATCGTATAGCTTTCTCTCATGCTTTGAAAGCAACCATTTTCAAGGTCATTGCTCATCTCGGGTCCATTAAAGCGTGGGTTACAATGTTAATTCTTCTTAGGTGTACTCTTTAGTTGTTCAGGCCCAAGAATAGGCAAGAAGGTAGGTCTGGGAACAAAAAGTCCTTGCAGCATTGTAATATCCTAAGTGCATTAACTACCTAGGGTATAAAAGACGGTATAGCCAAGTTTGTTAAAAACTTGGTTAACAATGCAAGGCTGGAGCAACAAGGCAAAAAAAAAGTACATTCAGGAGGAAAGAACGCTAAGCAACACCAACATCAGGAAATGTCTCTATAAGGTTACAGATGGGTATTTCACAGCAGCAGTGAAAATTTTAGGGTCCTTTGGGGTTACTCCATACGGGGATGATACCATGATGACATTGGAGGATAAACATCCATACAAGCCACCACCATCCATGTCGAGTACATATTTTCAGAACCTCTCTTGTAGTGGATATTGATAATGTCCTTGGGGGCATTAAATCATTCCCTAAAGGAACCTTGTGTGGGAGAGACAGGTTGAGAGCTCAATATATTTTGGAGGCTCTTTGTGTAGAGGGTTCAGCTATAGCCAGAGACCTCTTACGTGTTATTACATTTGGGGTTAGTCTATGGCTAGGAGGAAGATGCCCTTTAAGTTTGGCAGAACTTGTTTCCTTTGCTCCTCTTACACCGCTCTTAAAATATAATAAATAAATACAACTTATTGCAGTATGCACCATATGGAGACGTTTGGATTCCAAGTTGGCTATGAAAGGTATTGGTAAAGAAATAGTCAAGTATTTGAATGATTTTCAATTTGGGTTCGGCGTGTCGAGTGGTGTTGAGGCCATACAACATAGCGTCAACAGGGTGTTGAGTGAGCGCCACGATGACGGGTCTCTCTCCATGCTTATTGTAGACTTCTCTAATGCCTTTAACCTTGTGGATTGATCCGCATTACTTCACGAGGTCAGATTGAGGTGCCATTCTATATCCTTGTGGGTAGAATTCATACATGGTCAAGCAACAAAGTTGTATCTAGGAGACATGTGAGTACTAGGATGATGCGCAAGGACAAGGTTTGAAAACTCAAACCTTGAGATAATCTTTAAGATCAATGTCTACTCTTAATTAATGGTTCCAATCAAGTCTAGTAATACCAGTCGAGACTTGAAGTAACGATTCAACAAAGTACACAATATTAAATGAAGAGACTAGGAGTATAATCAATGTAAAGACAATAAATGAACAAGAAGAATGTTTATGAAAGATATTAACTTTGAGAGAAAAGTGAAAGTAAATCAAAGGGAATTTTTCTATCTCTGGAGTAACAATGTGTGATTTTCTTGTCATTCAAGTCACTCCTTATATAGGCTAAGGAGGTACATCGTACAAACTTGGATACATTTATAGGACTGGATAATAATCAGCTACTGACAACTGATTATCTAACAGATACAAAAGGCTAAGTCCTATGAAACGTTACATCATGAATAAGACAAGAAATAATAAATGTTCAAACAAACAGATTGTTCTCGGATCTACTCTCCATCTCGGAATAGTCTTCACCTCGAACTTCATCTCTACTTCGCAAACAGCTGACTTTGGATCTTCAATACTTGTGATTGCTAGAGGCTCACTTTTCAGGTTCCAACAATCCCCCCCTAAGTGAACTTAGCAATATAGTCAGATCAGTTGGCATCCTCTTGGATGAACACAAGAGCTCTATACAGCCAATCTCGGACTTCAATATACCATTGAAGTTGGCTTATAAACTTGGACTTCACATGCTTAGGGGTATCTAACTTAGCTGCATTTTTATGAAGTTTTGAAGAGCTTTGAAGGGGACAAGATGCTTGTCAAGGACTCAAAAAAAGTCCTTCTTGTTTGTCTTCTTCTGTAAGTAAATGTACCCCAACACAGGTTCATCGATTGGCCCTTCTGCCAATATTTCAGCTTCAGGCAGCTTGAAGTCAATTTTTGCCAAGAACCTTTCAGTTCCGAACAAGTGAGCCATTTCGAAGTCACATCTGCAAAATTGTAACAACCCAAGAATCGAGTGTAAAATTTTCATTTTTAATATAACCCAACATAGATATCATTTATTCCATTCATTCCAAAACATTGTTAATTAAAAACATTTATCAGAGTTCATCCCCAAAATCCTTCATTGCGGAAAACATGGGTGTGTGCGTTGCAATCAAGCTGAGCCCTTCCTTTCCAAAACAAAGATACCTGAAACCATAAACAAAACTGTAGCATGAAGTTTAGTGAGTTCCCCAGAGCATACCCACACACAAACACGTACAACATATCATGCTAGCTAAACAACTATACAGAACGCATAAGTCATGCAAAACAACACATAAGGAAGCCCTAGAAACTCTCCAGGGTCTTACTCCGGGTGCCATGGGAACCCCCACATGGTCTTAGCCTAATGCCTCGGGAACCCCCGAGGTCTTTGACCTAGGATGCCAAGGAAACCCTCCAAGGTCTTACACCTAAGTGCCTCGGGACCCCCCCCCCCCCCCCCAAGGTCTTGACCTAGGATGCCAAGGAAAGCCTCCAAGGTCTTACACCTAAGTGCCCCGGGAACCCCCCCGAGGTCTTCCATGCAAGTATCACAAAGACCACTAGCTTATCACGTACCACAAAATCAATTAGCATACCACATAATCACTAGCATACTCCCTATCACATAACCAGCTAACATACCACATAATACAACTTCAGCCAGTGTATCACATATCATAAAATGGGCCGCCATTGGTGCCTTAGACCCATTGGTATGGTGAGGAGACTCACCTGGCACTGCTGAAATCCCACAGACTCAATTCCACACTGCTGAAGTCCCACAGACTTAACCCCAGCTACTGGATGACAGATTCCCGAACTGTCAACACCAAAATAACACCTAATTAATAATTGGGTTCCACCACATAACCATAAGTACATACTTTGGATAACTACTACATTACCCCAAGCTTGGCTTATTCAAGCCCAAGGCCCAATCCTTAGGCCTAAAGTCAACTAGGAATCAAAGCCCAACATATGGTCCAATTTTCTAAATTGGGCCCAAGCCTATACATGGTCTTACTCTAAGGCCCAACATCATATAATCATTAAGGCCTAAACTGTGGCCCATCTATGGCCCAATTTTCTAAAATGGGCCCAAAACCCTTACATGGGCCTTACCCTAGGTCCATTAAATTATTTTAGTCCATATGATTATTCTTGGATGGCCCATTAATAATCCAATCATCAAGGCCCAATAATAAACCTAAGAGAAATTAGGGTTTCATATAAAAAGATGATTAGGGTTAAGTTTCCTACTTAACCCATTAAGGACTTAATCCATTAAGTCTAATATTACTTAGATTAATTTTTGCCAACGATTATTATTTAATATTTCAAGTTATCAAATAATTCTCGTGCGTCCCAATTAATTCCCCAAATTAGGGTTTCATTGCATTAGGGTTTTCCAAACCCTAATTAGAGTTTCCAACCCATATTAGCCCAATAGGCCCAATAGCTAGGTCTTTAAGCCCATTAGGGTTTTCCTTATGTCAATTAGGGTCCATTAGACCCATTAGGGTTTTCACTAAGCCCATTAGGCTTCATTGGGCCCGTTAGGGCTTACAAGGCCCATTAGGGTTTCAAGCACCCCAAACGAAATCAAACTCAACGAGGCAAGAGCACTGCCACCCGACACGGCATCCGGTGACGGCAGGATGCGGCGGTCACCACCCTACGGTGGTGGTTTTGATATTTTCATTATTATTTTGGTCATCATTTACAATATACAACTCAATAACACACACAAACACTAATATAAACATACACACACACACAACCACCCTTGTAGTGGCCGGTGGTGGTACACGGTGGCAGCCACCACCTCACGGTGGTGGTGGTGGTGGCTTTTCCGGCTAACTAAACATCCACACAACACCCTCTCGCAGCAGCAATGAACACAAACGCACCAACATACACACATGGCAGCATCAGTGACGGATTGTGGTGATAGTCGCCACCGTGAGGTGGTGGCGGCAGTTCTCTTGATTCCCAGCCGAGCATCCACACGTAACACGATCTGAAACACACTCCCATTCATGAATCAACCCACGCATCCCTGTCATGAACAAAAGTGAGTTAACAATCCACACCGAACATAGAACGAAACTGCAACCATCATTCTCGATGGCGAGCAACAGCCGGAGGCGACAACAACATGACGGCAGTGGTGTAGGCTGGGGCAGCAACAGAAGAGACGTAAAGAGAGAGTGTCTGACCCACCCATGAACCACAAAATCACCCACGAACCACGTTCCCGATCTCGTCGTGCCTTCTTCGTCTTCACCGCCGACCTAACATGGCGGCTGCTCCGATTATCCTTCAGTGGTGGCGAGGAGGTGATGGCTGGAGACCTCAACAGAGGTGGTGGTGCGGTGCTATAAGTCGAAGAAGGGGGAGAAGTGGCGGCCGATACTTTGGGGTTGGCGGTTGCATACACACTCCTTAGGGTTAGGGTTATAGTGAAGGTGGTGGGTTATAAGCCCCGTCCACTTTAAAACTTTTGGCATAATTACAAGTCTAGTCCCTCCCCATAGGATCTTTTCAAACTCAGTCCATATTTTACCATTTCAACCCCATCCATGTAAATCGTTTACAAATTAAGTCCCATATTTTACTAAGTGGCCCCTCCCTCTACAATTATTTTCAAATGAGGTCCATAATTGACTCTTTAGCCCCTGCTTTCATAAATCCTTTCATATTAGGTCTAATACTTACCAAACATCCCCCTGTCTTCATAATTATTTGCAACCTGAATCCGGATTTTACACTTTTAACCTCCAACTTCTAAATTCTTCACAAATTAGCCCGGGACTTACATTTATTAATATATTTAAATAAACGGGGCGTTAAAAAAATTCTACAACATAATCCTTCAAATTATTCATAGCAACACTGTAGGCAACAATGATCATTTGATCATTTTGACGCGTTTAGAAATGAGTTGCAATGGCCAGGGTGCCGTTCGGATTGATCAAGGGGAAGACAGCGTTTGTGATTGTGAATTGTGTTTTCTTGTTCTGATATACATAAAATCTATGCAAAAGATAGTCCAAATCAAAATTTGTCAATACCTTCCTTCCGAACCCATAAATCTTGGTTGTTCTCTTCCGAGACCACACTCCTTTTTGGGTAGGTGTGTTCAAGGAGTATAAAGTCTTCAAACGTTCTCTTTCGGTTCTGATGATCATTTGAGGATCATCTTCTAGGTGGAGATGAGCAAATTTGATGTAGAACTTTCCGTATGGAGAGATGGGAAGATCGAGCTGGTCCGAGTCCTGAGTTGGTAGATCATAATACATAAATGGTAGTATGTCCAAGTCATGGATTATTCCTTCTATGCATAGTAGGGAAAGCCTTCGCATAGGATTGGGGTTGTATTTGAGAGCTTGAATTCAGATGCTTTCTTCCAGGGCTTGATCTATTTGAGCCTAGGACCAACCTTCAGACTTTTTGGTGATTGGTACGAAGCTTTAAAATTCCGAGATAGGCTTCTTGCCTTTGTCTTGTTGCTTGTTGAGAACCGAGATGACATGTTGCATGTTTTCATCGATGGTAAACTTTGTAGGAGGAGGAGGAATCAGGGGCTCTTCAGGAATGTTGTCAGGTTTCCGAAGTGGAGAACCTTCATCGATTGGAGCTATTCTTGGCGAGGGAACTGGAGGCATCATTGACTGAGTGGCTCGGAATGCATCAATCACCAGCTTGGTCTTTGCCTTATCCATTTCATGGCTTCTTTGTAATATGTCAGCTAGGGATGATGACCATGAAACAGCAGACCATATCCTTTGCTCTTCCTCGGAAAGAATTTTGGCTGGAAACTTCCTTGGAGCTTGAATTCCAGGTCGGCGATATGGTTCTACTAAAGGTCTCACCCTGGAAGGGTGTGATATGCTTCAGGAAGAGGGGAAAATTGGGTCCTCGGTATATTGGGTCGTTCCATGTGATCGCCAGGGTAGGCAGGGTGGCCTACTGGTTGGATTTGTCGAGTGAGCTCAGTCAGATCCATAACATTTTCCATGTTTCGTAGTTACGGAAGTGTGTGTTAGACGACGAGGCAGTGATTCCTTTGGATGATATCCAGGTTGATGAGCTCCTGAATTATATTGAGAGGCTACTACCAATAATGAAGAGAAAGATGAAAGTCCTGCGCAACAAGGATGTAACATCGTAAAAATTAAAGCAATTTTTCACATTTTCAAAACACATTGTTCATTTACAATTATTAATAAAATCTCATTGTATCATATCTATGTTCCACAAAACATTTCCCAAGATCGAAATACATAAAACTCCATGTGTGTGTGTGTACGAATCATGTCGGCGCCTTCCCGCGCTCCTCACTAGTACCTAAAACACATAACACAAAACACTGTAAGAACGAAGCTTAGTGAGTTCCCCAAAATACCACTCTAACATATATTAGCCACTCAAGGCTATAACTCTGCTGACCCTATGGTCAGTGTGTCTGAGTGGAACCCTCCAGTCCCAACTCTCTCTATGGGCCCTCTAGCCCTAACTCTATGGACCCACTGGTCCTAACTCTGGAAACTCTGTATCATGCATATCACATATCACAATAACACATAAATAGCATACAATACACTAGCACATAACTCTGTTACCACTCTAGGTAATGTATAGTGAGAAGACCCACCTCAGATGTCTCGGTAAATCTATGACTCGATAGAAATATGGTCTAGCCTCCGCCTAATCACATAACGTAAATACTCTCATAAATATAACTCTCGAGACTAGACTATGTTGGGTTTTGAGCATTCTAACACTCCTAAGTGTACATGCAACCCTAAATACCTTGGATCTATGTTTTCTCTATTATACATGCAAATAAGAACTTCCAAGGTATTATCCTAATCTAGCATACAAAACAATGAGAGTAACAAGATAGAATACATACCTCTTTGATATAGAAAGTCTTCATGAAGCTTGAGTGCCTAGTGCCCCAAGTGTGACACCTCAAATGGTTTACACAACACCAAATACACTTGGAATAACTTGAGAGAAATCTACACTTCATGAAATCGCCTAGCCCTTCCATTACTCACACTAAGTGGCCGATTTTGTCAAGAATAAGATCTTTATATAGTGTTACAATTAGGGTAAACCCTAATTGTCATGACTTTCCATTTCCTTGGATCCATGGGTTCAAATACACCATGGAGCATCCATGGACCATCCTATGGGTTTTAGCCCAACTTGATTATCCATGGAGCATTAGCCCACTATACAAGTATGGATGATTTACACAATCAACCCATATATTTAATTAGTCTTCTTTTGTCACTTAATTAATCCTAGATTAATTCTTGATCAATACTAATTAAATAATCTTATTATTCTTATTATTAATATACTAGAACTTATAATATATTAATAACCATAAGTGTCTTATTTCTCTCATTATAGTCTATCCAAGTGCATGATGCCATGCAACCCAAATGGACCATGCCGGGTCGGGTCAAGTCTTACCAATTATAGTTATGGACTTAGACATTAATCCAACAGTCTCCCACTTGGATAAGTCTAAAACTATTATTGCGTATGACTTCAAGAACCGACTGGCAATCATAGCTCTCAAAAGCTTCTGTCGAACTCTGACCTTGTAGATGAACTTTGACCTTTGTCAATGACTTGTCCATTAGATAAGGGATCATATATTCCTCCATTCTAGATATCATATGGACTGAGACATAGATTATAATCATTCTCTCTGTCCATTTGTTGTTTCCCGATTTCTGATTTATGACGACTGACTAATTGAACAAATCAAATCAGTCCTGGCCCGGCCGAGCACTTCCATTTGCCATCATCAAATCATCGAGGGGCCCACAGATATCGCTTTTATCCCAAAGGTAAAAGGAATGGATAAACTTCGACTCATATGGCTTGTTCTACTACTTGTTGAATCATACACAAAGACACGTTTTATAGCACCGAGTTACCAAATGCGTTTTCGTGCAATCAATGTACTATCAACTCATTGTAACAACTCATATCTCTAGGTTTGAAGAATATAAGATATTATCGTCTCATGATCACTCGTGATAAAATCCATGAAGTGATTCCAATGAGCGCGGGTTGAATCCAATACTCAGAACTTATGAGCACTCATGAGTGTTGTAGCCCTTTGTACAACACCTTAGACCTCTACAAGCCAACCCATGACAGTCTTAATTCATATCTACTTCCAACATATGACCGACTGTGGATGGTTTGAATAACTTAGTCATTCCGGAAGAATAACCTAGTTTATTCTGGAAGTCAAAACATGCAAAATGAAACACAATAATAATTGAATCCAATATGGTATCAAAACCTATGAACATAAATAAAACACCTTTTATTTATCACCATATGATTACACATTATTCATTGTATACTGTTTCAGCTATCAACTTTATTCTTGAATTTAAAACAATAGTTGTCCCATGCTCCAAGCATGTACACTATGTTTTCTAAACACTAGTCATGCCACACACCAAGTATGCATACTATGTTTGTCTATGATCTTTACTTTGTGAACTAGATCAATTGAACATAACTTCAATGATTCTCTTTTCACACTCCTAAATCCTTACTGCAAATGCAAGAATTCCAAATTCATGTCATTTACTGAAATCTGTTAGATTCTAAACTTATATGCATTGATCTTCTTGTAATGATTATGCACAAAATCAAAAAGACTTGACAACAACCATTACAGAGCATTCCAAAGGAGATCAGCTCCTTAGAAACATCCTTCCTACATTAAGTTTCCTAATCTTAAACAGATTGAAAATTCTAACTTTGAAACATTTCCAGATTCCATTTTGACTTATCCCTTCTAAACAAGAGTTGCCTCCTTACATACTATGTCAATATGGTCCTTCCAAAATTACCACTATACTTCCAATTGTCCTTGAGCAACCAATCTTTGGTAAACCATAGATTGTCCTCGACAATTGTTTAATCCTTTTAGTCATATCCAGTTCTAAACCTTTTCCCTTCTTAATGCCCCAGGCATTTGGAAAATTTTAGAAAGGATGAATATTGCACATGTAATCGATCCTATATCCGAAGCATATGGGACACGATTCATGATGTCTCACATAAAGACTAAACCAGTCTTTTGCTATAACATTTCCATTTCAATTTGCCAAGTTCTCATAATTCAGATTATGAAAAGGGATGCCGTAATCATAATAGAATTTTAGAACGCAAATAATGGACCCATATACAGAATTTCCTTATGTTGAACCATTCCAACATGAAATTCATATATATATCCTTGACTAAATGATTAAAACCTCACGATCTAAGCTTAAAGATTTGAGATGAAGTATAATTTCCTCTCCCTTAATTATAGAAAACAAATTTTCCCAATTGAAACCTTTTGTTTTCTATAATTAACATTGCTAACTTGCAATACTTATCATAATTATCATGCTCCCACTAACATGATGATTATTAGCATAAAACTTATGCTCCCTAGCTTTGACATGTACTCAGAAATCAGCTGACTTTCTTACCAAAGTTCAGATTTCTGATACTAGATTGTTTTGATAAAACTTTATCAAAATCATACACCTTCCCTTAGATAGCACACTTGTGTGTCTAAACAATTATGAAGAGGGATGCCGTAATCATAATGGTTAGACCTTTTTGCCACTTCTCACAAGTCCATGTTAGTGTGCCGGTAAACCACACACGCTCCACTAACAACTTTGAGAATGCAAATATCACAATTTCTATCTAGCTAAAATCTACTTAGTGAAAGTGTTTCCTCACCATCATTTTCATGAATCGGAGAGAAACCTTATAACACTTAGATTTACTAGTGTATGTGTTCTTATCCATGTGAATTGTCAAAACCATAGTCACAAGACAAGGATAATGACAAATCCAAACTCGTATGGACTGAACTCAATCTTAATTTCTTGCCACCTGGCAGCTCAAGGGCCTTCCATTGCTTCCAAGTTGTTGTGCAACCAATTGAGAACTCTAAGAGCTCATATGCAAAGCCAAATTTTACTAGAATGGCCCAGAAAATGTCAACATGATAGGTTATAAACCTCAAGTCATGTGCTAGTGAAGAACTTCAGGTTTTATTCTTGATTAGTTCTTGAGACTTTCAAGACCTTTAAGACTCCCACTGTCCTCTTGACATATAAGACTTTCTTGTCAACTATTCAAGAGATAGTGTGGATTCTAATCAAGACACACACTTCACAAAATTGGCCTAAGTTGGTCTTTGTTTTATCCAAAACATCACAACTTACCAATTTCAAATGTACAAGAGCAGAAATCTTTTACTCTCACATTTGACAAGTGTTTTAAACCTTCTTTGAGACATGTCACTCAAGTTACAATCTTGGAGTATGACTCTAAGACTTGTATTGGAATGAAGTATGACTCATCTTCTTGATTTAACCACTTATACAATTCAAGTTCCTCTTCTTAGTCATAAGAATGCACTAAGATTTTCCTTAGAGAACTAATTTTGATATGGTTTCTTAATCATTAAGATGATCACAAAACTGATACTAAAGTACTCTCCCATCTTTTCAGATTTGAGAAACTTTTATCCTTCTGCCTAATTTGATTCTTCTTATTCACTCTGACATACATTGGAACCTTTTCCAATGTCTCAGAGTTACACTTAAGCTTGTAAGTATAATCATATTTACTGAGCTTTAGTAAACTATGACGAATAGTCTTATCAATCTTTTGTGGTGGACTTAATCAGTGCACAAGAATGTGTACTCGATCCCTTAGTCCTTTACTTGACTCACACATCCATGTGTACCCTTAAGTGTTTACCCCTCAATCGATGTGCCGGTTAACCACACACGCTCCATCGATACTATGATAAACAATTAGTTGCCCTTTGCCTACCTTGTTAAATACGAGTTAGTGTGCCGGTTAACCACGCACGCTCCACTAACCAATTTAAACAAAGTGCAAAATGTAATTTCATGGATTAGCACCTTATTCACATTTTCCTATGTAACTAAGATTGAGTATTATTAAGAGTTTAGTTACTTAGTATTTATCATTAATACTTTTAATGAAGGGAGAATTCTAGTCCTGTCAAACCCGTTTGGCTAACGACCCTCCACCAGTCAAGCAAGAGGTGGGTGAGAGTGGACACCCATTAAGTTGCCATTTTATAGGCAACAACCTTATACCCACCTTATAGACCGGCTTCGTGAATGAGGCGTACTAGCGGTAAGACTAACTTTACTCTTATACATATATATATATATATATATATATATATATATATATATATATATATATATATATATATATATATATATATATTATTAACTTATAATATTATAAAGTATAAGGGTTGAATTTTAACTTTAAAAATTTTAAGGGCTAACTTGGAATTAAGTATTCATAAGAGAAAACTTTACAAATTCCAAAACTTGAGGGCAAGTTTTGAAACTATTCAAAACTAATTAATTCCATAACTTATGTGTTTAAAGTAGTTTTAATCCAAAAACTCTTCAAGTTCCATAACTTGAGGACAAGTTATGGAAGACTTTAAACTAATAAAAGAATTAACTTTTCTTTATTTTATAACTTATGGAATTAATTAAGGTTACACTTTTTTTTAATTTATTTATTATTTAATGAAGAGACTCTTGGTCCTCCATAACTTGAGGACAAGTTATGGAGTCATAAAACTATTTTAATTAGAACTAGACTCTTCATTTTTTGTAACTTTGCCAACTATTATGAGTTTTATGAAACTTAAATGTGACTTTTCATATAACTTGATGACAAGTTACAAAAACACATTTTAGAATCAACTCTTAGATTAATTTGGATTAAAAACAACTATTTCACTCAACTTTTCTATTAATCTAAGCAACTCATAAGAACAAGATAATTCAAATCAAACTTTTTCATGTAATTAGTCTAAACCTTAAACTAATACAAAACATGAATCTATTGACAATTTTCTTTGAAATTGGATTAGCATGAACATTACCACATCAAAAACAAGTTTATAAGTCCAAAAAGTCGAATTTATGCTGTCTGGGGGTCCAACTCGTCGAGTGCATGAACCAACTCGACGAGTTGGATCGATTTGATCACTATTTAGGCATGGACTCGCCGAGTCTCCTGATGGACTCGTCGAGTCTGATGATTAGACAGAAACAATTTCGATTTTTTAAGCAGTTTTGCAAGTATAACAAGAAAACAAACCTAGGCTCTGATACCACTGTTGGGTTTTGAGCATTCTAACACTCCTAAGTGTACATGCAACCCTAAATACCTTGGATCTATGTTTTCTATATTATACATGCAAATAAGAACTTCCAAGGTATTATCCTAATCTAGCATACAAAACAATGAGAGTAACAAGATAGAATACATACCTCTTTGATGTAGAAAGTCTTCATGAAGCTTGAGTGCCTAGTGCCCCAAGTGTGACACCTCAAATGGTTCACACAACACCAAATACACTTGGAATAACTTGAGAGAAATCTACACTTCATGAAATCGGCTAGCCCTTCCATTACTCACACTAAGTGGCCGATTTTGTCAAGAATAAGATCTTTATATAGTGTTACAATTAGGGTAAACCCTAATTGTCATGACTTTCCATTTCCTTGGATCCATGGGTTCAAATACACCATGGAGCATCCATGGACCATCCTATGGGATTTAGCCCAACTTGATTATCCATGGAGCATTAGCCCACTATACAAGTATGGATGATTTACACAATCAACCCATATATTTAATTAGTCTTCTTTTGATCACTTAATTAATCCTAGATTAATTCTTGATCAATACTAATTAAATAATCTTATTATTCTTATTATTAATATACTAGAACTTATAATATATTAATAACCATAAGTGTCTTATTTCTCTCATTATAGTCTATCCAAGTGCATGATGCCATGCAACCCAAATGGACCATGTCGAGTCGGGTCAAGTCTTACCAATTATAGTTATGGACTTAGACATTAATCCAACAGACTCAACCCTCTCTTGGCATCCTCAAAAGGGTAAAATACCATTTTACCCCTATCTTGACACAAAGACCCCATTGTTGACCAAACCCTCAAAGTCAACAAAGTCAACGGTCAAACTTTGACCGGACTCGCCGAGTGTACTTGGGTGACTCGACGAGTCTACGCGTGTCCACTATCCCTCTAGTCCCGCATGACACGTCTAGTCTTTCCCCTGCTCGACGGGTTACACCTGGCATGAATCGCGGGGCTACCCCGACTCAACTCGCCGAGTCTCATTATGAACCCGGCGAGTTCCGCCTTGAACTCCAGTCCTCTATTTCCCTATGACTCACCGAGTCATTCCCTTAACTCGGCAAGTTACTCACTGAGTGAACTATGGGAAACCCTAGCCCTACTCGTCGAGTCTGTTCTTGGAACTCGGCGAGTTCATGCCATGCTCAAGCTCAAATGACCTCCTGAGGTCAGATCCGCTCCTCTAACCCATAGATCTGGCCTCCTTAAGCAATATAAACACGTAAAGTCTGGATCTTGATGCCCATGTAAAGATCCAATGGCTCTATTTGAAGAAATGGCCTCAATATGTCACCCTAAGCTCATATTACCCAAAGTCACCCCATAAAGATCAGGGAGTTAAGGTCTTTGGACCTCTTTGGATCCAGATCTGAAGCCTCAACACAAGAAGGGACCAATTGCACCATCAATCACACTCTAAATGGGCTAGAAACCCTAACTCTCAAGGATTAACACCCAAAACTGAAGAAGGATCGAATATATACCTCAATATGAAGTTCTTAGGCTCTGAAATCCACATAATAGCGCCCTCTTTGGCTCCCTCTTGCGTTGGTCACCTTCTTCTTGCAAAAATACCCACACAAGGATCAAAAATGGCCTCTCCTTCCTCACAAACGCTCTAGATCGCTTAGGGTTTCACTCAGGGGTCTGGTAGCCGCAATTGGTGGCTATAAGCCCCTTTAAATAGGCCTAAAACCCCGGGGATTAGGGTTTCATTAAACAGCACGGACTCGTCGAGTCCACTAGTCGACTCGCCGAGTCCGGTCATTAACCCGTATGGAATTTGCGACTCTACTCGGCGAGTCTAAGCATCAACTCGCTGAGTCCCTCCAAAATCTCCAAAATAAATGAATAAATAATGTACCTAGAAATACGAATGTTACAAAGGAGATACATTTGGTAAAGGTTCAATAGCAACATCGGAAAGGCTCCGAGTGGACTTGGGAGCCGAAGGCGAAGATGCGTGAGCATTATCTTGAGCTATTTGCAGCAGCAAACTTCGAGGATGAAGTATAGTTCAAATAGGGGAGAATTGTAACATCCTAGTGTTGAGATAATTTCAATTTTTACCCTATGTATGAATAAATATTGCATTTTAGTCCTTGAGTATATGATAGAGTGCAAAATGGCCCATAGTGGCATTTTGGGTGATTTTAGACAAAGGGGTAATACGTTGGGCATACGTTGTGTATGCGGAGCATACTAGGGCAGACCCTAGTATGCTGAACGTACACCGCGTATGCAGGGTGTACATGAGAAAACTTCAAACCCTAATTTTTTGGGTTTGGTCCATAAATAAGCATCATTATCACCTCATTTCTCATTCCCTCGTCAGCCACCATCTAAGAAAACATTCCGCTAGCAAACCCTAATTGAGAAGAGTGCATTTTGAGCTCATTTGTGTGCTTTGGTGGTGTTCTTGAAAAAGAAGAAGTTCGTACAAGGAATTTGGAGCTTGGAAGCAACTTGGATCTTAGATTCTCTACTTGCTAGCAACCTCCATGTAACATCCCAAAATTTTCATAAAATTTAAACTTTTCAAAACAACCCTTTTTCTATAAAAGTGTTTACAAAAACCGTTGTTCCCAAAACATTATTTAAAAACATAATCTCTTTCAACATAGTTTTCAAAACATTCACATTATCAAAGTTTTCCTAGAATTCCTAAGTCCAAAACGCGAGGATGTGTACGGTCACGCCTTCACCTTGCCACGATCCACTGAAGTACCTAAAACCATTAACCAAAACTATAAGTACGAAGCTTAGTGAGTTCCCCCAAAATACCAACACCCAAACAAATAACTGTTGGATTAGTGTCTAAGTCCATAACTATTTTGGTATGTACTTGACCCGATGGTGCATGGTCCTTTTGGGTTGCCTTCACCAAAGCAACTTGATAGGATGAATTATGGAGAGAGAGGATTAATTATGATTTATTAATATATTATGGGAATAATATATTAAAGGAGAAATCATATTGTTTAATTAATATTAGTCAAGAATTAAGTTTGTGGCTAAAAGACATTAATTAAACTTAAGGGACTAGAACTGTCAATTGTGTGATAGTTAAATATTGGGCTAATGGACTCCATCTTAAAGGAGTGGATGAATTCTATGGGGAAACCCATGAGAAATCGTCCAAGGCCTCTAAGGAGGGATTCTATGGGTTGCTTAGGGCTTAAGCATCCAAATTAGGGTTTCCTTGTTAGATAACCCTAATAGCCTCACTATTTAAAGATCCCGAGAGCACCAAAAACGTGTGGAAGTAACTCCTTAGGGTTTTGGACGTTCTTGGGCAGCCTCTTCTCTCCTTTTTCTTCATCCTCTTGCTTTTGGTGTTTGTGAACCATTAGAGGAGTGACATTTGTGACTCTAAGCTTTCTAAAGTCATTACAAGGAGGATTTGAGATTGTTATTGCTACATAACAATCAAGGTAAGATCTAAACCCCATTTATATGATTAAAGATTAACTGTATGTTAGATCTAGGGTTTAAAGTCTTGGATGAATTGCATGTACAATAGAGAAACCTAGATCCAAGCATTAGGGTTTGTATGAGCACATAGGATGTTCTTATGGTTAAAACCCATCAGTGGTATCAGAGCCTTGATTGGTTTCTATTGTATTGATGCCTAGTATATTCATTATTGTTGCAAAAATTGTTTTTTTTGGCTCCCTGCCTGCTGAACTCGGCGAGTCCATAGAGGAACTCGGCGAGTTCGAGCGTCATAATGAGGCAGTTTCGGGATTTCTTGTTGTTTTACTCATGGATACTTGCCTTAATTGTTTTGGGTCTTTAATATTCGAATTTTATCTTATATTTGAGTATATCCTTGATTAAACAAAAGATAATTACCAATTGATTAAATAATAACTTCCTTATATGATTAACGATTGATTATTTGTATTAATTGGGTAACTTATCTTGCAAGAAATTGAAATTAGGTCAAATATAGATAATGACAAATTAATTGTTTAATTTCTATTATTTGTGGTTTGATCCTTGTGTTGTGAAAAGTTTCAATTGTGCCCATGTAGGTTTTATAGTTTAAATTTGAACTCAAAAGTTTTGGTTTTGAAATTTAAAAAATTGAAACCCTAATGTTTTGAAAAGTTTCAAACTTGCCCTCAAGTTTTGGAATTTAAAAGTTGATTACAAGTTTAATTTAGAAATGTTAAATTCTAAAACCCTAGTATTTTTTTTGAAAAGTTCTTATCACACCCTTATGGTTTTATTAATTAATTAAAGTGTATAATTATTAAATTAGACCACCTAGTATTTTAAAAGTGTAAAATACACCCTATACTATATATATCATTAAAAGTCTAATATTATATATGTATGAGTAAAAGTCAGTCTTACCGTTAGTAGGCCTCATTCACGACGCTAGTCTATAAGGGGTGTTTAAGGCAATTGCCTATAAAATGGCGATTGAATGGGTCTCCACTCTTACCCACCGCACTCTTGACTAGTGGAGGGTCGTTAGCCGAACGAGTAGGATAGGACAGAAACCTTCCATTATAAGTATAATGAAGTACAAAAGTAACTAAATGTTTTACAAATTCCCAATCTTAGTTACTTTAGGAAAAAGTCAATTGATGCAATTCCATGAAATTACACTTTGTACCCTTGCGAAGACGTTAGTGGAGCGTGTGTGGTTAACCGGCACACTAAATGGTTCTAAGCAAAGGTAGCAAAGGGTGACTCAATGTTTGTCATAGTTCGGTGGAGCGTGTGTGGTTAACCGGCACATTGAATAGGTGAATGTAACATGTGGGGGCACCATGTAGATTTGCATGGTTATTCACACCCGCTTTGCGATCCTCGGCATCCCAGTCACAAACTAGAGGGGCATATCGAGATTTAAACATGCCATTGAAATGTTCAATGAATCTCAAAGATCTAGGAATTTTCAATAGATTTAAACTTAATCTGTTTTTCGTTTTTCATGGTGGAAAATTAGTGAATCGTCATTCACTTACCTTCAAATGTTCTGCAATTTGGGTTACGGCATCCCTCTCCCGAGTTGTGGAATATTGTGTTGGGTCCTAGCCTTGATATCTCATTTGGGTGATTTATTAAGGACTCAATCAATCAACTAACTTGAATTTGTTTTCTCCCGTTTTGTAGATGTCAAAGTATGACAACTATGGTATTCCCAAATCCCGTGGAACAAGTTTTCCGCATGAAGATGATATTCCACGATTCGATCGAGGAACAAGAGATCATGCTTCACTTCCTCCACCTCCTCTAATTATTCTCCCTAACCCACAAGTTCGAAGGCTTGAAAAGTTCAAGCTCACTCAATCCCTTTTGGAAAGTAAACATGAAGAAGCAAAGTCGGTGTGTGCACACGTCCTAGAGATGAAGTCACACATTGATAGGTTAAGAATGTTGGGATTCGTTGTCTGTGAGGAGCTGGCTGTTGACTGGGTTCTTCATTCGCTTCCTAAATTATATAGTAAGTTCGTAAGAGAGTACTATATGATGAACCACGACGTGACCCTTATAGATCTCACCTACATGCTTATTGCTACTGAATCAGCAATGATTTGGCGTACCGGAAAAGCAAAGTTGATTGGTGAATCTGCCTTCAAGACCTCTATGGATATAGGCAACGGCAACGAAAGGCATGCCATGATCGAAGAGTTTGATCATAAGAGAAAGGAAAAGTCTGAAGTAGTTCCATGTGCTGTTCCAAAAGAGTCAATTTGCTTTTATTGCCAAGAGAAGGGGCATTGGAGACGAAGCTGCCCTATTTACGTAAGAGATCTAAGAGATGGGAGAGTCAAAATGTATGGCTCTACTTTAGGTAAAATCCATTAACTAACTCTTTTAAGTTCCTATTCTAGATTCTTAATACATAATATGATAAGATTACAATTGATGTTTTGTAGGATCAAAGAAAAGAGAGGAAGCTTAAGGGATGAAGTGAGCAAAATCTAATTGTGAAGAAATGGATTTCGATCGCATTACTTGAAGATTAGATTCTTGAGCTACTACTTAGAGTTAGAATAAGATTGCTAAGAAATATGTATTATCATAGTTTTTCAATGAATTGCATTGTAAGGACAAATTTTTCCGCAATAAAATAAATTTTGATTTTATATTATTTATTTATCCTTGCAATGGCGTGTATGAAAAATTGATGTTTGAATGTTTCTATTATTAGCAATAATGGATTTGATTCTTAATTATGTTGTTTGTGGAAATGTCAAAAATTTACCAAATAGGGAGAGTTTCTCATCGACCAAGTTTCAATTGGATAGAAATTTGGAATCATACAACTTGGTTGCATGATGTATGAGAAATTTCATATTTGGAAATTAGACTAATTCGTTGACAAAGTGTCAAGTGAAGGTCTAGGAGATCGAATACACAAAGTTGTGTGTTGATCAAGTCCACCACAAGAGTTTCAAAGATATTTGTCATGATTACTAAAGGTTTAGTAAATATGATTATACTTATAAAATTAAGTGTAATTCCGAGTTGATTGAAAGAGTTTAAATCAATAGCAGAACGAATAAGAAGAATCAAGTAGGCAGAAAGATAAAAGTTTCTATATTCTAAGAAGAAGGGAGAATACCTTTTATTATGTTTTATGATAGGTCTTAATGATTAAGAACCATATCTCAATTGATCCTCTAAGTGAGTCTTAGTACAATTGTATGTCTGATAAGAGGAATCAAGAATTGAAGAAATGGTTAAATCAAGAAGTCAATCATACTTCGTTCCAAAACAAGTCCTAGAGTTAAGATTGTGATATTGAGTGATAAGTATTAAGAAGGTTTATAACATTCATCAAATGTAGATTTGAAAAAGGTTTTCTTATTCTCGCACATTTGAAATTGGAAAGTTGTGATGTCTTGAATAAGACAAAGACCAACTAGGACCATTTTGTCAACTGTTTTTGTCTTGATAAAAGCTACACTAACTCTTGAATATTTGTTTGTCAAGAAATGTTTATTGACAAAAGAATCTTATATGTCAAGGAGTCAGTGGGAGTCTTAATGGTCTTGAAAAGTTCAAGAACTAATCAAGAATAAACCTTATTGATCATCACTAGCACACGACTTGAGGTTTACTACCAATCGGCGTGACAATATCTTGTTTCTGTGCCATTCCAATTAAGTTAATTATGCATGTGAGTTCTATGAGTTCTCATTTGAAAGCATAAAGGGCAAGCACTTTGATCAATTAAAAGTACATTGATAGGAAAGGGTGAGCTGCTTAACTACTTGGAAGACATGGTGGATAGCTGTGTTACCATAAGGCAAGAGATCAATATTGAGAAAGTTCGGTCCATAAGAGTTTGGATTTGTCGCAAACTTTGGTTCTTGGACAAATTCGCATGGATAGGAACACATACACCATTAAAATCTAAGTGTCATAAGATTCCATCCTTCATGAAAATGAATGTGAGGAAATGTTTTCACTAAGAGAGATTTTAAGAAGATAGTGAATGTGAAAATTGGATTCTCGAATTCGATTATGGTTACGGTATCGCTTTCCATGATTCGAATTGTGAGATTTGGCAATTATTCTGAATTGTTTAGACACACATATGAGCTATCTAAGGCAAAAGTGTATAAAAAGCTTAGATAAAAGATTATCAAAGCATTAAGTTTTAGAAATATAAACTTAAGAAATTCAATAGGTATTGTTTTTCTGGAAGTTTAGTTGATTTCTAATTACATGTCAAAGCTAGTGGGAGCATAAGTGTTATGCTTATGTGGTAATAATCATCATAGTGGGAGCATAAATGTTGTGCTTGTATGATTATTATGGCAAGTATTGCAAGTTAGCAATATTAATTATAGAAAACAAGAGTTATACTTTGTAAAGTCGTAAGGATTGAATAGTTGTTTTGCTATAATTAAGGGAGAGAATATTATGCTTCATTTCAAATCTAAAGGCTTAGGTTGTGGAATGTTAATAAATTTAGTCAAGGATACCTAGTGCGTTCTCAAATTTCAATTATGATTATGGCATCTCTCTTCATAAATCGAATTGTGAGAATGTGACACATAAAATATTATGGCAAAATATGGATAAAGTATCGTATCTTTATGTAAGACATTATGCATCGTGTCCTATACGCTTCGGGTAAAGGATCGATTGCAAATGCTATAATATTTGACCATTCTAAAATTTTTCCAAATGTCTAGCTCATTTAGAGGGAAAAAGGACAAGAATCGGTTTTGACTAAGATAATTAAACAACTAACAAAGGATGATCCAAAGCTCGCTGAGGATTGGTCGCTTGTGAGTAGTTGGAAGTATGATATTGGATGGACCATATCGACCGTATTATGAATAGATGAGATTTTATTAAGAATAAGTTGTCATATGGAAAATATGGAAATGTTTCCATATTAGGAGTTGGATATTAAGAGTCTATGTCTAGATTAGAAAATTTTATGCGAAAGGATGTTCGAGGAATCTACTTTGAGTGAGAGACATCACGTCTATGGAATTGTATTGTAACAATCTCAAATAGAGGACTTTGTAATTTCATTGGCAATAGTCATTGTGACTTTTGTACTATGACATTATGAAAGGATCATTGCATAAAATGTTAGAATCTAGCATATTCTATAAGTAGTAAGAATTTGATATTCTTTCACTTATGAAAAAGGATTAGGAGTTGTGAAATGAGTATGATTGGAAATGTGTTCATTTGATCTATTTCACAAAGTAAGAACCGTAGGTAAACATTGTGTGCATGCTAAGAGCATGGGACAAATGTAGTAATAATTCAAGTAAAAAGTTGATTACCCGAAACAACAAAATAATGAGTAATCGATATGGTGATAAATAAAAGGTGTTTTATTTATACTCAAAGGTTTGAGGCCATATGGGATTAGTATTATTCTTGTGTTTCACTTTGCATGTAGGTATGAATGAAGACTGTCGTGAATTGGTGTGTGGATTGTCTAGAGTGTATTAGACATAAGAAATTGTTTGCTGCAACGTTCATGAGTGCTTATGAATATGTTTTGAGCATTGGATTAAACCCACGCTCACTTGGATCACTTCATGGATTTTATCACGAGTGATTGGTGAGAAGATAATATCTTATATTCTTGAAACTGAGATGTGTGAGTTATATCTTGCAAGTCGGTTGCACATTGATAATATGTAAACACACCAGTAACTTGGTGTTATAAAACATATTGTGATTCGGTAAGTGAGTGCAAGCGAGCATTGAGTCAAAGTTTATCCGTTCCTTTTATCCAAAGTAGGATAAAAGCGATATCTTTGGGCCCCTCGATGATTTATTGATGGCACCTAAGCGCTTGGCCAAGCCGGGACTAATTTGATGTGATCAATTGTAGTCTATTGTCAGTCGTCATAAATCAGAAGTAGGGAAATAGTATATAGAGAATGATTAGAATTCATGTCTCATATCTATACGATATCTGGAATGGAGGAATATATGATCCCTTATCTAAAGAACACGCTTCTGATAAGATCAGAGTTGACAGCGGCTTTGGAAAGCTACGATTGCAGATCAGGATCTGAAGTCATACGCAAATAGTTATTAGACTTATCCAAGTGGGAGACTGTTGGATTAGTGTCTAAGTCCATAACTATTTTGGTATGTACTTGACCCGATGGTGCATGGTCCTTTTGGGTTGCCTTCACCAAAGCAACTTGATAGGATGAATTATGGAGAGAGAGGATTAATTATGATTTATTAATATATTATGGGAATAATATATTAAATTCATATTGTTTAATTAATATTAGTCAAGAATTAATAAGAATTAAGTTTGTGGCTAAAAGACATTAATTAAACTTAAGGGACTAGAACTGTCAATTGTGTGATAGTTAAATATTGGGCTAATGGACTCCATCTTAAAGGAGTGGATGAATTCTATGGGGAAACCCATGAGAAATCGTCTAAGGCCTCTAAGGAGGGAGTCTATGGGTTGCTTAGGGCTTAAGCATCCAAATTAGGGTTTCCTTGTTAGATAACCCTAATAGCCTCACTATTTAAAGATCCCTAGAGCACCAAAAACGTGTGGAAGTAACTCCTTAGGGTTTTGGACGTTCTCGGGCAGCCTCCTCTCTCCTTGTTCTTCATCCTCTTGTTCTTGGTGTTTGTGAACCATTAGAGGAGTGACATTTGTGACTCTAAGCTTTCTAAAGTCATTACAAGGAGGATTTGAGATTGTTATTGCTACATAACAATCAAGGTAAGATCTAAAACCCATTTATATGATTAAAGATTGATTGTATGTTAGATCTAGGGTTTAAAGTCTTGGATGAATTGCATGTACAATAGAGAAAACTAGATCCAAGCATTAGGGTTTGTATGAGCACATATGATGTTCTTATGGTTAAAACCCATCAATAACATATACAAACAACAACATACTATGGGTCCAATCAACCATCGGGTTGGAATACCCCAGGCCCTCAACCATCATGTTGGAATGCCAACATAGTATGGGTCTAATCATCCTCGAGATGGAATACCCTCTGCCCTCAACAATCGGGTTAGAATGCCAACATACCATGGGTCCAATCAACCATCGGGTTGGAATACCCTAGGCATTCAACCATCGGGTTGGAATGCCAACATACTATGGGTCCAATCATCCTCGTGATGGAATACCCTCGGCCCTCAACCATCGGGTTGGAATGCCAACATATTATGGGTCCAATTAACCATCGGGTTGGAATACTATGGGCCCAATCAACTATCGAGTTGGAATACCCTCGGTCCTCAACCATCGGGTTGGAATGCCAACATATTATGGGTCCATTCAACCATCGGGTTGGAATACCCCAGACCCTCAACCATCGGGTTAGAATGCCAACATACTATGGGTCCAATCATCCTCGGGATGGAATACCCTCGACCTGTTGGCTTACGCACAAAGCAGAGAAGCCTCAGCCACCAGTCAATATGTGCACGTAAAACAGATAATCATATAACGTTCTACATCCAGTCAAACATATCTAACATATCACTAAACATGGTATCATCCTATCTACCAGGATACCGATCTAACAGATCATAACAACATAGTAACATCCTATCTACCAGTGTACCGATCTAACAGATCATAACAATAGAGCAACATGCATAACAGAATATCAATCCACTGGGTTGGCATTGGTGCCTTCAACCCACAAGTACAGTGAGGATAACTCACATCGAATGTAGAAGTTCCCCGAAAGAAAGTCCTTAGTTGCTGCCCTGCCGGCTTCACGAGCTATCAATACCAACAACACACCCAATTACCAATTGGGTTCCATGCCATAATTCATAATCCATACTTGGGGTAAAATGACCATTTTACCCCTGACCCAACATACACCAAAACTGAGGCCCAAAACCAAAAGATCCACAAAGGCCCACTAATGGCCTAATTTTCCGAATTGGGCCCAACCCCATATGGGTCTAAGCCCATATTTTCCTTAAATCCAAATCAAGTTATCACAAACACCCCTCGAGACAAACTTGGTCAAAGACATACGTCAAAAGTGAAAGTCAACGGTCCAAGTTGACCCAACTTGCCGAGTTGTCCCTCAACTCGTCGAGTTTCTCCATCAATCTGCACATATCGGGAAAAACCAAGTCAACTCACCGAGTTGACCCACCAACTCGCCGAGTTCCTCTATCAATCTAAACATGTCGTGGAAAACCAAGCCAACTCGCCGAGTTTATCCAACAAACTCGCCGAGTTTGCCAAAAATCCACCTCTTAACACATTAAGCCCTTAATCCATTAGGATATGACTCCAAAACATAGATATGACTTCCTTGAGCTGGAAAATCACGTAAAGTTGCCAACTTTACATTCATGCATGTCTAAATGAAGCTCTTAAGCTTGGAATGGACTTAATAATTGACTTAATGCATGCATAACACCAAAATCCTCATAAAGCTTGCACCTTTAAGCTCAAGGGTATGAAAACCAACCCAAATCTGGAAGAGCAACCCCTAAAATTACTGTACTCCATCATCATCCCCAAAAAGAGGTCAAAACACCACAAAAACCAAAACAAGGAGATCTAATCAAATATTAAGCAAGGTTAGGACTTTATACCTGAAATGTGTTGGAAATGGAGCAAAGAACCCAGATCTGAAAGCTCCTACTTGAACCACCACTCTGCACCAAGCATTTCTTCCTTCAACGATCTTCAAACACACCAAAACACACCCACAATGAGCTCACAACACTCAAGGAGGCTCTAGGGTTTCGGGATTAAGGTTAGGGGCTATAGAAGTTGGAAATGAGGCCAACACCTAGGACTTAAGGTATTTAAATAGGGTGCAACACCCTAAAATTAAGGTTTCCTTCTGAGTAGCCAACTCGCCATGTTGAGGCTCCTCAACTCGTCGAGTAGACCCATTAAATCCCTACAATTTTTCATCTTCAACTCGCCGATTTGGCTCCTCCAACTCACCGAATTCAACTTGAAATTGACATAATTCCACAATTAACCTTCGAGATTTTGGGTGTTAAACTCCAGGAATTAAAAAGTTCGTAACTTGATCATCTTATCTTGTAGATCTAGCCATTTCTTTATTTAGGGCATTTTTGGTCCCAAAAATGGTGCTTCTTGAGCATGACATGCTCTTAATCGAATAAGTTATCCTTTTATACCTAATGAGGGGTCTTGAGTCATAAAAATGTGGTCTTGTTGCTTAGTTTTTCCCCATGCATGCTCTAGAAGGTCTTAAGGTGTTAATAAGTTGGGATTTTGTGTATTAAGCACTTAATGAGCATGCAACGTCATAAAGTTGGACTCTTCATGATATTTTATACTTGGATCTGCATTTGGACATATTAAGTTGAGGTAATAAGCTCTTAATAAGTTAAGAAGGACAATTGTTGCGTACGCAGGGCGTACCAATTGATACGATGGGGGCACTCAGATTTGGCCCCGATGCCTCAAACATTGAGTACGCCCCGCGTACATCCGGAGTATGCCCCGTATACGAAGCCTGAGTTGACTCGACTAGGTTGAGTCGGTTGGCTTGTGGATTTTGACCAGTTTTGACCAAGGGTATTTTGGGAAATGTTATTAGTTTAGAACGGGAAATGTTTTGACATTTAGGATTTGGGTTAAGCTGGTTGTCAGAGCTGGGAGTTTTCAGATTGCATTCAGACTGTAAGGTGAGTTTTCCTCACTGTACCCATGGGTCAAAGGCACCAATGCCGACCCGCTAGATTATTTATTTTCGTCACGATGGTGATTTGATTGTTGTAGTTGTTTGGTGGATCCGTATGTTATATGTATTTGTTGGCTCTGTGTTTATGTTTTTTTGTTGTATATGTCTACATGTTGTGTTAGGTTGAGGCAGTCATGCGTTGTGCTATAGGCCAAGACACCCGGGGATGACCGGATAGGCTATAGGCCTTGTGATCTAGTCAGGTCGGCTAACCGTGCAGTGGTCCGGCTAGGTTTTAGGCCCTGTGAGACAGTCCAGTCATGCCGAAGGCTTGTAGAGCGGTCCAGATAGGCTATAGGCCCTACGAGGCAGTCCAGTCAGGTTGGTTATTCATATTGTATGCTTGTCTGTTGTGGTGTTTTGGTACTTTTGGGGGAACTCACTAATAGTTGGCTTACATATTTAGTTTATGGTTTCAGGTGCTTTTGAGGATCGTAGGAAGGGGAAGGAGTGATCGTACATAACTTTCGGTTTTTATGTATTTGGGTCTTGGGAAAACTCTGATTTGAAATAATGCTTTTGAAACAATGGATCTTTTTGTAAACAATATTGAATCATGGTTGTTTTGTTTTTTTTTAATTCTTGTGATTTTTGGGAGTGTTATTGCGTTGGACATCATTAGGGTGATTGGTCCAGAATTGGGCTTTTAGTTGAATATCAAGAAAAATTAACTTGTTTGGCCCTCGTGTGATGGTAGGAAGCTTCGTGTGGGGTTATTCCCAGTTGGAATAAGGAGGCCGCCATTGGGAGTTAAACTTCTTGGGGGAGTTGTTAGTAGAGAGGCTAGTTTCATTAGCAACTTAGCCATAAAGAGAGCCGAAAGCGTTGTGAATTTGATGCGCCTTCTTCCACAGTTGTCTGATCCCTAGAGTGAGCTCCTTCTACTTCGCTCTTGTATGGGTATTGCTAAACTTTTCATTGGGTTGAGTATATTCCAACCCGTTCACATGGAGGAGGTGGCGTTGTTTGACAGAGGGATGTGCAGGGCGATTGATGACAGTGTGGTTTGTGGTGGCCATTTCTTTGGCGACATACAATGGAGAATTGTTCCCCTGCCCATTAGGTTTGGTGGTTTGGGTTTGTAATCGGCACTAGATTCTAACTCATATTCTTTTGTTGCCTCAAGGGCCCAATCTTGGGTGTTGCAAGACCACACCGTACAGGATAGAGGCGTATGTGGTATGAATTTTGATTATGCTTGTACCTTGGCTTCTCTTCGTAACAAGTTCCTGGACATTGGCCTTAACATTTTTATTACCGAGGACACCCCCTAAATCCCAGAATACACTTGTGAGTGTCCTTTTTAGTAAAATTATCCAAGCTATGGAAGTGCATTTCGACATGATGGCTAGGGGTGTGTATGAGGCGATTTGGTTCGGTTATTGGTCAAAACCGAACCATAACCATTATGACTGGTTAATGCATTTTGGTAGCCATTGGGTATGATTAATATTGGTTATGGTTAACGTTTTTTGTCGGTTAATGGTTTTGGTTAATGGTTAATATTTGTTAATCGTAATGTTCAAATTAATACAAACGGCAAAATTATATTGGCACAAAAAATGAAAAGAGAATACAAAAAAGTCATCGACGCCATTGTTTATAAGCTAACTTATAGTAATAGAAAAAATGTGTATATTTGATACTTAGAGTGAGATAACACATAGTCACATTCAAAATAAAAAACATTCAATGAAAATAAAAAACATCAAAAAACTTGACATTAATAATTTCATATATTGATAACTAATATTAACATTAAAATAAACTCAAACACTCATACACGTTCAATGCGATTAAATCAAAAACTGTAAAATAAAATAGCCAAACATTTATATTATGTGTTATCAGGATAAAAAAACAAAAGTCACTCACTCATATACATTCAATGTGATTAAGTCAAAAACAGTAAATAAAAAAGCCAAAAAAAAATTCAAAAATACATTCTTAATATATCACAAAGTCAAAAATAGCCAAACAATTAACTTACCTAGAATTCTTGATTATAAAGTCAAAAAATCATTCGAATAGGTCTATAAAGTCAAAACAGTCTTTGATTAGGATTAACGATGTGAGAAGCCTCCGATTAGGATTATGAGTGTGAAGATTAAATTAACTGTGAATAATGTTTACAAATTGTAGAATTAGCCGATTAGGAATTACAATATTAATCAATAATCTAACTCAATGTAGGATTGGAAGATTGTGCGTGTCTGCATGATTAGCCTTTGATGGTTTGATTGCTCGTTCGTCTCCTGATAAGTGACGATTAATGAATTATATTTTGAAAGTTTAATGGGTCTTAAATAAGTTTGACTATATTATTTTATATATAATCCATAATTTTTATATATTAAAATATAAAGTTAGTGGTTCGGTTAATAATGGTTCGGTTAACCTATAAAATCATAACCAAACCGTTAGTTATTGGTTAACAAAAACCAGAAACCGAACCAACGGTTTTTATAATGGTTTGGTTATTATGGTTCGGTTATATTGGTTAATTTGGTTTTGGTTCGGTTTTTCGGTTATTATGCTCACCCCTAATGACGGCTTGGCAGAAAGCAGTTTTCCAGTGTTTACGTGCACCACATGCTCAAGATTTTCTTCTATTTATCCCTATAGACGGGCTTGCGAAGGCAAACAAACATTACTGTTATCTTAATCTTTTGTGTTAACCATGTTTGGAACATTAGATTTTGATTTTAGGTTGTTATTTGTTGTAGTTATGAGCTAAAAGCTTCATACTTCTGTTTAGACTAGATGATCTTATGAATATGGTTTTATTGAGTGGCTTGGATTAATTTGATTTGGTTATTTATCTTTTAATCTTGTTAAAGATCCTTATGTGTTAATGATGATTGTTTTCTGTTAATAATCAAGTTTATTGAGTTGTATGAACATCTTCTTAATTGCTTGAATCATATAGTTTTGTGAAAACAAGATTGTATGCCTAGTATTAGTGAACATGAACCTAGGGTTATTTAGAAAATAAGTTAATTAGTGTGTGAGCATATGTGATGAACAACCACATATGAGTTGATTGAATTGACAAATTTAGTTAACTAACATTACAAGTCTTACTTAATTCGAACAGAACACTAGGAAACTTGTTAGTTTAATCACTTGATCACTGTTTGAATTAACTTGTTTGCTAAAGGATTAGTAATAGTGAACATGAACCTAATCACATTAGAAATTAATAACCATTGATATATTGATCCAATGCACTTTCCACGAAATCGACCATACGAATAAGTGAATCGAATTTGAACAGAAGTCTTTTTTATCATTGAATCTAGTTGTCTTTTTGTTCTCTTTAGTTGATTAATTGTCTTTTGTTTGAGTGTTATTTGAATTCTTAAGTTTCTAGTCTTGCAAAACTAGAGAAAACCCCCTTTTTATTACTTGTTTTTATTTAGGTAATTCTAGTACTTGCTTCTATATTGTTAATCGATATGTATACTGCCTTTCGTGTGTTTATTTTGTGTTTAAATTAGTAGGATTAAAACTAGTACTATTTCACACGTATCAGCTAAATACTATTCCCTAAGACCGACACCTAACTTACTTTTTTTACGATTAATTGACTAGGTACATTGTCTATAAGTGCATTAGTAGATAAGTTTTGTTAGGTTATAAATTTAAAATTGATAGGTATATATGTGCAGACTAAGCTTTGTGCTTACGGTTTATGGTTTGAATATTTTCATGTACTTCCAGCCATAAAGGGAATGGTCCCACTTGATTGCACTGCATTATTCTTTCTGATGATTTTTCCGCATTGATGATTGTTACTGTACTATGATGATTATGATACATTTTATGATGGGTTTTGGATAATACTGATTGATTTGATGAATTAAAAATGAAAAAAAATATTGTTCAAGGATGTTATAGCGAATGGGGCCTTTTTAATTTTTAATTAATTAAATACATTAAAATAAATATAAAAAGTGGGATATATATATATATATATATATATATATATATATATATATATATATATATATATATATATATATATATTAAAGTTAAATGGGTTGACGGATTGATAATTTTACCCAACCCAACATATTTTATTAAATGGGTTTAACGGGTTGATCCATTTAAGTTAAATGGGTTGAAAATATCAACCCAACCCACTAATTTTGGGTTGTTTCGGGTTTGGTTGGCGGATTGGATCGATTTTTGCCAGCTCTACCCGAACGTTATTGCAGCCAGCAGCTCCGCCCCACATGTAACCATCTCATCTTTTTTTCCCTGATTTGTTTCTTCTAATCGGAAAGTACTAAACATGAACCTTCATCTATTTCATCTTATTTTCGTTCTTTTTATTTTCGAGCATATGATTTAGGAGGACAATTTTATATATAAAGTTTCAATCAAACATTTTGATTTTAACATACATTTTCAGTAATTTTGATTTTATATGACAATTTGTATTATGATTTTAAATGATATTGTGTAATTTTGATTTTGTATGACAATTTGTATGTTTTTATAATTATTTAGCAACTTCATTCATAACAGTTCAGAACAACATCATTTTTTATTATTTAACATAATAAGTCAGATGTACAATCAAACAAGTCAATGAATTTTTTAAACAACATTTTTTCATATAGCATTTTTTGGGACAACTATTGTCCTACTTGTTTGACAAGTTTTGTCCTAATTGGAAGTAAGATCACTGTAGTTAGTATCTAGAAGACATGGGATTTCCTTTTCCGATCCAGCGGTTTAATTTTGGTCCAGTTTTGATTGGATTGATTTTTATAGATCCAGAGTCCCTATGACGTGTCGCATAATCAGCCCACCACGAGTATCCAACAGAAATTGGTCCATGAGAGAAATAGCTTATGGCGGGTACAGAGTACTGTCTTATACTTTTATAGCATTTACATCATCCCATTCTTTGAAGTCGGAACCATTCCCAAACCCAAACCAGATCTCTCGTCTCCCTCCACAACTTCATAGAGAGATGAGTACCGCAATTTCTTCACCAACCGCATATTCTCGTGTTCCATCCAACAGCCAAATCGTTAGAAACTCCAATTCATCGGTTTCTGCATCTCTCTGCCTTAAATTCACAAACAATCGTCATGGTAAGGGAGCAGTAGGTATGTTGTTGCAGAAGAAACTGGTTCTTCCGAGACATCGTTTTAGGTGCAATTGTAACAGCAGCACACCTGGTGGCCCTGTTCCTGGTACTCCTCTTCTCTACACGTAATGCGTACTGAAAATTTTAATGTTTGTGTGTTATGAAATTATGGGGGGTTTTGTTTACAGTGCAATTGTAATAAGCTGTTGTTGCGTTTCACATTTGGGGATAATTTTTAGTAATTGAATTCGACTTTTGGGGTGATTTTGCAGATTGGGATTGGGAAATGGTCATTTATGAGGGTAGTTGCGTTACAAAGATTGGGTTTTAGAGGGTTTGTACTTTGTACGTTTGGATTGAGTTGTTTTTCGATTTATGGCTGGTTTTAAGTATTCAATCAAGAATTTGGTGATGGGCTCTTAGAGTCTTTGTATTCAGGGGGGTTTATAACATCTTCATCTTCTTACAAAAATCAGATATACGTTTTGAGTTTTTCAGTTAAATTGGGATGGAATTTGTATACACTCATAATAGCTCGATTTGAAGAACTTGAACCCGGACTTGTTGGCCTTAAAAGCAAACTACTTGGTAGAAATTTACAATTTTAATTTTAATGTATGCTGTGTAGGTTTTTCAACATTTAGGTCTGCGCTGTCTATTACAACATTATACTTTCGTATTTTTTTTTTATTAAGACTTTTACTTTGAATAATCTACCTAATGATAGCCTTGCAAATTGTTAAACTTGATGAGAAAAAATGGAAAATATGCAGGTGAAAATGAAAGTAAACAAGTGTTGGATGCATTTTTCTTGGGGAAGGCTCTTGCAGAAGCACTTAATGAACGTGTGGAATCTGCTGTGGGTGAGTTGTTGAGTACAGTTGGCCGATTGCAAGCTGAACAACAAAAGCAAGTACAGGAGTTTCAGGTACTAAATCAATTTTCTTTTCATTCTAGAAGCTACTAGACTAGAGTTGTAATTATGAATACCTAATTTTGTAAATTGGTAAGAAATCCATTTTGTGGCATTTGAAGGAAATCTAATTGGTTGGAATTGTATGCAGGATGAAGTGGTAGAAAGAGCTAAAAAGGCGAAAGTGAAAGCGGCTCGTGAAGCCATGGAAGCACAAGGAATTGTTCCAAAGTCTCCTGCATCAAGTGTTTCTTCACCAATTGTAATCATTGATGAAGTGACGATTTCTCCATCTTCATCAAGCTCAGATTCTAAAGATGAGGGCCCCAGTAAGGACAGCACGGACCCACTTTTAGGAATATCAATAGATGATTAAGATAAATCTTGCCACAGGGATTGAATGAATATGTGTTGTGTGTTGACCATGGTTGAGCATATGGTTACTAGTTTAGGCTGTGGAACAATTGATTTGGTATATTGATAAGGGTTGAGTTGATATTTATAGAGAATCCTCAATATTTTATTTAGGGGTTGTTTTGGATGTGAAATAAAAGTGGTTAATGTATTTGAAGAAAAACCAGGTGTTGTATGCTTGCGCGTTGGGGTGGAAACTCTGGAAAGGATTAAAACGGTGTAATTGGATGATAAAAATTTATGTATGTACAATTGACAACATATTTACATTAGAATTTGTAAAAACGGAAGTCTTTAAAAAAACAAAGATGTAAAAATGGAAAAATCTTTAAGATATATGCATAAAAACAAAGATGCAAATATTATAAAAGAAATAATTATGTAAAAAAAAACTAATTTGTACAAATGAATTTGAAAAAAAATGGTAAAACAAAGTATGTAAAAGTTGTACAAAAAAATTTGTAAAAATAGTAAGTTATAAAAATCATAAGAAAAATCGAATTTGTAAAAAAAAAAGTTGGAAAAGTTTATAAAAACAGTGTTTGGAAGAATTTGTAAAAAAGATGTAAAAAGTTATATAAAATATAAAAACAAAAAAAAAAGTTGTAATTTTTTTTGGTGAAAATCGTAAAAAAATATAAAATAATAAAAATAAATAAATAAATAAATAAAAAGTTTTATAGAAATGTAAGATTTAAAAAATATTAAAAAAAACATGGACCAAAATCATAAAAATAATTTAACATTTGGCTAAAATTGTAAATAAGCAACCCAAGTTCATAAAAACGATTAGAAGTTGGGGTAAACCTGTAACTAAATTTCATAGTTTTTGGAACAAATTTGTAAATGGAGTTGAAAAGGGTTGCATTTGAAAATTTTAGAACTTTAGGGGGTAAAATCAGGATAAATTAAACTACAAAACCAAAATTTGAAATACTTGGAGCATTTGGGGGTTAAAATAAACTAAAGAAAAAACAAAGACGCTTGCTTCATAGGAGTCAAACCAAAGGCCTCTTACGAAAACGGTTGATGTCTTAGGGGCTGTTTGATAGTTACTGACTGACTGAATAAGATCTAACTAAGTCAAAGCCTGACTAGGTTGAAAGTCTGACTGAATCTACATCTGACTGGAACTATATTGTTTGATTATACGTCTGACTGGTAAAAATAACAATTTTACCCTTCTATTTTATTTTTCTGTTTTATTTACTGTGAGATAAATTTTTTTTGTTAAGTAACATTTCATTTTCTATTGTAATACAATTCTAAAAAAAGAAAAAAAAAACAAAACATAAAGTACAATGCTATTTATTTGTTTAAAAAAGAACAAAAAAACCTAAAAAAATACATTGCCATCTAATGTAGGTTTTAAAAAGAAACTAACCAAAAAAGTAAAGTACATTGCTATGTAGTGCATGTATGAAAAAAAAATACATTGCATCTTTAAGAGCATTTTTCACCAATGACTTTGCAAAAAACTAAAATACATCGTAATTCCATTTTAACTTCTTTTTTTGTCATATTTCATACTTGCATCACAATTCCATCTTTAACAGTCTTTTTCACCCTTCTCTTGCACCATCAAAACCTATTATGATAAAAAAAATGTTATGTGACAGGTTTTATAATAAAAAATACATGCAATTTATGATTACATCAAAGTATAGCCATGAGATATACTCATAGGGCCACAAAACAATTCAGTACATTGTATGAAAAGGTCCTAAAAGTTTGATCAACTTGGATGCCTTATATAGAACTATATGACACCAAAATGCGATGAATCTAATGTTATGTTAAATTAAATGAAGCAATTGTGACTTCACATATCTTGATATTGAAACTTTTATAAGCAAACTATGCAAATAATCATTCATTTTCATCAAATTCTTGTTTTGGCTTCATACTTGAATCTAGTTGAAATTATCAATTTTTCTGATTTGTGCTCACCAACCCCAAAACCCCAAGAGTTTCATCAATAACAAACGATAATATGAAAAATATCCAACTGAAATCATAAAACAACAAACTAATAATCGAGCACAAAAAAACTCAATCAAAACTAAAAGCAGCAAAGAATGCTATTTACCTGAATCGAGAGGGGAAGTATCAGAGAAGAGAGAACGAGAAAGGGTATGAAGCTTGATCGGCGCTGGAGACAGGCGGATGTCAGCGTTGGCGAGAGGCGGAGGCCGACGGATCTGCTTCAGATGGTGGCTTCGGAGTGGTGATAGGGAGGAACTGCGTCAAGAAGCTTGTGTGGAAGAACGAAGGGAGAACAATAGACGAAGAGATGCGTTCTTTTTATCAGGGCACATCGGTCTTTTTTCTGGGTCAGCTACTTTTAAAACATGGACCGGGTAAGTAGATGGGTCGGTAAATGCTGACCGAATCAGCCCATTTTCGTCTTTTATCAAACAGGCTGACCGGACCCGGTCAGCTCAATACCAAACAAGGCCTTAACCTAGCTACCATGCTTCATGCAATGTTGCTAACTGTATGGGTATATAATGTTCTATTAGAATAAAATTCTGAAAGAGCATCATTCTAACAAATAATATTCTGACAGAATAAAATCGGTAAAAAAATGAAATTGAATTAATTAAAAAATTCATATTTTTTTTTAAATTAGGAGAATTAATCATCCCTAAAAATCCGAAAATTTCCTTTTATAAATGTAGTTAATTGTCCAAAATATCATTTTGCTTAAAATTGTGTGATTATATGCTACATGTTACCCCATTGTAATATTATCCCTCAAATCATGTTCATTGATTAATTTCATCCATTGGTCCAGATTTGTGCATTCTGGCACACAATACTTAGTAAAAATAAAATAACCTAAGCTTATATATATATATATATATATATATATATATATATATATATATATATATATATATATATATATATATATATATTAAAAGAAATGTAAGATTTAAAAAATATGGACCAAAATCGTAAAAAATAATTTAACATGGGGCTAAAATTGTAAATAAGTAACCCAAGTTCATAAAAACAATTAGAAGTTGGGGTAAACTTGTAAAAAAGGAAAAGGTAAGGCTAAATTCAGTAGCTTTTGGAACAAATTTGTGAAGGAAGGTTGTTTTTTTTAATTCATTTTTTTATCATATCGTATTAATAAAACTTAGTTATCCTCGTAAAACAAATAAGAAGACAAACGGACAACAAGTTGAAAATGGTTACAATTTAAAGTTTTAGAACTTTAGGGGGTAAAATCAGGATAAATTAAAGTACAAAACCGAAATTTGAAATACTTGGAACATCTAGCCGAGGAGAGAGAACCACTCTCAAAACCGCAGACTCAGCGTGCTGTTAGTTGTGGTCTACATGGCGAACCACATGTGCTACCACAACCCACACCTACACCCTATAGCTTTACGAAAATGGTTGATGTTTTAGCTTGGTTACTATGGTTCATGCAACGTTGCTAATTGTATGGGTATATAATGTGAATCAGATAAATCATCTGATTAAAAGGTGGGATGCAAGAAATAGCAATGCCCTTTTGTTAATTCTTTTCTTCTTATTACAGAAGTTGTAGTTTATAAGTCTACCAAACAAAAGCAACGTCAACAAAATATAAATAGATTTTCACTGCTTAACATGATAAAAAAAAAATTTAAAAGTGCTTCGCTATAACTGGATAGATTTTTCAAGCATTAAAAAAAATTTGAAGGTACAATGTTGTAAAACAAAAATTGTTATCCTCTACTACTTTGTCTCTGGCAATGCAGATTTGTCATTTCCATTATCTTTAACTGAAACATCATCTTCATCCTCATCCTCATCATCATCTTCCTCACCAACATCCATGGCAGAAGATCCCTTCTTCACATAATCCACCTTAAAATCATAATCACCATCCATGGACTCATCTTCATCCACAGCAGCAGACTTTTTCGCTTTCTCCTTTCTCTTCTTCTTTTCTGCTTTCTTTACTTTCTTGTTTTGTTGGCTACCTGTCTTCTTCACTTCACTTTCCTCTGCATCTTCTGCCATGGCTTCTAATGCATTTTCTTTTTCAGTGGTTACTTCTGATTCTTTCTCATCCTGTAAAAGCCAAAAAAAATCCATACAGAATCAAGAACAAGATCTAGCTAGTTAGCAACAGAGATGTTCTTAACGAGGGCAAATTCGTAAAAAAACTAATTACAAACCTCAAGCATGGATTCATCAAAAGCAAGAGGGTCACTTGGTGGAATCTCAACAGGATTGAATTCAATTACAGATTTAAGGCTGCCAATATATGAGGATTCAGTGCCATAAACTTCATCCACATTGAACTCCTTACTTAATTCTGATACAATCTTTGCTTCCATACCCTCCTCTCCTTCATTCCTTGTTGGAGGCATCGTGTAGTATTGGATTTTACCTATACAAAAAAATATGAAAAAAAAAAACATACTTCAGTTGCTTGCGTTCTTTTTCTCATTTATTATTTCTCATTTTACAAACCTTCATTCCAATCATGCAATACGATTCTTGCAGCAGCATTGATGTCCATAACACCACCCTTTTTGAGCTTACCCCTCACAGTAGCAACCTTGGAAAGAAAGTCATCAACAGAATCGAAAGCAGGAATCTTATATAAAGTTACCAACATTTCTGCTGGACATAACTTTAGAATTTCCTTCACTGCAATCAACAAATAAAAGCATATTTCATAAACATAAACACATCACATGTATGGAAAAGATATTTTCTTGGATAAATTTGAATTACCTGGAGAAACAGGATCATCTAGTTTCTCAATTTTCATGCAATTCCGAAGAGCTACAGCAGCAGCATTCTCCCCAGATTTAATCATCACAACACCAGGGCAATCCAACAATTTGATATTCTTGTCTAATTGAACTTCTTGCATTGTTCTTGTTAGACCTGGTGTAGCACCAACATTGGCAACATGGCATCTTTTCAAGCTATTAATTAGACTGCTCTTTCCTACATTAGGCAACCCAACTACACCCACAGTAATCGATTTTTTAATCTGCATCAACACGTAAGCCATCAGTCAAAAACTTATAAGTTAACACCACAAGAGAAAAAAACAAGATAAAAAGGTCAAAATGTCTACATCATGGCTTCTTGAGTAATTCTTGAGTAGCTTTATAAGAGTTTCTGCTCCTAGACAATCACTTGTTTGTAAAAGATTAGTCGTCTTTTTTGCAGCCTTTGAGGATTTCCATCCAAGATTAGATTTCTGCTGTTGAGTGCTACACTTAAAAGCAACTGCTGGCAACTCCTCTCTGAGATACTTAAGCCACTTTTCAGCAGCTTCACGGGGAACAAGATCTAATATCCAAGTTCCAATAGTATATTTGGTTCATCAAAACTGGAAAACAAATAAGAAAATGCATCTTCAAAGGGTATGAAGATCTACCTATTTTGTTGAGAAGCAATACAAGATGTTTTTCAGGGCCAGCTTTCAAGACCATCTTTTCCATATCATTACATCGGGTACCAATGGGATCACGAGCATCAAGCACTTGCAAAATGACATCTGATGCTTCAATAACTTTAGCCAACTCCTTGTAAAACGACCTCTCTGAATTGTCCATGAAAATCCAAAAACGTTTAGAAAGTTGATAACAGAACCAGATTTGCAGTGGAGTAAGAAAAGATAGGTAAAAAGCTCAAAAAGATCATGTACGATCACATACCCCGAGTTGCTGTTGAATTGTTAGCAGCTTTTCTCTCACCAGATTCCTGTTCTTTAGCAGAAACCTGCTCAGCCAGGTTGGTGATATCATCACCATCATCCTCCAGTAGACCCAATTTCCTCTTTTTAGCCTGAAGTGAAAACATGTAGTGTCATTTCAAACCAAAGCTTTGTAGCATAGAAAGCATTTCTTAGAAATAAAATGATCAGTGCCCATGATAACAAGGAAGCAATTAATATCTATGACCACAAAAACACTCTCAAAGATTGTTGATGTGACACATGTGAGTTGCATTAGGTAAAGAATCTAAGAACTTATATGAATCCTAACAACCCTTTTCATACTGCAACCTACAACAACTCCAGCATATAAGAGAAGATATTGGTTTTTAAAGTGGATTATACAAATTAACCATAGCGGTATATAGTTTGCTCCACCCCAGTTTTGCTGCTGCTAATATCAGATTAATTATTCGAACATAATAATCACATATGACAACAACTGTGCCAAATTCACACGATGGCCTCATCCCTCAAGTAACACCCACTGTTTAATAAGTACTACAAAGGAACACTGTTTAAACCTCTTATCGGGATGCATATGAATCTAGCATTGGAAGGTATAGGTGTTTAACATGAACAATGAAAAATGTGCTCATTTGGGACTAGAACCAACGGGCTGCATCCAAATAAACACATCAAAACCCTAACTAAGGGAAGAAACAAATTACCCTCTCTTTACGAGCAGCTTTTTTCTGCTCAATTTCCTCAAGCGCCTTAGTACGACGAGCCTCGAGAGCCTTAAGCTCTTGTTCCTTGAAAGGCCAATCGTTAGGGATACCCGGATCCTTCTCAACCTTAGGCCTTTTGTTCAATCCAAGCTTCTTCGCCTCTTTGGCCTTCTTTTTATGGTGCTCTTTCACCTTCTTTATTACCTTGTGCTTCTGTTTCAATGTTACTCTCTTGCTCTTACTCTCTGTAAACACATAGAAAAACAACAGACATGAATACATCGACTAAATTTAAGCATAAAGGATACACGAACACGCACACATGTACAGAAATTGCGCAAAAGTAAGGTTCCAAATGAGTGTGAATAGCATTTACTTTTGCTTCTCTTCGGCATGGTTGATTAGTTGTTTGATGTTGATTTGGAGGTTGAAGGAGGAGAGGGGCTTATGACAGAAAGATTAGGGTTTTTGAAGGAGGCGCCGAATTCATATAAACTCCTTCCCTCCTCATGAAAACAGTAGATATTTTAGCTATTTGTATCAAAATTATTTATGACTTTCTGTTAGGTTAAAAAATATATAAAAGTTCACAATTTTTAAGATTCGTCAAAATAACCATATATTTTACAGTGGAATTGGTACAAAATTATAAACCACGCTTCCAAATTCTTACTTATGTTTGGTGTTGAGTTTTATAAATGATTATTGATTTATTGATTAAAAAAATAAAAAATAAAAACCAATAAATTAAAATAAAAAAATACAAACTCAAAAGCATTTTTAGAATGGTGTTTGGAAAAACATAAAAAATTATTCTATCAAAATGAATCTTCACAAAAGCAAAATGTTCGGGATAGGAGTGGATGACTTGCGAGTATTTTGAAGTGTGAATCCATTTCTTTTTCTTTCAATTATCTTAGGCTTCTTATTGGAGCAAATATGAGGCTTGTAAGAAATTGGAATGTGATTGTTGAGAAATTTAAAGCTAAGTTGAAAAATTGGAAAGCTACTATTCTCTCGTTTGATAAAAGACTTACTCTTGTTAATTCGGTACTCAATAGTCTTCCACTTTATTATTTTTGGTTGTTTTGGGCTCCTAAAAGGATCATTCTTTTTTTTATTGTATTAAAAGAAGAATTCTTTAGAGAGGGGGATCAGTGAAAAATAAATTTTGTTCAGTGTCCCGGAATAGAGTTACAAAACCAAAATCAAAGGATGGGTTGGGTGTTGGTTGCTTAAACGCCTCCTTTCTCCGGAGTGGTTGTGGATGGTAAAAACATAGCGTAATGAGCTATGGTTAAAGTGTATTAAGGCAGTACATAATTTTTCTCTTGTGGATGGCAAGCCGTGGGCCAAAAAGTCGATTTCAAGTGTTCGACTTAATATTTATTATATTAATTTTGATTTAGTTGATCTTGATGTCTCTCTTGAAAAACTTTTTGTAAGGGTGGTGGGGGTAAGTGACAAAACCTTCTTTTGGAATGATATTTGGTGTGGTCCGTGCCTCTTAAAAGATAAATTTCCCAATATATATGATTTGAACTCTAATAAAAAATTGTTTTATTTCAGAAAGGGTTTCTTTAGGGGCTGATTCCAGCTTTTGTTTGGAATGGGACTGATGCAGACAAATTATAGCGGGTAGGAAGAGTAGGCAATTAATGGAGTTATCAAATTTAATTGCTAATTTTCAATTCTCAGATGGTGCAGATCGATGGAAGTGGATTAAAGATCAGGGGTGTTTTCGATAAAGTCTTTAAGATTTGTTATTAGCGATTTAGATCCTAATGGAGATACTTTGGAGTTCCATTAGGTTAGATGGATTCCTCTAAAAGTGAAATGTTTTGTTTGGAGGCTTCTTTTAGATAGAATTCCTATTGTGGTTAATTTTTCCAAATGTAGGATTCCAGTTAACTCTTCTTCTTGTTATTTCTGCAATGGTACTGATGAATCTGCTAACCATTTCTTCTTTTTGTGCGAGTACGCTAATGCAACAGCCCAAATATCCAATAAAATTTTTCATTTTTAATTATCCAAATCATTTTCATAAGATATAAAATTCCAATCACATTTGTTTTCAAAATTCATAACATCAAATAAATTTTTCATAATATCAGAGTGTCTCAAATAAAACGCCAGAGAGTGCATGCCGTGTCATCACGCCAAGCTCTTGCCCTTAGACCCTGAAGTACCTGTAATAACCAACAAACTGTAAGTTAATGCTTAGTGAGTTCCCCAAAACATACCCCACATAATCCACATAATCACATAATCCAAGTCAATCACGTAAGCCATGCATATAACATATAGGGATGTCGTAGGCTCCCCCCCAAGGTCTTACACATATATGACATGGGCTCCCCCATGGTCTTTATTTGGAAAGCCATGGGCTCCCCCATATGGTCTGATATCCAAGTGCCATATGTCACACCCACAAACCAGGATGGTGGAAACGTCCGGGGTGGATGACTTTCATGTATTGTATCATAACATAATGCATAATAGTGACCAAAGCAAACACAACCATCATAAATATAATTGAAAAGGTTACATTGTTGTAAGAGTTAGATGTTTAAAAATCAATCTCGTTATGATGATAAAAATATTTGTCCACCGCCTTAGCGTCTCATCCTCAAAAGCTTGTTGGTACCTGTTTTAGTGATTCCCTGAGAATACAAGTGGTTTGAAAAAATGTCAACAATTAAGTTGGTGCGTTCATAAGAATTTGTATGAAGAGTTTAAAGCCTTTCTTTGTAAAAAAGATAGTGTTCGTTCCGGAAAATCCAATATTTTCCTTAAATATGAGTTGCAGTCTTAGAACCTTAAGACCGAAATGTACAAGTATTTTCCATATTTAAAATAGTAATATGCAGTTTTAATTTATATAAAACCGTTTGAATGAATGTTTCCCCGTAAAATAAATGTATCGTTGTTTCACCATGTGAGTTATTATAATCATGCTATAACATAGATGGCCTGTTGCGACGTTCTTCAGGCGTCGAAATCTTATGTCATTTGTCACCCGAGACCTATCAGTCTAACTGTAGCTAACAGTTAGGGTGCGGGATTATCAGTCTCATATAAATCTATACACAAGTATCATGCTCTCTTATGAGAGACTTTGGTTATAAACATGACTTTTGCAGGTACTCTGGTAGGTACAGTGAAGATTTTGTCTCACAAAATTTGATTTAACGAGTTTACGTTTGTTTGAAATGAAAACATTTGCATGTGTAATTATCACTTTTTCATGATAATAAAATAGTATGAAATTATTATATATGTATTTTATATAATTATACACTTTGCTCAACATGTTACAAAAGTGTTATTGATTCATAAACTATACTTATGTAGTTTATTATAGAAATTGGTCTTCGTACCTGTATATACATATATACATATATATAGGGTTTAGTATACTTAGATATTCATAAATAACAAGTATTTTACATCTATCACAAGTAAGTGGGTTTTTAGTATGAAAATGTCTATTTTTTTCTAGTTTTTGAGTTTTAACGTCACAAACGGCAAATAGTGAAAATATAGTTACGTAAAACTTATTTTTACCGCTCTGTGATTTTTAGGTCAAGTTACCTTTATATGTTTTAAACAACATATTTTTGGTCAAAACCCGCAAAAATGGTGTCATAACCTAGTTATGACCATTTTTGCTAGAAAAACCCATTTTTTTGCATAAAATGATAGAATTTTAGAGTTCTCTTTTTTAAAACAAAAACCTTGGTATTTTTGACTAGTTTCAAGACATATATCCAAAATAGCATATTTTGGTTTAGATCTCACAAAAATAGTGTAATAACTTTGTTATAACCATTTTTGCTGGATTATCCATGTTGTGTTCATAAAAACCCTAGTTTTTTATGGGTTTGAGTTTGTGACTTTTTTTTAGAACATCTAGCATGATTATACTTGTTTTTTCATAGATTTGTATTTTAAACAAATTCTTGCATATAAAAGTTCATAAAGCTTGATAGTAACTTCATTTCATGTATTTAGCACTTTTACACAACATATAAGCAATTATTTATAACAACTTGTATATTATATTTGTTTAGTAGTATTTTACTTGTATTTTCCCCCAAAAAACTTAGAAAACTTGAAAATGTAGGGATATGAACTCACCTTATGGGTGTTTGCTTGATGAAAGAAAGGTTGTAGGTGGAAGATCCAAGTCAATAACACTTGAAGTACATCTTGAAGAATACTATGAAGATTTGAAGATTATATGAATAGTATGAAATGTGTGAGAATGAATTGAAACTAGTATAGAAGTGTGTAGAATCACTAGGAGATGAAGAAATGACTTACCAAAACTTCAATAACACTTGGAAGAACTTAGGGCTTGAAGATTGAAGCTTAACTTGGAGAAGAAGAATGAAAGATGATGAAAATGGTGGATGAAGAAAGGCTCTCGACCTAAGTATGAGGAGAGAGGGAAAAGGGGGTAGGTAGGGTGGGAATGCATGGGTAAGAGTGGGGGATGGGACTTGTTGGGGAGAAGGGGACCAAGTTGTCATTTTTGGGTCCTTAACCCCCTAAAGTCAAACTAGCCCCTTTTTATAAAAAAAAAGGTAGTCATTTTTATAAAATGTGGGGTTTTTATAAAAATGATATGTTTTTAGATAAAAACATGGTATAAAGTGTGTATAAATATTTAATTTGAATTATATAAAAAGAATATAAATTATTATAACAAACATTGTTATTAAATAATAATACGCTACATGAATAGTTTAGTCATATTTTCAAGTTTGTTTCGTTGAACTTTGGTGTTTAGACGGGTATAGACTTCATTGCATTTGGTGAAGAATTCACCAAAAAGTTGTGGTTGTAGCCTTTGTTATGAATTTGCCATGTAGTGTTAGGTTTATGAATTCCAATACATTTGTGTTATGAATATTATTTATTTCCAAATAATATATAGCAGAATTATCGAGTTGTTACGTACTAACCCTAATTAGGGTTTAAATTTTATAATTGGCAATCCAAAGGGATACTTTGTATTAAAATTCTAAGTTTGTACATTAAGAAAACATAGCGATTATGCAAGAATCTTAATACTAGTCGTGTTGACTTGTTGACTTTGTTTGACTTTGGTTGACCCAATATTGATAGTTGTCACACCATGGGCTCCCCCATGGTCTTTACCTGTAATGTCATGGGCTCCCCCACATGGTTTGATATCCAAGCACCATGGCTCCCTCCATGGTCTTTACCTGGAATGTCATGGGCTCCCTCACATAGTCTGATATCCAAGTGTCATGGGCTCCCCCCATGGTCTTTCATGCAAATATTACAAAGACAACTAGCATACCACATAACACATAACCAACTAGTATATCACATATCACTAAATCAACTAGTGTACCACATATCACAAAATGGGCCGGCCTTGGTGCCTTTGATCCATTGGTATGGTGAGGAGACTCACCTCTTAATAAATGTTGAACTGGTAAGAACAAATCTCAACTCACAGCTCCAAACTCAACCGCCTACAATCACCATGCGACTAACTTCAACAAAACCCCGAATTAACAAAGATACCCTTAAAGTTAACCATCGTCAAAGTCAAAGTCATCAGTCAAGGTCAACCGTCCATGTTGACCCAACTCGTCGAGTGCACCTACCGACTTACCGAGTTCCTTCAGTTCTCAGAAAACCTGGAAAAAACCTAGTCAACTCACCGAGTTATCGCAGCAACTCGTCGAGTTCAAACAATGTCCAGAAGATCGGGGAAACCCCGGGCCAACTCGCCGAGTTGGAAAGGTACTCGTCATTATACTTATTAATGAGAGAATTAATGTTCTATCTTACCCGTTCGGCTAACGACCCTCCACCAATTAAGGAAGCGGTGGGTGAGAGTGGACACCCATTTAACCGCCATTTTATAAGCAGTTTCCTTATACCCCCTTATAGATCGACTTCATGAATGACGCCTACTAACGGTAAGACTGACTCGTCTTATATATATATATATATATATATATATATATATATATATATATATATATATATATATATATATATATATATATATATATATATACACTAGCCGTTTACCCGCGCAAAGCGGCGGCGGCGAATAACTTCATTCGACAATTAGTTTGTTTCAACGATTACTTTATTCGGAAAACATGTTATATTTCAAGGAACACAAAACATATACATTATGTTATTAATCGATTTTGCGGCAACGAGTAGTTTCTTTTGGAAATTAGTTTCCTTTCGCCAATTAGTTTCTTTTGGCTATTATATTCGTTTCACCGATTAGTTTCTATACGGAAACATGTCATCATCTAAAGAACATGAAATGCATCGGAACTCGATTGCATTCCACAAAGGTCGGACACATTGTTCTGGTATGTTTCTGGTTATCCCGAATTGCAACGCCATTATAAAGTTCTTAGGGTTTTTATGAACAGGCGAATATTAGTTTCATTTTGGAAAATACTTTCCAAGCGTTAATTAGTTTCTTTTTTTTCAAATAATTTTCTTTTGACATTTCGTTTTTTAAAGCGTGTCATATTTTTTCTCTAGATTTGTCCCTTAACGATATTTTTTTAAAAAAGTCAAATATTATTTTGCATTTAATTTATGTAACAATAATATAAACTGTTTATATTAAAAAAGTTGCTCATTTATTTTGTAAAATTAATGACTAAGGAACAATGAAGTTGGGAAAATTGACAAACTGTAGACATAAAGTACTTATCCAACAAATACAATATTACAATAAACTTTTACATAGCAGAGTAAGACCATCCAGATTGATAGGTTATAAAGTCGGATTTACATAAGATGAAACTTGTAAGGCAATAGTACCTCCAAAGTCTGAACCACCAATCATGTAATTCCAAGAATCTCAAACCCGAATCAAGCAACAAAAGCCATAAAGATGATTGGATTCAAACCAAAAAGCTCCAAGGAATAAAGTATAAAACATTATATAGACCATCAAAATACCAAAGTAAAGGGAACTATATAGAAAATTAGCAAGATAAACAGGATTACCTGAAGCTTGAGAATATCCTCCTATACTCCATTGGGTGATTGGATCCTCCACATAATCAACTGTCAGAGAGAAACAACAAATGGAAACATTTTTGTGAAACCGGGAGCAGCCGGTAGAATTCATTTTCCTGTAACTACAAAAACTATCTTTATAATTTGAACAATAAACAAAAATATATGATAAAACCGTAACAAATTAACACAAACATGAAAAGAAAGAAAAATTGAGATCTCGACCATATCTTGTTAAAAAAAATTACATTAACCATGGATAATTAAAAAACGAAATTAAACATAATAAAACATGAAATTAAAGGTAATCACAAAAATACCCGAATTAAACTTCTTTGTTTCAAGCATTGAAATCGTCTAGGCTATAGGGTTTTCAATTCGCTTCCTTCGTCTGAATTTGTTTCACGGGCACAAAAATCAACTCTAACATCATATTATTGCGCTAAATGAATTCCAAAGTAACTCCTTTTTTCCTTTGTAAGGAAAATGTTGCTTAAGATAGAGACCATAAATTGAAACATAAATCTAAAACTTATACTAATTTGTAAATTATACCATTTACCTGATTTATATAATGTAGCATCAATATCCAATAATGAATTTTCCTGATCACCCACGTTTATAAAAGGTTAAACAAAGAAAAACACAAAAAATTCAAATAATGAATTTTCCTTTTTTATCAAATGCTAATTTCTTACGATTTTTTTCACACGCCACTACAAGTCCAACAAGTTTTATCTCATTAAGAACCATGATTGTAATTTAGATAGAGAAAGTGAAACTGACCGGATCCTCAGAAGAAGGCTTCTTCTCCAACCACTGCTTTCATGACATGGACATCTTTACCAATGGCATAGTTTGCATATAGTTGTGAACATACAATACAAGGGTAAAAATGTGTCATTCATTTTACGCTTTGTGAGGCACGAAGAGAAATTAAACTAACATAAATAAAAAGATACCCATTAGAAAGATGTTCTAGTGAACCGAAAAGAAAAACATCAAATGTTATGATTAAATTATGCAACAAAATGCCACCTTAGTTTATGCAACATATGTATAAGATCGGTTGATATAAGCACACTTTTTACAATTTCTGCTTTGACTACATTGTTGTTTTAGTCTAGTAACTCTTAATTTTAGCAACCACATGCGTTCTTCTTAGTCTATACAACAAAGTTGCAAGTTTCCTGGTAGGAGGTGGACCTGATTCATTATATATTTCATTAGGAATAGGAAATTATAAATACAAAACCTTTTAGGCTTACAACATCACCTTAACCACTTTTGAGTTGTTTCATTCTAACCCACAATCACATTTAGTTTCTTATTTTTCTCACATTTTATTACCTTCTGTGATGATAAACTTTCAGATTCTGTTTTCACTAACTCAAGTTTCTCCAGAGTTGCTTCATGGAGCTTTGTAGTTCATTTTTAGTGTGTCAATCTCTCTTGCCTTTGGATCTGCAAGCAAATAAGTCTGAAATATAAAAACAAACTGAGATAATTTCCCAAATTTCTAGCTTGAATCTAGAAAAATACCGGGAAAAAGAAACTAATTATCGTTGATTTCCCACAGTTGTAGCTTGAATCTTCAGAAATACATGAAAAAAAAACAAACATATCTTTACTTTCCCAAAGTTGTACCTTGAAACTCGAAGATGTGAGGCAGGAGGGTCAACTATCGATATACACAGTAAGTTAGATAGAGGAACAAAAAAAGCTATGGTGAGTACCTTATAGAGATGGGTTCCATCACCAAAGAAATCGAACATCGACGAAGAGTTGTGGGATTTCTATGGCGGTGCTGGTTACTGGTTAGTGGCGGGGGTGAGGGTCGTTGCAACATATTATTAAGAAAAACCCAAAATAGGACAACACAAATCAAGAAACCTGTGGGTTGGAAGGGTAAACCTGAGTTGCTTACGGAAATCGTTGCCAGATGGGTTGGGGTCGTTGTAGCATTGAGAAAAACGAGGTGGTTGATTTCGGTGGCAACAATGCTAGAGAGAGAGAGAGAGAGAGAGAGAGAGAGAGAGAGAGAGAGAGAGAGAGAGTCTAGCGGCATTAGGGTTTCTTTATTTCAAAAGGCATGAAGAAGTGGGAGAGAACGAAGGGACTCAGAAGATGGAGGAATCCAATGGACAAAGGAATTTAATATTATGTGCCTTACTGCCTTTAATTTATTTATGATGTTTATATTCAGCTTAGATATAGGAAAAGTTCAGCACGTATGTTGAAATGTTAATGCAGATTTATAAGGAATCAAGTGAGTTAGTCAACTGGAAGGTAAAGATAAGAGGGAAAGATAAAGGAATCGGGTCAAAGATCTTTTATGTATCGCATTAGCTACTTGTATACGTTGTTTGTACGATTTAACCTAATTGGGTTAATTCAAATAATTATTAATATTTTATTGGTAGGTACTTGTACTATCAGCTTAATGGTTTGGACGTTTTAAAAAAATAATATTATTATATTCAATCTATTTATAGAAACAGTGAGATTTCTTTTATAAGATAGTAAATATATATATATATATATATATATATATATATATATATATATATATATATATATTAATCTTTTAATATTATAATAATATAAGGGTTGTATTTTAAACTTTTAAAATACTAGGGTTTTAGAATTTACTATTTCAAAATTAAACTTTTAATTAAATTTTAAATTCCAAAACTTAAAGGGTGCAATTTGAAACTTTTCAAAATTACTAGATCAAATTTTAAATAATTAATTAATCACATAATTTGTCATTATCTTAAAATTTGACCAAATCCATCTATTTTGATAAGGAAATCAGATTACCATTCAACAAATTCAATTTATCGTGATAAAAACGAATTATGCTAATTATACTAATCCAAAATAGATCAAAAAATCTAAAAATAAGCTAACAGACGAGTGAACTCGTCGAGTCAAGGAGTGGACTCGTCGAGTTCATCATAGAACTCGTCGAGTTCATCATAGAACTCGTCGGGTTTGTCAAACAGAAAATGATTTTTGTTTTGCATTCGATTTGGACAGATCAATATTGCATTAAAAATATAACAGAAAAACATCCTAGGCTCTGATACCACTGATGGAATTGGAGCATAACAACAATCCTATGTGATCATGCAACCCTAATTACTTTGGATCCAAGTTTTTCTATAGTTATACATGCAAATAGAAATTCCAAAGCAACAACCCTAATACTAGCATACAATTTTCTAGATATATATGAAAATTAGGGTTAGAATGTTACCTTGCTTGTTATCTCGTAATAACAAGAATTCCACAGATGGTATTGACTCTTGAAAGATCTAGTGCCTCAAGTTTTGCACCTCTAATCGAGTCACAAACACCAATAGCAAAGGACGAGTGAAATATAGGGTAGGACACTATGAAAATTGGTTAAGGTTTCTCTTAGAATGCTTAGGTAGAAAATCACATGCCAGTGGTGTCTTTATATAGTTGAGGTTGCTAGGGTTTTCAGGTGGAAACCCTTAGGCCTTAAGCAGTCCATGGACCTCCTTCCTAGAAGCCTTGGACGAAATTTTATAGGGCCTCCTATAGATTTCGTCCACTCCCTTCTAAAGGAGTCCATCAGCCAAACTCTGCAACTATCATTGATTTGCAAAACCAATCATTATACTTTCAATCAATTCCTTTAATCCTAAAATCAATACCAAATTAATTTCTGATTAAATACTAATTGAATAATATGATTTCTAATTAATATATTATTCTTATAATATATTAATAATTCATTTATTAACCTCTTTCTCCAAAAGTCATCCCGTCAAGTTGCTATGGTGAAGGCAACCCAAAAGGACCATGCTACTATCAAATCAAGTACATACCAATTATAATTATGGGTTTAGACACCTAATCCAACATTTATGACATAAGCAACATAACACATAATCGGCCCACGTTGCAGTCTCTCTCCATGAATCACCAACTCTCCCCCACTTGGGGTCCGAACCCATACTAAATGCTACTCACAGTTGATTATTGGCCCATTAGGGCTCAACCAATCCATAACCACAATGACCTTATTCCCATGCAACGAAATGGGAACCAAATCCACCAAATACTGCTCACCGAACAACTGAAGAGTACACCCCAGATGAACCCTCACAACCTAAACAGTCTTATCGTTAGCAATCTCCTCATCAAGAGGACAAAGTGGCGGAGCCAGGTTCAAAGTAAAAGGGGTATCCCAAACCGATGGGTTCGGTTTCTCGGTTTTCCAAAATTGGTTTCGGGTTTAAACCCAACCCCATTCAAAAATTTAACTTGTTAAGAATTGAGAAGCTTGTATTGCTTATATAACAAATGTATATGAGCTATGTTTCATGTTATGGCCGATGTGGGACGATTTTAGAATTTTAAAAAACAAGTTGAAAAAATGATAAAAAAAAATTACACCCATGTAACGGCCAATATTCAAAATAGAGACCTCAAACTTAAAAGTTTAACACTTTACCACTTGGACAACTCATTACTTGTGTTTAATTTTCACAACATCATAATATAATAGGTATAATATGTATAAAGGTATATAAAAAGAGCTGCAAAAATAAATGTTTGCCACAAGATTTGAATTTGCGACCTCTAGAAACATCCCCTAACGCCTTAACCATCTAAACCAACTACAACTTTTGTTGTTATCTCGCTAAACATATTACTATTATGTATATATACACTACATAAAATGAAATTTTTCTAAAAAAATTATAGTACCGAATTTTTTTAGGGGTATCCCGGTATACCCCGGGATCTATTATGGATCCGCCCATGTTCTCCAGCTCCCCCGGAGCCCTGGAAACCTCTTGCTCAGCGCAAGCGATACAAAACGATCGGGTAGCCCCCGAATCAAACAATACCAAAGCAGAAATACCGTTCACACGGAACGATACTAAAATAAAACATATAAACATAAGCAAACAATTCAATATTAATAAAGAGAGAAGGATAAGATACATACCATTCACTACATCGAGAGTTGCATGTACCTACTCTGTCATCAGTTGGAAACCCTGCTCTTCGCCACAAGCACGTCTGCCTGACCCTAGCGGCCGTCAGTAATCTGGAGAGTTGCAGGAGCGGGTGCTGATGTTGGTACTGCTGCTGCTAAACTCGGACAATATGCCTTCTTATGGCCCCTCTGATTGGAATGAAAGCAAATCAGATCAGATACCAGAGTGGTGGTGGTGGTAGCAGTACAATCCCTGCTTATACGACTAGTTTGACCGCACTTGAAGCAGCCAGAACCACCCACCATGCATGCCCCCTTGTGCATCTTGTCACACTTGCCATAGTGGCTACAACCCCGATGGCCTCTCGGTATAGAATCAGATACCTTGGGCCTTTTGCCCAAACCCTCACCACTCGAAACATACTCATGCTTACTCTTATTCTCCAACTCTAGGTCAATCTCCCTATCCCTAACTCGAGCTATCATATCCTACAACGTCTTACAACTGGATCAGCTCAAAAATTGCCAAATGTCACTCCTCAACATCTCATGATACCAGACCTTCTTCATCTCCTCTTCTGCCACATACTGCGGAACCAGAAGCCCCTTCTCCCTTAACATGGCAGTGATCTCAGCCACCATCTCAGTAGTCTGACGGAGATCCTGAAACTCCCACGCCAACTGTTGTACCTTGATCACTGGTGCGAACTCAAATCGGAACCTAGTCGAGAAGTCATACCATGACATCACATCAACAACATCATCACCCAAAACACGCCCTACCTCCTCCCACCAGTCTCATGCCCTGTCCTTCAAAAGGTATGAAGCTAGTCTGACCTTGTCCCACTTGGGACAACGAATGGTGCAGAAGGCATTAGCAACATCTGCTAACCACCTCCTGCTCGCTATTGGGTCCCTCGCCATGTGATAATCCGAAGCTCCACATGCCCGGAACTCCCTGAAGGTTAAAAAGCATGTCCCAATCAAGTCTACCATCTCAGCGCGAAAGGCACTCAACCTCTCATCTAGAATCTCCAGTATACCCTCCTTGACGGTGCCAAAGATCACATGAGGTTGCTCAAGAATATTACATGTAATATCAGATGAGATGAACTCCCCCGTCTGGTCATTAAGCTGCCTGGCTCCGGAACCTAAGCCCGAACCCTCACCGGCACCAGAACTGCCAATAGGTCTGCCTCTCAATGTCACCATACTGAAAATGGACCAAATAAACCATCATAACACACATAAAATCTATAAATCGAGAGAACCACGACTCCACAAGTTCCCTGGTGTTATCACAACCCTCCTTGAATCGAGTACGGGTCCTCTTCTTTCAGTAGTACGGGCCCATACTACCTTCCACATCTACCCATACTTTCCTCAAGGATTTCCTTGACTCCATCATGTCACTCTATGATTATACAATTATCCCTCTTATATAAGGCTCCTAACACTAGATCTCATCCTAGGTCTTCCTAAGGAAAACTCCACTCCACTCTCCACCATCAGCTGCAGAAGGAACTCCCGCTAACTTCATCTAACTAGCTCATGAATACCAGTACATATTAATAAAACCAGATAATTCTTCGAATGAAAGGTCTCACACTACAATGGTTGGACTCAAACAAGAGCTGCGCAATAGAGTTAAAACCTAAACTTGTAAATTTATTTAGTTATCAGAATATGTAACTTAGATATTGGTTTACTAGTTATATGGAGCTAGCTAGAATTCCTTAAAGCACAAAGCAAGTAGCATTCGAGCATCGAGTAATCAAAACCAAGCATAGTCTAATCAAGCCTTCTTATTAAGGGTTGATCAATACTAGCAGGCAAGTCTACAAGCTTATATAATAGGCATACAAAGGCATCTCTCCTATCATTTTATCATGCAAAAACTGAGCAAATCATTAGCCCTAACTAGCATGCGATTTACAGATTCACAGATCAAAGCATATTAGATAACATGTATGAGTATTTTGGGAAAACTTACTTCAGCTCGACAAATTGCATGCACCACACCCTTTCTTATTTTAGAAAAACCCTTTTCTTACATTATAATTCTTTTTGAAAATCTTTACCAAATCCTCAGTTTGAGTTCAGACACACCCGAGAGTGTGCCCAAATCCCTCAAGCTAAGGATCTGATACCAACTTAAAGCATTCCAAAAATATGATCCATCAATTTTAATTTTTAAATTTGAATAAGACAATATTCCAAAAACATTGTTCATACAACCCAAAAAATAAGTATACCACACATCATGAAAATCAGAGTGTGTCCCAAAAACATAATACATGTGGTGTGTGCGATGCAGTCAACCCGAGCTCTTCCTCTTGAAATCGGAAGTACCGGAAACATAAACTAAAAACCGTAAGCACAAAGCTTAGTGAGTTCCCCCAAAATACCACATACCATACATACAAATAAACAAATAATGGGCCTTTCCCTATCATCGCGCCCGCTAGGCATCGGACCCCACCCGACATCGGGCCTCGCCTAACATTGAGCCCCGCTCGGTAAATAGATTGGGCCCCACCCAACATACATATAACATATATCAAGTAAACACATACACATGCAATAATCACAAAGATACATATCATACAAAGTGGGCATCATACAAATTAGTTTTAGATTAACCGGTAGCGCTGATGCTCAACAAGTGGTATCATAGCCAGTGGCGAGGGTTCTATTCTCTCAGGGAGCAATTTCTGAGGGGGTGGATTGTTGGGGGTCAGAAATGGCATCGACCAAGTCCTCGCACGATGGCCTAGAGTGCCACAATAGAATGCCTGGTCCTAGAGGGTTGAATGCGCTATATGGGTAAGGTTGCGCCTTTTCTAACACCGATTGGTTTTAGATCAACCGGAAGCGCTGATGCTCAACAATAACATAAACATGGGGCCGACATTGGTGCATTTGACGCGCTAAACCCAATAGGGAAACTCACCTCGTAATGCTGAGAGAATTGAATAATCCCTAGCTGCTGGTCCTACAACTCCTCGAGCTATCAGATGATAATAAAAACCAATTAACATTTGGGATCTAAATCATAACAAAAATCTCTACTTGTGGTAAAAAGAAACGTGGCCCAAACCTAAATCCCAACATTGAAATGCCACCTGATTGAGTATGCTTGGCGTACTCAGCTTGTACGCTAAGCGTACTGGCTCGAAGGCTTTTATGATGCACGTACAGGCTTGTACGCCCAACCAGGCACGACCCAATAGGGGGGGGGGGCAGGCTGGGTAATGGCCCAGGGCCCCAAAATTTGTATAGGGCCCATTTTAGAAGACTTGTATAGCCAATAGAAATAGTCCGGTATGTGTTTTCTGAAATTTTGAGGCCCATATGATGATATAGAGTTCGATTAGGTAATCACAAAAAAATGGCGCCTGATTTCTCCGTAGCTTCTCGTACACACGTTGATTCGTTCAAGCCTAAAGCAGGACTCTTCAGTTTTCAATGCCAATTGTTATTGTCCTTGAACCTTGATTCTTGAACCGTCCCCTCGACCCCTCGTATCTTCCACAGTCCCGCACTCCCGCTCCCGATATTGAAGGAAAACGAGAACAACTGATTTCTGAAATCGATTCCATCCAGACGTCTAGTAATCGATTGACCAATTAGGAAGCAATAACATCTGATCAGGTAAGAATAAGCAATTGATTTTTACTTCTTTTTTTTTTTATCGATTTTCTGATTTCTTAGAGTGATAGAGATTTATCAATTTTCTAGATTTCGTGTTTTCTCAATTTTCTTCTCCATCTGATTTCTTATATTTTATCTTTCAAATAGATTTTTTTGATTTGTGAAAGTCCCCAAAACCATTTTATGAATCATGATATAGATGATACCCAACATCGATTTTGTTGACTTCTGACTTCTGTTATCAGCCCCCATTTAATCAACTTGAACTTTTCAATTTTTTTGTTTCTGTTTTTTTATATATACGGATTTAACTTTGTCTCATATATTGAGTGTAAGTAATTGAGTAATTGAAAAAGAAATATGAATCTTTTTGGAAGCAAATAGCAACTTGGCAACAGCCTAGTGAGCCTACAAATTGATGAATCGGGTGTTCTTTTTCCATTGCTCTATCTAATAATCTTATATTATCATTGTCTTCCATTGCTTTGTTTAAATAAAAATCCACATATAATAACTATAAGATAATAATGCTTCCTAGAAAGGATCTATCTGGAAGTCAAAAAAGGAAAAAGAAACAAAAAATAAAGCAAGATGAACAGACTCATAAGGGTTCCATGAATACATTTACAAAAAAATAGATAATCCCAATGCTTCAATTCAACATGAAAATATCACAAGTGATAATGAAAATGGCCACAATGATAATGAAATTAACACTAATGAGAATGAATTTGATAATGAAAATAACGTTACTAATAAAGATGAAAATAATAATAATGTGAATGAAATTCGTAATGAAAATATTGTTACCGATAAGGATGAAAATAACACTAATACAAATGAAATTGATAATAAAGCCACTAATGAGAATGAACATAACACTAACGAGAATAAAATTCCCAATGAAAGTAATGCCACTAAAGAAGATGAAAATAACACTAATGAGAATAAAATTAGTAATGAAAACAATGTTAGTAATGATAATGATATGAATGAAAATGGTCATCAATTTGTTCCTCCTTTAAATATTATGATCCATGTAATTGGGATAATATTGGCAATAAATTAAGGGAAATTTTAGTTGAAAAATGACAAATTAGAGAATCAAATCTTGTGTTTCCTAAAGATAGTTTATCTAGACATTTTTCTTATGGTGCTTATACTAGAAAGCTAGGTAATGGTGAAACAAGTGATCGAAAATGGTTAATTTATTCTAAACAAGTAGATAAAATTTTATTGTTTTTGTTGTAAATTGTTTAAATCTATTAATAATAATAATCAAATTTCTTTTGGCAAATAATGGATTTAATAATTGGAAACACCATTATGAAAGACTTGATGAACATGAAAATAGTGCTCAACATATTTTATGTGTGCGATCTTGGAATGAGCTAAGAGTAAGATTGGGTAAGAATGAAATAATTGATAAGGACTTGCAACAAATATATATATATATATATATATATATATATATATATATATATATATATATATATATATCACCTTATAAAGCATCTTTGGTCAAACGCTGAAAATTAAGTCGTACAAGCCCTAATGCAGTGTTTACAATCATTTTATGCATGTAGAAAATATAAATCTTATCCAGTAAAAAAGTCAATGATAAACTAAATGAATCGGTCAAATTTGGAATCGGTCACCCATGTTATATTCAACCAATTGAATCGGTCAACACTAAATACACTTTGAATACACTTTATATGGAATCACTACCCTCACCACCTTCAACCAGCTAATGTGTCTCTCCATGCTCTTTGAAAACCCAAAAACAGATTTTGATTGGAACCGGTATTTCACCAATTTAGTTACGACTTATTATTTGAATTCCAAAAGCTTCCCAAATTTCGTCACTTATCTCTTGCATCCCGTGTCCTTCCCCTATATGTAGTGTCTCACTACCCTTATGTTGGTTGGTTTACTTCCAGACCGTTATAGACTCTTGCTGCAAGGTAACACTTGAATGCTTCGTTCCTTTCTTCTTTATACATTCTTTTCGATTTATTGTTTGATTATCGAGCCCTAATATATTTTTCACATAAAACCCTAGATCGAACTGATACTACTCTCCATCTTTAGAAATCGGCCACCTCTATTTCATTTCCCTTTTCTCGGTGAATAATCTCATCCTTGTGTGTTCAGGGAAACAAGAAACATTAGAATATGAGGAAGGATTGTGGCTAAAAAGGGAGAAATCATCTTTAGAAAGATGGCTAAGAAGAGAAATTTTGGGAATGATGGTGGGAATAACGAAATCCCTTTCACATTAACCATGATTCTTTTCATCTTTCTACACCTGTGAGCTGAACCCGCACCAATCATCAAAATCGGAACCATGTAAGCTTCTATAAATGTTTTTTACATATAAATCTTGATTACCACACTCCCTAACCCAATCTTACTTATTTAATTTTATCTCCACTTAATTTTTTTAAATTTGATTTGTTGTTATAGTAACAGAGGAATAACATTGAAGAAGAAGTACATATGAGTTTATGAGGAAAGGTTTTAGATTTATCTACTTTGCTACACCAATTCTCTACACTAACTACCATCTCCCTCAACACCATCGAAATATCCAAATTAATGGTTTCCTATCTCCCCCCTTCTCTCTCTCTCCCTCTCTCTCTCTCTAAATAAGAGTAAGTTTAAATCCCGACCACATGGTCTGAGGTTTGAAATTTTATTGTCAAATTTTGTAATACACATATTTTTATAAATTTATTAAAAAAATACCCTGCTCTCAAGACATTATTAATACCCTGACAGACCACACCAACCACTCTATATGGAGTTAGCAAAATTTGCTTAACATAATATGATTATGCATATGATCGAGACAGATAATGAAGTGGTTTGTATATCAATAGGTTAGAGGACTCCTCAAACCCAGATGTTAGTTTCTTCATACTACCATGCTATTGTTTTTTTTGACGTTTCTACCCCTAATGCCATGTTTTATGTTTTTTTATTGTAACATCTTACTTTTATTTCTTCTTAGTGCAATATTGTTCATAGAAATCTGTACCTAACTGATTATACCAATATCATGGATACATAAAGCAATTTTCATTACTACAATTGGATATCATTGCTATATCTTACATTTGATGATCATTTAGTATAAAGTTTTTATCTTTTTTATTTTTATTTTGTAGAGGGTTTTACTTTTCAAATTCCTATGTGATGAGACCTTGAACTTGGAATTTGTCTGAAATCACATCAGTCCCGACTCACACGATTCTGAAAAAAAGTTGCCAAAGCTCTACAAGGAATTAAAAAAATTTAAAATAAAAAAGAGAAAGAGAAAGAAAGCAAAGATACATGTCAAAAAGAGCTTTTGTCCTTTTCTAAATCTGGTTATAGTAAAATTCAAATACAAATTGAAGAAAATGATAAAAACAGACAAGCGGACCCATGAAAATGGGTCAGGGTCAAGAATCAGGTTGCGGGGTTTCTTATTTACAAGAAAAGATTGCAACATTTGAGTAAAAAATAACATCAAGGTTGTGTTCTTCAATTTTCTCTATATACTGGTACCTTAAATGGAAACCAATTTAAAGTTGGACATACGTACTTTTTATAAGATAAAAATTAAAAGATTGAAGACATGGTCTAATAATAGAGGGCAAAATGGTCTTTTTTGGTTTCCTCAATTCAATATTTCATTTTTCTTTATTATTGGATTTGTTTATTTAGAAATTTGGGTTTCCAGGGGTTCCCATGGCTATAATCACATGGTGGAGTTAACACGGTATGGTACAAGTTGTGTTCTTAAGGAATGTTGGTTGCCTTGAAGAGGACGCAAGTTGAGCCTAATTCTGGAACTCTAGATGTGCAGTATATTGGTAGAATAATTGAAGGTCCAGGATGGTGTAACAACCCGAAACTTTTTCCGTTTTCTGTTATGCATTTCCGTTAATTAAATTTCAGATCCATTAACTTTCTGTAAAAAATTTGGTTTAATAAAATAATCTATTTATGCTTAAATAAATTGTTTACGAGTCGAAACCAAAAATCGCGCATGAACCTGAAAATCTCGAAAATCAACATTTTTGGTCTAAAGGGGATTACGACCGTAAACTAGGTTTACGGCCGTAAACTCATTTACGACCGTAAAATGGTTTACGACCGTAAACCCTGTTTACGGTCAGTGATGAGTGGCCCCCACTTTCACCCTATAAATACGATGCCTCCGACTTCATTGGGACGTTTTTCTGGCCGCATTCTCTCCTCCTCTCTCTAAGGTTATTTAACCGTAAACTCCTTAAATCGCATTTAAGCTCCGGGAAACATCGAAAAACACCTTTTGGAGCACTTCGGAGCGTCTGGAATCAAACCTCGCATCAAAATTAGCATTCAAAACCTCGTTTTCCGAGTTTACGGTCCGAGCTTCAAAGACCGTAAACTCAGTTCTTGAGTTTACGGTCGTAAACTCAGCCACCCGCTGAAACCGTAAACTCATTTCAGACACCGTAAACTCATTTCAGAAACCGTAAACCCATCTTCAGAGACCGTAAACTCGAGTTCTAAGGCTGTAAACTCATTCCTTCGATTCATACAAGTCTCAGTAATATTCCTCAACCAAATTTAAGTGTTTTCCGACACTTTATTCATCGAAATCGCTAATTTAGATGCATATATGTATTTATTTGACAATAGGATTTCGTTAAGTGTCACGTGCAACAACTCGGGAACCTTCTTTTCAGTCAACAACTCCATGCAACAACTGTGAGTTCATACCCCAACATTTTTTCGTATTTTTAAGGTTTTCAGGGGGGAATACAAGCTAAACATAAATGTTTTTCTTATAAGCTAAACATAAATGTTTTCAGGAATATACATAAAACTTATGCAAATTTCATACTTTTATATCCCTTTTGTACTATGTCGAGCATAAGGGACGTTTTCACGAAAATTGCGTTGTTTTTACGGATTCGATATTCGCTTCATTATTCATACAAACTATAATCAGTATAGTTGGGAATTTCTCCAAGAACTTATCAAGCATGAAAACCTTCTCTACTAAACATATGCACTGGAACAGAAACTATTTACAGTTTATATCATTGTTTTATCATGATTTTTCATAACTGTAAGTTATCATTATACGTGGTATACACTTGGATTTCAATTACGGTAGAACGCTACCGCTTTACTTGTAAACTAGATTGTACGATACTGTGAGGCACTACTTCATTATTGTACCCTTAGGTGTACAGGGATAAATCCTACCAGTGTATAACCAGAGTCTCCTGGAGGGAGAGCGTGAGGTTTGTGAATAGATCTATTCGGGACTGACAATCCCACATCTGGACTGTTAGCTACACTTTGGCAGGCACGCCTAAGATGTACAAATGTCATTTAACGTCAACGCCTGAAGAACGTTGGAAAGGTCTCTAGTCATATCAAGCATGGTTATACGACTCACATTATGTATAAATCACCGATAGTTTACCAACCTGGTTTTCTTCAGTAGTTTTATTTATACCAAATAGAACTAAACACACTATGCATACTGGCCGAGCCAGGGTTTTCAAAAACCGAATCATTTATGCTACGGTTTTATATTTAAATACGTATACTTCATGATTAGGTTTAGCTAGTCACATGAAGTAGTATTTTGCATATCTATATGATTTTCAGTTCTTTAACATTCATGGTTGTATACGAAATCGATCACAATACGTTTTTCACAAAAGAAAATATCGGATTTTCTTGAAACTACATAATCATTTCGGCTCGCTTATCAATAAGTTTTCATTACAAATCACTGCTTATGAAGTCACCAGCTTTATGCTGATATTTTTCAAACTGCTTGTCTTCTCAGGAAATCAGTAGACAGGTACTTGTTGGATTTTCGAGGAACCGAAGCATTTAGAGATTTTAAGTTTTTATTTTGTAAAACTATTGGATGTATTTCAAACTGAGTTTCAAACAGATGTAAACGTTTTTATTCAAATATTCACTGTAATGGTTGTGTTGCTATGATTGTTGTTATTCATTGGTTGTGATGCTATACATGACGTCCTCCGCCCCGGAACGTTTCCGCCATCGGTTTCGGGGTGTGGCAGATTGGTATCAGAGCCCATGTTTATAGCGAACTAATATACCGAACCTTACGTGGTATACAACTATAAACACTAAGGGGCCTAAGTGCTCTACGCTAAAAGTATACTTTCAAAATATAAGTATTTTTATAAGAAATATACGAGCATGCATACATAACAGGATTCGTGTCGCTAGTAGAACGGAACAAAAGTATTTGGATGCTGGAACGCTGCGGTTAAACCTAGGCAGTTATTTAATCATGTCTAGGGTGAATATAGCCTGATCAACTATATTCAGCCGAGACATGACCAACATGTGTTTGGGGGTGACTGTGGTGCTAGAGCAAGCCTAAAACTTACCAAAATCATCTCACATAAAATGCTATAGGAGTATTTTCGCTAGAGCCAAACTTAGTACGCGAATTCACTATAAGTGTTGCTACATCTCCTTCCTTAAGCGATACTTACTGTGTTAGTAACCTTTCTATGATTATCACTCGGTAGAATGCTTTCATTATCAGGATGAGATATATTTTGTTTCTTTTATATATATCTCGAGGACTTACCATCATCTTCTTCCTAATTGTTCTAGAACAAGATGTCTCCCCGACCAAGACCCATCAGAATGAATAATGACACTCCGCCACCACCACCACCACCTCCTCAGTTCGACCCTGTCATGTTCCAGGCAGCAGTTACCGCCGCCGTGACTGTAGCAATGACACAAGTAAACACTGGAGAAGCTGGAGGTGGAACCGACCCACAGAGATAAGATGGAAGTCAGGGACATCAGAAAGAGTGTTCCTATAAGGACTTCATGACTGCGAAACCCAAGTCCTTCGATGGAAAGGGAGGTGTCATCGCCCTGACTCGATGGTTCGAAAAGATCGAATCCATCTTTGAAATTTGCGTATGTTCTGAAGCCAACAAGGTGAAGTTTGCCGCTTACACCTTCACTGACAGAGCCTTGACCTGGTGGAATGGTCAAGTCAAAACCCTAACCCTGCCAGTGGCTAATGCCATGGGTTGGGAAAGGCTTAAGGAGCTCATGCTAGCGGAGTACTGCCCAGGGGCGAAGTGCAAAAGTTGGAGCACGGACTCTGGAACTTGAAGATGAAGGGTTCCAACATCGCTGCTTACACTACTAGATTCTGTGATCTGGCGCTTCTCTGTCCGGGAATGGTCACCCCGAAAAGCAAGAAAATCGAGAGGTACATCTGGGGACTGACACAACCTACCAAAGGAAACGTCTTGGCTGCTAGGCCAACTACGTTCGAAAGCGCCAAGGATCTGGCACAAACTTTGATCGATCATGGAATCGATCTGGATGAAGTGACAATTGTCCCTAGACCCCAAAAGGATAGCGGTGGGAAGAAGAAGAATTCTGGCAATAAGCGAAAGGGTCAGTCTTCGCAGGAGCCCTCCAAGAAACAACAAATAGTAGTAGTTCATGTTGCTACTGCTCCTGCTGCTGCTCCCACTGCTGTTCCAACCACCCAATCCCCTACAGGTAGTTATGCTGGAAAACTGCCTTTGTGCACCAAGTGTAACTTCCATCATCACGGGCCCTGCCATGAGTTGATCTGCAACAACTGTGGGAAGAAGGGACACACAACTCAATACTACAAGACACCGGCTCAACCAACCAACCAGGCCCCGGGGGCGGGCGCTGGTCAAACTTGTTATGGATGTGGAGAGGCTGGGCACTACAGGAGAAACTACCCCAAGGCAACAACTGGTGGCAATACAGGTAGAGTTTTGGCTATGGGCTAGAATGAAGCAGTTGCTGATCCTACCGTTGTTACGGGTACGTTCCTCCTTGACAACTCTTATGCATGCATACTCTTCGATTCTGGTGCGAAGAGGAGTTTTGTTAGTCATTCATTCAAACATCTAATCAAAGGTAAATCCCAACCTTTAACCGAAACATTTACCGTCGAGATGGCTAACTGAAAGAAGGAGAGCACTAACGACATATTCATAGGCTGCACTCTTACTCTAGACAATTATTCTTTTCCTATCGATCTTATGCCTGTGTCCATCAAGAGCTTCGACATCATTATCGGCATGGACTGGTTAAGCTCCAATCATGTTGATATTCTTTGCTTCGAGAAGGCTGTCCGTCTCAATCTTCCTTCTGGCGAAACCCTCATGATTTATGGTGATAAGCTCAGTTCGAACCTCCGTATCATTTCGTGCATCAAAGCTCAAAAATATCTACGGAAGGAGTGTCATGCATTCCTAGCTCATGTTGTAGACGAAACGCGAAAAGTTAGAGACCTCGAGAGCATCCCCGAAGTTTGTAACTTTCCTGATGTCTTCCCTGAAGATTTCCTAGGAATCCCTCCCGAGCGTCAAGTGGAGTTCCGTATCGAATTGATCCCCGGAGCTACTCCGGTAGCTAAATCTCCATACCGTTTAGCGCCAACAGAAATGCAAGAATTATCCAGCCAGCTTAATGAGCTGATCAGCAAAGGATTCATAATGCCGAGTTCCTCACCCTGGGGAGCTCTGATCTTATTCGTGAAAAAAAAAGATGGATCCTTTAGGATGTGTATTGACTACCGGGAGCTGAATAAGCTGACCATCAAGAACCGATATCCCTTACCCATAATCGACGATCTCTTTGACCAACTTCAGGGGGCCAGTTATTTTTCAAAGATCGATCTAAGATCAGGGTACCATCAGTTGCGAGTTCATGAGAATGATGTGCCTAAAACAACATTCCGAACTCGGTATGGACACTACGAGTTCGTAGTACTGCCCTTTGGTCTAACTAATGCACCGGCAACATTCATGGACCTGATGAATCAGGCGTGCCACTCTTTCTTAGACAAGTTTGTGATTGTGTTCATTGACGACATACTTGTCTATTCGTGGAGTGAGGACGACCATAAACAACACTTAAGGCAGGTGTTTGAAACGTTAAGGGCAGAAAAGTTGTACGCGAAATTCTCGAAGTGCGAATTCTGGATCAGGCAGGTGAATTTCCTTGGACACGTGATTAGCAAGGAAAGGATACACGTTGACCCATCCAAGATCAAAGCGATTGAGAATTGGTCTGCACCGAAGACACCCACAGAAATCCGGCAATTCTTGTGTCTTGCGGGCTACTATCGCATATTCATCCAAAACTTCTCCAGAATCGCTAAGCCTTTAACTACCCTGACACAAAAGGGTGTAACCTTCAGTTGGGGAGTCAAGCAAGACACTGCGTTTCAAACATTGAAGCAGGTCCTGTGCAACGCACCTGTCTTGTCCCTGCCCGAAGGGATGGAAGACTTCGTGGTCTACTGCGATGCATCCATTCAGGGCCTAGGCTGTGTGCTCATGCAACGAGGAAAGGTTATCGCCTATGCCTCGAGGCAGTTGAAAACACATGAGGTCAATTACACAACTCATGATTTGGAGTTGGGAGTAGTGGTCTTTGCGTTAAAGATCTGGAGACACTATCTCTATGGAACCAAGTGCACTATCTTCACCGACCATAAGAGCTTACATCACATCTTTAATCAGAAAGAGTTAAACATGAGACAGCGACGATGGGTTGAGATACTTAGTGACTACGAGTGCAAAATTCGCTACCATCCCGACAAGGCCAATGTGGTAGCAGACGCCCTCAGTCGAAAGGAGTATTTAGGGCATAAGGTGAAGGCACTAACAATGACCATCCATTCCCACCTGTCCGTGCAGATCAGAGAGGCTCAGCTAGAAGCCTTAAAACCCGAGAACTTGACAGGGGAAGCCTTGCGAGGAATGGACAAAAACTTGGAGGTCAAAGAAGACAGAGTGTACTATTTCATGAACCGAATCTGGACCCCAAAGTTTGGTGGTTACAGAGAGGTTGTCATGAATGAGGCGCACAAGACTAAATACTCCGTTCACCTAGGTTCGGATAAGATGTACCTGGATCTCAAACAACTCTATTGGTGGCCAAACATGAAAGCAAAGATTGCTACCTTCGTGGGCAAGTGCCTGACTTGCGCCATGGTGAAGGTTGAATATCAAAAACCCTCAGGTTTACTTCAACAGCCAGAAATACCTGAGTGGAAGTGGGAAAGGATAGCCATGGATTTTATCACCAAGTTACCCAGGTCTCCGAGTGGGCACGATGCCATCTGGGTAATTGTCGATCGGTTGACGAAGTCCGCCCACTTCTTGCCAATCAAAGAAAGCTTCAAGATGGAGATACTCACACGGATCTACCTTCAAGAAATAGTTCGCCTTCATGGTGTACCTTCATCCATTATCTCCGATCGAGACAACAAGTTTATATCGAGGTTCTGGCAGTCTTTACAGAAGGCTCTTGGAACTAAATTGGATATGAGCACGGCTTATCATCCGCAAACTGATGGACAGAGTGAGAGAACAATTCAGACCTTGGAAGATATGTTGAGAGTCTGCGTCATTGACTTCGGCGCGTCATGGGATACTTATCTTCCTTTGGTTGAATTTTCCTACAACAACAGCTATCATACCGGCATCAAGGTTGCGCCGTTTGAAGCCCTCTATGGCCGTAAGTGGAGATCCCCTCTATGTTGGGCTGAGGTGGGCGACACACAGCTAGCCAGGGGTCAAATCCCCGACAGTACTCTCACCGGTCCTGAAATCATTCGAGAGACAACGGAGAATATTGTACAAATCCGGGAACGACTGAAAGCTTCACGAGACATGCAAAAGAGCTACGCCGATAAGAGACGAAAACCCTTGGAGTTCCAGGTTGGTGATCGTGTCCTTCTGAAGGTCTCACCCTGGAAAGGCATGATACGCTTCGGAAAGCGTGGAAAGCTAAACCCAAGGTACATCGGACCATTCGAGATCCTTGCTAAGATCGGTCTCGTAGCATACAAACTCCTGTTACCGCAAGAGATTAACAACATCCATCCTGTTTTCCACGTATCGAACCTAAAGAAGTGTCTGTCCGATGAGACACTTGTGATTCCTCTCGACGAGATTGAAATCAACGAGAACCTCAACTTCGTGGAAGAACCTGTCAAAATCATGGATCGGGAAGTCAAACGAACGAAACAAAGTCGCATCCCTATAGTGAAGGTCCGCTGGAATGCCAAGTGGGGGCCTGAATTCACGTGGGAGCGCGAAGATCAAATGAAATAGAAGTATCCGCATCTCTTTCCTAATCCATGATTTGTATTCTAGGTTACGGTCCGAGCTTCAAAGACCGTAAACTCAATTCTTGAGTTTACGGTCGTAAACTCAGCCAGCTGCTGAAACCGTAAATTCATTTCAGAAACCGTAAACTCATTTCAGAAACTATAAACCCATCTTCAGAGACCGTAAACTCGAGTTCTAAGGCTGCAAACTCATTCCTTCGATTCAAACAAGTCTCGGTAACATTCCTTAACCAAATTCAAGTGTTTTCCGACACTTTATTCATCGAAATCGCTAATTTAGATGCATATATGTATTTATTTGACAATAGGATTTTGTTAAGTGTCACGTGCAACAACTCGGGAACCTTCTTTTCAGTCAACAATTCCACGCAACAACTGTGAGTTCATACCCCTACGTTTTTCCGTATTTTTAAGGTTTTCAGGGGGAATACAAGCTAAACATAAATGTTTTTCTTATAAGCTAAACATAAATGTTTTTAGGAATATACATAAAACTTATGCAAAATTTCATACTTTTATTTCCCTTTTGTACTATGTCGAGCATAAGGGACGTTTTCACGAAAATTGCATAGTTTTTACGGATTCGATATTCGCTTCATTATTCATACAAACTATAATCGGTATAGTTGGGAATTTCTCTAAGAACTTATCAAGCATGAAAACTTTCTCTACTAAACATATGCACTGGAACAGAAACTATTTACAGTTTATATCATTGTTTTATCATGATTTTTCATAACTGTAAGTTATCATTATACGTGGTATACACTCGGATTTCCATTACGGTAGAACGCTACTGCTTTACTTGTAAACTAGATTGTACGATACTGTGAGGCGCTACTTCATTACTGTACCCTTAGGTGTACAGGGATAAATCCTACAACTGTATAACCAGAGTCTCCTGGAGGGAGAGCGTGAGGTTTGTGAATAGATCTATTCAGGACTGACAATCTCACATCTGGACTATTAGCTACACTTTGGCGGGCACGCCTAAGATGTACAAATGTCATTTAACGTCAAAGCTTGAAGAACGTTGGAAAGGTCTCTAGTCATATCAAGCATGGTTATACGACTCACATTATGTATAAATCACCGATAGTTTACCAACCTGGTTTTCTTTAGTAGTTTTATTTATACCAAATAGAACTAAACACACTATGCATACTGGCCGAGCCAGGGTTTTCAAAAACCGAATTATTTATGCTACAGTTTTATATTTAAATACGTATACTTCATGATTAGCCTTAGCTAGTCACATGAAGTAGTATTTTGCATATCTATACGATTTTCAGTTCTTTAACATTCATGGTTGTATACGAAATCGATCACAGTACGTTTTTCACAAAAGAAAATATCGGATTTTCTTGAAACTACATAATCATTTTGACTCGCTTATCAATAAGTTTTCATTACAAATTACTGCTTATGAACTCACCAGCTTTATGCTGATATTTTTCAAACTGCTTGTCTTCTTAGGAAATCAGTAGACAGGTACTTGTTGGATTTTTGAGGAACCGAAGCATTTAGAGATTTTAAGTTTTTATTTTGTAAAACTATTGGATGTATTTCAAACTGAGTTTCAAAGAGATGTAAATGTTTTTATTCAAATATTCACTGTAGTGGTTGTGTTGCTATGATTGCTGTTATTCATTGGTTGTGATGCTATACATGACGTCCTCCGCCCCGGAATGTTTCCGCCATCGGTTTCAGGGTGTGACAGAAGGCTGCAAAGTGTTTTTAGTGTTTAACATGAGTTTTGTGTAGAACCAACCTTCAACTACATTTAGTGGTAACCAAGCTTTCCAAAGTATTATAAGTAACAATTTGATTTGCCTTTTTCTCATAGGTTAGTCACGATTAATGTATTGTAAGGAGATTTAGTTGTGGTTATTGTTTAGTGGCATTAAAATATTTTTCTTAAAAAAGAGGAATTGGTAATTTTTCTTAAAAAAGAAAACGAGTTTTAAAAATATTTTTGTAAATGGAAGGAAATTTCTAAAAGGATTTTTGTAAATACAAAGGGGGTGTGATGCATTCATCGGTCGAGCTCAAGTAAGTGATTCCCAGAATACCCATACATGTTTGTTATGATTATATGTTATGAGAATTGCATGCTAGGATGATGCTAGGGATACTTTCAGGAATTTCATGATAGATTGGCATGATATGTGATGCCTTGTAGCCTAGGGATCATTGGATGCTATGCTGGAATGGGAATATGTATCGGTATTAGATTGATTGATTTGGCCTTATTTCCCGTTCCTCATTTGGTTGTGGTCCTAGGGTAGAGTCTTTTATTCGACAATCTATTTGATCTTGTATTGTGTATAATTTGCATGTATAAGGTAACCGACAATGAGAGTGGAAGTTCCTAGTATGAGTTGTAGTATGTGAGTTTGAATGTTCTGCGGTTATTTTATGGATTGGAGTGCTACTACACGAATGTTGCTTGCTTCGTGCTTTGTGGGACTCTTAAGTGACGTGAGTTAGCTATTAAGTGAATATGTTAAGTCACATGTAATAAAGGTCGAATAATCTCAGAGTAATGGATTTGACACTATTGCGCAACTCTTATTTGAGTCTAATCGTTGTAGGGATGATTCTTTTACTTGAAGGATTATATAAGCTTTTTTGAATGTGATTGTATTCATGAGGTAGCTAACTGACATTATGGGGAGTTCTTTAGCAGGTAATGGCAGGGTGAGGTCGAAAACCTATGAAAGCCTAGGAAGTGCTTCAGTGGGGTTTAGTTGTTCTGTTCATCGAGCATTTGGAGTAACAATTGAGAATGTGACTTAGAGGATTTAGGGTGATTCTTGAGGAAAGTATGGATAGGCGTGGAAGGTAGTATTGGGACCGTACTAGTGAAAACACAGGATCGATACTCGAATCGGGGAGAGTCTTGGAGAATTTAGGAAGCCTGTGGGATGAGGATTCATGGATATGTTTTGATCATTTGGGCTTTGTATAGTTGGGTCGTGGATGGGAAGGGTAAAATGGTTTTTTTCCCTTATTAAGATAAAAGATGATTTGGACCATTCTTTATGTGTTAAAACCTCAATTATTAACTAGGGTTGATTTTGGGTTATGATCAGTGTGAGGAGCCATGGTAGCAATAACTCGAGTGTGTGGTTCGGTATCTTCAGTTAGAGGTGAGTCTTCTCATTGTGCTTGTGGGTCGAGGGCACCAATGTCAACCCACTAAATTGTGTATGTAGGATGCTAACTGTCTTTGTGACTCTAGCACATTTGTATGAATAGGTTGAAATAAACCTTAGGGATGGGCCCATTATTGTATGATTGGGTTGAAATAAACCCCAAGGTTGGGCCCATAAGTATGTGATGGGTTGAAAGAGACCTCAGGGATAGGCCGCATGGCTAGGTCCATGATTGTATATTGGGTTGGAGTATACCCCACGGCTAGCCCCAGTTGTATGTTTGATATGTGGTACTTTGGGGAACTCACTATGCTTTGTGTTTACAATTTATGTTTATGGTTTTAGGTACTTCAGTTACAAAAGGGAAGAACCCGATGTGATGGCACATCATCCCCCTCATGATTCTGCACTTGTGGCTATTTGTACTATGATGTTTTTGACATTTTTGTATTGTGGTCGAATTTGATACATTTGATGTATGGAACTAATGGTTTTTAAGATGATTTTTTTATCATTGTTTTTGGGTTGTTGCATGTGGTTTATTATATTTTGGTTTGTGGAACCGGTTTACACAAATGAAAATTTTTTATAATGATTTTTAGGTTGTTACAGAGTGTTAAGAGGTTTAGGGGTGAGGAGAATGTAAGGGTGAGTATGGGTGCACAAGTAAGATGGATGGGTGTGGATGGGTAGGGGTGGATATGGGTAAGGCAGGTATGGTGGGGGTGGGGTAGGTATGCGAGTGGCTAAGGTGGCTAGGTTTAGGTATGGATGGGAGTGGGTGATGTGGATATGTAAGGGGTGTGATGTCTAGGTTAGGTAAGGATGGGGTGGATATAGGTAGTAGGGGTATGTCGGGTTGGGTAGCATGAAGTGGGTGAGATATGGGTGTAATTATGGGTAGGTGTAGGTGTGGGGGTTGATTTGGGTGGGTGTGGGTGAGGATAGGTGTGGTTAGTGGTTGGTGAGGTGGGGGTGTGGGTGGGGTTGGGTATGTGCTTTTATATATCTTAGAAAACTTTTAGAAATAGAAAACTGTGAAAAACAATAATTATCATTTTTCCAAGTTCATTGTAATTTTGGAAAATAAAGAATTCTTGTTTTTACAGATTTTTTTAGAAAAATCAGCAAACCAAATGCATTTCAAAAATTTCACTTTTCTTGGAAAACTTTTCTTGATAAACTAGAGAATTTTCCACAACCAAGCGCAACATAACTTCTTACAAATCTGACCTTGTCTGTTTTTTCTTTACATGTGGCATTAAACCAATGGTTGTATCAGAACATTGAGGCAATTGTATCTATGTTTGATGATCTGCATGACCTACACATATTTAAGACTCGACCCATTTTGGAACCTGAAAGACTTTCTCTATTAATTTGTTCCTACTAGATTATCAATTATGTTATTCCGTCCCCATTAAGTTCATGAAGTAAAAAGAGAAAAGAAATCAAATATTTTTCTACTTTTCATTCCTACCTAAGTTCTTATACATTTAAAATTGTGATAAGTGTTAAATTTATTTTTCAATAACATTTTAAAACACTTCTAACAATCTTAAATGGGATGTTGTTATTCACACCCGAAACTAGGCTCAAAACCATTTTTAAAAGTCAAAAACCACTTTCACTTGGCTAAGTGGTTGGCTATAAAGACACCTCATTACGAGAAAAACAAAAAAAACCTTACTATAATATTACTATTAATTAATAAAATTTACATTTATAGTCCTTCATACTATACATTCATTTCAATTTCGATTTTTGCATTTTTAAATATAAAAAATTCATAAATATACGAACAAATTTTACATATATAGTCATTTACTTTATATATTATTTTATATTATAATGCTTTATATTGTTTAATAAAAATAATATTATATGTATGATTTTTATTTAACATATTATGTTTAATATATATATATATATATATATATATATATATATATATATATATATATATATATATATATATATATATATATATATATATATATATATATATATATATATATATGTTAAAAAAGTCCTAAGTTAGCAACAGTAAACTTCATGCTGTTTGGTCAGAAGCGGCCCTTTGTTTATGGTGGTTTGTCATTTCCTGGATTTTTTACTGAGTATTTTCGTTTTGGGCAATTTATGGCATTATATCGATTCTTTATGGACACGTGTTTCTTGTATCTTTTCTTCACCGTTTTTTCCGCTCAATCAGTGTTTGATTGCTGTTATTGTTTTCCGATCTTTATTTCACCGACATTCCTTTTGTATCTCTGTTTGTATCTATCTATCGATCTCTTCCCTTTTATTCACAATGAGTTCTTCCAGACACCACCACCATTATAGATCGATAACGACACTCGATTGTCTTCATCTTCGTCTTCATATCTTGGTTAGGATTTCAGTCTGATTTGTCTACTGTCTTCATCTTCGTCTACATCTTCTCCGTATCTTGGTTAGGATTTCAGTCCGAGATAAAGAATCGATTGACAAAGATGGAGTTCACCTTTTACCTTCGTTGAATTTCAGTTAGGAACAGATTGCGGTTTGCACGTTTGATTCCCGTTGTCACACTCTATTGCGCCACTCTATCAAAGTCTAGGTCAATCATTTTCTCTTCCCCATATGTCTTATATTGTTTTTTTTTTCTGTCGTTTTTCTTTCAGATTACATTATATGAAAAGTTGTTTGGGTGAAGAAATCATATACAGAAGTGTCATCTTCTACAACGGCTTTATGATGCATATTACCTGTTTGATAAAATGTTTGAGAAAGAAGTCAGCCACATAATTGTTATTTACAATTATCAAAGCAATCAATTGGTTTTTCGTTTGCTACCCCATCACTCCCCCAAGGTCCATCGCACCTTTTTTTTTTTCTCTCTCTCTCTCTCTCTCTCTCTCTTTTTTTTTTTTTTTTTTTTTTTTTTTTTTTTTTTTTTTTTTTTTTTTTTATAAAAAAGGAAGTCATACGAAATTCTTTTGATGCAGGGTGCCAAAACTCATTCAAAATTCTTGAATCATTAACATGATAAATGTGTAATATGTATGTTCATGTTTGGGATTTCTTAACCAGAAAGAAGAGATATAAACAATAAAGTGGGTTTTAGAAGTTCAAAAAAATTCATTCATAAATCTTGAATATAAGATCATGTTTTCATTTCTAAATCTTGAATCTTTAAGATGATAAATGTCTAACTTTTATGTTTTCACTCAATAATCTTGATCTTTATGAAGGCAAGTGTGTAATTTTCATGTTCCAGTTTGCTTTGTGTTTCAGTAGAAAGAAAGAATCAAAAATTAAAAAATGGGTTTTAAAAAAAAAACAAAATTAAAGAAAATTTATTCGTAAATCTTAAATCTTTCATATAGTAACTATCTAATTTATATGTTTCAGTTTGCTTTCTCATGGATCAGATCTTTGAGATTATTTTACCAAAAAAACAACAAAGAGGTAACAAAAAGTGAATTCCCCCAATGGAGGTATTGCATTTACATAATTACTTGCACTATCTACCCCAATGGTGTACGCTATGTTGAGGTTTCCTAAATGATATATAAAATCGACTTACCTTATTATGACAATTTCAACAACAAGCTGGTATTCTTTTTGCCTTTTCCTATGTTTTGAAATTTAGGGTTTTCCCACAAGAGGTTCATGTTTTAATTTAAACCACATAAATTAATCACTTGATTTTGATTATTTATTGTGTAAATCTTTTATAACTGTAGGATATAATTTCCGTTTCCATTTTGCAAGAAATAACAACCTGATTTCATTCATTTGTCTAATAAAGAAAGAAATACATATAAAATTTCATTTTAGAATAAATTTTGTCAAATAAACATTGGTGTTTTAGCATATGTTTACAAGACTTGGAATGTATGCAGAAAATTGCACTTTACAATGTATTTTTACAAGTTTTTTGTATATTTTCCTTTTTTTCTTCTGGAAACTACAATTGCAAGGAAACATGTCAAAAAAAAAACATATCAGGTCAATCTAGCTTTGTAGTGTTTTTTATTTTAAAATTTATTGGAAAAAACTATGTTGGTAACAAATGTTATAGCAATCAAGTTGTTCAAAAACGATTTTACAGTTCTAGGACCATATCGCCCCTGCACACTGTTTTTTTATTATTAAAATTCATTTTTTACAGTTTTAGGACCATATTGCCCCTGCACAGTGTTTTTTATATTAAAAAAATTCAAATTTTATAGTTTTAGGACGATATTGCCCCTGCACACTGTTTTTATATTAATAAAATTCAATTTCTATAGTTTTAGGACGATATTGCCCATGCACTCGGTTTTTATTATTAAAAAAAAATTAATTTCTACATTTTTAGGACAATATTGCCCCTGAACACTTTATATTAATAAAACTGATTTTTTTTTACAGTTTTAGGACCATATTGCCCCTGCACACTGTTATTATATTAATGAAATTCAATTCTTAAAGTTTCAGGACCATATTGCCCCTCCACACTGTTTTTATTAGGTAGATTTTGAAGCTACAATGTTGAATAGAAAGAAGTGAAGGTAGGATGATATAATATAAAAACTAGATGAAAGTGTGTTTTTTTTGTGCTATTATTAATCCTTTATTTTATGATGGCTATTGAACTTACGTAACTTTGTAACAGTTCCATATTCACTAAATATCTTCTTACGTGTCCATAAAAATTGCATCTTAATTATCTGTTTGCTTTTCCTTCTTTAGATTCTCAAATTTTCTCAAATTCTTCCAATATTTTTGTTAGTTTTTCTTAATATTTAGAAATTCCAAATATGGGGAAAATTACTCATTGGAAGAATTTGTTTTCCTTTCTTTATAGTGATATTGTGATTATTTCATGAATTTACATCTCCAAGTGTAAAAAGTTTGGGGTTTAGGTTCTTTTAGTGATTGTAGTGGGAATGTTTGTGTGATTGATATGATTTTGATACGAAAATGCTTATGATTTTGAAAGGTTTCGGATCTAGAACGGCGGCAGTTGGCTGCTAATTTCTCATTACTGACTTCTACTAATTGATAGTTGGCACTTTTTTTATATAATTCATACACTTAATTATCACTACTTACCATTTTCCATATTCTTGGGTGATGTGGAGAATGACCTCAAAAGCTTGAGTCTTAACCTCGTGAACACTGCTCTTGATTTGCTAAGCTTGATTTGCTCTTATACAAAATATTTTCAGATTAGTCTTGCGGGCCCAGACAAGAATAAATTGCCACATCTGATGAGATGGATGGATTATATTCAGGTAACGATATTTCTATTTCTTGAGATATCATCTACTTCCTAAATATTTTTCTTTGTACAGACTTTCTAGCACATAATAACAACCTACTTTAGGTCATTTCCCATATTACGTATTATACCTTTTTTCCATCTTTTTTAAGCAATGTACCCTTTTTCTGTCCATTTTAGGCAACATACCTTAAGGCACTAAAATGATGAAATCTAAATTATGTTGCTATTTTGTGTAATTGATTTACGCTTGAGCTCAGATACATGTGCACAAGAGCAACAAAATTTTCAGTTGACGTACTTCCAAGAAATGAAGAAACCTTTTCACAGCCACCACAAGTTGAACTTGTCAACCAATCAGTTTTAAGCTTTTTCTTTTTGCCTTTTCCTTTTCCCCGGACTCACCAATTCCTCTGTAGGGCGGAATCACTAATTCCGATCCTTTTTAGGCTCCTTATTATGGTGGGATGATGACAGTTTATGGTCAACATTTTGTGAGAATCTTGACATCATATATTTTGATGAATCTGAATTCATGTCAAACTTTGTTTTTTTTTTTTTTTTGTTTTTGGAAATACAAAAACTTAATGGTTATTTCTTCACTATAAGGGATTGTTGCATAAAAGGGAACACATTTTTACTGGCTTAACCCATACTTTCCATCTTGCATATCTGTTCCATCTCCCTCATGAACTTTATTTCAAACCTCTTTATATTTTGCATATCTATTTTGTTAATGTATTTTTTCGTTTTGTTCAGATCTGTTCGATTTTCCCATTGACATCGACTGAGTAAGCATTTTATCATACATCTTTTCTTTTGATTTAACGTAGATTATTGTTTATTTATTTAAGAGTTTTTGAATTTTGTTTTCATTTTCCATTTCAACTTGACAAGACATAAAAGTCCATTTCATCCATACTTTCCTTATAATCCTTATTATATGTATTCTAGAAATTGTTTGCTTGAATAGTGATAGTATTTACACCTAACAGGACCAAACATCTAAATAGAATATCAAGGAAAATGAGGTGAAAAAAGCATTCATAGCATCGGCACACCTAACAGCTAAATTCAATAGAAAATGTCGACTTTTCACATTCTCACGTAGACGATTATCGCAACAACTTGAGCTGCTAAAAACCTAAAAACACCGCAAACCTTTCGGAAATAGTTTAGTTAAAATCCGACCCCCGCAACGCGGGGTCACTTTTCTAGTTTGTATTAAATAAAATATAGTAATTCTTAAGATACGAGACCTTGACATCTTTATTTCTTAGTTATTGTTTTTTTTAGCTTTTATTTTTTTTAATTACATTTTTTGTGAAATAGATAAATCGAACTTGTTGATCAAATTTATGTTCAAATATCATATCCAGCATCATCTTATTTGTATTATTTACATGTTTTCCGATTATATTTCACATCCAACCGTCTTTTTTATATTAATTACAAAATAGATCCTTAACTCTTAGAATTGTATATTTAGGGGTGTGCTAATATCTTGTTTTACAAGAGTCTCATTGTTTTTTATTATTCACATTCAAGCGTCTTTCTATGCGTTAATAACTTTTAATAGGTATATATTCATATTTATTTATTTTTGTTTTTTCTAACATTTTTGGGGTGTAATATTGTGTAATTAACATTTTGTTTTTTGCTTTTTTATTTTGTTTTGTGTTTAGTGATTGTACTAATTTATGGCCCATATATAGCGTTTTTTATAATATTAATAATGTTTTTCCTATTAAAAAAAAGATGTACCACGAATTGTAAGTAATAAATAATAAAAATAATTATTTCCGAGCATGAGAAATTAATGGACATGTTATGTCCTGAGGTTCTCGTACATATTTAAGTTATCAAAATAACTTTTATATATATATATATATATATATATATATATATATATATATATATATATATATATATATATATATATATATATATATATATATATAGGGATGGAGCCAAATTTTTTTTTAGGGTGTTCCTCATAAATTAGTTTGAAAACACACACACACACTAGACGTGTGCCTGCGCAAAGCGGCGGCGACAAATAGTGTCCGGACGGTGATTAATTTATTTCGGTGAATAGTTTCATTGCGACTATCGGATCAAACCATAAAAACCTTTAAGTATAACCAAGTTACAATATTGATAATTTTTTTCGTTTTTACAATCCTCAAACATTGAAAAATCCATTTATGTGTCACTTCTTTGTAAATTGCAATTAATCACTCATTTATAATGTTAACTTCTAATAACCGTAACATGTTAACTTGTTTCACAACTTTGACCGGTTTGCTGGTTTGTAACTTCAATCCGTTTTTTTTTTTTTTTTTAGTCTATTTTAGGTTGTTTTTTGTAGTCCTGAAACCATTTTAATTTATAAATTTAATGCAAATGTTTATCTATTTGTTTGTTTATTATAGCATTTTACTTTTATTTTTTAACAATGTATTTTTCAATTTTTTTATCATTACCTCTCCGGAAAATCCTATGGTGTGAAGAAAACCACCGGAACGTATCTCATCCGTATTTAATATTTTCAACCTACTAAATATACAAATGTAATATGTGTGTTGAATGGTAAGCATAAGTTGATTGTACATGATGTAGTAGGTTTGATACCTCTTAAATTTTAAGAAATGTCTAAAATGCTTTTTATATATATATATATATATATATATATATATATATATATATATATATATATATATATATATATATATATATATATATATATATATAAGTGTAACTCGGAGTTATGATTTAAAAGAAGTGGTAAAATTAAATGCATTGGATGTTCAAAAATTTGTCGTCAAATAGGCTCGAACCTATCTTGGAAGTGGATGACTGCCTCTGCTAGCTGAGCTAAAGGACTTTTATGTTAGCAATTGCACATATTGATATATATTAAGCAGTAAACAATATATAAGAAAAAAAAGGAATTTGAGGGTGGGCCTGGGGCCACCTTGGCTCTCATGTGGCTCCGCCCATATATATATATATATATATATATATATATATATATATATATATATATATATATATATATTTATTTACTAATGGTATACATATATAATAAAATTTAAAAGACTAGAGAATTAAAACTATTTACAGAGAACAGAGTATGTTTTGAAACATGTATATGAATTGAAGGAGTTATTATTTTTTCACCTAAAAAATCAAAATAGTAGAAAAAACAAATAGATAATGTAAAAAGTAATGGTCCTTAGGGTTTTTAACCTTTGTGGGTTCTTATTTGAACTTTTACGTGTGTGTATATATATATATATATATATATATATATATATATATATATATATATATATATATATATATATATATAGAGAGAGAGAGAGAGAGAGAGAGAGAGAGAGAGAGATTTTTGATTTTGTATCTTTTTTTTTTCATCTTTTGATATAAATAAACGTAATATACTATTTTTCGTAACTACATAACTATGTTAGACAAAAATAGTATACTAAAAATAACTTATTAATAAATTTTAAAGCTTTTTTTGAATGACAAATATATATATATATATATATATATATATATATATATATATATATATATATATATATATATATATATATATGTGTCATAATATTACATATTTTGTTGTTAACATGAGTGTTTTTATATTAAAATTATAACACAAATACATTTATCATCAAATAAAAGTAATATAACAATGTATATATTTATGGTCATTTAAGTTATCCAACGTTTTACTATAAATAACAAAAACTTAATTTCTTTTGTTGAGTGTAGTGTAAATAACTCTCACTACAATTAAATCAAAATAATATAATTTATATTGATGGTATTTTAAATTATCCCATATTCTACTATAAATACTTTAAACTTTATTCTTTTACTGAGTGTGGTGTAAATAAATCCTACTACGTTTATCAAGTTAGGTATAAATGAATATCTCTACGATCAATTAAAAATAATATAACTATATTTCAGTTATCCCATTTAATGCCCAACATTTTTCCATTTTGGGGTCACCATAGATCAATGCGATCGAATAAAAATAATATAATTATATTTCAGTTATATGAAAAAAAAAAACAGTTTTTGGTCTACCATAAAGTACTAAGATATTACAAAATACATAAAAGTTTAAAAAAAAGCATTTAGAAAACTAAATGAGGATTTAGGAGAATCGAAACCCTGACCTTTGGAGTGTGGATGACCAACGTATATTTTCACTCAACAAATTGTACCAAATATAAAAACAATAAACTGAAAACGAAGATATTTTAATAATAGTGAAACAGATGTAAACATTAAAATTTTAACGGCTAAACTTATAATTTTCTAGAATACTAAAAAATTAAAGGAAATAATTTCAAAGAGTTTGTCAATAAGAAACATGAGAGGAAATAGTTTACGGGTTGTTTTTGTAATTTGGATGATTTGTGAATAAAAGAAAATACTTTAGGGACAATTACTCTGTACGAAAACACAATTATAATTTGGATGCATTGTGAACAAAAAATAATTTTTAAGGGCCATTTATGAATAAAAGAAAAAGTTTAGGGACCATTACTATATATGAAAACACTGAGTTGTGTTTTCTTTTCATATATATACACACGTATAATTAAAAAATAAATAATTACTATGTGTAAAATTGTAAATGGTTAATGTCAATGATTAGACGTTTTGATTAATGTGACAAGGATGGTTTTGACTTTAGTAAAATGGTTTTCACTATGATGTATTTAAAATCCCCCTCCCTAACAAGATAAACAATTAGCATGCCATAAATACGTTTTTCATTGACTAATCACGCCCCCATTACAAGATGGAATATTGTTTAATTAAAAGATTGTTCTTATTCCTTAACCAAATACACAATTCTTCTCCTTTTGACCAAAAAGCAACTTTGGATAGAATCAAAGCATAATATTGTACAACATTATGGGTGTTTATGATATTAATATCTAACCACAATGTTATTACTTGCACAATACAATTTCTAATTAAAGGTAGGGAGAAGAATCACCAAGTTTTGACTTTTTAGGATGATTCTGTTTATACATAGATGTATTATCAATGCGATAATGAACCAGAGCTAGAATCCTCTTTTTTACTCTACTTATGCAATTACAAGAATTGAGACTAAGATTGATGTTAATGAGATGAAAATTGCATGGGACAGATACTTGCTACGTGCTATTGATCTCACATTTATACAAAACGCGTAAATACCATTTTCATCACCATAATCATGAAAAACAGCCATAGAAAGCTTGTTACGGTTTCGATGCGAAGAAAACATTATTTTCTTGAATCACTAGCTTCCATATACTAATCTTCAATTGCATAGTGATGTAGGTGGGGTGTTGAATAGCAATATGATTTGTTGATTAGGTGAAAATATGTCTGGCTTGAACTTATATGAAAATTTGATGATGTCTTATATCTCTTAATTTGTTGTTTATTGCTTGAATAAAAGTAGTGGGAACATGAACAGGAGGTTGAGAATGATAGGTGGATTCTACTTTTAATAGGAAATTGTGGAAAAGCAAAAGTCACATTTTAGAAGATCATATATATTGTGTGCCCTACCATCTTTACAGGACAACTTTCTTATTGAACAAGACTTGTTACCATTACATTAATCGAATTCCAGTGACTTATGATCTATCCATAAAGCAAGGTTTCCCACTTGAGTCATTACTTGTTGCTCTTCTTCTATGCCCAAAGTGTGAATTTTTTTAGAAAGATTCAGGTGACCAACTTAGGTTTAAAAGATTCTCAAAAGTGTTGGGAGTTTTTTCAAACTATTCGGGATATGAATTCACACACGTAATAGCAAACACACAGTAACGAAAAGTAAAACACACTAAATGCTTGGTTAAGTGTAAGATTATCAAACTACCCCTTAAGGTCGACCATTTCTTTGCAATTGTAACTAATTGTCTGATTTAGACTCTTCAACATCGCGAAAATCACTTTAAAAATTAAAATCTAAAAATTCATTTATTCCAATTTTGTCTAAGGATGTGTTAGATATTTGATTGATAATCAATCCTTTTTATCAAACTATGAATAGAATGAGATTATTTTCTTGCAATAATTGCAAGGAAAAGTCTACATTGGAAATGAAACCTTAGTGATTGCCAATTAAAGTAGAGTTAAAAAGGCAATTTGTTTGGGGATGATTTTGAAGATTCTAATAATTGTAGAAAATAACAAGAAGGACAAGCTATGTGTGGGCCATGGCCATTTCCTAATTCCTTAATTCAAGCTCAAGGTTACCTGTTGAAGTGAAAACAACACCCCCTTTAAAGTCGAGACCAATCACTAGGCTTGATATAGGGCTACATTATTTCTTAATATTGAAAATGCCTAGCAATGAATCAAACCCCCATACATTTGTTAAAAGCTCCTGTTTCCTTTATATGAAAAAATAACGCTAAAGTATTTCGTAATGTTTTTCTAATTTTTTATGAGCATTGCATGGGATCTCAAGTTTGCATAATCAACTATTAATCTTAAAAATTTACAATGAGCAATTTGTAAATCAACATGTAAATAATCAATCGTCTTGGATTTTTCATTACCAAAATAATTAACAAACTTGTTAATCTGATATACAACTGAAGGATCATAATACCTTACAACTTATATCATATCTTGGTCATATGAATTTCAATGTCCTCAACTGTCATGAGGCAACAATTTGCCACATGTTCTTCTTTCTCATCATTTGATTGATTAAGTTCTCCAGTCTACTCGTAAGTTTCAACAATAAACATTTTTTTTTCTCATAATATACTCTTAAGAGTTACCGAAAGTTTGTTAAATTTGGCACCGATGTCGATCTTAACTCACCACCATCAAGATGATGAGTTGGTAATCACTTGAGATGTAAACATTATGGTCCAAAATGGAGTGGCAGGTTTGAATCCCACTAGATTTAATCTTGGGGTGGACTACCTTTAATGAAAAAAAAGTCAATCTTAACTCGTGCAAATTGTTGTTGTGTGTCCCACCATTTGAAACATTTGTCTTTGGCTGGATTGAACTTGGCATTTGGCAATGACCTTGTCCGGTTGGTTCTCATAGTCTTCTTTTTTTAAAAAAATCCATACATAATGAAATAACCAGATATGACGAGAGAATGCGAAACATAAAGAAGAGTTTTAGTTATTAATTTTTTTTTTCTCGTATAAAATGTAAATAACCTCAAAAGTCAAAACAATTTTAGTTCATAACGGTAAACAACCCTGTATATATGAGTTCTAATAACACACCAAAAGATCTTATTCGTCTTGAACAGGATGCCGATGTATTGTTTTTTCATTTTTGGCGTGGTTTCTATCATCAAATATGATCGTTGAATAGATATTTAGTTAATAAATTGATATATTAGTGAATCCTTCAATAAATTAAAGAGTGTTCTTTCATGAATTCGAACTTATATCACCACACCTTGTCGAGTTTATAAGAAAATTAATGATATGTGGGAATAACATGTGAAAATGAAATATCATGAATTGAGATAGGTTTTAAGATGAGGTATGCTTTTTACAAGAAATCTTTCTGGATGTAGATATAAATCTGACAAGTCCACATCTTTGGCTCATCTTCTTATGCCACATGTTCACACTTAACATACGTACAAACACTTTCATGATTCAAAAATCAAAATCGTGTACAAACACAGAGAACATATAAATAATAATATGACACATATACATCTAAGAGTGATTTGAGTCATGCATACGAGTTTCACAAGTTTGTCTTCATAAGATTAAGATTGGAGTATACTTTATCTTGCTACAATATGCACATGATAGTTTTATTTATTAAATCAGTAGTTTATTTTATTTAAAGTAATTATTTAACTCATTTTTTTAATTTTTTTTAATTTTTAATTTCCCACCAGAATTCACTCAATAAAACCTACATATCCGTAAAAAAATCAAATTATATATTTGCAAATTGTTTAGTAAACTATCAAGATTAAGTTAATGACATTATGGAAAACAATTTCGATATTCGGAATTTCGGATACAGTTTTTCTTTTTTTTTTCTTTTTTTTTTTTAGAAAAGAATATATTTTATTACTCGGACTCGGAACAAAATCAACCCCCTTTACACTAACCATTTGACACTTATTCTCAAGAAAATGCAACAAGAATATGGTTCCAACGGCTTACGTCCTTTTATTGACGTTTTGATTCTTCATAAAATTCTAAGACATTAATTTGTTCATTGATCTTTAATATTGTTCACCTAATGCTAAACAACCATATCTTTAATTATACACCCATTTTCGTTTCAAATCTTTGATTGGATATATATATATATATATATATATATATATATATATATATATATATATATATATATATATATATATAGAGAGAGAGAGAGAGAGAGAGAGAGAGAGAGAGAGAGAGAGAGAAAGATAAGTTCAATTGAGAAAATAAAAAAAGTTGAGCATGAGAGAATCATTCTCAACAAATCATTTATTTTTGTCGCAAAATGCTCCGGCGTACCGGGCCGACTGAGGTTGAGTAATATATATATATATATATATATATATATATATATATATATATATATATATATATATATACACACCACCTCCCTCCGCCACAACCACCACCACCACCACAACCAACCATCACCAACAACGGCCACCTCCGTCACCACCCATCGTCACCACATTCGTATATGAATAATGACTTCTGTTATACTTATTCATATATGAATATACGTATTCACATATGAATATGCGTATTTATATATGAATATGATATGTTCAGTCGACCAGGTACACCGACCAGGTACACTGGAGCGCTTAAGCGGAAGATTCGAAATGAGTGGCCCAGATTCATTCCCTCATTTTCAATTTTTTTCTCAATTGAACCCTCCTATATATATATATATATATATATATATATATATATATATATATATATATATATATATATATATATATATATGTTCAAATGATAACATTTTTTAAATAGAGAACATTTGAGAATAAAATTTAGCCTATTACATTCGAAAACTCGCGCGTCTTTTTTTAAATTAGCTTTAGGGGTATTTCTATAACTTTGCTCTTATGAACGACTTTTCATCTAATTTTGTTTCCATATTTGACTTAACTTTGGGCGAGAGTATCGATTGAGAACATAGTGATTTGCTAGGATTTTTACGAAATTGATTCCATATCTCAGCGATTTCTATGATTTTTGTTCCTAAATTCACTGTGTTTTGTTCGTCGATTCTTATATAAGAAGTAACTGCATCGTCGTCGAAAAAGTTAGATCTAATTGTTCGTTCTATAAAAAGATAAAAATCTTCATTTTGTTTACCTTTTTTTGATTATTAAACACTTGCATTTGTATTTAATTCTTTTATTCTAGTAATCGAATAAGTAATTTAACCTTTTGAGTTCGAAATGAGTTAGGTTTAACATATTGTTCATTAAAAAAAGTAAAAATCGTCACTTTGCATAACTTAGTTTGATATATTCTATTAATCAAAACATGTTATTTAATGTTTTGAGTTTGAAAAGACTTAGATTTAACATATTGTTCATCAAAAAAGTAAAAATCGCCACTTTACAGAACTTATTTTGATTATTAAATGTTGATTTTTGCATTGTAAGTTTGAAAGGATTTAGGCTTAACATATTGTTCATTGAAAAAGTAAAAATCTTCACTTTGTAGAACTTATTTTGATAATTAAACGTCGATTCTTGCATTGTAATTGCATTTATGATGTATAAATCAAAATTATTTAGTATGAAACTAATGATTGTGATTTATGCTTGCACAAAAACCTAAGACATTCAAAAAAACATATGAATAATATATGGTTAAGTTCATATTATTTCAATTAGATGTGATTAATATCTTTTATTAACAATTTATTATAAGCTATTATAGAAACAAATGATTGAGAAAATCATATGTGATTGATATATGTTATAAACTATAATATAATGCTTTTAATTATATATGATTAATATATGTTATAATCATAAATGTTTGTCATATATTATTGAAATCATATGTGATTACTATGTTTTATATACATAAATATATTCACAATCATATTTGATTAACATATGTTATGAACATTTTCATTTTATATTATAGTGTTTTAAATTATATATTATTAATATCTGTTGTAATAATAAATATTTATGTTGTTAATGATAGGTTATGTTGTCTGACAATGTATTTTACAAGCGATAATGTGAATTTCCTAAGAAATGATTATCAAATTAGTACTTTTGTTGAGAGTATTAAAGATGTTGAACATTCAAGTCATCAAAACAAGAACTACAGTGTTTCAGGTAAATTTTATTTTAAATACTTATTTAATCAGTTATGATTATATAAGTAATTTATTGTTTTTTTAATTCTTGATGTATTTAGAACTGAATATATTTTGTTAATATTATGTGATTATTCATTATTTTTTTAATAACTCTGTTTAATATAGTATTAATCATATGTGATTATCCATTTTTTGATATTTGAATAACTATCGACAGATGTTTAGTTTATCTATGTTCAATTCTTTCTTGTAATCACATATGATTATATAAGGAATTTATTATTAATAACATGTGATTGTTTGATTATATAGGTGAATTTTCTACTTCTTCTAATGATGCACATTCAAGTGGTAGGATGAGTACAAGTTGTGTATCAGATTTTTACATGTCAGAGGTTCTACATGTAACATCCATAAAATTCATGAAAAATTTTATACTTTTAAAACCAACCCATAAATCATCATTGTTTACCAAATAATTTTCAAAACATGTTCAATATCAGAGTTTTTCGAAAATCATAAAACAAAACAAGAGGAGCTGCACAATCACGCCTTCGCCTTCCCGCGATCATCTGAGGTACCTCAAACATAACCCAAAACTATAAGCCCAAAGCTTAGTGAGTTCCCCCAAAATACCAACACATAACAAATAACACATATACAATAACAACATGCAATGGGTCCACAACTAACAGATTGGATTACCCCTTAGCGCACAACATAAGTCTGGCTTGCTCTCGACCCACAGCTTATGTCTGGCTTGCTCCCCGACCATATCAGTCCTCGGAATGAATACCACTAATCCCTCAGTATGATTCTGGCATGCCCTTCCCGACCCTCAGCTCGTATCTGGAATGCTCATGAGCCCGCAGTATGAGTCTGGCATGCCCTTCCCGACCCTCAGCTCATATCTAGATTGCTCCAGGGTTTGTTGGCTACCGCACAGAGCAGTACAACCTCAACCCAAACCACATAATATGTCGACATATAACTGATAATAACATACATAGATAATAAGACAATATCACAGGTAGTCCTACAGATCTACCAGACTAGCATATCAAAACTAGCATGCATATCTATTCTATACTCATCATATCAATGAATATCAGGTTATCAAATCAATGGGCCAACCTTGGTGCCTTCGACCTGTGAGTACAGTGATGAAAACTCACCTTGCAGACTGAATAGAACTGATGAGGTCCAACTCTGAAATCTCAGTTCTCTAACTGATACCTGTTTCCACCAAGTGACCAATTCCATCAAGATCCCAAAATACCCAAAATAACCTCAAGGTCCAACTTGGTCAAAGTTAACGGTCAAGGTCAAAAGTCCATGTTGACCCAACACGCCGTGTTCCTCTTGGCCATGCCGTGTTCCGCGAGCATCCAAACAGTCAGGGAAAACCTTAGCCAATACGCCGTGTTCGCTAGAGTTCCAATAACTTAATACATTCAGCTGCCTTTTCGACTCCAAGAGCTCCAAAGCTCAGATCTAGACCGAAATTTGATTAGGAAGGATAAAGTTTCCAACTTTATCCATTGGGACTACCAAAAAGGTCAAAAACCCAAATCATAAGCTTGATAATGCAAGGGATTAACCACAATACACTTAATCCTTAAGATCTGAAGTCCATCCTTTCCAGAAGAGATTCTAACACCTAAACCCTCCCAAAGATTGGTGCTTTTTAGACATACATGTCCAATGTACGTCTTGAACCCATATTAGGTCAAATGAGGATTTATGACCTAATCTCTATGCATGGTATCAAAACTTGATTATAGACGAGATCGAAGACACTACTAGGTCACCTTGACTTGGAGATTCATAAAGTTGCAAACTTTATGAGATCCAACCATTGCAACATTCAAGAAAAAGGAGAAAAAGGGACAAAAGTCAAGATCTAACAACTTTGAATGATAAAAATTTGGTATTGGACACTTACAAAGGTCCTAAAGAGTGCCAAACTAAAGATTGGGGCTTGCTTGTTGGATCTTTGCTTTCTTCTTCCACCTTCTTCCTTCTTTTAGCCTCAAAACACCAAACTAGCTTCACAAATAGGAGAGAGAATGATTAGGTTTTCTTTTAGGGGTTGAGGAGTTGATGGGGGCTGAGGGTGAACAAACCCTAGCCTCCACATTCCTTTAAATAGAGAGAAAAACCCGAAATATTAGGGTTTCATTCCAAGAGGAAACACGCTGTGTTACCCAAAATGAAACCCACGCCTTCTCATACCTAGAAACGCAGTGTCCAACCTCAATTATACCCAAGGTTGCTACCACTTAACCAATTGACATGAAATAGAGTTATAGGGATGAATTTAGAAGTACTTGAACATCAGGATGTTACACTACATAATATCAAACCAGATGTCCCGATGAGTTTAAACCTACTAAGTCAATAAGGTTCAAAGGTGTTCTTGATGGAGTTAATTTTTATAAAAGATAAGCAGAGAAGGATGGTTTTCATGTTCGTATATACACATTAAGGAAAGATAGTGATATAATAAAGCAAAAATACGTGGTTTGCAACAAGATGGGTAAACCAAAAATGAATCTAATGGAACGTAATACAATCTACAAGGTGATAGATTGTAAAGCTAAAATTATTATGAAACATGTCAAAGAAATGGGTGAGTATAGTTTTGATAAGTTTCAAGAAATACACAACCACAAGCTTGAAGATACATTTCACTTGAAAATTTCAAGGAGTCTTTCATATTCTGACAAAGAGCTCATTAGTCGGGCTTCTATAGTGAAAATGGGTGCTACAAAAGCTTACAATCTCAAATCAACCTTGAAAGGCGGTTTTGAGCATGTAAGGGGCAAGGATGTAGATTACAAAATTTTCAAGAGGGGTATGGGCTCCATTATTCGATTCAAAGATGCTCATCTTATTGTGAACAAGATGACTGATCGAAAAAACAACTATCCAAATTATTCTTTTTATTATATATGCGATGAGAATCAAGTCTTAAATACAATGTTTTGGGCTGATGAAACAAATAAAGCATAGTACAGTGAATTTGGAGATGTTATGTCGTTTGATGCAACTTTTTGTATCTAGTCATATCTGATTGATTAATGCTCAACAAGTCTACTGATGAAATTATTTTTCTAATCACATTTGATTTATCATTTGTCAACAAGTATACATATGTGATTATGATTGTAATCATATGTGATTATAATCTACAAGCATGCCGATTTGATTTTGTGTTTAATCAAATGTGATTAGTATCATTATTTTTAATTTGTTGGTAATTTCTAAATATGGTTAATTGTATTTTGATTATGTCGTTATATATGAAATAGGTATGCATTGATTTTTGTTCCATTCACTGTCATTAATCATTATAAATCATTTGTTACTGTCGGAGCTAGGTTGTTAAGCACGAAGGATGTGGATTCGTAAACAGTATGGATGAAGTAAGAAAAAGTACATAAGGAATGATAAAGAAAAACTTGGTTACGGGAACCGAAGGTTAGGCCACCTACTTTAGTATAGCTACACCTATAAGTGGCTACTTGAACAATTTCTGAAGCCCCATTCAAATAAAAAACCATTACTGATTTTAACTGATCAAGATGCAACACTAAAGCAAGCCGTTGAGTCTGTTTTTTTTATCAATCAAAGCACAGATCGTGTATATAGCATATCATGAAGAAACTGCCAAAAAAAGGTATTTTTGTCTAGTTTTTCTTTTGTTTACTCAGATGTGTATAATCAAACATGATTTTACACAAAATGTTTAAGTTAATCATAAAATCAAATATGATTAAACAAAGTCTATCTTTTTATTGTATGTTTTAATCATATGTGATTGAATATCTTTCGATATATAAAAATGTATAATCATATGTGATTAAAACATTTAAGATTATACCAGATGTTAATCATATATGATTTAAAACAATTTATTATAAATGTTACTGTTTCTATTAGTTTATAATCGTATGAGATTAAAGCACAATTGTTTTTATTTATGCATATAATTACATATGTTTAAAGCATTAAATTTATGACATGTTATTTTTTACCTTTATTTGAATATTAACTGTGAATCACATGTGATTTTTACAGCTATCTGTGGAATTTCTTAAAAGCACGGATTTCAAGAAAATATTCAATTAGCTTGTTTGGAATATTTATATCGAGCGTGATATTTTCAAGTGGAATTGGGAAGTTTTGATGAAAAAATTTAATCATGAAGATGAGAGATGGTTTAAAGATATTTTTGAAAATAAGGAAGTATGGGTACATGCATATTTCAATGATTTTCCAAGGTGTGGGTTGATAAAGTTAACATCAAGGTATGAGAGTATCAATTCCTTTTTCAATGTATATTCACAAACCGAAAATTTCCTTCTAAATTTCATGATGAATTACAACAATGCTATTAAAAAGCAAAAATATACACAACGTGAGCTTGATCATAAAACGAAGGGAGCACATTATGTTTGGAAGTCACCACGTATGATAGAACAACATACAACAATGGCGTACAAGAGAAATTTGTTTTTTAAAGTTCAAAAAAAGATTTATAAATGAGGATGGTTTTGTGATGTTAAAGATTTAGGCGAGGGAGATAGATGGGAACTTATTAAAGTAATACACAAGAACCAGAAACAAGAAGTAAAAGCAACATATAATGTATTTTATTTTTGATTTAATATATTTATTTTTTATATTTATGATAATGTTTTAATCATATGTGATTTATCATAGTAAAAATAAATTTTTTACTATTAATATGTATAATCTGATTTGATTACAGTACATGTTATCACATGTGATTATAAATACATGTGATTATAAAGATAATGAGTTTTAGATGTTATCAAACAATATTTAACTGTTTAAATCGCATGTGGTTATAATCAAATGTGATTAAACTAGAGTGTAATCATATGTGATTGATGTAGGACATATATTTTATGTACATAAAAGATGGTAATCAGATGTGATTACACAAGAATGTGTGATGTTTATTTATATAATCATATTTTATTAATGTGTAATCATATGTGATTTTTTATTGCTACAAGTGGAACTAAAATATGCTGAAAAAGAAGTGAATTACACTTGTGGACATTTTAATTGTTTTGGTATACTGTACAGATATGCTTTCAGAGTATTGATGAACAATTTTTTTAATGAAATACATGAATAGTATATTCTTATGCGATGGAGAAAGGATGTAATATTTTCAAATTATCATCTATCGAGAGACTGTTTTGATGAAGAGGATGCAAATGTTACAAAACTGGTTAATGAAGTATTTTTCACTATTGAATCTGCTTTAGATATTAGAGTAAGCAGAAGCTAGCATCTTTTGCTGAAAAAACACAACTTTTGTTGAAGGATGTGAAGAATAATTATACAAGCAAAGAGTCAATCACAAATTTATATGTCCTTGAGAAACTATATAATGTTACTATTCTAGAAGAGGTGGACATTTTTGTTCCAAATGTTCAACACAATAAAAGATGTGGAAATAAGAGACTTGTTGGTGAAATAGAAAAATCAATTATGAAAGCTCAAAAGAAGCCAAAAAATGCTCAGTATTTGGTAAAAAAGAACCACACAACAGCCATACTTGTCCAAGTAAATTTGATGCTAAGAAATGATGTATAGAATTTTTATTACATTCATTTGTGATTATTAGTTTTCAATTTTTTAAGCGTACAATGTTTCATAATAGATGATAATCATATGTGATTTTAGTTCAATTTATTTTTCCTCGATCAACTTTTTTTGCTTTTGCTTTAGTGTTCTTTTTGATTTAATCTGTTTGTATATATTACAGATGGTAATCACATGTGATTTTACCAGAATAGATGGTAATCACATGTGATTTTACCATAATATGTCTTATTCTTAACAAATTTAAATCATATGTGTGATTTTGTAATGTTTTAATTTCATGTGATTTAATTATATATAAATGTATAATCAAAGATTCTTTATAATCATATGTGATTGATTTATAAATTATACAATTCATAAAATGTGCAAATCATATGTGATTTAATCTCATATATGATTCTGTAATGTGAATAAGAATGTTTGTAATAAGATATGATTTTATAGAGAAACATATTCAAATCACATGTGATTTTTTATTTGTTTCAATATTTATAATCACATATGATTTTAGAATCATATGTTACAGTGTTCATAACAAATGCAAATGATATGTGATTTTCAAAATCACATATGTGTCTAATCATATGTGATTGATATATAAATCTTACGGTGTTCATAACAAATGCAAATGATATATGATCTAATTATATGTGCTAATGACATGTGATTATCGAAATCATATGTAATGACACAAATAATCACATGTGAATCACATGACATTGTACAAAGAACAAGAGATTTTATAACTATTAGTAATAAGTTAGTTATTTATATTAAGGTCAACATATCCATCATATCATATACTTATCGTGACTTGTATTAATCATTTGCGATTTTTTTGAATATTGTCTTTTTGTAATTACATATGATTATATATATATATATATATATATATATATATATATATATATATATATATAAGACAAATCTTACACTTAATGCTATACTTATCACATATAATTATAAGAACAACAGATATTTAATCACATGTGATTAATATCCTTTATACACCAAAACAAATTCAATCACATGTGATTATCATATATGTGCTTATTTAAAATAAAACAGTTGTACATTTGTAAATCACATGTGATTTAAAATGAAACATTAATATACTGTTAAACAAAAAAATAGACATTGTTTTGTAAAGTAATAAACTAGTTATCTATATTAAGATCCACATATCCATCACACACACACACACACACACACACATATATATATATATATATATATATATATATATATATATATTCAAACATTCATCTAATTAAAAACTAAAAATAGTCTTAAAAAGTGACAAACATTTATCTAATTAGAAACTAAAATTGTCTTAATAAATCAACAAACAAATTATCCATATCAACATCATATCATCATAATCACATCCACCACTTCAGAATCTAATATCCACCACTTCACCTTCACCTTTACATTCAACACTCCACCTTCATAATAATCCACATTCACTATCTCCACCATATCTAATTAACCATATCACATGCATTTTCAAGTCAAGCTCTCCATTTTTTTTTGGATTTCACCAGATGCTTTTTTTGTATAATTTTCTCTTTTCTCTTTATCTTTTTTGTTGTATTCATGTACAAGCTCGTAGATATAATACTTCATTAAACTAATTTCAGAATTGATGATTGTGTAAGCATATCTGGTTCTTACCCAATCAAGCATCACATCTGGAATTCCTTTTTTTGGAAATCTAGTGTTGTATTCTTTTTGCCCCATATATATGTTTCCATATATCTCATTAAAAATACTTCACAATCTATTTTGATTTTTTTTTGTTTTCCATAACATATCTATTAGACTTAGTTGGAGATTTGGGTCTTCTAGGGCATGACATATTGGATGCTTGATCTCTTGTAAATTTCTTGTGAAGTATTTTTCTGAAAATTAAAAAAGAAGTAAGTTAGTCACATACGATTAAACATAGAAAAAATGTTATCAATATTTACATAATCATGTCATTACTAATGTTTATTAAAATCTAAAATCATGTCATTACTAATGTTTATTAGTATTTATTTAATCATATTTTATTACAAATATTTTAATAATCACATGTTATTACAAGCATCAAATAATGTTTTATGCTTCAATCACATGTGATTACAAATATTTTATTCAATTGTAAAACAATCAAATGTTACTTACGAGATTTGTAAGTACAAGCATGTACTTGTCTTTGATTTTTTCCCTTGAGATGTTGTCGAGTATCCATATGTTTGTATTTTTAAGATTAAAAACAAATAGGTACATGTGGGCTTCTAAGCAAATAGGGAAGAATATCTGCATTTAAATATGTATGGTCATATTTAGGAAGGATATAAACTATAATAATATTTTAATTAACTTACCAGATCAACATTTTTCATTTGAATTTTTTCTTCATCTCCATTCAACCAGTCGATGAGGTGTTGCTTGAAGATTTTGTATCTGTTCTCATCTTTTTCCTTTGCCTCCACTTCCATTTTTTCTTTCATTTCTTTATCTACCTTTTTCTTCTTGGCATATTTTGTTGGTTTTGGAATTGGCTCATCCTCGATTTACACTGTCTAAATTGAGAATCATGAGTGATTCAATGTTAGAATATTAATTTAAATAACTAATATTAATCTAGTATTAGAATCACATATGTTTAGCAGTCATTTGGATGTTGAAGACTCTTTATGGAAACAAATTTGTCTCTATCCTTCTCATTGTAGTTTAGCAATTCAGCCCATGAGTCAATTACATCCGAATAGAAATATTCTCTAGGAAACATGCTTTAAATAAATAATGGAAAATACTCATTTATTTATTGTAAATTACACTTGATCTCTGTAAATATAAAAACCATTTTGTTAGTTCATATTATTTGTATATTTATAATTGTAATCACATGTGATTGAACAATGTTGAAAACTATATTTAATAGAACTTGTAATCATATGTGATTATGTTTAGTAATCAAATGTAATTAATTAATGTTTAACAAGCATGTTAAACATTAATAAATGTAATCACATGTGATTGATTCATGTTGAGAAAGTATACTTAACATCACTTATGAATAACTTACTATACACTTCCTTGCAAGTTGAACAACCATTCTCCAAACATTTCCTCTTCAGATGTCAACTTTGTTTTCAATAAAATGGCTCGTTCTTTATATGGATACATCCTTACTTCTGCTATTTTCATTTTCCTCGTTTGGCAAGGTTGTTCCATGATATTTTGGTTTTTTGAATCATCAGGCATAATTTGTGTTTTTGGTTTTTTAGCTTGAACTTCATCCACTATAGGTTTCTGTGATTGTTATTATACATAAAACATAAAATTAAATGAAGAGGAAATGTGATTACATTTATAAACATATGTGATTGTAAGTTTAAAAAACAAGAAATATTTCCTGAGGTGGTGTTAGCTGACTTATGTTCAAATCATTTGATGGCATTAGGATCATGTCTTAAACTTCTTCCACTATAGATAGGTTTATCTCTTGAAATTATTCCACTATAGATTCTTTCCCTTTGCGAAGGATTTTGTGATTGTGATTATATATAAAACATAAAATTATCTGAATTTAAAAAACTGATACTTACTTGTAATCACATGTGATTGTATGTTTAAGAAATATTTAAATCATATGTGATTACATTTATAAAAATTTGTGATTTTACGTTTAAAAAACAAGAAATATTACATGTGGCGGTGTTAATTGGTTTATGTTCAGATCATATGATGGCATTAAGCTCCCATCTTGAACTTCTTCCACTATAGATAGGCTCCTCACTTGAACTTCTTCCGCTATAGATTCTTTCCTTTTGAGTTTTTATTGTCGAGAAGGATTTTGTGATTGTGATTATATAGAAAACATAAAATTAATTGAATTTTAAAAACTGATAATTACTTTTAATCACATGTGATTGTACGTTTAAGAAATATTTGATTACATTTATAGACATATGTGATTGTAAGTTTAAAAAGAAAGAAATTCTACCTTGTGGTGGTGTCATCTGGCTTATGTTCAGATCATATGATGACATTTCCTCTCTTTCTTTTCTTTATAATCATCCATTGTTTTTTCATAAATAGAGTTGACCTTATCATCATTAAGTAAATGTGATTCTGGAAATTGGATGTATTTCCAAGAATACATGTGATAGTGTTCTTTATACTTTTTTCGACATTGTCGACATCTTATTTGTTTATTTTTTCTAAAAAAAATAACACAAATGAAAAAAATAGTATATTTTTCTAAAAAGTATACAGTGTTAATATGAGACTTTATTGAAAACGAATCATTGTTTATATTATCATTTTATTTGAAAATGCATGCGATATGTTCATATATAAATATTGACATGTTTTTGAATAATCGTATGTGATTATACAAAAACATATCAACGTTAATAGACAACTTTTAATGATGAGTATCAAATAATTTAATCATATGTGATTATCTATTACATCAAAAAGACTTTTAAGTTGTACAATTGCATAAAGCAGAATTTAAAATAATTAACACATAAAAATAAAAGTTTTTTTTTTCAATATAACATTTTTATCAGATAAGTTGTCCTTCGATACAACATTTTTATCTGATAAAATCATTCGGTACCTTTTTCTTCACCAACATTTTTGACTATCAATTCTATATATAAGTAAAATATGTTAATACTCATATATGATTGTACAAATATATTATTTATGTTCTTCTACAAACTCTTCATTTTAACGTCCTGTACCAAATTCCTTCAATATTTCTTTTTTGTATCTTTCTTTGAGCTTCATCTGCTCTGACGTCCAATGACATATTGTCACAACCCGAATTTTTTTTTTATTCTTATAAGGTCAACTTTGGTCAAACTTATTCCTTCCATTATCTTAAACTAGATGCATTATTGGTTTGAGTTTTGAAGCCTAGTAATTAAGTATGTTATAGTTTGAAAGGGAAAAAGCCTTAGGGATAGAGATCCTTCGCATTGACCACCAAAGCTCCGTAGCCGTGAAAGGAGCCAAGAACTTCGGACTGAGAACCACTGAGCTGTGAACCTGCGAAGCCGTGAAGACCTTCGGACCGTGATCAAGCCTCGGACCGTGAACCCTCGGTTCACGGCCATGATGTGACGCCCGAGTTTCAGGGCTAAGCATTTTTGTCAATGTAATAGTGTAGGTCAACTCTTGTAACTCTTTTTGAAGTAATAAAGATGAAATATTTGAGTATTATGTGAATTATGTGTGTTTATGTGTTTATTATTTAATTATAAATGTATAATTAATAAAGAATAAAAATAAGCGTCAAAATTAAAGTGTGAGATAATCCCGATATCTCTACATAAAGTTGTAGAATATGTCTCAAGGTTTCCGTGCATATACGGAACGCCGAAATCCGAATTATAACGAAGAAGTTATGACCCGTCGAAGTTTCGCGATAGAACCGGGACGATACCGGGAAGCATAAATAGTGAATTTATGATAGAGCGAGATTTAGCCTTAGCGCTCTAAACGAAAGTCGTAGAATATGTTAAACTAAGAACATCGATAAAAAGAACGCCCAAATCTGACTTCGTATGAAGAAGTTATGATTTTTCTAAGATTTAGCATAGCAGTGCACAGCCCGAAATTTGAATTTTAGATCGGTCAAGTTTTAGCCGACGGGATCTAAATGAAAGTTGTAGTACTCGTAAATACCAACGCGTGGATATAAAGAACATCGATAATAGAGCTCGTATGCGAAAGATATGGACGAAGCTTAGTCCCTACTTTTCGAGCGCGGCGAATTCGATACAGTTTTGTAAATCCGAGATAGAATGAGAATTAGCCAACGAGGTCTAAATGAGAGTTGAAGATCTCATTAATAGGAACTGAACGGTAAAAATACAGATAAAAACGGAGCTCGTATGCGAAAGTTATGGACGAAGCTTAAGTCTCTACTTTTCGAGCGCGGCGAATTCGATACAGTTTTGTAAATCCGAGATAGAATGGGAATTAGCCAACGAGGTCTAAATGAAAGTTGAAGATCTCATTAATAGGAACTCAACGGTAAAAAGACAGACAAAAACGGAGCTCGTATGCAAACGTTACGGACGAAGCTTAGAGACTACTTTACTATAAAACTCCTATAAATACATGAGTGAACTCCTCATATTTTCTTCACACCATAAGCCTCTCTTTCTCTCTCTAACTTCTCTATAACCTCCCTAAACCCCTCCCAAGTCTAGGGAACCTCCCTATCACGAGAAGAAAGCCCCAGAGCGTCCGACGGCTCCGAGAATAAAAGCTTTCGGCTCGGAAACGCTGCTCCAGCGAAGCCCGGTTTTTAATAAAAACCCGCTGTAAGTGAGTTACGCCTATACTATATTTAATATAGCTTTTATTTAATTATAGTAACATTATTAGGACCTTAAAATAATTATTTGGGCTATTATTATGAGTTATATTGAGTGTTATTTAACGCTTATATAATAGTAATAATAGCTAGACTATTAATTAGTCGCGATTAACGTTAAAACTAAACTCTAGTGGTATTAATACTAGGTTTTGGTCAAGAAAAAAAATTGTTTTAAGAAGTAACGAAGTGCTGTCCGAGTGCCGAGTCACCACCTTACCAGGTGAGTGCATAGTTACTTTCAGCTTACACATAAATATGAAGTATTTTATATAAATTACGTGCTATGTGTGCATATTATCTGAATACTTGCTATCTATGCCGGATGAACATTGTTATACATGTTTTCAATGATTTAAACTGTATATGTATTTTATATCTACGAAAATGTTGGGGTAAAACATGGGTAGATGTAATAGGTGATGTGTGATAAAATGATGAGAGGCCTCGATGTTGATGTTGTTGATTCTGTCATCTAGCGGAGTATGGATGACGACCACGGACTCTTCTAGACAGTCCAGTGGAACACTAGCAGGCTCGCAACCTGTAGGTGTTTGTGAACGATGTGCTCACCGGTGTACTCCATCCCCCACATGGTTGCCTTTAGGACATTTATTGTTAAGGAATCCCCTTAGCAGTAGTGTCCGTCCCGATGATGATCCTTAGGCTAGGTTCCTTATGATAGGTGTTTAGGTACGTAAAGTGAGGATAATGGGAACGGGTAATCGGGTTATTGTTGATTGATGAAATTAATAAACTTATTTATTGTGGGTTGAAAACCTTATGTGCTCACCAGGCTCCCAAGCCTGACCCACTCAGTTTCTTGTATTACAGGTAGTGGCGCATGAGCATAGGTGTGATGTTTTGGACGAGGGATTACGGATATAGGCCTGTAGATATGAAATAATGTAGTAAGGCTTATATTGTACTGTTTATGCTTTTGATCTGTACGAACATGACATCACAAGTCTTTTAATGAACTACATTTCTATGGAAATGCTTTTGATAAATCTTTATCATATTTTGTTTTGGGACGAATTCCGCAACACTTTCATTTAAAATGTAACTCTGATTTTTAAACAAAGCATAAACAAACCGGTCTTTTTTGGCCGTGATTTTGGGGATGTCACAGTTAGTATCAGAGCATTAGTTTAAGCGAACTAGGAATTTGTAGGATTTCTAGACTTAAACTTAGAATGCTAAGCGATGATTGTGAGGTGTGAGCACTAGCTTATTTTAGGAATTGTGCCTAAAATGCTTTTATGTGCTAAATGCTTTGTGCATGATATGCTGTTATTTCTTCGGATCTATGGTCTGTTGCCGACCGGATCTGGAAACCTTATGTGTTTAGGATTCTAAACGTACGACTACAATATTAGAACTAGCATGTAAATGTTTCGAGGAGGATTTAAACGTTTATCGTAAGTAAAGATTTCCCTATCTTAATATTCTCGTCTCAAACTTCGGCTTGGTGCCTATCGAACTCTCAAAGATAGAGAGGTTTGCTAATGGATTGTCAGCAGACTTTGGCCTAATGGTCAAAATGGAAACTACTTTGAAGACAACCGTTAGAGCAGCCAAGAATGTAGCGACCTAGTTAAGGGAGAAGGTCTGTAGAGATATGAGGTAGGAGAGAAAAGGATGTTAGATGGATCTTCAAGGTCCAGCAAGAGGAGTAAATTCTCGAAGTCTGGTTCGAGAGGAGGAGGAGTCGAAGCAAAATGGTGCGACAAATGCAAGAAGAAGCACCAAGGAAAGTGTGACGGAGGGGTCACTTGTTACAAATGTGGAAAGCCTGGGCACTATGCCAATGAATGCACCCTCAACCAGAAGGCATGTTATGGGTGTAATGAAGAAGGGCACATTTTGAAGGACTTCCCGAAGAAGAAGGAGGCAGGAAGACCCAACATACCACCGAAGCCGAAGGCGAGAGCCTTCCAGATGATGCTCGAGGCTGCGAAGGAGGCAACAGACGTCGCTTCAGGTACCTTTCTTGTAAATGGTTTGCCTGCAAATATACTATTTGATTCCGGAGCCAGCTACTCCTTTGTGTCGCATAAATTTGGTGGGAAATTAGCATTGCCTGTAGAAAAACTAGATAATGCCCTGATTGTAGAAGTTGCCAGTGGCAAATTCGTACCTGTTAGTAATCGTATTAGGAACATCATCATTGACCTAAACGGAAACAAATTCCACAAAGAGCTATTACCCATAGAGTTAAACGGTTTCGACATCGTTTTGGGTATGGATTGGCTTAGCGCCAACGATGCTGAGATTGAATGCCGAAAGAAGACAATAAAGGTAAACCCACCCGGAAAAGAATCATTTATGGTGTACGGGGACAAACGCATAGTGAATTCTGGAATCATATCCCTGATGAAAGCCAGGAAATGTTTGTCCAAAGGATGTGCATCGTAATTGGCATTCGTAATCGATGATAAGAAGGAGAAGAAAGAGCTGCAGAATATACCGGTTGTGTGTGATTATCCGGATGTCTTTCCCGAAGATCTTCCCAGATTACCACCTGATAGACAAGTGGAGTTTCTTATAGACTTGTTACTAGGAACGACACCGATAGCAAAAGCACCTTACCGATTAGCACCGACGGAGATGAAGGAGCTCATGACGCAACTTCAGGAGCTGTTGGACAACGGTTTCATTCGACCTAGTTCGTCACCCTGGGGAGCTACGATGTTATTCGTGAAGAAGAAGGACGGAAGTATGAGAATGTGTATAACTACCGAGAACTGAATAAGGCAACGGTGAAGAACAAGTATCCATTGCCGAGGATTGATGACCTATTCGATCAGCTGCAAGGTTCAAGCTACTTCTCAAAGATCGATCTTAGGTCAGGATATCATCAGCTGAAGGTGAGAGAGCAGGATATTGAGAAGACTGCATTCAGAACAAGATATGGACACTACAAGTTCTTGGTTATGTCATTTGGACTAACCAATGCTCCCACAACATTCATGGATTTGATGAACAGGGTTTGTAAACCATTCCTCGATAAATCCGTGATAGTGTTCATCAACGACATTCTCATCTACTCGAAAAGCCAAGAGGAGCATGGCAAGCATCTACGAGAAGTATTAGAAGTGTTGAAGAAGGAGAAGCTTTTTGCAAAGTTCTCCAAATGCGACTTTTGGATACGGGAAGTCCAATTCTTGGGTCATGTTGTTAACCAGAAGGGAATAAAGGTTGACCCCACAAAGATCAAGGCTGTGATGAAGTGGGAACGTCCAAAGAGTCCCACGGAGATTCGAAGCTTTCTAGGATTAGCCGGATATTACCGTCGATTTATCCAAGGCTTTTCTTCGATAGCTGCTCCGTTAACAGCTTTGACTTATAAGGGAGCTACGTATACATGGAGTGAGAAACACGATGAGGCATTCGAGAAGCTAAAGAAGAAGTTATGTGAAGCACCGATACTTTCTCTACTCGGTGGAGTTGAAGACTTTGCGGTTTATAGTGATGCATCTGGAGTCGGGTTGGGTTGTGTTCTGACCCAAAGAGAAAATGTGATAGCATACGCATCTTGACAATTGAAAGAGCACGAAAAGAACTACCCCACTCATGATCTGGAGTTGACAGCGGTAGTTTTTGCCTTAAAGATATGGAGGCATTACCTCTACGGCACGAAGAGCAAGCTCTTCACTGATCATAAGAGTCTCCAGTATCTCTTTAATCAGAAGGAGTTGAACATGAGGCAACGACGCTGGCTAGAACTTCTCAAGGACTACGACTGTGAGATACTTTACCACCCAGGTAAAGCAAATATTGTTGCTGATGCTCTCAGTCGGAAAGTCAATCTTGAAAGGAAAAGGCCAAGAGCGTTAAGAATTGAAGTCGTCTCGACGATTGTGGAAAGTATCAGGAAAGCTCAAGAAGAAGATTTAGAGAAAAATGACCGAAAGGAAGAACGTTTGGGAAGAACGTTAGTGTTCGGTACAAACAGTCGAGGACTGAAGGTATTCCAAGATCGAATTTGGGGACCTAAGACGGGAGGAATAAGAGATCTTCTGATGGATGAAGCACACAAGACCATGTACTCGATTCATCCCGGTAGCACTAAAATGTATAAGGACCTAAAACCCTACTACTGGTGGCCGACGATGAAGCTCGATGTTGCGAAGTATGTGGCCGAGTGCGTAACATGTGCGAGGGTTAAGGCACAACATCAGAAACCGTATGGGAGTTTAGAACCTTTACCTGTACCCATGGGTAAATGGGAAGACATCACCATGGATTTTGTGACTAAACTGCCCAGGACGAAGAACGGTCACGACATGATTTGGGTAGTCATGGATCGTTTCACCAAGAGTACACACTTCATAGCAGCCAACGAGAAGTGGTCTATGGATAAGCTTGCAAATGCTTACGTGAAGGAAATTGTAAGACTTCACGGTGTTCCTCTTACGATTGTATCAGATCGTGATAGTCGTTTCACATCGAGGTTTTGGAGGAGTCTATAAGAGGAGTTGGGTACAAAGTTGTGTTTGAGTACTGCTTACCATCCGCAAACCGATGGTCAGAGCGAAAGAACGATTCAGACGTTGGAAGATATGCTGAGAGCATGTACCCTCGAATTCCAAGGAAATTGGGACGAGCACTTACCTCTGGTAAAATTCTCCTACAACAATAGTTTTCACTCGAGCATCAAGATGGCACCTTATCAAGCCTTGTATGGACAGAAGTGTCATACGCCGTCTTGTTGGCTTGAAGCCGGAGAGAAGCAGTTTATGGGCCCCGAGATAGTCCATGAGACTGCTGAGAAGTTGAAGGTGATTAGGGAAAGAATGTTAGCAGCTCAGGATCGTCAGAAGAGCTATGCTGACAAGAAAAGACGACCGCTGACCTTCGAAGTTGGGGATTCCATTTTGCTTAAAGTCTCACCGTGGAAGGGACTTATACGATTTGGGAAACGAGGAAAGTTGAGTCCAAGGTTTATTGGACCATTCAAAGTTCTTCAGAAGATTGGGAACCAAGATTACAAGCTGGAATTGCCCGAAGAACTCGATGGTATTCATAAGACCTTCCATGTGTGTTATTTGAGGAAATTCACGGGAGATGTTCCCGACATAATTCCAATCTCATAGTTAAGAATGGATGAGAACAAAAGGCTGATCGAGGAGCCTAAGGCAATTGTTGATCGTAAGACTAAGAAGTTACGACGAAAGATGGTCGACTTGGTGCTAGTCCGATGGAAACATTCGAATGGGCCGAATCTCACTTGGGAAACAGAGGATGACATGATGAGCCGCTATCCACATCTGTTTGCTGATGCATTATTCCGGGACGGAATCATCCTAAGGGGGAGAGAATTGTGACGCCCGGGTTTCAGGGCTAAGCATTTTTGTCAATGTAATAGTCTAGGTCAACTCTTGTAACTCTTTTTGAAGTAGTAAAGATGAAATATTTGAGTATTATGTGAATTATGTGTGTTTATGTGTTTATTATTTAATTATAAATGTATAATTAATAAAGAATAAAAATAAGCGTCAAAATTAAAGTGTGAGATAATCCCGATATATCTACATAAAGTTGTAGAATATGTCTCAAGGTTTCCGTGCATATACGGAACGCCGAAATCCGAGTTATAACGAAAAAGTTATGACCCGTCGAAGTTTCGCGACAGAACCGGGACGATACCGGGAAGCGTAGATAGTGAATTTACGATAGAGCGAGATTTAGCCTTAGCGCTCTAAACGAAAGTCATAGAATATGTTAAACTAAGAACATCGATAAAAAGAACGCCCAAATCTGACTTCGTATGAGGAAGTTATGATTTTTCTAAGATTTAGCATAGCAGTGCACAACCCGAAATCTGAATTTTAGATCGGTCGATTTTTAGCCGACGGGATCTAAATGAAAGTTGTAGTACTCGTAAATACCAACGCGTGGATATAAAGAACATCGATAATAGAGCTCGTATGCGAAAGATATGGACGAAGCTTAGTCCCTACTTTTCGAGCGCGGCGAATTCGATACAGTTTTGTAAATCCGAGATAGAATGAGAATTAGCCAAAGAGGTCTAAATGAGAGTTGAAGATCTCATTAATAGGAACTCAACGGTAAAAAGACAGACAAAAATGGAGCTCGTATGCGAAAGTTATGGACGAAGCTTAGTCTCTACTTTTCGAGCGCGGCGAATTTGATACAATTTTGTAAATCCGAGATAGAATGGGAATTAGCCAACGAGGTCTAAATGAAAGTTGAAGATCTCATTAATAGGAACTCAATGGTAAAAAGACAGACAAAAACGGAGCTCGTATGCAAAAGTTACGGACGAAGCTTAGAGACTACTTTACTATAAAACTCCTATAAATACATGAGTGAACTCCTCATATTTTCTTCACACCATAAGCCTCTCTTTCTCTCTCTAACTTCTCTATAACCTCCCTAAACCCCTCCCAAGTCTAGGGAACCTCCCTATCACGAGAAGAAAGCCCCAGAGCGTCCGACGGCTCCGAGAATAAAAGCTTTCGGCTCGGAAACGCTGCTCCAGCGAAGCCCGGTTTTTAATAAAAACCCGCTGTAAGTGAGTTATGCCTATACTATATTTAATATAGCTTTTATTTAATTATAGTAACATTATTAGGACCTTAAAATAATTATTTCGGCTATTAGTATGAGTTATATTGAGTGTTATTTAACGCTTATATAATAGTAATAATAGCTAGACTATTAATTAGTCGCGATTAACGTTAAAACTAAACTCTAGTGGTATTAATACTAGGTTTTGGTCAAGGAAAAAAATTGTTTTAAGAAGTAACGAAGTGCTGTCCGAGTGCCGAGTCACCACCTTACCAGGTGAGTGCATAGTTACTTTCAGCTTACACATAAATATGAAGTATTTTATATAAATTACGTGCTATGTGTGCATATTATCTGAATACTTGCTATCTATGCCGGATGAACATTGTTATACATGTTTTCAATGATTTAAACTGTATATGTATTTTATATCTACGAAAATGTTGGGGTAAAACATGGGTAGATGTAATAGGTGATGTGTGATAAAATGATGAGAGGCCTCGATGTTGATGTTGTTGATTCTGTCATCTAGGGGAGTATGGATGACGACCACAGATTCTTCTAGACAGTCCAGTGGAACACTAGCAGGCTCGCAACCTGTAGGTGTTTGTGAACGATGTGTTCACCGGTGTACTCCATCCCCCACATGGTTGCCTTTAGGACATTTATTGTTAAGGAATCCCCTTAGCAGTAGTGTCCGTCCCGATGATGATCCTTAGGCTAGGTCCCTTATGATAGGTGTTTAGGTACATAAATTGAGGATAACGGGAACGGGTAATCGGGTTATTGTTGATTGATGAAATTAATAAACTTATTTATTGTGAGTTGAAAACCCTATGTGCTCACCAGGCTCCCAAGCCTGACCCACTCAGTTTCTTGTATTACAGGTAGTGGCGCATGAGCATAGGTGTGATGTTTTGGACGAGGGATTACGAATATAGGCCTGTAGATATGAAATAATGTAGTAAGGCTTATATTGTACTGTTTATGCTTTTGATCTGTACGAACATGACATCACAAGTCTTTTAATGAAATACATTTCTATGGAAATGCTTTTGATAAATCTTTATCATATTTTGTTTTGGGACGAATTCCGCAACACTTTCATTTAAAATGTAACTCTGATTTTTAAACAAAGCATAAACAAACCGGTCTTTTCTGGCCGTGATTTTGGGGATGTCACACATGAACTCCTCGACAGCAATCACTTCGATATATATATATATATATATATATATATATATATATATATATATATATATAAGTATTCGATGCGTTTTATCTTCATTTCTTCTTCTCTTGGTCGTAAACAACCCATTCTCTCTCAAGTATCATCCTCAAGAACACCATCTTTCACTCTTAAACACCCTTTTTCCTTGCTAATCCTTAGAAGCTTACTAGCATCTTCAAACACTTGCCAAAACACAAAGATCTTCAAGTGTTCTTCAGTTGGGCCGTGAACCATTCAAGTTGGGCCGTGAACCATTCATCAAATTGGGTCGTGAACACCTCAAGCCCAGCCGTGAACACCCTTTCAGTCTCCTAACTTGCTTCTAGCACTCATTTGGTGAGTTATTCTTGCATCCTAGGTTGTTTCCCAATCGCCTTTGTAGTTAGATTCACTAATGTCATGCCTGTATGTATCATTATATGTCATTTAGGACTTGTTTGTTCCTCGAGACTTCAGCCTTACTCAAATCTTCAATTGAATCACCCACATAAAGTGAGTTCATACCCCCATATCTTTTTTCCAACTTTTTAATGTTTTTAAGGGGGGGGGGGGGGGGGAATACAAGTATAACACAAGAAATGTTGTGTTATAAATTATAAATTGCTTATTATGTCTTTGTACCAATAAACTTTATTTAGAGCATGAAACTTTGATTAGAACATAGTAATGAGCTTATAAACTTTAATAAGTTTAGCTTAAGGAACAAAAGGATCTTTTTATAAACTTATCTGTTAATTATAAAAAGAGTTTTCCGCATTATTACTTGCAAAGTCGTTAATCTAGCTTGTGATACACGTCTTCGTTACTTAGCTAAGTACAACGAAAGTCTACCCTTACGACTAGAGTCTCCTCGAGGGAGAGCATAAGTTTGTGTATAGATCTATATGAGATTGACAATCACGCACCTCGCTGTTAGCTACAGCCAGACCGGCAAGTCTGCGGGTGACAAATGTCATATTCTTTTTGATGTCTACAATACGTCGTGGTTAACCGGTCCAATTAGTATGGTCGTAAAACTGACAATAGATAACAATAATATATTTACGTAGTAATATACTTTTCATGAACGAATCTCAAAGGATACTAACTATGTGATTACCCAATGTATACTTTAGCGTTAGATAAAACTGAAGTCCGATAGATAGTGGAATGTGTGCTTTCCGCCTTACTTCCTGTTACTTGTTTAGTTGTGGGCTTAGGGCAGATTCACCTATTCAATTGTCTGTTCGATCTCGGTTATATACAACTCGTATGTATTAGGTAATCATAGGATGGTAGTATCGTTGTATCAGGTATCCAGAACAACCAAGTCTTTATTCAGCTTAACATATCAACAAAACTAGACATCATTGTAGTAAGTATATAGAGTAGTATACTTGTGTTTTTCAAACTTAGAACAACATAGACATCCAATCGGTTTTAACGCCATTTTAGATATGGTAAACATCAATCTTTCAAGTAAACAGTTTTAGACGGATCTTTCTGAAAACAATATTAATACTGAAATCAATGTTTCACAATAGAGTCAGTGAAACTAGAAACTTGTCTATAAAAGGTTTAATTCGTTTAATTAAACTTGTTTAACATAAAGGACCTTAAATGGTTATTTCTATAATTCATCGGTTTGTACATTGGGGTTATATATAATTAATATCTGATAGGCAGTGGAATGTGTGATTTCCGCCTTATTTCCTGTGCCTTGTTTGGTTTTGGGTTTAGGGCAGATTCACACATTTAACTGTCCATTCGATATTAGATTATATATAGCTTGTATAAACTCAATGGTTATAGAAGGAACTATTGTGGTTACCATTTTTACTAAATGTAATATATGATTTTCTTAAGGAATGTTTTCTTCAAATATAAAAGAACTATTACAGTTAACTCCGTAAGTACCAAATGAATACGCCAGGGTTGTATACAGTGAAGATCTAACAAACAATGGGATGTGTGACTTCTGCCTCATTTCCTGTTCCTTGTTTGGTTGTGGGCTTAGGGAAAATTCACACAATCGATTGTCTGTTTACTATAAATTGTATATAACTTGTATCCATTTAGTACTCATAGAAGGAATTGTAGAGTCATTTTTACTTATCATTCATCACATCAGAAAATATTGGATTTTCTGGATGAACAGGCGAACTTTTCTCAAAGAACTTAGAGTATACTTTTTTTTAACAAAAATTCTTATGAACTCACCAGCTTAAATGCTGATATACTCTTTCAAAATAACTTGTATTCTCAGGAAACTAGTAGACAGGTACGCGTTCAGGGATTCAGAAGATGAAGCATATAACTTCATGTCTTTGTCTTGCTATTTACTTTTGGAGTAAATCTTTAGTGTATCGAATACATGTAAACACTTTAATATTAATGAAATGGTTGTTTGTTACTTTGATTACTATTATGCATGTGTTGTGATACTGAGCATGACGTCCTACGCCCCCGAACGTTTCCGCCGTTCTAGTTTGGGGGTGTGACAAAATTGTTATCAGAGCATTGTTTATAGTGAACTAAGTATATCAACCTATAAAAGATATACAACTATAAATACAATGGGGCCGAAGTGCTCTGACTAAAAGTATATTTTTAAAATATAACTATATTTTTATAAAAGTATACATACCTGCATATATATCACAAGAAGAACGAAGCAGAAGTATTTAAAGGTTGGACATTGCGGTTAAACCTGGACAGTTATGTAATCATATCTGGGATCAATATAGCCTGATCAACTATATTTATTTGAGATATGACCAACATGTGTTTGGGAGTGATGTGGTATTGCAACAGATTTAAAACTTACCTAACTTTTTACACAAAGGATTTCTAGAACAGAACATAAAAGTTAAAATACTTTAGAAGTATTTTATGATACTATAAGATAACAACAAGTATATAACTTACCAAGTTCATACCATTAATATACTATAATAGTGTTTTAGGCACTATAAATAACATATGTGAAAATTAAAAAGACCTTTACTGGTAGGTCTATAATTCTGGAGTGTATACTTCCAAGGTTTTATATAATTGAGATTTTATAGACTTAGAATTTGTGATCTATGATCTACTTCTTGTTCCTTGTTTGGTTGTGGTTTTGGAGTAGGGTCAGTTATTCGAAGGTCTATTTAATCTTAAATTGTATACAACTTGTATATGCTACCTAATCATAGGAGGACCCGGTAAGGATCACCCCATAATGATTCACTTAATCTCATAGATTCTTTAGACACTCCCATTCTCGCACGACAAACCTAGATAGATGTAACCACTCCATCATAGCCGTCAGTAGAAGAGTCATGGAGGAACAAGAAGAGATTCGTGAGGAGTTATCCAAGGAGGGATCAACAGAAGAAACCAAACGTCCTAGGTGTTATACTTGTAAATAATAACGTAAAATGACTTAGTGAGCTAGTGAATACGCTAATCACACTATGTGTTAGGAATATTTCTTTTCGTACAGCCAGTGACGGATATTCATTTCATAAAAATTCATTCTAGAGTAGTCGCTACTGATTCATAAAGTTTATTTTATATAGACTCCCATCATGAATTGTTTTTTCAGAACCTTATGAGAGTCAGAACCAGATACACTCAGAAATAGGATAACTTAGTCAGTCAGCATTTGACTTATAACCGTTGCTATAGACTTATCGTTGTTTCATCTTGTATTCATTTTAGCAAAAGATGCCTCGCGGTGGCGCGTAGTGAATAACACAACAGAGAACCCACCACCACAACACGATCCTGTTGCTTTCCAAGCAGCGGTAACAGCTGCAACAACGGCTTACATAGCTCAGATCCGTGCAAGTGGTACCAGTGGATCTGGTAGCGGTACCCACTTATCTAACCCCGAAGTTACCCATGGACACCCACGAGAGTGTTCATACAAGGACTTCATGAACTGCAAACCCAGGTCCTTTAATGGAATTGGGGGAGTCATCGCTCTAATGCGATGGTTCGAGAAAATAGATTCAATTTTCAAAATTTGTTTGTGCCCGGATGGGAGCAAAGTGAAGTTTGCTGCCTGCACCTTCTCTGACAGAGCCCTAACATGGTGGAATAGCCATGTTAAGTCACTGACCCTATCAGTGGCTAACTCAATCGGTTGGGAGAACCTGAATCAAATGATGAGCGAAGAATACTTGCCCAGAGGCAAAATTCAAAAGCTGCAGCAAGAGCTATGGGATCATACCATAGCTGGCTCAGATATAGTAGCCTATACTGACAGGTTTAGCAACCTGGCAGCACTGTGCCCCGGGATGGTTACCCAGGAGAGTAAGAAGATAGAAAGGTACATATGGGGTTTATCTACCCCGATTCAGGGGGATGTGCTATCTTCTAATCCAACAACCTTCGATAGCACCAAACACCTGGCCCAACGACTCATTGACCATGGAGTCCGCCATGGCGTGGTGGTCCCCGTTCCCGAGCCATCAAAGGGAGGGGACAATAAACGAAAGCCGGGGAACAAGAGGAAGGAGCGAACAACACAGGAACTCTCACAGGAGCAACAAGTGGTTATTGTACACGCCGCCACCACACCTGCCATTCCATCATCTGTCAGTCGGTATGCTGGAACTCTCCCGAAGTGTGGTAAGTGTAACTACCACCACACCGGAGTGTGCCGGTAAATGCAGTGCATGAATTGCCGCAGGAAGGGACACACAACTCATTTCTGTAGGGCGCCAACACAAACGATCTCCCAAGTCCCTGGAGTAAAAGTAAACCAGGCCTGCTATGGATGTGGTGAGATCGGGCACTACAAGAGGGACTGCCCAATAGCGAAGAACTCACCGCAGGAGAGACTGCACCGGAACCACCAGCAGATAACGGTACGTCTTCTAAATAATATTACATTAAAGATTTAAGTTTATACTAATATTAATATTAAAACTTGGGGAAAATTTAAAAGTAATTATAAATAATTAATTCGTCCGAACAAGTCACAACATTCATAAGAACACTAAAGATCCGTATAGGTGAGCTATGATGGCTTAGTATGTACATCAGGGTTATGCATAACTAAGATTTTGCAAGCCAAGAGTGAGTGATTCCGCCTTATTTCCTATTCCTTGTCTGGTTGTGGATTTAGGGCAGAGTCACTCAGTCGACCGTCTTATTCATCTTAATTATACATAACTTGTATATGCCAAGCGATCATAGAAGTACCGAGGAGGATCATAATATAAAGTATCGATACTAGTTATCAAAGCACTTTCACTGCTAGTACTTGCTTATCGCGGTACGATTTTTGGCAATGGTAATATCAAGGAGAAAACTGAAAGCACTAGAAAGTCTTCACATAATACATTGTCGAGCACACTCGGGATACACCATCGTATAGCAAATGTTTCTTTCAAATCGTCCTAACATTTGTTTCTATAAAGAGTCTGTCGCCATCGTTCGTCATGGATTGGCGTGGTCCTCACCATACCAAGTTCACGAGTTTTGAAATTTCATCGCCTTAACCGACCGATTAACGAAACCCTCTTCATTCGTAACGACAACCCAACCTAAACCTCAGAACCGTCTCCCTCATGTTCTTGACCCTGAAGTACTCATGCGAAGGGTACCTTGCCCTCCGAAACCCTTCTGAAATATACTCATCAAACCTTCCTGAACTACCACTCGTCCAACAAATCAAGTTCGAGCACAGAGGCTAAGGACGAATACGGTTAAACTATCATTACAAAGTGTATACACAAGAGTAGTATATAATTAAGATTCTGCGGACTGAGAATGTGTGCTTCCACCCTATCTCCCGTTCCTTGTTTGGTTGTGGACCTGGGGCAGAGTCGCACATCCGACCGTCTTATTAATCTTAATTATATATGACTTGTATACACAAGGTAATAATCTATGGACCAGGTATGAATCCTATCATGAACTTCAGGGCAAAGTTGCCCAAGTCTATGAGAGAGTATCCTGCCATTCAAAGGAGCATGACCCTAAGAGTACTGCTGAGATTGCTAATTTTAGGACGAAATTCCATCTAACAGGGGAATGATGTCACAACCCAATTTTTTTATTCTTATAAGGTCAACTTTGGTCAAACTTATTCTTTCCATTATCTTAAATTAGATGGATTATTTGTTTGATTTTTGAATCCTAGTAACTAAGTATCTTATAGTTTGGAAGGAAAAAAGCCTTAGGGATAGAGATCCTTCGCATTGACCACAAAATCTTCGCAACCATGAAAGGAGCCAAGAACTTCGGACTGAGAACTACCGAGCCGTGAACCTGCAAAGCCGTGAAGACCTTCGGACCATGATCAAGCCTCGAACCCTGAACCCTCGGTTCACGGCCGTGAACTCCTCGGCTGTAATCACTTCTCTATATATAAGTGTTTGATGCATTTTATCTTCATTTCTTCTTCTCTTGGCCGCAAACAACCCATTCTCTCTCAAGTATCTATTGGATAAGGTGTCTAAGTCCATAACTATTTTTGGTATGTACTTGACCCGACCCGACATGGTCCATTTGGGTTGCATGGCATCATGCATTTGGATAGACTAAATGAGAGAAATAAAACTTGTGGTTTATTAATATATTATAAGTTCTAATATATTAATAGTATTATTTAATTAGTATTAATCAAGAATTAATTTGGAATTAATTAAGTGATCAAAAGATAACTAATTAGATATATGGGTTGATTATGTAAATCATCCATAACTTGTATAGTGGGCTAAAAGGCTCCATGGATTATCAAGTTGGGTTAAACCCATAGGATGCTCCTTGGATGCTCCATAGGAGTTACAAACCCATGGGTCATGGAAATGAAGAGTCATGTCACATTAGGGTTTACATGGTGTAACCCTAGATGTGGCACACTATATAAGCAACATGTTCTCTACCAAAATTGGCTACATAAAGTTACAAGAGGGCTAGGCCGATTTTTACAAGTGTTTGCATTCTCTCAAAGTCATTCCAAAGCATTTGGTGTTGTGTGAAGCATTTGAGGCATCACAATTGGGGTGCTAGGCTTTCAAGGTTTTCAAGGAATCAAATCAACTACAAGGTATGTAATTCTAGCCATCTTTTAGATTAAAAGTTCCCCATGTATGCTAGATAGGATTATGAACCATGGAAATCATATTTTGCATGTATTTTACAAACATAGATCCAAGGTTTTCTAGGGTTGCATGTACACTTAGGAGTGTTAGAATGCTCATAACCCAACAGTGGTATTAGAGCCTAGGCTTGTTTGTTAATACTTGATGCAAAATAGTGATTAAAATCAAATTTTAAGCTATCTGCACAGGAGACTCGACGAGTCCAAGTGAAAATGCATCCAACTTGGCGAGTTAGTTCGTGCACTCGACGAGTTGGCCAGGCAGAGTGCAGAATTTCAATTTTTGCTGCTGGAAATGGACTAAAATATTACCCTAAACTGTTTCGATGTTGTAAACCTTGTTTTAGATGGTGTAATGGTTGTTCTAATCCATTTACAATGGCTAATATCAATTTTTCATGATCTTATGTGTTCATATGTTCTTGAAACTTTGATATGAATATTCATGTTCTTATGAGTTTTTTGATAGATCATAGGAATTACTTGTTTAAATGTTATTCATGATCTTTATGTGTTTTAATGGAGTCCATAACTTGTCCTCAAGTTATGGATAACCAAATGTCTCTTTGTGTTAAAAGCCGTTAAAAGAACACATAAGTTATAAAATGAAGAGTCTTCATTTTAATAACTCATAAGTTATGAATGTGAAAGGTTTTGTAAAGTTACAAAACTTGCCCTCAAGTTTTGGGACATGTAAAGTCACTTTATAAACTTTATTTCCAACCCCTAGATTTTTAAAAGTTAAAAATCAACCCTTATACTTTTTAATATTATAAGTTAATATATATATATATATATATATATATATATATATATATATATATATATATATATATGTATGTATAAGAGCAAGACGTCTTACCATTAGTAGGCCTCATTCACGAAGCTGGTCTATAAGGGGGGTATAAGGTTGCTGCCTATAAAATAGCAGCTTAATGGGTGTCCACTCTCACCCATCGCTTCCTTGATCGGTGGAGGGTCGTTAGCCGAACGGGTAGGACAAGGACTTATAAATTCTCATTAAAAAGTATGATGAATATTATGAAGTAACTAAATGTTTTACTAAATTCCCAATCTTAGTTACTTTAGGAAAATATGAGTAAGGTGCTAATCCATGAAATTACACTTTACACTTTGATTAAGTCGTTAGTGGAGCGTGTGCGGTTAACCGACACACTAACCTGGACTTAACAAGGTAGGTAAAGGGTGACATAAAGTTTATCATAGTATCGGTGGAGCGCGTGTGGTTAACCGGCACATCGATTGAGTGATAAGCATTAAGGGTACCAAGTGATTTGCATGATTACTTTACACCTTGTTTTGTGATCCTCGGTATCCCAGTCACAAAACTTGGAGGGCACACTCGAGATTGAAACATGCCTTTGAAAAGTTCATTGAATCTCAAAAGAATCTAGGAATTTCTAAGAACCAATTAAAAACCTAATAGTTTATATTTCGTTTTTTGGTGGAAATTGGTGAATCGTCTTTCACCTACCTTTCAAATATTTTATAGTTTAGATTACGACATACCTCTTCTAATTTATAATATATTGTGATTGGATCCTAGCCTTAATATGACATTTGGGTGTTTTATTTAGGACTCTCTTCTTTTTCAGATGTCTTCCAACAACACTGCTTCTGGCTCAAACCCTATTGGCTCCTTCTCCCTCATGAACCTATGTGGGAGGGTCATCTTCGATGGTTCCAACTTTATGGATTGGATCCGTAACATTAGGATGGTGACTCGTTACAAGGACAAGGAATATGTCCTCGATAAGGAGCTAAAGGAGATCGATGAGTCCACTGCTACTCCCCAGGAGACCGCTGACTTTTGGACTCATTAAAGAGATGCCACCAAAGTGGCATGCATCATGATGGCCACCATGACAGCTGGACTCCAGAAGTCCTATGAGGAATAATACCCTTTTGAGATGCACCAAGATATGATGGAAAGATACCATCAGAGTGCTCGTCAAGAGCGATATGAAATAATATCATCCATGATAACAACCAGGATGAAGGACGGAGAATTCGTCATGGCCCACATACATAAAATGCAAAGGTATGTGGATCGTTTGATGAAGCTTAATGTGAACTTCCCCGAGGAGATTGCAATAGATATCACTTTGCATTCCTTACCCTCGTGTTATGATCAATTCCGCATGACGTACCAAATGAATAAGGAAGAAGTCACACTTAGCAAACTTTAGGGACTCTTAAAGACCGCAGAAATAGGCCTTAAAGGTAAGTCGGTTGTTAACACTCCTACTCCAACTCCGAACTTCGCCCCTATCTTGGCAATCAGGAAAGGTAGAGGGAAGAAGAGGAAGAGCTCTTCGAAGGGTACCAAGGCTAGGACCCTTGATAGCACTTCTTCAAGTGGAACGAAGAAAGGTTTTGTCACTCCTTCTTCTAACCCAAAAGAGGCTGAATGCTTCTATTGTCATGAAAAGTCGCACTGGAAGCGGAACTGCCCAAAGTACCAGCAAGATGTAAAGGATGGGAAAGTCAAACCCAACCATGCAGGTATTTACACTATTCTATCTAATAAGTCTCCATATTCTAACTCTTGGGTCCTTGATATCGGTTGTGGTATTCATAACTGTTTTGATTTGCAGGGACTAAGAAGAAGTGAGAATGTGGAGCATGGAAAGATAGACTTGATCATGGGGAATAGAAAAGCTTTACCTGTCACCAAGATTGGGGTTTATTCTTTGTTGCTAAGTAGTGGGTTTACTTTAGATTTGTATAAATGTTGTTATTCGCCAGAAATGGAAAGAAATATTATTTCTTTTCATGCTTTGTACAAACAAGGGTTTACCTTTTCTTTTGATAATGAAATTGGTGGAATAAATGCTTTTTTTAATAATGTTCTTTATTTTAAAGCATTACCTTGTGATGGTGTGTATGAAGCTGTATCTGTTGTAGATAATCTAGGAAATAATGTGTTGTGTATTGATTCTTATGATAATAATAACTTGGATAAAGCATCATTATGGCATTGTCATCATGGAAATGTGAGCAAGAAACGCATAGGCCAACTCCAAAAGGATGGAGTCTTGGAGTCATTTGACCTAAAGTCAGGTGATAGTTATGAATCATGCTTACTTGGAAAAATGACAAAGTCACCCTTCACTGGTTCTTGTGCTAGGGGTGAAGGTTTGTTGGACCTAGTACACACGGATGTGTGTGGACCCTTCAAATATGCCACAAGGGATGTTAATCGTTATTATTTGACTTTTACTGATGATTATAGTAGATATGGATATGTCTACTTAATCAAGCATAAGTCAGAGACTTTTGAAAGGTTTAAAGAGTTTGAACAAGAAGTCGAGAATCAATTGGGCAGGAACATTAAGATGCTTCGATCCGATCGTGGTGGTGAGTATCTTAGTACAGAGTTCCTTGACTATCTTAAGGAATGTGGGATTATCTCACAACTGACACCTCCTAGGACACCACAGTTGAATGATGTGGCTAAGAGGCGTAATCGAACCTTGTTGGATATGATTCGTTCAATGATGAGTCGAGCTTCGCTACCAATCTCATTTTGGGGGTATACGTTAGAGACTGCCACCCATATCCTTAATCTGGTCCTTACAAAGAATGTTTCCAAAACTCCTCATGAGATGTGGACTGGTGAAGTTCCCAAACTAGACCACATCAAGATTTGGGGTTGCGAGGCTTTCGTGAGACGCGAGACTCATGATAAGCTCGAACCTCAAAGTGAGAGGTGTATTTTCATCGGCTACCCTCATAAATCCTTTGGTTACCTCTTTTACAGACCTAGTGACAATGTGGTCTTTGTAGCAAGAAGGGGTGTCTTTTGAGATCGAGAGAGAGAGAGAGTTCATAAGCCAAGGAAACAATGGGAGGAAAATTGACCTTGAAGAAATTCAAGAGTCAAGTGGTGAAGGAACTTCAAACCCTAACACTCAACCTGAGGAGAAAACGCCTGTTGAGCCAATTGACAAGTCTGTACCTCTGAGGCGTTCCACAGGGGTTAGGAATGCACCTGAGCATTATTATGGGTTCCATATTAATGCGGAAGGTGAGACACTTATCAGTGATGAGACATTGGTAAGTCTGGATGAACCTAACAATTACGCGGAAGCCATGGCAGGCCCCGAGTCTACCAAATGGAAAAAGGCAATGGACAACGAGATACAATCCATGTATGACAATCAAGTTTGGAACTTGGTTGACAATGTACCAGGTCGTAAGACAGTTGGGTGCAAATGGATCTTCAAGAAGAAGACCGACATCGATGGTAATGTACACACATATAAGGCACGACTGGTTGCAAAGGGCTTTTCTCAAACTCCGGGACTAGATTATGATGAGATCTTTTCACCAGTAGCAAAGATTAAGTCCATTAGGGTCCTGTTAGCCATCGATGCATTTCATGATTATGAAATATGGCAAATGGATGTCAAAACCGCCTTCCTTAATGGAAGTTTGGCTGAGGATGTTTACATGAGTCAGCCAGAGGGTTTTGTCAGTACAGAGTACCCTAATAGAGTGTGTAAACTCGAGAAATCCATTTATGGATTGAAACAGGCACCTCGGAGATGGGATATTTGCTTTGATGAGAAAGTCATATAATTTGGCTTTTCAAGGAGTGAAGATGAATCTTGTGTCTATGTCAAGGCTAGTGGGAGTATAGTCAGCTTTTTGGTACTGTATGTGGATGACATACTACTCATAGGAAATGACATCCCAATCCTGCAGGAAGTGAAGTCTTGGCTTAGGAAGTGTCTTTCTATGAAAGATCTAGGAGAGGATGCCTATATTCTAGGGATAATGATTATGAGAGACCGGAGTAAAAGACTAATTGGACTTAGTCAGAGTACTTACTTGGAGAAGGTGCTGAAGAGATTCAGCATGCAGGACTCCAAGAAAGGAGAGTTACCCATCCAGAGTAACGCCAGACTGAGTAAAACTCAGAGCTCGAGTACTGAGGCCGAGATAGCATAAATGAGTCGAGTACCTTATGCTTCTACAGTAGGTTCAATCATGTATGCTATGACCTACACTCGACCTGATGTAGCCTTTGCTTTGATCATGGTTAGAAGATATTAGGGGAACCCTGGCAAGGCACACTGGATTGTGGTAAAGAATATCCTTAAGTACTTGCGGAGGAATAAGGACTGGGTCCTTACCCTCGGTGGGAGCGATGACTTGAGAGTTATAGGGTACAGTGATGCTAGCTTTCAGATTGATAGGGATGATTTCCGCTCTCATCCAGGCTGGGTCTTTACCTTAAACGGAGGAGCAATTACTTGGAAGAGTTCCAAGCAAGAGAAAATAGATGATTCAACTTGCGAATCAGAGTATATAGCAGCAAGCAAGGAAGAGAAGGAGGCGATATGGCTGAAGAACTTCATTGGAGACCTTTGAGTTGTACCAGCTATAAAGGAGCCAATGGAAATTTTTTGTGATAGTGAAAATGCAGTTGCCTTAGCCAATGAACCAAGGGGTCATGGGAGATCCAGACACATCGACAGAAAATACCATTTCATCAAACATCGAATAGAAGAAGGACTCCTCATGGCAAAGAGGGTATCATTGGATGAGAACCCAACAGACCCCCTCACGAAGGGACTGAGTCGGGTTAAGCATCTCCAACATGCTCGGAGCATAGGGCTGAAGGATGATATTAGTTTTAGTAGTTAGATAATTTTGAAATTTGTAAAGTGTAATTAACAATTGATGATGAATAAAAGTTGTGTTTATTTATGAGTCAAGTGTTGCTATCTCCTGTCAATCGTTTACTATATTTCTTTTGCATGTTTTGACTTCCAGAATAATTATGTTTGGTATATCATATTATTCGAATCTCCACAGTCGGTCATATGTTGGAAGTAGGTATGAATCAAGACTGTCATGAGATAGTTGCAGAGGTCTAAGTTGTTAAACATGGCTACAACACTCATGAGTGCTCATAAGTTCTGAGCATTGGACTCAACCCACACTCACTGGTATCACTTCATGGAATTTATCTTGAGTGATCATGGTACGGTAATATCATATAAGTCTTAAAACCTAGAGATATGATTTTTTTCCTATGAGTTGGTTATGCATTGATCTTACAAAACCGCATTGGTAACTCGATGTTATAAAACGTACTTTTGTGTGCTATTTAACAAGTAGTAGAATAAGCATATGATTCGAAGTCTATCTGTTCCTTCTTGGATTAGAAGCGATATATGGGCCCCTCGATGATTTTGTTTTGACCTATGTACCGGGCCGGGTCAGAACCGAATTGATGTGTTCAATTTAGTTCTATGTCAAACAAATCGGAAATCGGGAAACAAACTGCTGGACAATAAGTAAGACATTGTTCCATGTATTTATCCAACTAATATATAGAACAGAGGATTATATGATCACTTATCTTAAATGGCACATCATCATCTTCTCAGTTCCGAGAGACCTTGAAAGAGCTACTATTGCTGATCAGTTCCTGAAGTCATACTTACAGATATAGTTATTAGACTTATCCTAGTGGGAGACTGTTGGATAAGGTATCTAAGCCCATAACTATTTTTGGATACTTGACCCGACCCGGCATGGTCCGTTTGGGTTGCGTGACTTCATGCATTTGGATAGACTAAATGAGAGAAATAACACTTGTGGTTTATTAATATATTATAAGTTCTAATATATCTATAGTATTATTTAATTAGTATTGATCAAGAATTAATTTGGAATTAATTAAGTGATCAAAAGATAACTAATTACCCCATTGACTTTTAACCAAGTTTGACTTTCAAACTTGAGGGTTAGATTGGTGATTAGGATTTTATATGGTATTCGATGTTAGTGGATCCGCGGGAGCAAGCAATGTAGCATGGATCAAATTGCGGTGTTCTCGGGTGTCTTCATTTCAGGTGAGTTTCGCCTCAATGTACCATGGGTCGAAGGCACCAATGTCGACCCACTAGTTTCAGTTATCTTTAGTATAGGGATACCATAGGGATGGTGTATAGCCATGTAGGATTGACTGAGGACTCTTGATCTAGGTTGTCTTACTTGTTCCTTGTTTGGCTGTGGTTCTAGAGTAGGATCATATGTATAGGTGGCTATCTCACCTCTGGTTATATATAGTCAGGCATTTCTTAGATTATTGTTAATTAGTTTGTCACAGTGTTGTAGTCATTTGTTAGATTTGTATTCTGGTGTCGATTATGCTGTAGTGATCTGTTAGATTTGTATTCAGGTATTGAGTATGTTGTTATGCGGTAGTGATCTGTTAGATCTGTACTCTGGTATCGAGTGTGCTATTATGCCATAGTGACCTGTTAGATCGGTATCCTGGTATGTAGGGTGTTTCTGCGCTAGAGTGCATTGTTGGATCGGTATGTTGTACTAGTTATCATCTGGTGGAGTGCCCTAGGGACTATATGTAGTTATGTAGGATAACCGGAGAACACTTTGCCTAAGCTCTCTTTCTTGTTCCTTGTTTGGTTGTGGCTTTAGAGTAGGATCATCTGTTCAGGTGGCTATCTCACCTATGACTACTTATGATTACGTATTTCATGGAGGTTAGCTGGTAGTGGGACACTGTGCTATGAGAGGATTAGTAGGTGGAAGTGAGTTGTATGATTGTTGTTTTCCAGTTTTATGTGCATGCTTGATCCTTGTTTGTTTACACGTCAACATGTGGTGGTGGTGGTTAAGGCGATCTTGCTTTGTGTTGTAGGCCAACATAAATTGTGCAGGCCGGCTGTAAGCCGAAGGCATGAAGGCTCGAGAGGAGCGGTTGGGTTGAGGCGGTAGGCCAACAAACCCTGGTAGGCTCGGGAGGAGCGGTTGGGTTGAGGTGGTAAGCCAACAAACCCTGGTATTCTGATCTAGGTAGACCAAAGGCCGAAAAGCGACAATTATGCATGCTTGTATGTTTATCGTATGGGGTATTTTGGGGGAAACTCACTAAGCTTTATGCTTACCTTATTGTTTTTATGGTTTCAGGTATCATCGATGATTGCGGGAAGGCGAAGGCGGGATTGTACACCCTCATTAGCAGCATTGAAGATTCCGCGTTTTCTACAATACTCTGATTTTAATAAATGTAATTTGAAATAAATGGTTTTCTTAATTAATGGATTAATAAATTGGGAAGTTTTACCTTAATAAATTTTTGAAAAAAAATTGGTTGTGAAAATGGGACATTGCAAGTTGGTACCAGGGCCCTGGTTTGAGTGAATTGGAGGAACACTCGTGTGAATCCAGTCTCAAACTAGAATCCAAGAATTTTTTGGAAAATGTTTTTGAAAGAAATAATTTGTAATAAAAAAGTGTTGGGCTAAGGACATGGGCTTGGTCTCTTGTCATGTTCTCGTTTTATTGTTGGATTAGGATCGGGAACGTGGGTCTTGGCTTAATTTTGACTTTTTAGAAGGATCTGGTGTGTACAATCAGCCAGAGCCCAAACAGGGGAGTGGTTCCCAAAATACCCATACTAGTTATATTTGTTGAGTTTTGATTTTTTTGATATATGAAATGTTAGAAAAGCATGCTAGTGGATAAGGTTCTTTCAGAAACTGCTGGATAGAAATGCCTGATTTTTGTGATGCATTATGATATTGGTAGTTGTTTGTTTGATGTATATTAGTTGATTTGTGACTGCTACGTGTATATTGATTACTTGTATATGGTCAGGTTGCATATCCCTAGAATGATTGACTTGGCCTTTCTTCCTGTTACTTGTTTGGTTGTGGACTTAGGATAGAGTTGATTATTCGACAGTCTATATGATCTCGTGTTGTGTATAACAAGCATGCACAAAAGCAACCAGTGGTGCAAGAGCGAGGGTAATCCTAGGAAGAATGCCTAGGAAATTTGTTGTAGCTCGTAGCAGGAGTGGTCTAGTACAGTGACTTAGGACCTTGGGAGGAATTTGAAATCGACTACGGATACGTGTGGAAGATAGTATGGGCCCGTGCTACTGGAAGCACAGGATCTGTATGAGATTCATGAGGAATTTCTAGGCTGCTAAGTGACTAATAGGAGTAGGGCCTGGCGTGCGGAGCTCTGTATTGTGATGTCTGATCTTTTCTAGGGATATTTCAGTATGACAGCTATTGGAGATTCAGGATCAAGAGCTGGAGTAGGTGGCCAGGATTGACTGAGGATCGGGTCAAGGAGATCATTTGTGATGAGGTTTGTTTCTTTTGTTCGGGGGCAGATACTAGAGCTGGTTGGGCCTATGAAGGTTGCTATGATGGAGCACTTCGATGACCAATATGCTACCCTTTCTGAGGTTGTTTTTTTTTTGTAGTCTCCACGATTGTTGCTACCGTTGGGGTTCGAGAAGGCAGAGCTTTCCAGTACCGGGACTTTGACGATATGAAGCCCCCAGTGTTTGGCGGAGTTCAGGATCTGATCATTGTCATGAGGTGGCTGTCAGATGTGGAGGGATGTTTCTTTACCTGCTCTTGCTCAACTGACCTGAAGGTCAAGTGCGCCCTGAACCTTCTTCGGTTTGGAGCGAAGGATTGGTGGAGGCTGGTTACCAGTTCATACACCCCAGAACGGTGAGTTGTAGTATCATTGGAGCAGTTCATTGGGATGTTCCGCTCGAGATATGTTCCATTGGTGGAGCGGGAGAGGCTGGCTCAAGAGTTTTTGGATATGAGATAGGGGTCTGAGTCGGTGACGGAGATTCTTTTCCATCCTTACAGCCCACTCCGATTCCGATTTAGGGTTCTCAATTTAGTGGAGCTTCTTTTTTAGGATTTTTTTCTTCAATGTCTAGTATTCTCTTCTCCGCTAGGGGGTTGGATAATAGTGAGAAAACTCCATGAATAAAGCCATTTTATGGGTTTGTTCTTGTACGCCCTCCCCACTTTTAGTTCTTATTCCTCCTTATTTTCTTGTTTTATTCTTAAACACACACTCCAGATCTTTGGATTTGTTCTTCAAGACACATACATACATATGAACTCTATGAATGAACACAAATTAAAAAAAAAACCATAAAAACTATTTTTGATTTCGAAAAAAAACCCATAAATGATTACTAATGAACACAAATTCTATATTTCTAGATTTTTTTTTTCAGCACATAGAAATGAACTCCATGAACGAATCTTGATTTCAAATAAAACCTCAGAAACAATTTATAATTTCGAAAAAAAGCCATACATAAATTTTGATTTTGTATGTGTGTTCATCCTCATGTTTTGAATCATAAGAACAATACTGCCAAACCCTCCATGATTTCATGACTATGATATGGGTGATGAGTTTGAGAATGATTTTTGGTATGGTTTTCTTAATTGATTCCAGTTTGACTTGAAGATTGGGCTCAAAGTCTATGAAATCTGATGTTTGTATGTGTGTGTGAGAGAGGGAGAGAGAAAGAGAGATATGTGGCTCAAATTAATTATTTATTTTCTCTTTCATTTAAATTAAATAGAAAAAACATAAAACGTATATCAGAAGGACATTTTAGTATTTTCAGTTTTTTCAATAGACCAAAGTCAAAAAGATCAACAAGCTAAAAATGTTTGGGTTTTGTATCAAAATCCGGGAAAAAAAAATACATAATACATACCATAGGGACATTTCTGTAGTTTTGTCTAAAATATAATTAAAAAAATGATAAATTAGATGTACAAAACATTAAAATATATTAACCACTAAAAAATATATCGGATAATATATATGTTCTTAAATACTCAAAACAAATAGTAACTAGTAATCGTAATTAGTTATGAAAAAACTATTTGCCTTGGTTATTATTATTATTATTTAATAATTTATGAAATTTAAATTTATAAAATAAAAAAAAAAATCAAATAAAAGTCAAAAAGAGGGATTTCTTGGGCAAGCCTCCAAGCAAGAAAAAAAGGCACAAAATACCTTCTTCTCTTGAAATCCACCACCACACTTTCTCTCTTTCTGTTGTCATCCCTTTTCTTTTTTACACTTCTTTATTTTATGCTCCCCTTTTTCTTTTTTTTTTTTTTTCTTTTCAGACACATATCCCATATGAGTGCATATTTCAGCTTTTCTTTTATCGGACAAGTATATGTGACGTTATAAAAAAATTACTAGTCTTTCTTATGAAAAAATATATATTATACCTATAACTTAATTTACATCTGGGTTTTCCCTTTGTCATATTTTGAGAACTGCATTGTGAGTTGAGTATATGCGTATCTGACTCTCGTAAGAGTGGTTTGATCAACTTGTGATTTTGGGGCAAATATACCCATCTTCCTTCTTGGAGAAAGCTGATATGATCACAATATATGTATATCTAACGTTGTAAAAGATATACATATTCACTCTTATGAGTAGACTTTAAGTGTGTTTTAATGGAAAAGCAACCTGTGAATAGTTTTTTTTTTTTTTTTTTTTTTTTTTTTTTTTTTTTTTTTATAATCAATAAGTATGTATAGTTAGGAAAATTTGTAGAAAGTTCAAGAAATTCAAAGCTAGAAAAATAAACAGTTTATCCAATTCAAAGCTAGAAAAATAAAAAAAAGTTACGACTTCCAAATAGCTAATATCGTAGTAGCTTTCCAACACATAGACTTGCAAAACTCAAATACACGCATTTATAATTTATTCCTATTTTGATTTTTTCTGGTCCAAAACAACATCCTCCAACCCTCTTTTCCCACTGAATTGTGTCTACTAACTGTATATAACATATAATGAAGCTTGAGTCGCCATATTTTCTGGGTTCTTTATACTCTAAAGGGAAAAGCGGTTGTTTTGGATAAAGGGAAAGGGAGAACGAGACTCCCACACTGCAAACATTTTATTTTTCTCTATTTGGTTAAATCAAAAAGATTATCACTGAGATTGCTAAAAATCGCCTCCATTTTAGCATTGGAATCACACATAATCATATATAACTGGGTGCACGTCAAAGAACAATAATTTTTGTGAGGAGTAAAAATTTAATAGAGAACCATTATTATTCAAGGAACCAAATAACCAATTCAAAGCGTCGGAATTTAAAGCGATAAGGGTTGTAAATTTTTATAATGAACGCACATGTACCGGATTATAACAAAATCCACTTCCTTTTTTTCATTTAAAATTTTTTTAGGCCAACTTTTTTATCGAAAAAAATCCGAATATACCGTTGTTCTCGATTTTTCGTCCTCTTTCCATAGAGATCCATCATGATGTATAAAAAACGAACTTTTTTTTCGAAAAAAACCCACTTAATTTTCTTATTTTTTTTCAATATTTAAGTTCTTTTTATAAAAAAAACTAATTATACAAAAAATATTAATTTTTTGTACTCTATTAATAAACATCAACACATATTAAAAAAAAAACCTCGAACAGTGTAGATTCACACTGTGAATCTAAATTATAAATATTTCAATTTTTAACATTCGCAATATGAAAAATCTCGAACAGTTCAGATTCATATTGTGAATCTGAATTATTATTATGCACATTGTGAATTTGAGAAAGTTCACAAAAAAAAAAAAAAACCTCGATCGGTGTAGATTCACATTGTGAATCTAAACTGTAAATATTTCAAATTTTAACATTCACAATGTGAAAAGCTCCGATCAGTTCAGATTCACATTGTGAATTTGATTTATTATTATATACACTGTGAATCTGAGGAGGTTCACAATGTGAATCTGAACAGGTTTACAATATAAATCTGAACAAGTTCACAATGTGAATCTGAACTGAAATATCGTTTTTTTAAACATGAATATGAATCTATGTTTAAAAAGTACAAAAAAAATATGAATTTTGATATATTTATTAATTTTTTTCTATAAAAAATACACCTTAACTTTTTTCATTAAAGAAAATGAAGTGAGTTTTTTTTTAAAAGAAAAAGTTCGTTTTTTATATATCATCATGGATATCTATGGAAAGAGGACGAAAAATCGTGAACAACGATATATTCGGTTTTTTTTTGATAAAAACATAGCCTAAAAAAAATTAAATGAAAAAAATGGTGTGCTTTTTTGTAAAGGGTGGATTTTTTTGGAAATAAGGCTAAATCAACTATTTTAAGGCTATAAGATCCTAACCATATATAATTTTCAAAACATACACTTAGCAGTTACCAATACCAATAATCGTTCTCATTCTAACATGGCATCCAATATCTCCAAGGCTACAAGCATCATATATCAGACCAATCTGTTGTTGACTACGCAACACTAGCATGCAAGTCTACCAGCTCATACAACATATAAAGGTATCTTTCCTAGCCCTAACTAGCATGTGATTCACAGATACATAAATCAAGTCATAACAGATAACATATATGGGTATTTTGGGAAACTAACTTGAGCTCGGCTGATTGCATGCACAACATCCTTTCTTTTCTTAGAAAACTTTTTCCTTGAAAACATTTTTCTTTTAAAAACTTTACAAATCCTCAGTTTGAGTTCAGACACACCCGAAAATGGGTCTGAATCCATCAAACCAAGGCTCTGATACCAACTTATAACGACCAAAAACTTGAGGGTAAAAAATTCATTTTTATTATAATTAAAACACAGATATCTTTAAATCCAAGTATTCCAAAACATTGTTAATTAAAACCATTTATCAAAGTTCATCCCAAAATCACATAATACGAAAAACACGGGTGTATGTGATGCGATCAAGCTGAGCCCTTCCTTTCTAAAACAAAGATACCTGAAACCATAAACAAAACCGTAAGCACGAAGCTTAGTGAGTTCCCCAGAGCATACCTCACATAATCCACATAATCATATAATCCATATTAGTTGTATAAGCTACACATATCACATAAGCCATGTATACAAACATATGGGATGTCATGGAAACCCTCTAAGGTCTTATATCGGGTAGCATTTAAACCCCCACGTTGTCTAAGCCCATTGCCATGGGAACCCCCACATGGTCTTACTGTAACACCCATAGATCCGGGCTAGTAAATTTAGAGATGATAAGTGTCGAAAATGACTTTTTGATAGAAGATTATTTAGAATGAATAATCTTAACTAAGTTGTAGTGGTCGTGACAACGATTTCGGATATATAAAGAATGCCGAAATCCGAGTTATAACGAAGAAGTTATGACCTGTCGAAGTTTCGCGACAAACCCGCCACGACACAACGCGACGTAAATAGTGAATTTATGATAGATCGATATTTGGATTTATTGATCTAAACGAAAGTCGTAGAATACGTTAAACCGAGAGTGTGCATAAAAAGAACGTCTAAATCTGACTTCGTATGAGGAAGTTATGAGTTTTCGAAGTTTCAGCTTAGCAGTATACTGCCCGAAATTCGAATATGAGATCGAGCGATATTTAGCCAAAGCAATCTAAACGAGAATTGAAGATCTCGTCGATTGTAGTCCAACGGTGAAAAGATAGACGAAAATAGACATCAGATGAAGGAATTGTGAATTTCTAACGGAGTTTTCCTGTCCCGACCTACTAAAAATAATATAATAAAAATATATTCAAAATTAGCCAATGAAGGCTAAATAAAAGTTGTAGATCTTGTTTTTACCTACGCGTCGATATAAAGAACGTCGAAAACGGAGTTCGTATGCAAAAGTTATGAATTTCTGAAGTTCAAGGCGCGAAACCCCAAAACAGTCAGAGACCACGACGTGATATCAATGTTCACGACGTGAACTGACTTCTGACGCCTTCTGGAGCCTGACAGAGTAAGTGGACCGATGATGCATGCAATGATGTTTATGCCCACGACGTGGGAGCACTGTTCACGACGTGAAAATCGAGAAAACAGCCCTATAAATAGATTTGAAGGGGCAGCCATTTGTGGTTGCTAAATCTCTTCTCTCTCACCCATATTACCTCGATTTACGTGAAAAGAAGTACCCCTAAAGCCCCGGTATCATCCCGAGACCCTAAGCGAATCCCGAAGCCCAAAGATCCCGAGAAGAAAAATAGTTTCCGAGCCGAAGCTCTGCCTATGAGAAGCCCGGTGTGTAAAGATATCCTGGTTTCACCGGAGAATTGCTACTCGAAGAGCCGTAATGTTGTCCGATCATTGTCTAATCAAGTGAGTGTATAGTCCCTTTCATAAACACGATTTTAATACAAGTATCATTTGAATGTATTACATCTATGTTATGCGTGAGTGTGTAGTTACTTTCTTCTAACACATAGATATGAAGTATTTGTTATGAAATATGTGTTATGTGTTTATATGTTGTTTGTTTATTTGAGATGGATGTTGGATGAATGTTTTATATAAGTTTGTATATGATTTAAACTATATATGTAATTTATATCTACAAATATGTTGGGTAGAGCATGGGTATATGAAATAGTTGGTGTGTGATGAAAGATGAGTTTGAGGATGAAACGTAAGATGATATAGATCATGAGATGAGGGTGACAAGTGAAAAATGAGTGAAACCTTTACCCAAAGAATGGCCCCGTCATTCATCAGAGTAGGGATGACAACCACAGACGATTCTAGACAGTCCAGTGGAATGCTGACAGGTTCATAACCTGTCGGTGTTGTAAACGATGTGTTCACCGGTGTACTCTAAAAACCCTGGCAGCTATAGATTTAGTGCGTTATATAAATACAATGGTAGCTATGGATTTATTACTATATAGATGAACCATGGTAGCTATGGATTTTGTACTGTGTAGATGAACCTTGGTAGCTATGGATTTAGTACTGTGTAGATGAACCTCAGGTAGCAATGGACTTTGTGCCAATTCCTTAGGTCAATCCTTAGGAATGAGTGAAGGAGTGGTAGTTGATTCTTAGGGTAAAACCTTAAGAAATAAAGAAGATAATGGTGATGGGTAATTGGGTTGATTGTTTGATGATTAAATATAATAATTATATTATTGTGGGTTGAAAACCCTATATGCTCACCAGGCTCCCAAGCCTGGCCCACTCAGTTTTCTTTGTATCACAGGTAGTGGCAAAAGAGCATAAGTTGGTTGACATGAGGAAAGATTTTGAATGATAGATCAGTAGTTATAAATAATTGTTGTAAGGTCTATTTTATACTGTTTATGCTTTTGGTCTGTATCGGAACATGACATCCCGAGATTTTATTATTTAATGAAAAGTACATTCTCTTTGAGAAATGTTTTGATAAAGTTTTATCATATATTGTTTGGGAACAAATTCCACAACTGATTTCTTTAAAAAATTACTTTGATTTATAAAATAAAGCATAAACAAATCGGTCTTTTCTGGCCGTGAAATTGGGGATGTCACAGTTGGTATCAGAGCATTAGTTTAAGCGAACTAGGAATTTGTAGGATTGTAGACTTAAACTTAGAATGCTAAGTGATGATTGTGAGATGAGTGTTTACCATATTTTAGACACAAGCACTAGTATATTTTAGGAAAGATGCCATATAAATACAATGGTAGCTATGGATTTAGTACTGTGTAGATGAACCATGGTAGCTATGGATTTAGTATTGTCTAGATGAACCTTGGTAGCTATGGATTTAGTACTATATAGATGAACCTTGGTAGCTATGGATTTAGTACTGTGTAGATGAACCTTGGTAGCTATGGATTTAGTATTGTGTAGATGAACCTCAGGCAACAATGGACTTTGTGCCAATTCCTTAGGTAAACCCTTAGGAATGAGTGAAGGAAGGATAGTTGATTCTTAGGGTAAAACCTTAAGAAATAAAGAAGATAATGGGGATGGGTAATTGGGTTGATTTTTTGAGGATTAAATATAATAATTATATTATTGTGGGTTAAAATCCCTATATGCTCACCAGGCTCCCAAGCCTGACCCACTCAGTTTTCTTTGTATCACAGGTAGTGGCATAAGAGCATAAGTTGGTTGACATGACGAGAGATTTTGAATGATAGATCAGTAGTTATAAATAACTGTTGTAAGGTCTATTTTATACTGTTTATGCTTTTGGTCTGTATCGGAACATGGCATCCCGAGATTTTATTATTTAATGAAAAGTACATTCTCTTTAAGAAATGTTTTGATAAAGTTTTATCATATCTTGTTTGGGAATAAATTCTGCAACTGATTTCTTTAAAAAATTACTCTGATTTATAAAACAAATCATAAACAAATTGGTTTTTTCTGGCCATGAAATTGGGGATGTCACACACTTAATCAATTTCCAGGGGAACCCCACATGGTCTTAACTGCAATGGGAACCCCCACATGGTCTCAATTGCCAGGGGAACCCCCCGGGGTCTTCCATACATATATCATATCAACATAACACTTAATCAATTAACATTACACATATACATGCCCTATAAGCCATACATACAACCATATAACGATGCCATGGAAACCATCCATGCGATTATGTGTTTCTATTATTGTTGTTAGACTTTTATTGAAAACTGGTTTACTGTTTCGTGGTAACGACGAGTCGGTTAACTCGAAAAATAGAGGGTTTTACGTTGAAGTGTTAAAAGCCATTCAAGAGATGAGTGAAGATATTTTCAACAATACTTTAGAAAATTCTCCTAAAAACAATCAACTTATTTGCCCAAAATTCAAAAAGAACTTGTACAATGTTTTGCACAAGAAGTACTTTTGAGTATTCGTCAAGAGATTGGTCAAGATGTATTCACTTTATTGGTTGATGAATCTAGCGATTGTCTAAAAAAAGGAACAAATGATTATTGTTTTGCGATATTTGATAGTCTTGGCTTTGTGAAGGCAAGATTTATTGGAGTTGTGCACGTGAAGGATACATCCTCTTTGACACTCAAAAACGCCTTAAATGAAGTACTTACAAATAATAAGTTGAGTTTTTAGTCAGGTAATTTGTTCTTTACTCTTTTGTTACTTCAATTTAATTTAATTAGATTTGTGTTATATTTTTTTTAATAGATAAGAGGACAAGGTTATGACGGGGTGTAACGCCCGTAGATCATGGCTAGTCAATTTAGAGACGATAAGCGTCAAAAAAGGACTTTTGATGGAAGATTATTTAGAAGGAGTAATCTTAACTAAGTTTTAGTATATGTTACATGGATTCCGTACATATAAAGAACGCCGGAATTTGAGTTATAACGAAGAAGTTATGACCTGTCGAAGTTTCGCGACAAAACCGACACGACGCTGAGTGACGTAAAATGTGAATTTACGTTAGAGCGATTTCTAGCCTTAGTGATCTAAACGAAAGTCATAGAGTTTGTTAAACCGAGAGCGTGCATAAAAAAACGTCCAAATCTGACTTCGTATGAGGAAGTTATGATTTTTCTAAATTTCGACTTAGCAGTATGCAGCCCGAAACTCGAATTGGAGATCGGGTGATTTCTAGCCGAAACAATCTAAACAAGAATTGAGGATCTCGTTGATAGTAGTTCAACGATAAAAAGACAGACGAAAACGGACGTCGGATGAAGAAGTTGTGAATTTTTAACGGACATTTCCTGTCCCGTCCTGTTAAAAATATAATAATAAAAATAAAGTCAAAATTAGCCGACTGAGTCTAAATGAAAGTTGTAGAGCTTAGTCTCACCTACACGTGGATATAAAGAACGTAAAAAACGGAGCTCGTATACGAAAGTTGCGCAATTTTGAAGTTTGATATGTCGGTGTACGCTAAGCGTAATGGAGTACGCCCAGCGTACCCATATGCATGAACTGAAATGGGCCACGTCGACCTGACCCAATACTCGAGTGCATGAGTTCGTAAGCGATGATGACTTCGGCCTGATCTGAAGCGTACGCTCAGCGTAACCGAAGTATGCCCAACGTACTCCGAAATTACGCCCAGCGTAATCCTCCTTTTAGCACCCTATAAATAGAATGCGAGGGCAGCAGATTCCTTTGCTCATTTTCTCTTCTCTCTCTCTTTCCCATTTTGCATCGATTTTCATGCAAGAGATACCCCGAAGCCTCGGTATCATTCCCGAGCCCCAGTATCATCTCCCGGTTTCATCGAAGAATACTACTTCTACAAGCCGTAGCGCTGTCTGATCATCTTCTGATCAAGTGAGTGTGTGGTTACTTTCTTCTAACACATAAATATGAAGTATTTGCTTTGAAATACGTGTTATGTGTATATATATATATATATATATATATATATATATATATATATATATATATATATATATATATATATATTGTTGTTTATTTGGAGTGAGTGTATAGTCCCTTTCATAAACACAATTTTAATTCAAGTATTGTCTGAATGTATTAAGTATATGTTTTGGGTGAGAGTGTAGTCACTCTCTTTGTCACACCCCCAAACCAAGGATGATGGAAACGTCCGGGGGTGGCGGACTTCATGTATAGTATCATAACAACGAGTATAATAGTGATCAAAGCAATACAACCAATCATAAATAAAATCGGAAAAAGAATTACATAGTTTCAAGTGTTACATATTTCAATGAATTGATTTCAACATGATATGAAATATAGCTATTCAACGACGTAGCGTACCATCCTCAAAAGCTTGTGATTTCCTAATTTCGTTGATTCCCTGAGAATACAAGTAGTTTTGAAAAAGTGTCAACAATTAAGTTGGTGAGTTCATAAGCTTTTAGATGAAGAGTTTGGAAACCGATCCTTATAATGAGTTGTGTGTTACCAAGAAAAATACAATATTTTCCTTAAATTGTAAAATGTAGTCTTTAATTCCAAGACCGAAAGTATACAGTAATTATCCATACTTATTGATATAAAAGGTGATTTTAAATCGATATAAAACCCTTTCTGATTTGAGAAAATCCCTGTAAATTTTATGTGTTGTTAACTCCCTATGTGAGTCGCTATAACCCTACTATGACTAATGAACCAGCCACGACGTTTCTCAGGCGTCGAAAAAGATAATGACACTTGTCAACTCAGACCTGCCGGTCTAGCTGTTGCATGCAGCTCAAGTGTGGTTTGTCAGACCCAATATAGATCTATACACAACTGTCACGTTCTCCCTACAAGAGACTCTGGTTATAACTACCAGGAATTATAACATGTACTCTAGGAGTACCGAGAAGAATGTCTCACAATTTAAGTTAACAAGTTTACGTGTAGTGTGCGTGAGTGTAAAACCTTTTTCTGTGGGAATATATCCTTCTGAAATATGTTTGTTGTGTCAATGGAAACATGTTTATAATGTATATGAAACATAAACTATACTTACTATAGTTTATCATAAATGTTTGTAATGTATACGGAACATAAACTATACCTACTATAGTTTATTAAAAACGTTTTGTAATGGTAGAAATCCTTTTTACATATGATGTAAACCTCTGTAATGAGGTAAAAGACATGTATTATAACCAACATGTATTTCTATATGATAATACACACCTTGCTCAGCAAGTTACAAGGTGTAAATGAGTTTAATAACAATTTGCTAGTTTTATCCTTTCTGTTCCTGTTCTTGGAATAATTATAGAAAATTCATACGGAGTCGAAAACTGATTCCGTAAATTATGAGAGTTTATAAATTGCATCTAGTTTGTTCATAATTTTCTCATGATTTTAGGGGTCTAGATTTGGTGTGAACACGTTCATATTCACAGACTGGTCAAAAATCGTAGCTATAGTGCTAGGCAGTTTTGTAAAAATCACCATAAATTGCAGAAAAATCGTATGGGGATGTGCAAGTAGTCATTTTAAAGGTATGAACCTGAACTATTTGCATCTAAAACAGTTTTGAACACTAAAATGATTAAGTTGACCAAAACTGTCTGTGAATGGAGTTAAACTTTTCTGATGAAAGTTTTTGAATGAGTTTAGTTGTGTTCTTGGTGTTTTAACTTGTATTCCCTCCCCCCCCCCCCCCCCCTTAAAACTTAAGAAAAACGTGAAAAGATAGGAGTATGAACTTGCCTTGAGTGATTTCAGTAGATGGATGATGGAGAAAAAAAGTGTTCAACTCAAGAACACTTGGGAGATGCTTGAAGATTTGAAGATCCAACACAAATATGACGATATTTGTGTAAGCAATCTATGATTTGGATGAAGGATAGTAGAATATCTAAGTGTAACGACCCAATTTTCACGTCCGGAAATTTCGTTTTAAAAACATTACTTAGAAAACATTAATAATTAAAAATATTGTTTGATCAGACCATAACACAACGTAATCCATGTCTAAAAGCCAAACCGTACAACCCATCAAAATGTCAGAGTACAAATCCTAGAAAATCTCGTAAATGCGGAAACCAGTGTGTGTGCATGATGTGCCACTACCGCGCCAGCTCCTTCCCCTTCGAAGAAGAGGTACCTGAAACCAAAACTGTAAAACGTAAGCACAAAGCTTAGTGAGTTCCCCCACTGTACCACATACCACATAATCACATAACATACGTAAACTGTCAGGCATATCTGGGTGCCCAACCTACCCTTTCGGTCCTCTCGACTGGATACTGCCTAGCATATCTGGGTGCTGGCCTCCCCTTCGGCCCTCTCGACCGGATACTGCCTAGCATATCTGGGTGCTGGCCTCCCCTTTGGTCCTCTCAAGCGGATACTGAGGAAACCATGTCTCCCCCTACTACTACCACATAACATGTAACACAATATCAGAATCTATCTAACATGACTGGGTATGTCTACCCCTTCGACCCTACGGACCGGATATCTTGGGGACTATCTCCCCCTACTGTCACTAGCACATAAATGCAACACAGGTAGTAGTAAACCTCTAGATGAATATCACAGAGACAATCATCTACTTACAACTCCTACTGGTGGGCCGACATTGTGGCCGCAGACCCACCGCTACTGGAAGGTAACGCACCTCAAAGTAGCTGCTGAACTGATCAGGAACTGACTGACTGTTGCAATTCCCACAACATACTCAATCAAACACTGCTAACTGTCCTTTGGGTAAAATGACCATTTTACCCCTGGTCCAACCCTAAGTCAAAGTCAGAGTCAACTTTCAGTTGACCCGACTCGCCGAGTTGGCTCTCCAACTCGCCGAGTCCCTATCCAGACGATTGTCCTGAGTCCCGTTTCTACTCGTCGAGTTAGGCTATGACTCGACGAGTTCTTCTTCTAATCTGATATTCAAGTCCTTCATCCTACTCGCCGAGTTGTATGAACAACTCGTCGAGTTCATCTTCATCCGATGAACACTTATGCGGAGACTCACCGAGTTGTATGAACAGCTCGCCGAGTCTGTTCTTGATCTAAGGAGATTGCCTTGAACTCGCCGAGTCAGGGAATCGACTCGCCGAGTTCCTCCATAGATGAGTTCACCTGCCAACTCACTGAGTCACACCCCGTGACTCACTGCACACTCGACACTACGAAAAAGGGACAAACTCGGAGACTCGCGAGCGGACTCGCCGAGTCACATGAACGACTCGCCGAGTCGTTGCCATGCACCCACTAAATACATAGATTTGCTCGATTCCAGTCCATGCCATTCACAGAACTGGGCTTCTAGGTAGGGGTGAGCGCGGTGCGGTTATTAGCCAAAACCTCACCACTAACCGCAAATGCGGTTAATCCATTTTCAAAACCGCATGGTGTGGTTATTTTTGTGGTGCGGTTAGGCGGTTATTTTTGCGGTGCGGTTTTATTTTTTTTTGTGTTGCGGTTATTAACCGCATGGATTTGGTGCGGTTATTTTATGTGGTTTTTAACCACAATTTAGAGCTCAAATAGTTTTAAGACTTCAAACATATTACTTGTAATAATAATAAAAAAATCATAAGGTATAAGACAATTAACTATTTAACTAAAACCACAAACAACTATTATCTTAAAAACGTCAAATCAATAGTAACTAACAATAAATGTCTTAAAATTGTCTAGTTTCATTATTTTTCAAAGTTAAACACAAGAAAAAAACTAACACTTTTGTTTTCTAGTGTTTTATCCGTCTTTCAGTCATGAAACTTGTCTTATTTTTAATATTTAATAAACTAATAATTGATAAAAAAAATTGTATATAATATATGCGGTGCGGTGCGGTTTTTTTTGCGGTTTTTGAAAACAAATAACCGCACCACACCGCAAATTTGCGGTTTTTGAAAAACAGAAAACCTCACTATCGGTTTTTGTTGCGGTTGCGGTTTTTCGGTTGCGATTTATGCGGTTAATTTTAGTTGCGGTGCGGTTTTTGCTCACCCCTACTTCTAGGACACGATTCACACGTAAAGTTTCCAACTTTACGTGTAGATATTCACCAATATGGATTCTAGGGTTCAAAATGCCTCAAAAGGGTAGATTTAGGGTGAACAAGCAACATGGGTTCATAAAGCTAACAGATCTGAGCTCCTGGAGCTCAATCTTGCCTAGATCTAGAGGCCAATCAACTTATTACGCACCCTCAAGCATACACAATCTTGGAAATGGCTCAAAAAGGACTCTAATGGAGCTATAAGGGACAATAAGCTTAAAAACAGAGGGGAAACGAGCTATACTTTAGGGGAAACGTTGGAATGACACAGAGATGCTTGGCCTCCTTCTCCTCTTCTTGATTCCCTCTTCTTTTCCCTCAAAAACTTCAAGAATACCACAAAAACACTTCAAACTCACAAGGAGGCACGGCTAGAGGAAGATACAGGGCTTTGAGGGTGAATGGGGGCGAGGTTGGGGCGGATAAGTCGTTTAAATAGGGTGAAAACCCCTGAAACTTAGGGTTTCATCCAACAGCTGTGACTCGCCGAGTCCAGGATATGGACTCGCCGAGTCGACAACTTAAACGTGTCCTGGGTCCCGCATCTACTCGGCGAGTCGGACCTGTGACTCGCCGAGTCCAAGGCTAAAAGAAGAGAAATACTCAAATAAGATTTACGTACCAGGAACTAGGTGCTACACTAAGTGTAGAAGGAAGATACTTACCAAATGTGGGGGAAAACCCAAGACCAACCTTTGAATCTCTAATTTTAGAGAGAGGAAATGAGAGAGAAATGGGTTTGATCCTTCTTGAGAAAGAATGAATATTGAGAGAAGTGAAGTGAAGATTTTCCAACCCTTTGATCTGATTATGGGCTGGTGAAATAGTGTGAAAGGACAATTAATTGACTAAGCATTGAGGAATAGTGACTGAGGATTGTACTATGAAAGTATGGGGAGGTTGCTTGTGTCCTTGTCCAAAGGATAAGTCAACACTCCACCTAAATATCTTACCAAGTAGATTTTATTCTTAGGCAAGTATTTTCCCCAAAATATAGTTAAAATATGAATATTTAGGGTTTATTATGTTAAAATACAAGTTTGGGTGAAAATCCCGAGTTAAAATCTCGAAAAACGGGCTCAAAACGCTAAAAATATTGAAAACCGATCAAAAATTGCCAAATTTCAAAATTCAGGGCCGGAGGTTCGGTTCTAGCTCATAGAACCGAAAGTGGATGAGGAAACCGAGAGTAAGGTTCGGCTGTGAAGGGTCGCCTCTCGGAACCGAAGGTTCTATCTCGGACCGAAGGCTGCATTCTCGGACCGAAGGTCATTCTTGTCGTAACCGAATCTTGTCAGAAGTGAAGGTGAAGTTCGGTCCAGGAGGCTTCTTAGGGTTTCGGCTCTAAGAGGTTTTGGTTCCTTAAGGGAGGTTCGGTTCTTAAGAGGGTTCGACTCCTTAAGGCTGTTTTTCGCGTAAACTTCCGTTTTCAAGCGGTTTTCGTCTAAATTAAGGGTCGGGATGCCCCGAGTGATTATAAGAAGTTGAGAGAGATTTGGGAGAGATTTCACATACTTGGAGAGATTTCTCATTCAGAGAGAGATTTGGGAGAGATTTCACATAAATGGAGAGATTTCTCATTCAGAGAGAGATTTCACATACTTGGAGAGATTTCTCATGCAGAGAGAGATTTAAGAGAGATTTCACATACTTGGAGAGATTTCTCATTCAGAGAGAGATTTGGGAGAGATTTCACATACTTGGAGAGATTTCTCATTCAGAGAGAGATTTGGGAGAGATTTCACATACTTAGAGAGATTTATCATTCAGAGAGAGATTTGGGAGAGATTTCACATACTTGGAGAGATTTCTCATTTAGTGAGAGATTTGGGAGAGATTTCACATACTTGGAGAGATTTCTCATTCAGAGAGAGATCTGGGATAGATTTCACATACTTAGAGAGATTTGGGAGAGATTTCACATGCTTGGAGAGATTTGGGAGAGATTTCACATTGAGAGAGATAGAGTGAAAGAGATCGAGAGAGACTTCGTTTGCGACCTTTTTAAGTGCTTGGCTTCATAAGCAAGGTTTATACATCCCGTTAAGTCTCGTTATGACTATTATATACCCCCGAGGGTTAAGGAATAAGGTTTTATCGAATAGATTCATCACTTTCCCTGATTAGGGTTTAGAATTTCTAAACACTTGAAAACTCTAAGTGATACTTTGTATTAAGATGGTGCGTTGTATGATAGTAAACATAAGGTAAACCCTAATATACAAGGGTTAATTGAGTTGACCGGTTTGACTCGTTGACTTTATTTGACTTTAACTTGACCAGAAATTGACGATTGTCACATCATCCCCCCGTTAAAAGGAATTTCGTCCCGAAATTAGCGTTTTGACTGGGACTTCAAGAATTTGGTGAGAGGTGCGGGTACTTTTGTTTCATTAGGCCCTCGCATTCCTAGGTGAACTTGGGTCCTCGCTTTACGTTCCAATGGACCTTCACAACAGGGATACGACTTGATTTCCATCGGTTTTTCCACGAAGTGGAGACTCTCGTTGATTTTGATTTTTTGAGTTGTATCACGAGGGTCTCGTCTGATAGAAATTTCCTTTAAGTTTGATACGTGGAAGGTAAGATATACGTTATTAAGTTCATGAGGCGGTCGGAGTTTGCATGCTACTGGGCCAATCCTAGCATGGGTTTCAAATGGTCCGATGTATCTTGGATCTAGTTTCCCACGTTTACCAAAACGTATCGTTATTTTCCACGGTGAGACCTTCAGTAGTACACGGTCACCAACCTTGAATTTGCACGACCCTTTCCGTTGTCTCTTTTATGATTTCAGGGCCAGCGAGGGTGTTGTCAGGGACTTGATCCTTCAATAGTTGTGTATCTTCCACTTCAGCCCAACGCAATGGTGATCTGTCGTTGCGGCTATAGAAAGATTCGAACGGAGTGACCTTGACGTTAGGCTGATAGTTGTTGTTGTGCGAAAATTTAAGGAGTGGTAAGTGGGCATTCCCACGCTTCACCGAAGTCAATCGCCCAACCTATTAGTATGTCTTCCACAGTTTGCCCGTCAGTTTGCTGGTGTTAGGCCATACTCAAGTCTAGCCTAGTTCCCTGTAAGGGTTGCCATAATCATGAAATGAGTCTACTATCTATGTCATAGATGATGGATATTAATAGACCCCGCAGTTGTATAATCTCTTTGGTGTAAGTTCTAGTAAATTCCTCCATCCTGCCGGTTTCCTTGATTGGTAGGAAGTACCGGATTTGATCAACCTATCAACAATTACCCAAATGGTATCGAGACCACCCTTGACTTGGGTAACCTGGTTGTGAAGTTCGTGGCTATCCGCTTCCACTTCCTTTCGGTTATCATTGGTTGTTTGTAGCAAACTCGAAGACTTCTGTTGTTCTACCTTGACCTTGGCACAAGTCCGATACTTGCCCACATATGTAGCGATGCCAGCTTTCCTATTTGGCCACTGATGTTACTTTTGAGGTCCAGACACATCTTGTCCGAGCCTGGATGAAGAGAGTAGCGAGTTTTCATGTACTTCGTTAGTGACATTATTTCTGAATCCATCAACCTCAGTGTCCAAATCCGATTTATAAGATAACATGCCCAGCCACACTTGCCTTCTAGGTTCTTATGATTGGTAAAGATTATACATCTTGTGTCGTAGAGATGGTGTCTCTAGATTTCTAGGGCGAATACTACTACTCCCATTTTGAGGTCATGTGTGACCTAGCCGACCCCGTACGCCTTTAGCTGTCTTAAGTCATAAGTAATAACTTCTCCTCGGAGCGCTGCATAGGGCCTGCGGTAGTGTTTCTTGTTTGTCGGTTAGATCGATAGGAAGAATGTCGGTTCAATTTACACAACTTAGATTAAGTCGAATGGTAGAACATCCACTCGTACTTCTAGGAAGCCTTGTCCCGGAGCTCTTAGTAGGACTCGTACCTGGTCCATCTACCATTAACTCGCGCATATAGGTCGTATGGTAAGATGGTTGGATGGGTGATTCTGCCCCAAGTCCACAACCAGACGAGGAACAGGAAGCAGGGCGGAAGCACACATCCGATGCCCGTAGAATCTTAATTACATATTATCCTCGTATATACACTTAGTAGTGATAGACTAACCGTATTCGTCCCAAGCTTCCATGCTTGATCTTGACCTGATATACGAGTATTATCCTTGAAGGGTTTACTAGGAATAAATTGAAAAGGTTGCAGAGGGTATAACACCTCCAGAGAGTGCTTTGGGGTTTCGCGATGAAGGATGAGCATAGAGTTAAAGTCAGATTTAGGGTCGTGAGAGAGGAGGGTTTCGATATTCCATTGGTTAGGTGGAGGGTCTTCTCGTAACATAGTCAATTGACAAGGTGATGATCCAAACCAATCCATATCAAATGACGACACCAGATTTTCAAGATGCCACATGTACTAAGTCGTATTCGTAATAGGTATTCGTTAGAGTGGCAGTGCATCTTGTGTTTCTTTTTAGTGTTTTCCGTTTTGATCGATGTTATTGCTACTTCAATTGATTCATACCACAGTATCTCGTGCTGACAATAAGCGTGATCTGATAGCTAGTGATGATACTTTATATTCTGATCCCCGGCCGATCATTCCATGATCGATCGGTATATGCAAGTCGTTTGTCATTTGATACTGATGAAATTGACGAGTGAATGGTTATATCCTAATACTACCACTAGGCATGGAACATGAATTAGGGCGGAATTATTTGTTTTAATTCTGTAGTATTTTGATTATACTATATCCTGATGTATACATCAATTCATCACGGCTCGTCGGTAATGATCCTAAGGTCACATATGAGTGTTTTTGATTTTTTTTTATTTAACGTGAGGGTATTTTAACTACTTTTTGAAAGACAGTAATTTTTTTATCGAACACGCCGAATTCATTACAAACATATGGTACTTAAAAAGTTTTTGTTGTTGGAAACATTACAAAAGTCCTAATAAGATTCCTTGTTGCCTTTGCTGGTTTGTTCGTCACACTCCTCCTGCTCCCCCGTTATTCCTCTCAGTTGGAAAGTCTCTATTGAAGTGTCCCATTTCACCGCATAGGTGATACGCTGGACTTACGTTGGTATTGGTGGTTGAACTGATGTGCTGATTCGGGGTTCTGCAGGAGCGAACAGTATGTCCTTTCATGTTGCAGCTGATACAGTGTGGAATCCGGCAAGATCATGTATGATGGTAGTTACACTTGTTACACTTTGGAAGTGTTCCCATATATTATATGTCTGGTGCTCGAGTGACAAATGTTGTGGCTGATGTCGAGGCATGCGTTGCGACTACTATCGTAATTGTAGGGGCGGCCAAGAATTGTTGTCTTTTAGCGAGTTTTTGGGATAGGTTGTGCCTCTTTTTATTCCAAAACTTCCTTCTCTTGCTCTTAGGTTTGTTGTCTGAGGTATTTTCGTTGGTAGACGCCCGCTGGTGTCCTTGATTGTTATTGTGGTTAGTATTTCTGGCACCATCTCCCCGCCTGCTGACGGGGTTAGAATTGAGCTGCGCCATGACGGCTGCCATGGCTGCCGTGACTGCAGCTTGAAAAGTAGCAGAGTCTATCTGCAGGGTTGGTGCCTTGCTATTTGGTTGGTTGCCTCTTGGTGAAGACATAGTTCTGTTTCATGATGAAAAACGACTTCGTGAGTGGGGATGATTATCTCAAGTGCATTCTTACGATTTATATTCATATATACAAATTTTGCACATTGCTGTACTATTCTTAGTGTTTCTGATGTAGAAAGGGCTTATGCGTCGTGAGTTATCTAACTAAGTTTATCTTAGTTCTAAGTGTATTGTATTTCGATTTTTTTATGGTGTTCTAAAAACAATTCCTAATAAGAGTCTATATATAATAAACCCATGGACTTTAGTAGTTCTATTATCCAAGTGAAACCTTGAAATTTGATCCAAGTTAGGTCCTTCTTACGACCACTTGATGTATGCTTTGTTACATGAGTAAGACTTAATAGACCTTCGAGTCTAATGGACCTGCCGTAAGGCCATTTTGTTAATATGATTCTAGAAATTTTGGTTTCAGAGAAAATTTTGACCTCGATGCAGGTTTACACCAGATCATCGTAAGGAAAAGTTTTTGACAACAAATAAATCCCCCGATTAGTATAACCACTTAAATCGCAGGGTTGGGCTTACACATAGAATAGAGTAGCACCAACACATACTCATGAACCTAATCTATAAGGTCTTGTGAGTAATATGAACTCTGCTCATGATAATACGTCCCCGGTGGTGCTTGAAACGAAGTCGACGTGTCCTGTAGTTCTACTAACCTACGCTCGGTTGCGACCACTCTCTCTTCGAGTGTCGAGTGTCTATCCTGACGCTCTCTTGCCTTCACCCGAGTGGCGACAAGTTCCTTAATGAGTTGGTTACTGAAATAGTAGTTTCTTTCTAATTCTCGAGTTTGTGAGATGGTAGTGTCTGTAGTAACACGCAGTTCCCAGACTTGATTCGCAATCTCCCTGTTTTGATCCCCGATGTTCACGATCTGCTGGATCTTCACCGGGAGGGCTCTGTCAGTCGGTCCCCCGTGGTTGAGGTCATAGCAACCTCGTTGGTCTCCAAATGGTGATCGCTGTCGTTGCTGTCGACTACAACCCTCGATCACGGTTGCCCAATGGGGCACATGTCTGATGTAGTCGAAACAGTCCGCGGGAACCCTGGATATGTACAGAGGGTTGATCACCTTCGGTTCCTCTTTGGGTTCTTCTCCTAACCATCCACCATTTCCCTGGTTAGGAAAGTAAGCGTCGCCTGGTAAGTAGAATCTTGCCATGCTACACGTACGAGAATAGGAGGGGTAGGAAGCATATATTAGTCGTATTCCTAGAAATACTTATAGGGGTTTGATCCTCATTAGTTACTTCTATAATGACATAGTGCATACTAATTACATATAACAAGATATGATAGACCTTCGAATAAGTGATCCTACCCTAGGTCCACATCCAAACAAGGAAAAGGAAGTAAGGCAATGACCACAGATTCTAAGTCTATGATCTTTAAGTTATATATAACTTTAGGGTATCCACTTAGTGACTATAGACCTATTAATAAGGATCTGTTTAGTTTTCACATAAGTTATAATATTACAAAATACTCCTATGGTATTTTAAATGTTATGTTTAGTTCTTAGTAACTTTCCTTGTATGGGAAGTTTTTAGGCTTGTTGCTCACTAGGACCATACTTCGGCATACATTAGTCACACCTCGGATAAATATAGTTGATCAAGCTATATCCATACCAAGTCTGATTACATATCCCAAGGTCTACTCGTAGTGTCCAACTCCCGTTTTACTGTTGTATTGTCCTAAATAATGATACTATACTAGTATGTATGTATGTACTCGTACTTTTAACAAGAAAATATTTCATTTCTAAAAGTATAATTGTTTTGAAATTCTTAAATCAGAGACTTTTAGTCCGAATGAATTTATAATTGTATATCTTATGTGGTTCGATATAATTAGTTCACTATAAACAATGCTCTGATACCAATCTGTCACACCCCCAAACCAAGGATGGCGGAAACATCCGGGGGTAGCGGACTTCATGTATAGTATCATAACAACGAGTATAATAGTGATCAAAGCAATACAACCGATCATAAATAAAATCGGAAAAAGAATTACATAGTTTCAAGTGTTAAATATTTCAATGAATTGATTTCAACATGATATGAAATATAGCTATTCAACGACATAGCGTACCATCCTCAAAAGCTTGTGATTTCCTGATTTCGTTGATTCCCTGAGAATACAAGTAGTTTTGAAAAAGTGTCAACAATTAAGTTGGTGAGTTCATAAGCTTTTAGATGAAGAGTTTGGAAACCCATCCTTATAATGAGTTGTGTGTTACCAAGAAAAATACAATATTTTCCTTAAATTGTAAAATGTAGTCTTTAATTCCAAGACCGAAAGTATACAGTAATTATCCATACTTATTGATATAAAAAGTGACTTTAAATCGACATAAAACCCTTTCTGATTTGGGAAAATCCCTGTAAATTTTATGTGTTGTTAACTCCCTATGTGAGTCGCTATAACCATACTATGACTAATGAACCAGCCACGACGTTTCTTAGGCGTCGAAAAAGATAATGACACTTGTCAACTCAGACCTGCCGGTCTAGCTGTTGCATGCAGCTCAAGTGTGGTTTGTCAGACCCAATATAGATCTATACACAATTGCCACGTTCTCCCTACAAGAGACTCTGGTTATGACTACTAGGAATTATAACATGTACTCTAGGAGTACCGAGAAGAATGTCTCACAATTTAAGTTAACAAGTTTACGTGTAGTGTGCGTGAGTGTAAAACCTTTTTCTGTGGGAATATATCCTTTTGAAATATGTTTGTTGTGTCAATGGAAACATGTTTATAATGTATATGAAACATAAACTATACTTACTATAGTTTATCATAAATGTTTGTAATGTATACGGAACATAAACTATACCTACTATAGTTTATTAAAAATGTTTTGTAATGGTAGAAATCCTTTTTACATATGATGTAAACCTCTATAATGAGGTAAAAGACATGTATTATAACCAACATGTATTTATATATGATAATACATACCTTGGTCAACAAGTTACAAGGTGTAAATGAGTTTAATAACAATTTGCTAGTTTTAACCTTTATGTTCCTGTTCTTGGAATAATTATAGAAAATTCATACGGAGTCGAAAACTGATTCCGTAAATTCTAAGAGTTTAGAAATTGTGTCTAGTTTGTTCATAATTTTTCTCATGATTTTAGGGGTCTAAATTTGGTGTGAACACGTTCATATTCACAGGCTGGTCCAAAATCGTAGCTATAGTGCTAGACAGTTTTGTAAAAATCACCATAAATGTAGAAAAATCGTATGGGGATGTGCAAATAGTCATTTTAAATTGTAGAAAAATCGTATGGGTTTGATCCTTCTTGAGAAAGAGTGAATATTGAGGGAAGTGAAGTGATGATTTTCCAGCCCTTTGATCTGATTATGGGTTGGTGAAATAGTGTGAAAGGACAATTAATTGACTAAGCATTGAGGAATAGTGACTGAGGGTTGTACTATGAAAATATGGGGAGGTTGCTTGTGTCCTTGTCCAAAGGATAAGTCAATACTCCACCTAAATATCTTACCAAGTAGATTTTATTCTTGGGCAAGGATTTTCCCCAAAATATAGTTAAAATATGAATATATTATGTTAAAATACGAGTTTGGGTGAAAATCCCGAGTTAAAATCTCTAAAAAAACGGGCTCAAAACGCTAAAAATATTGAAAACCGGGCAAGAATTGCCAAATTCCGAAATTCAGGGCCGGATGTTCGGTTCCAGTTCATAGAACCGAAAGTGGATGAGGAAACCCAGAGTAAGGTTCGGCTGTGAAGGGTCGCCTCTCGGAACCGAAGGTTCTATCTCGGACCGAAGGCTGCATTCTCAGACTGAAGGTCATTCTTGTCAGAACCGAATCTTGTCAGAAGCGAAGGTGAAGTTCGGTCTAGGAGGCTTCTTAGGGTTTTAGTTCTAAGAGGTTTCAGTTCCTTAAGGGAGGTTCGGTTCTTAAGAGGGTTCGGCTCTTTAAGGCTGTTTTTCACGTAAACTTCCGTTTTCGAGCGATTTTTGTCTAAATTAAGGGTCGGGATGCCTCGAGTGATTATAAGAAGTTGAGAGAGATTTTACATATTTGGAGAGATTTTTCATTTAGAGATTGATTTGGGAGAGATTTCACATACTTGGAGAGATTTTTCATTCAGAGAGAGATTTGGGAGAGATTTCACATACTTGGAGAGATTTCTCATTTAGAGAGAGATTTGGGAGAGATTTCACATACTTGGAGAGATTTCTCATTCAGAGAGAGATTTGGGAGAGATTTCACATACTTAGAGAGATTTATCAATCATAGAGAGATTTGGGAGAGATTTCACATACTTGGAGAGATTTCTCATTCAGAGAGAGATTTTGGAGATATTCCTCATTCAGAGAGAGATTTGTGAGAGATTTCACATAATTAGAGAGATTTGGGAGAGATTTCACATGCTTGGAGAGATTTAGGAGAGATTTCACATAGAGAGAGATAGAGTGAAAGAGTGGCTTCGTAACGCAAGGTTTGTACTTCCCGTTAAGTCTCGTTATGAGTGTTATATGCCCCCGAGGGTTAAGGAATAAGGTTTCATCTAATAGATTCATCATTTTCCCTTATTAGGGTTTAGAATTTCCGAACACGTGAAACTCTAAGTGATACTTTGTATTAAGATGGTGCGTTGTATGATAGTAAACATAAGGTAAACCCTAATATACAAGGGTCAATTGAGTTGACCGGTTTGACCCGTTGACTCTATTTGACTTTGACTTGACCAGAAATTGACGATTGTCACACTCTTTTAATACATAAATATAAAGTATTTGCTATGAAATACATGCTATGTGTTTATATACTGTAGTTTATTTGAGATAAGTGTGGAATGGATGTTTTATATGGTTTTTAAATGAGTTAAACTGTATATGTATTTTATATCTACTAATATGTTGGGTAAAACATGGGTAGATGAGATAGTTGGTATGTGATAAAATGATGAGGTAAATGATGAGGTATGTAAGATGATTAAGAATGATATTGGCAGATGCACCAATTAGAGAATGTCATAATACTAGCAGATGCGCTTAAGAATAATATTGGTAGATGCACCAATTAAAGAATGTCATAATACTAGCAGATGCGCTTAAGAATAATATTGGTAGATGCACCAAATAGAGAATGTCATGATACTAGCAGATGCGCTTATAGGATAATGTCGGCAGATGCGCCTAAAAGAGAATTTCATAAACCTGGCAGTCGCGCCTCATAGTGTATGTCGTAATCCTGGCAGAGACGCTTAAAGGATGATGTTGGTAGATGCACCTTATGTAGCAATAGATTTTGTGCCAATTCCTTAAGTCAATCTGATGGGATTAAACAACTTTTAATCTAAGAAGATCGATTAGATCTTGAACAAGTATATGAATATGAAACAGCAAGAACGCAATATTAATAACAAAGCAGAACGCAATATTAAGAACAAAACAGCTTGAATCAATGATGTCGAATGATTAAATAAAATCCTTAGAAGAGCTCGATTAAGAACATCAACTGTAAAGGATTAAAAGATTACAAGAAAATTATATCGTAAAGCTCTGGAATCATAAATCTGAAAACTTGAATCTTAACCTAATATACATGCAGCATTACCTTAAATACTTTACATAAAAGGCTCTCGGTTGGACAGACCCAAACCGGAGAATACAAGGCTAATCTAACGAGCCCAAAAGACGCAACATCAAAAACTTCAGCCCAACAATCTCCCCCTTTGCGTCAATTTGGAGCGAGACCTTCACTTCTTACTAGGGCCGGTAGCTGAAGCTGGTACCTTCTTCTTCACGGTACTAAACAGACACTTGGTTATTGAAAGGATGGTCTGTCTAAACCGGATGTACCAATTGATCATATCACTGAAGTACTTGATGTCATCAGCCGAATTGTCTTTACACCTCTTGACGATTGATAGAACGTGTTCCAAGCAGGTAGTGGTGTAAAGGTGCTTGTCAGCTATAGCGAATAGACATTTCTGTCCTTCGGCTCTGGTGAACATCACTGAGTTTCGCCTTGGATCTATCTTGCCCATTTTCATTGTGTTTAGATCACTGGCCGATCCCACTGGTGCTACTTTCGGTTTCTTCTTGAAAACAGTGGCGACCTCCTGATCCATTTGGGCAACCTCCATGATGTAGCAAGCCAACATCCTTTTGACATGGTCTAAGATGGGACCATATTCGGCTTCGTTTGTCAGCAGGATATTGTACAAGACTATCCAGTCATGAGGATTCAGATTCGGCAGATCCGCCAGGGTGATGATGTGAGCAGTTCTTGCAGATCCACAAATAAGCTTGAACTTAACATTCGTGAATTTCCCCACGGCAAAAGGCTTCATCACCCGAACATTGACAATCTTCTGGGCGCTCCATGTAAGGTATTGAGGGCGAGCGGCCTCCAGGTAGAAGTCAATGAGCTCCCTGTCAAGCTCATCGTTCGGATGCGAGACTTCAAAAATGTTGGAGAAGGCGTGGAAGACGAACGCCTTTCGAGTTAGTGGCATATCGAACTGCGAATCGATGGTGTTGTTGCAGTCGAACGATATCACCGGCTCAAGCCATAGTATGCTTGGAGTCTCTATGGCCTCTTATATTAAACGATCCCTGGTCCAGGCAGGGAAGAACAGCTTTCGGCTCTCAAGGAGATCGTGGGCTTCTTTTTGCTTTCGTTCGGCTTCTTCAGCCTCACGCGCCACACGACTGGCATCATCTTCAGCATTGCGACTGTTTTTCCGTTTCAACATGTCGGCAATGGTCTCCTTGTCTTCATCTTCATCTTCATCTTCATCCTCTGCTATGTTTTTGCCCTTGTTCTTCACACCCGAACCCGAGGCATGACCAGTTGGGGTTGGTTCGGTGGTGTGAGCAGCTTTGGAGGAAGGAGGTGGTTTCGATCCTTTCTTCTCATCTCCCCCTTGTTTCGGAATGGACACGAAACTCGGCAAGCCTTCAATTTTGCTTAGTAAATCCATGGCCGGGGAGAGCTTTTCAGCGAGGGTGCGCCTCACCGAATGATTAAGGATGGGATCGTGTGCTTCCAGGATGTTGGATAGAGCGGCGTGGACATCCGAAACACACGTCTTTATGACTTCCCTCTCGGATCGAAGAGCTTCCAATTGTTCTTGAGAGTTGGAAAGCTGCGTGCTCTTGACCTTTAGGGCAGTTGTTTTACTTGCCAAAACGTCCATTAGAGAGTTCTCAGCTGCAAGATCCTCTTGCAGCTTTGCCAGGCGGGCATCAATGGAGGCACGAAATGCCGAGTTGTCGTCGCTGATATTTTGTCGGAGAGTAGCGAACGAAGTCAACTCCGTCGAGACGAACTTGGCCAATTGCTGAACAATCGGTTCCAGAGTCGTCTTTGTGGCATCGGCGCTTTCCTGCATGGACTTCAGCAGGTCAGAAGCGTCGGAGAATAGTTTATCGACTTTTTCGGTCGCTGCCTCACAGGCTCGGGTGGAGGCTTCTATCGCAGCAGTGGCTGAGGCCATTGAATCATGTTGAGCCCTGGAGAAGGCATCAACTATCTTCTGAAGGGCAGCTTCAGATAAAGATGACTGCTGGTTGGAAGAGGAGGCGAGAAGTTGATCAACCTTCTCGTTAAGCTTGCGAAGATGCTTCTTTGTCACTGGAGCATCATCCTCCTCATCACCTTGAACTTGAAACGGACTATAATAGACCGAATCAAAGTTCATGTGATCACCACCAAGGTATTGATCATCGCCATCGGAGGCGTCTTCTGGGGATTGAGGTGGTGGTGAAGCTGGGGGTGTTATTGGTTTGGTTGGTTCAGGTTGAGTGGGTGGAGGGTTAGTTTCGGGTGGTGGTGATGTATGGGTTTCGGTTTGTGGAGGTTCGGTTACAGGAGGAGTTTCGGTTACAGGTGGTGTTTCGGTTGATGTGGTGAATATGGGTGGGGGTATAGGGAATGAGGTTGGGGGTATAGTGGGGTTTATGGTGGGAATGGAAATAGGTATTGTGGGTGGAGGGGAAGGAACTGGTGATTGGTGAAGTTCCATCTCCGGGGTTGGGGACCGAGTGGGTGTGTTGCCTCGTTGTGGAGATTCGTCTCCTTGTGAGCCCTCAGAGTCCGAACTCCCACCTTCGGATTCGCTTGAAGAGGAGGGTATGAGGAGCTTTCGCTTCGGTTGGGTCTTCCTCCTTTTCGGTTGTGGGGATGAAGCAGGTTTCTGTTGTTTACGCTTCTTTAGAGAAGGTCCCTTTGGAGCTTTGGACACTTGCTTCCCCTTGTCACCCTTTTTGCCCCTGGCCACCGGTTTGTCGGCATCATGAATCGATCGCAGCATGTCCGGTGTCAGTTCCCTCGGACCAGTTTGGCGAAACTCCTTGATCGTTCTGATCAATCTGCTATCTGCTGGCACATCAGCATACATCGACTCCGGGATAGAGCCAATGAAGGAGAATTTCGATGCATCGGATACGATGATCTTCTTGGTATGAAAGGTACCAATAGAAGACATCGGTGCACCGTCAGCTGTGGGAACGTTAAACTTGTCCATGGCCCATCTGGTGATCAAGATCCAGAACCGGGCCAGCGACACCTCCGAGTGTCGGGAAGAGGAAGAAAGGCTCTGAATCAGTTGTTGCCAAAGGACAAACCCATAGTCCAGATTGATCCCGTTGTACACCCCATACATAATTGACAGGAAAAGACGACTGGCCCCGTCCGATCCTGAGCTCCTCTCTGACAGTCCCTTGAAGAGAACTGTGAATAACCCATTCCACTGGGGCGGTAGGCAGGACTTCTTGAACCTGGCGACGGAGGTGAGAACTTCCGTGTAGCCCATGTTGTAGAACATGTTGTAGAGCATGCCAACCGGAATCGTCTCCGGGTGAACTCGTGATGGGTCAGCAGCAAACCCAAGCATGGTGCAGAAGCGGGGACGAGAAATCGACGTCTTGTGTTCCGCCACTTCGAAAAAGACCCTGTCAACGGCCTTGTCGTAGTAAGCCGTTGCGTAGACCTGAGATAAGGCCACCATTGGCACCGTTTCAATCCGTGACAGTGCAGGAGCAAGCTGGGAGTACTTGAGACACTCGATGACCGGCGACATATAAGAATCATACGCCAGTGGGTTGAGATCAATCACGAGGCATTGCTGAGGACGGATTGGAAGAATCTGAGAGGTAGCATGGACGGAAGAGGATTCAGCCATTGTTGCAGGTTGGGAGAAGAAGATGACCGGGAGAGAGTTTGTAAGTATTTTTGCTTTGGAAATTATGGGGGCAGTAAAGAGGTAAAAGGTGGTGTTGATGGGTTTTTATAGTAGGTGATAGGAGAGAGAAAAATCGTTTCAAATCTCTTATGGAAATACGAAACGGGTTTTTGGAGTGACTGATTGGTGACAGTTGGGACGTGCGATGATCACATAGGAGAGAGAGTGTCAGATTCCTAGGATCACGCCGCCCAATAAGCGCCGGTTCAGAGAGAGGAACCGTTTCCATTTCCACACGCGCCATTAATGCCAGATTGATGACGCTTCAATACTGCACACGCGTCCAAAAGTGTCAGAAAAAGCGCGGCCGCTTCAAATTCACGCGCCCTCCTTTTTATCGTCGTTTGAATTTCTATCCTTTGAACTCCCGCCGCGTCAGCAACCTTTTGGTCTTATCCCTTTTTAAACGGCATCTTTTGAATTAAACGCCCACGTGGATTATTGGTAACCATAACTTCATTATTAACCATCCAATAATTATCCAGTCTGTAAAATAATTAGTAACGGAATTTTTGAAAATCTTGGATTTTCGTGCAAAGAGTGTAAAAAAAAGAAATAAAGCAACTCTTTTTAGGATTATCTGTGATGTCAATAATGACACGAAACTGATGATCCCGGGCACGAATCTCTTCCTTCAAGGTCAAGAGAGACCTCAAAGTGTTAGTGTGGAATCCCGTTGAAGTACGATCAAACATTTATTAATAAATGTTGAAAGGCTTCTTTTAATAAGGCTAATTAAGGGTGGTTTCGCTTTGATTCAACAATTCCATTCTTGATATAAGAACGAATGTGAACAAAGTACATGTGAGACCAGTGTAGTCTGTTGAACAAGTAGGTTTGAGTTGATTTGATAGTGGCTTGGATTAATATGAAATCTCAGATAAAAATTTAAAACTGGATCCCATGGGAAGAAATGTTATGGTGTGTAACAATTTCATTGGAACCACGCAAAAAGAAAAGAAATTGAGATTTCATGAAGGTACATTCGTCAATTCATTGGTGAAAACTTGATCAAGTTAATTGGTCACCGTCAATTCGTTGGTGTTGAATTTTGGGTTTCACTCAGCTCGTAGTGGCACGAAACTAAGATCATAAACACAGATGTTGTGTAACCATAAACCTCAGTGGTAGTTTCTGAGAGTCTCAAGGGTTACAGTGATGAAGCGAATGTTATGGAGAAGTATAATGTGGATGGTGAAAGAAGACATAATACCTCTGCTGCGAACATAAGGACCAAGCAGGAGACTCTGAACTCATGTGAGAAGAGAGTGAGGTAGCTCACGATTAGAATAAATGAGTCAGCCTTATTGGGAAGACAAGGTTTGTGTATACCAGGTCATGAAGGCTATTATTCAAAATCTTATGAGACTTGGGACACATACAACAGCATGCTTCTAGGGACACTTAAGTAAGTCATCGAATATATTCCCATAAAGAAATGAGCGCACGAGAAAACAAAATATTTTTGGAGTTTTGATATATAAAAAAAATAAATAAATAATAGAAAAAAATAAGACTTAAAAAAAATATAAAAGATTGAAAAGAAAAGGAAAAAAAATATGTTTTAAAAAAAACTTTGGAAAAAATGAAAAACCGAAGCCGAACGTTCGGTTGGTTTCGGTTGGAAAAAGTTGGAAAACCGAACCCGAACCCGAACCTTCGGTTGGTTTCGGTTCTGGAAAATTTTGAAAAACCGAACCCGAACCTTCGGTTGGTTTCGGTTCTGGAAAATTTTGAAAAACCGAACCCGAACCTTCTGGAGGTTTCGGTTTTGGAAAATTTTTAAGAAGCCAAGGAGTTTAAATATGCAATATGGAAAAACTTTTTACACAAAGAAAAACAAATTTTGCACACGAAATATACAACACAGAAAAACTACCTTTGAAGTAATGAGCGAGAGAGATGGTTGAACCGAACCCGAACGTTCGGTTGGTTTCACTTCTTACGTTTGAGGTTGAGAGGTAGTGTGAGGTACTGACTCTGATTCCATCATTCCTAGCCCTTGCAATATTTTATTGAACGATGCTTCTGGAAGAGCTTTGGTGAAGACGTCAGCCAGTTGATCAGTGGTTCTTACGAAGTGAACTTCGACATTTCCATCTTCCACATGATCTTTGATGAAGTGATACCTCAGTGCTATGTGTTTGGTTTTAGAGTGTTGCACTGGGTTATGACAGATCCTAATTGCACTTTCAGAGTCACAATATAGAGGGATCTTCTTCATATTGAGTCCATAGTCTCGAAGTTGACTCTGGATCCAAATCACTTGTGATGTGCAGGATGCAGCGGCAATGTATTCCGCTTCAGCAGTAGACAGCGACACACATGTTTGTTTCTTGGATTGCCAGCTGACCAACTTCCCATCAAGAAATTGACAGCCACCAGTTGTGCTTTTGCGGTCGAGTCCACATCCTCCAAGGTCAGCATCAGAATAGGCTTGAACGAAGAAGCCTGAATTGGATGGATACCATAGACCTAAGGAGGCGGTTCGCTTGAGATAGCGTAGGATGTTCTTCACTGCCAGCATGTGAGGTTCGCGTGGGTTAGCCTGAAATCGAGCACAATAGCACACAGAAAACATGATATCAGGCCTGCTAGCAGTTAGATACATCAATGAGCCTATCATTTGACGATAGAGCGTGATGTCGACAGCCGGTTTATCTAGTGAAGGGGTAAGTTTGGTGCCGAATGCCATTGGGACTTTGACTTTTGAGTCTCCCATCATGCCAAACTTCGCTAGGAGAGTCTTCGTGTAAGCTTCCTGATTGATAAAGATGCCTTCGGGTCCCTGTCTTATATTTAAACCAAGGAAAAAATTAATAGGACCCATTGAGCTCATTTCAAACTTAGTCTCCATCAACTTTCTGAATTCAGCTGTTAAGCTGGGATTCGTAGAGCCAAAGATGATGTCATCGACATAAATTTGAACTATCATAAGGTGGTTACCTTCCTTTTTGCGAAAGAAGGTTGGGTCAACCGAACCTTGTTTGAATTTGGACATCTTTAAAAATTTTGTAAGCGTTTCATACCAGGCTCTCGGAGCTTGTTTGAGGCCGTACACAGCTTTATCCAGAATATAGCAATGATTTGGATACTTTTCGTTTACAAACCCAGGAGGTTGCTCCACATACACAGTTTCTTCGAGTTCTCCATTTAGAAATGCGCACTTGACGTCCATTTGGAAAACCTCAAAGTTTTTGTGAGCAGCATAGGCCAGAAATATTCTAACCGATTCTAGCCTAGCTACAGGAGCGAACGTCTCTTCGTAATCTATCCCTTCCTCCTGACAGTATCCCTTGACAACCAGACGAGCCTTGTTCCTTATGACATTACCTTCCTTGTCCATTTTGTTTCGAAAAACCCATTTAAGACCAACAACTGAAGCATCCGGAGGAGTTGGAATGAGGCGCCAGACTTTGTTCCTTTCAAATTCGTTCAGTTCGTCTTGCATTGCTTGAACCCAATCAGAGTGATCGAGGGCAGTGTTCACTGTCTTCGGTTCAACTTTTGATACGAATGAGTTAAACATACAAAACTCAACCTTTGAAAATAAGGATGTCTGTTTTGCCTTCAGTTGAGATCGGGTCAGAACCTTTTCAGATACATCACCAACTACTTGAGAGATGGGATGATCCCTGGTCCATTTTGTAAGAGGAGGGTAATTCGGATCGAAGGTTGGATCTAGTTCAGCGTTGATCATCTCTTCAGGCTCAGATTGGCTATCGAAATCAAGCGTCATATCATCATGCTCCCCCTCATTTGATGAGTCTTGAGAAACATGAGGTTCAGGGGTTTCTTGCGGTGCTGGACTTTCAGGCATTGAAGCACCTTCGTATGGAGGGGCATCTTCGGTTGGAGAGTTACCTTCGGTTGATGAAGGACCTTTGGTTGAAGTAGTAGAGCTTGGCTCCCCCTGGATGTGTGGGCGTAGCTCCCCCTCGACATGAGAACTTGGCTCCCCCTCGATTGAAGCATTGTTGGTTGGAGATTCATCAGTGGGTGAATCTCCTTCATGCATTCTTCTTGCAGCATCTTCGACAATCTGCTTCATATGATCTATTTTGTTGTCAGCTGCACCTGCTTCGGAGAGAGAAGCTTTTTCCGGTTCGTCAAAGAGTTCCAGAAAATTGTCGTACAAATTGGCGATTGAGACTGTGACTTGGCCAGTTTGAGGAAAGATTTCCCTGGCAGTGTCATCTATGACCTGTAGCTTCTTGACATAGTTATCATCGAAGGTCACATAGTATGTCTCTTCAATCCTTCTTGAACGTTTGTTTAGGACTCTGTACGCCTTGGAAGTGAGCGAGTAACCCAGATGGATTCCCTCGTCGGCTTTGACATCAAATTTGTTGCGGTGTTCTTTAGAATTAAAGATAAAACACCTTGAGCCAAAAACGTGGAAAAATTTCACATTGGGCTTCCTGTTGTTTAATATCTCATATGGTGTGAGCGTGAATCGCTTGTTGAGATAGGACCTGTTTTGTGTATAACAAGCAGCAGAAATAGCGTCAGCCCAAAAATAAAGAGGTAAGGAAGCGAAACTTAACATAGTTCGGGTAGCTTCACACAGAGATCGGTTTCGTCTTTCGACTATTTCGTTCTGCTGTGGTGTGTAGGGAGCTGAGAAATTATGATTAATTCCCTTTTCTGCAAGAAACTCTTCAAACTCCCTGTTCTTGAATTTGAGACCATTGTCGCTCCTGATGTTTCGAACGACCTTCTTGAGCTGGAGTTCAATTTGCTTGATAAACACTTTCAGCTTTTGAGTCGCTTCAGATTTGAGCTTTAGAAAGAACACCCATGTAAATCGAGAGAAGTCATCAACGATAACAAGAATGTACTTGCTACCACCGATGCTTTCGATAGATGAAGGACCACACAAATCGATATGAAGCAATTCGAGTGGTTCAACAACTTTCGTGTTAATTACGGATGGGTGACTTTGACGACTCTGCTTTCCCATTTCGCATGCAGCACATAAATGCTCTTTGTCAAACTTGAGCAATGGAAGACCCCTAACATGACCTCCAGTGACAAGTCGGTTGATATCTTTGAAATTGAGATGAGATAGTCTTCTGTGCCACAACCAGCTTTCGTCGGATTGAGCTTTTGATAGCAGACATATTGCTGGGTTTCCTTTGATGGGTTTCATGTTCAGGGGAAACATTTCACCCTTTCGCTCTGACTTCAGAATCACTTTCTTTGTCTTTTTCTCTATTATTTCAGAACCTTCATCATCGAATGAAACTTTGAGACCTGTACCTCCAACAAGCTGAGATACGCTGATGAGGTTGTGTTGAAGTCCTTCCACATAGGCCACCTTCCTTATGGTAAAATCACCATTCGTTATCATCCCATATCCCTTTATGGTGCCGAAAGAGTTATTTCCAAACTTAACGTTGCCACCATTTGCAAGAGATCTGTATTCCCTGAGCTCCTCTTTCCTCCCTGTCATGTGACGCGAGCTGCCACTGTCGATGTACCATTCTTCGTCAAACTGCTCGTCACTAATAACCTGCAAAAATTAAGCAGATTTAGGAACCCAAAGTTTCTTGGGTCCATGTGAGGTTTTCATGGGAACAGGAATAGTAAGAGAGATGTCAACTAGATATGTTCTTTTAATTAGTGTTGTTTCATCTTTCTTTTTAATGGTGAAGACTTTTATTTTGTTAGGATTGGGTTTGTTCGCTTTGGACTCAGGCTTGGATTCATCGACCTTTTGCTTTGCCTTCTGTTCAGCTGAAGAATGAGGTTTTTGAGGGCAAGCGGGATTAGTTTTGGAGCTAGATGGAGATGAATGAGTAGAAGTAGAAGAACGAGAAGAATTAGAACGAGAGAATTTGGATGGGGAGGACTTCCTGGCTGATGACTCAAGGTGACCCTTTTGCTTTTGATCATTAGAGGGGCTGACCTTCGAGTCTTGTTCTCTTTTGACTTCAGAGCCGAACCTCTGCGTTCGGTTGGAGTTGTTCTTGGAACCGAACCTTTGGTTTCGGTTGAAATCCTCTTGTGAACCGAACCTTGACTTTCGGTTGGTATCTTCTTGTGAGCCGAACCTTGGCTTTCGGTTGTTGTTTTCTTGCGAACCGAACCTTGGCTTTCGGTTGTTGGAACTATCAGGCTTTCTTACGGGATTGTTTTCATACTTCAGATTCTTGTCTTTGTGTGAATAGTATGCATTCTGGGAGTGCCAGAATTGTTTCCTTTCAGAAAGGTTTTTCCTGTATCTTAGGTTCCTTTCTATCTTTTTATCTCTCATCTGTTTAGGTTGATGATGAACGTTCGCTTTCGCTTTTGATGTCACCTTGGCTGGTTCCTTTTGAACTTCAGGAGTTTTTCTTTGAACCGAGGGAACAGAGGGAATATCTGAAGAAGATTCAGTTTTCCCTGAGGAAGTGGAAGGAGTATCTGATGAAGTTTCACTTCGAGCTGTTGGCGTTGAAGGAATGTCTTCTTTTGCTGAACTATCAACCTCTTGAGGAATATCTTTTGTACCACTTGTACTTGGTTCACTGAAGTTATCAGGCTTGTTCAAGGGTTCAGGTATGTATCTCCATTTCTTCATCCAGGAGGTTCTTTCAGATAGGCCAACGGTTTCGTTTCCATTATCGATAGGAGCTTCCCAGAAGAACTCATCACAGCCATCAGCATTGTCTTCGTTAACGATAGCCGTGAGTTCAGCTGTTTGATGTTCGGTTACTCCAGTCACCTTGTATACCTGATTCGGAGTGGTCCTGACCTTTTGATACACAACAGCTTTTTCTATTAATTTCGGGGACTTTTGTTGGGACAATCTAGCGAATTCCACAGAATTTTCAGAAATAAGATTTTTGTGGTTTTCAGTTTCGCTTTTAACAAATTCTGAGCAGTCAACCGTATCCTCTACAGAAATTTCACTCATGTTTTCGTCCTCGTTAAGCTCAGATGCATTTTCAACATCGATTTTGTTTTCTGAGCTTACGTTGGCGTTTAGAGAGTCAAACTTTTGTATGGTTTCGGTTCTCAGTTTAAGTCTGTCATTTTCATCCAAAAGATTTTTGAGCATGTCCTTGTGGTCTTTGGATTTAATGAAGGACTCAATTTTGTCCAGTCCAATTTTATAAGTTGGGTTGACATCATCAGACGATATCACACTCTCACAATTGTAAGCTTCGGCATCGATTTCATCCTCCTTAAATTCTAGGAAGGGCAAAATCATACGATGGATCTTTTGGCCTATCTCACAGTCCAAGTGAAGTTGAGTAATATTGGAATATAAACGTTTAGCTATTAAACAAAAAACATTTCGTTGTTTTAACAATTTCAAATTGTCTCTCTGCAAATAAATGTTTTCGTCTTTGACTTTAATTAATTCCGACTCTTTTAACTCAATCCACATACGCCGCTCCTCACTCTTCGACGCCACCCTGCTTAATTGATCAGTCAGGTTAGAATTGGTGACTCGAGTTTGAGTTAAGCTACTATCTAAATGAGAAATTCTTGTATTAACGTTTTTTAGTTCTTTCTCATATGAGGATGATGGTACTTTAGATGAAATAAAAATAGATTGTACCTTCTTTATCAGCTCATCGAGCTCATTGAACTGCTGGCTGAGTGGTTTGGCCGTAAAGCACATATCCTCCTGCACCTTCGGTCCATTGGTTCCTCCATCGGTATTGTATCCCCTCATCTGAGATACGCCAGACACCATGAAGCACTTTCCACCACTGCTTTCCTCCTTAGCCATATAAGCCTTTCCATGAGTAGGCTTCCTCACTTCTTCGTCTTCTGAGCAGTAGATCAAACTTCGGTGCTACCGAACTCATCGTCATTGACCGAACCCTGCACAATAAGAGCATTAAAAGAAGGGTTAGCGGTAGACTTTTTCTTTCTCAACTCATCCAATCTCTTCTGCAGCACAGCTTCCTCATCCTTTCCATCGTCCTTTTCAGCCATCTTCTTGAGAACACAGTCCTTAGCATAGTGGTTCTTGCCACCACAGTAGAAGCAGCTTACTCCGGAATCGCCATCTGCCTTCGGTTCCTTCTTGGGCTCCTCAGCCTTCGGTTTATTGTTCGCTTTTTCAGAGCTGTAACTCCCCTGCCAGTTTCGGTTTTTGTTGTTGGGGAATCTCTTCTTTATGAACCTCTTAGGATTGGATACCATCATGGCATAATCCTCAGTTGTGAGGTCATATTCTTCCAAGTTGAGCTCTTCATCCTCCATCACGGCTTTACTTTTAGATAGGAGGGCCAACGAACCAAGACTAGAAACAACGTTCTTTTCTTGAACCACAATCTTCTCTTGGGACTTTAGAATGCCCACCAGTTTCGCCAAAGAGTATGATTTAAACTGTTCATAGGCTTTGACTGTGGAAACTACTGCTCTCCATTCAGATCTCAGTCCGTTCAAGAAAGTAACCTTTTGTTCGATAAGCTTCCTTTCAATGTCGTGTTTGATCATCTTGCTGAGAAGATGATTGAAGCGATCAAACGTCTGGGTCACCGTTTCCTCGGCCCCTTGCCTGAATTCTCCAAACTCAGATAGAAGCAAGGTTTGGATGGAATGTTCAAGATCTTCATCTGTGGAATACAGTTCGCGAAGTCTATCCCACACTTCCTTCGCCGTAGTGCATGAGCTAACCAGTCTGAATGTGTCGGACTGAAGGGCGAATCTGATCAACCTTAGTGCCTTAATATTGCACTGAAATTTATCTTTTTCATCTTGCGCAATATTCGTCACGTCCTTAAGCAGATCGTTATACTCTTTTTGCGTCTTAATGATTCTGGATGTCGCAGAATGAGAAAATGGTCCATTGATGATGGCTTCCCATATGAGAAAACCATTGTCCTCCAATCCAATCACGTAATCTTCAAAATGATGCGCCCATACTTCATAGTCATGGGTGTATAAGATTGGAATCTTTGTCGTCGAACCAATGTTGTTGAAAATATTAATAGGGTTTGATTGCGTCGCGTCCATTATGATCGTAATAACCTGTTCAAAGATCAGACTTGTAATAAAGCAGATTAGGGCAAAACAATAAATACTAAGATACGTCAATTAAGATGACGGCTCAATAAATATCGATGATTGCGGAAAAACCCTAATGGAAATCTTTTTCATAGAAAAGATGTGTATCGATTACACAGCCTCCTGCTCTGATACCAATTGATGGGATTAAACAACTTTTAATCTAAGAAGATCGATTAGATCTTGAACAAGTATATGAATATGAAACAGCAAGAACGCAATATTAATAACAAAGCAGAACGCAATATTAAGAACAAAACAGCTTGAATCAATGATGTCGAATGATTAAATAAAATCCTTAGAAGAGCTCGATTAAGAACATCAACTGTAAAGGATTAGAAGATTACAAGAAAATTATATCGTAAAGCTCTGGAATCATAAATCTGAAAACTTGAATCTTAACCTAATATACATGCAGCATTACCTTAAATACTATACATAAAAGGCTCTCGGTTGGACAGGCCCAAACCGGAGAATACAAGGCTAATCTAACGAGCCCAAAAGACGCAACATCAAAAACTTCAGCCCAACACAATCCTTAGGAATGAATGAATGACGGGTAGTTGAATTCTTAGGGTAAAATCCTAAGAAATAAAAAAGATAATGGGGATGGGTAACTGGGTTGATTGTTTGATGGTTGAATATAATAATTATATTATTGTGGGTCGAAAACCTTATATGCTCACCAGGCTCCCAAGCCTGACCCACTCAGTTTTCTTTATATCACAGGTATTAATATGAAGACATATTTCACTGAGAGATTAAAGGAGAGTAAACCATTAGTGTAAATAATTGTAAGTTCTATTTATGCTTATGTGTCTGTATCGGAACATGACATCCTGAGATTTGTTATATAATGAAAATACATTTCTTTAAGAAATGCTTAGACAAATTCTTATCATATTTTGTTTTGGGAACAAATTCCGCATCAGTTTTCTTTAAACGATTACTCTGATTTTAAAAACAAAGCATAAATAAATCGGTCTTTTCTGGCCGTGAAATTGGGGATGTCACATGGGGCTAGTAATATGCGAGTGGAATTCAATAGTTTGAAAGCTTTGATATTACAAGAGAATGACACAACTTTTTATGTACATTGCTTTGCTCACCAACTTCAATTAGTGGTTGTAGCTGTAGCAAATAAACATGATAGTGTTAGTGACTTTTTTTAGCAAATTTCTTTGGTGGTTATTGTTTGTGCCTCGTGTAAAAGAAAAGACTTGCTACGCGAAGTTTGATGAAGTTTTTTGCGGATGTTCTTGTAGTTTTAGAATTTGTGAAAGTGGATGGAGGGTCATTGGCAAACCACCAACAAACGTCCAAAATCTTAGCATACTTTAAATCTTATGAGTTCGTGTTTTACTTATATATGATGTATGACATTTTACGCCTTACGGGTACATTATCAAAGCAACTTCAAAAAAAAGATCTAGACATTTTAGAAGTGACTTCGATGGTTAGATGGATAATGGATGCATTGTAATCTTTAAGAGACACGGGGTTTGCTAGCATTTTGCCATATTTATCCTCTTTTTGTCAAACACACAATATTGCTACTCTGGAAATGCAGGATTATTATGTTGGTGCGAGAAACCGTATGACCACAAAGACCAATAGATTTCATTTTGAGGTTGAAATCTTCAACACGGTGGTGGATTTGATAGATCTTGAATACACGGGTGCTTTGAGCCGTTGTGATTCATTTTCACAATTTGACAAATCAAAGTTGTTGAAGTAGGCTAAGTTGTACAAGTATGACTTTGCTAATTCGGATTTGATAGATCTTGAAAGACAACTTGAGATATTTTATCACTCTTACATCAAAGATGAGTGTTTTACCACTTTGAAAGGAATTTCCGAGCTTTCTCGCTTGTTGGTTAGTACGGAGAAACATCGGTCTTATCCTTTGGTTTATAAGCTTTTAAAGTTGGATTTGATATTACCCGTAGCAACTGCAAGTGTAAAAAGATGTTTTTCGAAGATGAAGCTCTTGAAGACCGACTTGCGCAACAAGATTGACGATGAGTTTTTGAACGGCACGTTGCTTTGCTATGTTGAGACTGAAACACTTGTGAAAGTTAAGAATGAAAAGGTAATAGAACGGTTTCAAAAGATGTTTGTACGAAGATGTCAAATTTAAATTGTAATAGATGATAGATTGTTGTTATGTTTTTAACTTTTATGTAATGGATCACTTATTTGTATTAGATGTAATGAATTATTTTTTGGTTTTATATTTATTTTGACCGGAAAAAAAAAATTCGACAACACCTACTGTCAATTCTTGCGTCGTTGCTTCTCTAGCTTTGCTAGAGTTTTGGGGTATAGATTTGTTGCTGTTCAGAAAAAAATAATAATGATAAATAAATATGTAAAAACTTATTATTACACTTTATTGAGAAATCGATTTTTTTTGGACGAGGGAGCAATGTAAATTATGCATGTACGTAGAAATATTCCACATGAAAAGACAGTAGGAATATCCAAGTAATTTACTCCAACCACGTGGCCATCTCCTTTCCAATATACGTCCATACATTTGAATGCTTTAATTACTAGTAGTTGTTTGCTTCTCATAAAATGTGTATTCAATTTCAAAACTTCTTTTCCATCCACTTTTCTTAACTCTCTTTCTTTCTCTCTCTCTATTACTTTCTCCCTCCCTCTCTCTCTCTATCTCTCTCTCTCTCCTTGGGTGGTGCTCAAGTTTTAGCCATTGGGTGTATGCAATTGGTTAATGGATATTGATCTCTTGTGGTCTTTTGGGGGGTGGTTTCTTATTATATTACCTGAAACAATCAACTGCATGGCTAAATTGAGATCCTCTTCACAAATCTCTCTATTCTCAAACCCTAGTTCTGGTTCTTCACTTTTGTGTATTGCACTTTTGATCTTCATTTTCTTTATCATTTTCCTTCAATCCCCTACTTCCATGGCAGCTGCATCATTTCCATCTGAAGCAACCACTTCTTCCTATGATGAATCCTCAAGAACATCAACAACCACCATGGATTTTCGTCCGAAAAGAAGCCATCGTCAATCACATTCAAAGCCAACAAGGTCATTCGAAGCTGGTGCTCATGAAGTTCCTAGTGGGCCAAACCCAATTTCAAACAGGTAAGAATCAGATCGAAGGTTTGTTGAACCGTTGATCAAATGGATTGGTATACCCAATAAAAAAAAAATCAAGAAATGGTGGTGGCGGCAGCGGTGCTGGTAAAGATACAATCAAAAAGCTAGGTTTTTCGTATGGTTTTATGAATGGTATATGATCAATTGTAGCTCTTTCTTTTGGTTTCACTTTCGTGTTGTTTTACCCTCATCGTCATCGTCATCTTCAAAATTCATCTTCAATCTTTATCAACTACCGAGACTATATGTTTTATTTGAGAAAAAATGTATAGCAAGAGATACTTTTTTATATTTTCTATATATCTATGTATATGTACTCCTTTTCCCGATATATCTATATATCAAGAAGATGATGAAGACGATGATTCTAGCTAGTTCTTAGTTATTTTCTTCTTTCTAGTTAAGTTTTTTCTTTTGGAGAGGTGGGGCCAATTATATACTTATATTTTTTAATTTAAGCGATTGGTTTGTGTTTAATTGATGTTTCTTACCCTTTCTTTGTTTAATATATTTTACATTTCAATGATTTTAAATATCGTGATCATGTATATATATATATATATACCGACACAAATTTCATATGTTCATTCTTTTACACGTATATTTACATCGAACAAGCATGTGAAGCGGGAGGCAGGTATAAAGATTTTGTTGAGATGAGAGATTATTAGAACATGATCAAATCCTGAAAACTACTCTATTTTTCAAGAAACACACATGTGTGGTCATTGTGGGTGTGTGTGTGGGGTGCGGTAGGGTGGGGGGAGGGGAGAGGGGGGAATTAGGGTTTTCTCATGAGGTGAGCGATGATTAGAAAAGGATCTTAGGTACTTGAAGGAAAAGGACAATGTAGTAATTTACACGCTATTTTTTGAATAGAGAGAAAGGGATAAATAACTATAAAAGGGTCGTTTTCAAATTTTGACCAACACCTTTTGGTTTTTGCAACAACACAAAATCCGATAAAGCTCTTTCACAATCAGAAACGATATCATGGCTACATGATTTGGTAATTACAATAGTTACCTTTGATATTTATTTGAATTATTGTTATATTTTAAGTTCATTGTTAATTTAAAAACTAAATGATTAATTGTTTTAATCAAAATGTTAGTTTTCTTTTTTCCTTTTTCTTAAATGAATAATCTTCTTTTATAAAAAAACAATTTTATTGTGTAGTACTTAATCAATGATTTTAAATAAAAAAGATAATCACACCTCTTTGGTTATATAAAAAAGATAATCACAGCTACATGGTTATGACAATTACAGACAAATAACACAAATTCTATCAATTTAACAAAAAGAACACCAAGTTTCGAAATAAGATATTTGAAATTTAAAAAACGCGGAATATTTTCTCGTTTGCACAAAATACCTCTAAAAATTTGTCATTTAAATATGTAATGTTATTATTATCATTTTTCAACTAAATGTATGGGTGAACACGGATCGTCGGTTTGGACATAAAACCTAACCCAAAACCGAGTTATTGGTTTTTAGAAAAATAGAAATCAACCCAAAACACATGGTTTATTTTTCAATGGGTCCGTTTCGTGTTTAAATCTAAACTCAGTTTAAATTTTAACTTATGAGATATGATAAGGTGGTGTTTCATATATAAGAGATGTATAGGAACTATGTTTCATTTTCTTGCCAATTTTATAGTTATAAAAAACAAGTTGGAATAAAACACATTTGTATCAAGGGAAAGATTGGAATTGGGGCATCCAAGTTAAGTGTTTAGTAGGTTACCACTTGGATGACTCGCTATTTGTGTCTTTTGTTCACAATATCACAACATATTATATATAAAATCAGTATAATGCTATATAAAAGCGCTTATATAGCTGCAAAATTAAAATACACGGGTGAGAACCAACCATTTCTTTTGTTCACAATATCAAGGGAATGATTCGAATTCGTTAACACCAAACCAAAACTCTAGTGCGTTACCAGCCTAACCAACCGTTTCATTTGTTATCATTTCGTTAATATATATATATATATATATATATATATATATATATATATATATATATATATATATATATATATATATATATATATATATATATATATATATATATATATATATATATAATCAGTTCGGTTCAGTTTTTTTTTTCAGTTTTACAAAAGCCAAACCGGAATTTTCGGTTTTTGAAAAATCTAAACTCAAACCGTCAGTTTATGCTTCGGTTTCAGTTTTTGTCGTTTTTTTTTAATTTTTGGTTTTCGGGTTCGGTTTTACTCACCCCTAACTAAATGTTATGATTTTATGATTTTATGTAGTTCTAATCATTAACAATTAATCAATCCTTAATTGTTTTCGTCTTCGACCCATCGTGGGAAAAGAGTGCTTGGCAAAATATGTTGTCAGGTTTTTTTTTCTGTTGGGTAACCGCTTTCGTCACGATCGTCTTCGAAGCCTTCATCACGTGAGAATTCCTCTATTGATTTGTTCTTCAAGCATACTTTCCAATTGGGTTTTAGTGCATCACCCAATAATCCCAATTCAAACCCAAAATCCTCACTTGTGATCGCCAAACTACCGCCATATAATTTTAATAATAGTAAATCCTAATTGGGTTTTAGTGCATCTTTTATGAATCACTTATAATTTTAGTAACACTAAATTGTGAAAATAATATCAAAAATTAGGAAAATAGCATCAGAAAAATCGAAACATGAACTAGAAGAAGAGTAACACGAACCAGAGTGTTAATCACAACTTCTGATCACTAGGGTTGTCGTCTGCTTGTTGGGCCACCCGAGTACCACCGCAATATGCCTCAAATGTCACTGCTTCACCATCTCCAATTGTCACAGTCATCTTCACCATTGCCAATTTTCACATTTATATTCGGCCGTCACTCTTGATTGGAGCTATGTGTGACGATGATGGTTGCGGTGTAAGATGATGATGGGAAACAGATCTTCGTGGTGGGTTATAGGTGATGCCCATATCTGATGATGGCGTGAGTTTTATGAAACCCTAAAAAGAGAGAAGGGGAATATATACATGAGAAGATTAAAGGAAATATGTGAGTGAGTGAGAAATTATAGGAGATAGGTAAAGTTGAAATTCCTGTTATGTGCCTTCTGACCATTTAAAAGTTACACTTTAATGCTAACAGTTTAAGAATTTGTCATAAATCCCCCTTTCAATAATGACCTTAGATTTAAGTATTTAAATGGTCCAGATCTGTTCTTGCGTACTCAACCTTTTAGGTGTTCTCATTTGATCTTATATATATATATATATATATATATATATATATATATATATATATATATATATATATATATATATATATATATATATATATATATATATTCTTCGCAAATTAAGATACATATAAAAGCGTTTACTAGCTTATCTTATGTTAAAAAAAATATTTAAATTAGTTTATTCTGTATTAAAACATAATAACTAAGTTTTTTTAAAGTTTAGAAAATTTTGTTTTTGCATATAAAATGACCACAAAAAACATTACATATTTACTTTTTTTTAATAACAAATTACTTTTTATCATTTATAGTTATACTTCTCACAAAAGAATAATATTAATAATATACAACTCTCATGATTATTTTGTAAACTTTCTTAAAAATATTGAGATCTTGGATGAACCCCTTCATATGTATAGTATTAATTCTAGCTCGATTAGTTACAATATACTTAGCCATGGTTGTCAAATCAGTTACGGTATCATTTTTGGAATTACTTTAAGTCATCGTTCCTTCTTTTAGTAAGAACATAAATCATGAGCTGGTGACTTCGAACATGAATCGTCCTATTAGTTTGGAAGTACACATTATGTACATCATTACACCAATCTCCTTCATACTTGTCGAGGATCAAAGTTAATATTAAAAGTTTGAGAATGCTCTTGGTTGTCATCCAATGGTCTCTGTCATGATTATCATGATATCGATTCACCATACTCAAGCAATATGACATCTTAGGGCTCATACTTAACATGATATACATGATCGATCCCATAGTTGAAACATATTGGATTAGAGTCATCATATACAACTTCTTAATGGAACTACGACATTGAGCTCATGTCATTCATAAACCATGTTGTATAAGTGCAAAATCCGTTTGGAATCGTTTATTGAATCCCTTCAAGATCTCATGTACGTTCTTTGGCTTAACTTATTTAGGGATCTAGATTAACATCTATAACTCTTGATACCCAAAATGTATGTTGCCCATTCCATGTCTTTCATGAAATAATTCCCTAGCTAAGATTTTATACTTTTCCAAATAGGAATATTGTCTTTCATGAGAAGTATGTCTTCAACAATTCAACATACAAAATAAGGAACACCAGAGCACTCCCACTAATCTAACATATACTTAAGGTTAAACCTAGCTTTTAATGAAATTATTTACTTTGATTTCTCATTAAAGCAAAGATATCTAATGTAGGATGAATGTTTGAATCCATAAATGGACTTCTAAAGCTTACACATCTTTCATAGGATATACAAAACCATTAGACGATGTCATGAACACATCCTCAATGAAACTTTCATCAAAGAAAGTATTTTTTACGTCCAATTAACAGTATAGACCATAAATTTATGTGTAATCATTTTCCATAAATTAGATTTTATATATGTAACTTCCTTTGTGGAGTAATGAGGAAGGCACTTGTGTCCACATAACACTGACTAAACACCTCACTTCCACCACTAATGTTGGTGTTGTCCGGATATGTCACCAATGCGGTGAAATTGGACACCTCAAGAAGGATTGCCCGATAGCGAAGAACTCGGGTGCTGATGGAAAGATCCTCAGGATCACAGCTGCAGGAGAAACTACGTCGGACCCTCGTTAATGTAATTTAGGCATGTTGTTGTAACACACTTATAAACTATCCAAACCTAGTGCAACTAGAGTCTTATCTTTTGCGAGATCCCTTCCGTATATGGATGCTCGTGCTGCGTATACTTGTCTTTTGTAGTATACCTTATTCGCAGCAATAGCTATGTTGTAAGTCTAAAGTATTGTAACTCTGTTGATGATTGCACGATTGTGTTTTGTATGTAAACGTCTTATGTTCAAATCTAATGTCTTTAAGTTTCAGTATGATTCCGACATTATCATACGACTCTATTCAATTTGATCCACACCATACCAGTGTCTTAAGTACATCTCTTTACTAGTAAACGGCGTTTTAGCGAAGCCGTCATATCATAAAACCGAAGTACTCATGCGTGGAGTACCTCTTAGTTCTTCTCTTTTCCGAAAAAATCCCCGAAGTACCACTCGTGCAGTACGTCAAGTTTAATCCAAGGATTCATGCGGTTGATCTATCACTGAGGAATGTATACATAAGAGTGATATATAATCAAGGTTCTACAGGTTTAGAATTGATGATTCCACTTTAACTTCTTTTTCCTCGATGGGATGTGAGCTTAAAGAAGAATAAGTTATTCGACTACCTTTTCAATCTTAATTATATACGACTCATATACATGAGATTGTGATTGTGAAACCATGTATGAATTCTAATATGAACTTCAGGACGAAGAACTGCCCAAGCCTACGAGTAATCGCATCGTCATGTGAACAAACTTAGAACCCAGTACGACTTCTGTAAACAGATTTCCCTTCAGTCTAAACACATGCGCAGATAAAAGAACAGTCCGGACAACTTAGCAAACTACATAGAAATAGAATTAGAAGACTAGACTTCTCACCCTGGAGAGCTCCGGTCATATTCTTCCAGAGATCGACGGATTGCATTGTATGTACCTTGGCTATCGAGGACTCCGTCAAGATTTTCCAGTAGAAATCGTTATCTCTGCCTCGCATAAATGATTTGGTTGAGCAAACGCAAGGAAAGAATTACTTTCACAAATGGACCTGAGATCCGAATATCACCAATTCGAGTGTTAGGGAAGGATGTCCGGAAGACTATCTTCCGAACTCGATGCGGACACTTCGAGTCCGTAGTGATACTCTTCGGATAGGACCAATACGCCCATAGTATTCACGAGCTAAATGAGTAGGGTACGTCTTTCTTACTTGGATCAATTCGTCATTTCTCCATGTAATGACTTACTTATCTACCCTCGTGGTAAGAAGGAACCCCTGGAAACATTACCTTTAGAGGAACTTTCGTGAAGTTCTCTAAGCACAAGTTTTGAAATTAAAGAGTCAGGTTCCTATGACACACTCTTAGTGATGTGGGAATTTTTCAGTACTCTTTAAATTTGTCGAAATTGTTGAGAATTTGTCGACACCAGAGACGCCGACAAAAATTCGCCAAATTCTAGGTCTTACAGACCTACTATCTTAATTCATCCAGAACCCCTCAAAAATCACAGAAAACCGTACGACCTTGACCCAGCAAGGAGTGGCCCTTGACTGGGAAGTTTAACAAGAGAAAGGACCTTTGGAATTCCAAGTGAGAGACCAAATTCTTTAGGAAAAACCTACTCTGGGAATGGCTTAATACGCTTCGTATCGCATGGAAAGCTAAATCCAATATAGTTAGGACCTCCAAGATTCTTACCAGAATCGGTCCTGTACCTTGCAAACTAGACCTACTCTGCGAACTCAGTAACGTACATTCTACTCTTCGCGTCTCGATCGTGAAACCATACCTTTCCGTTAGGACTCTTGTAAGTCCACTCGTCGAGATCCTAGCCTTCGTATTAGAACCGTAGTGACCCTCGACCGAGAGGTCAAGTGGACGAAGCAACACCGTCGCCCATTAGTGAAGGTTCGTTGGGATACCAACCGAGAACCCGATTTCACTTAGGAGCGTTAGAACCAATCAATTAGGAAGTTTCCTCCTCATGACTCGATCATTTGTACCTACTTCCTTACGTAAATTCTAATTTAGGGACAAAATTCCATTCAACAGGGGGATGATGTGACAACCCGAAATTTCCATTCTGAACAAACCATATCAAGCCAATAGAAGTTAGAACAGTTACAGTGGAAATTCCAGACTTTGGGTATAAGTTTGAGTATTTCAGGTTTAGCACTTAAGGAGATATCAGGAGAGTGGATGCACTAGGGTTTTGTGCAACACTGTTATTCCAATACTCTATGATATTAGAGTTCATTCCGGGAATAAAAATATTTTCTGCCAAAAATCCCAGGACTATATATATAAATCTGAACCATATTCATTCATTAGTTACATTTCCAACTAGAGAAACGCCGAATTCTCTCTCACGGATCTTCGGGTTTTTATCCCAAATCATGAGTACTTCTATCTAGTCGTATTATATAGCTTAGATTGTGTTTTATAACATCAAAATCGGATCAAAACCACAAGATTTGGGAGTTTACCGCCCAAGAACACTTGGAGAGTAAACTCCTTTAGACGTGTCAAGAGACTAATTTAGACGTGTACCCTAAAGTGTTTATAGCCTAGAAAACATAAGGAATCACAAGGATAAAGGAGTTTATGGCCAAGACAAGTTTTTGGGCCGTAAGCCCCTATAAATGGGACAAATGACACCCTAACTCCTTCCTTATGCCTAGAACCCAACATAGATCATATCCTTGAAGTGTTAGGAACCTCAAAACATCAAATGGTACTCTTTACCATGAGTTTACGGCCGTAAACTCATGGGGGAGTGGTCCCAGGGCCGTGAACATCAAGCAAGGCCATTTTAAGGCCTTAAACCCACCCAAACACTTGTTTAAGCCTTGAAGCACTTCACCACTTAAGTTGTAATAATGTTAGGCTTCATTTAGTGACCCTATAGAGAGTTTACGGCCAGGAGTTTACTCCCCTGGGCCGTAAACTCCAACACATATGGTCTTTTGACCATAAACTCCCATAAAAGGTCTTGTACTCCTTTGTTGCAACCCATTAGCCTCCTAGCACTTGACCAAAAGTGTTTTCCTCGCATTAGGATGTTTATACATGTTTAATTAGTGTTATAATCACTAATTGTTTATATACATATGTCTTCATATGTAATTAGGACCATTGTGTGTGTCTAAAGTCTTCACTTGACACCTAGCAGTCCTACCTCTTCAGTTCATCCGTATCACCCACAACAAGTGAGTTCATACCCCTTAATCAATGTTTTAACTGTTTTTAAATGTTTTATGGGGGGGGGGGATACAAGTAGAATTATTCTAATTATTATATCAATCACATGTGATTAATAAGCAGCATTCAAATGATTGGCTACTCATTAGCCGTTTTACCAAACAGTTTCCTTCAAATGTTTTTCATAAACAGTTTATGTGTTTAAAACTCCTTATTACACTGTACCTTTTACTCGGTATGTTTCATTTCAAACTTATTTACAATTGTGTTTCAAACAAATGTTTCTTTATACTAAACTGTTTTTTCAAACCCATGCCTTCAAACCGTTTTATAGATTGACATCAAGTCAATCTTTTCTTAGATAATAATTATGTTCAAAGGTTTTACAAAACTTATTTTATGCTTTTATATTATAAATTGCATGCCTCTATATGTATATTTATATAAGAAATGTTTAAAAGACTTAGGAAGGCTATCCACCATGTTTCCTTTTCCTCGATTTGGATGTGGTCTGGTGGGATATCGGGTACCCGTCCGAAGGTTGTTTAAATATTAGTTATATATCATGTGTACATATATAGTCATAAAGGTCCTTCCAGTTCATCCAATACCCTTGGGTAGCAAGGGTATACATCCATGTCCATACGTACCAGTTAGATTACTAGTAAACTACCATATGGATAGTTTAGGAAGATACTAGAACTATTACTAGAACGCGATATCATACAATGAGTCAGTTCATTCATGAGTCAATACTATCTAGAACATTACAATACATTACTATACTTGCTAGATAGAGAGAGCATACATTATAGCTAGAGCATTACAGTACATTACTATACATGCTAGATAGAGAGAGAACACACATTACAGCTAGCACACATAGAACATTATAGTACATTACTATACTATTACATGATCACACTTACATGAGTACAATTATATGATCACACTTACATGAGTACGCTTACATATACATAGAACAGACGTCACTAGGTGCTATAGCATGGAACCAGTTCAGGATCTAACTATATCGATGAATCACAACGCGATTGTGATTGTTATATCGGGTATACATGATCATAGTAATGTGGATGCTCATGGCTTGCATACATGCAGGGGTCGTGGGTAGGTCCCAAAATCCCTTTGATAGGGGAGCGTATAGTCTGGGATCTAGACATCACATTATACCTTATCCCTCAAATAAGGCAGTTGAGTACCGATGTAATTATTTATTACAAATGCTACAGTACTTAGAAGTATTACCCTAGACTTAAGGTAATTGGTACGGTTGTAGTTCGACACAACACCATAGTACTATTTCATTTTCCCATTACATTCACTTCGTGAACATTCACATGACGCACGGTAATGTAGAAACTATATTTTTTGGTTAATGATAGTCAGACTTGGGAAAATACACACTCTTACAAGAGACACACACAGACACTAGATGCCTTGGTAGAAGGCTACATATAGATCAGTTAAGTCTTGGTAGAAGACTCCCTGTTATAATAGTAGGAATCATAGGGATTTCTAGAGTTTTTCAAACGTTTACAGTTGTTTTACATACATTTTCAATACTTACGATTCACATAAATTTTCAATACTTACAATTCATATACTTACAAATTCTTACATACAAATTCTTACATACAAATTAAGACACTAAAATACTTATGATCTCACCAGCTTCAAAGCTGATACTCGCTTTCAAAATTACTTGTATCCTCAGGTCATCAATAGACAGGTACCGATGTAAGGTTTAGAGAAGATGAAGCTTGTTCAAGACTCATCTTTCATTTTGATTTATGCTTTAGTGTCTATTATAATTTGACAGAACACACTTGTATAATAATTATATTATTAATGCAATGGATGATGTTGTTGCTTGTTTACTACTTTTCATTGTTGTGATACTGTACATGACGTCCTCCGCCCCAGAACGTTTCCGCCATTCTTGGTTTTGGGGTGTGACAATTCAGGACCTATCAAACATATAAACGGGTCACTAAGGCCCAATAATATGAGAAAGGCAAAATTAGCCCATTTGTTATATTATTGCTTGTTTTAATTCAATTATTTACCACAATGGCATAAAAGGCCCACTTTTTGTAAAAATGACATTTTTGGCCCATTAAGCCAAAATTTTACAATTAAGGCCCATTTTTGGTAAAAATAGCATTTTAGGCCCCTTTTTGGACAAAACTTGCATATAAGGCTAGTTTTTGTAAAAATAACATTTTTAACTCACTTTTGTCAAAAATATCATTCTCGGCTTGATTTTTATAAAAATATGTATTTTCGGCCCACAATAGATAATTTCATTTTTTTGGCCCAAATTTTTATAATTTCACATATTTAACCCTTTTTATCAAAAATTTGTATATTTGGCACAACTTTCTTGAAAATGACATTTAAGCTCACAAAATATTAAAAAAAATTACAATTTTTGGGCCCAAAACCATGAGAAGCCCAAATAAGGCCCATTTATGAAAATGTTCACATTTTTCGTCCTTGTAAGGCCTCAAATGTCGAAATTAGCCGTATTTAGTAAAAAAAATCCTTTTGAACCCCTTACTAGCCGTGAGTTACACAAATAACTCATTCTTTTGTCATTTTGTCAATTTAGCCCCTTTTATGAAGTTTTTCTTAGCTTTAAGTAACTTATATGTATTTTAAACCTTTTTCTTGTAAGATAAGTTGAAATAAGTGTTATGTTATACCAATATCATCATATTTTAGTAGATCTTTAAGTTCATGAAGTTAACAATACTGTCAATACATAAACACATATATATCTAGAAAAACACAAAAAATCATGCATACACACATAGATCTACACAAAACAACATGTATTCTCCCCCAAAACAAAATAAAAATAAAAAATAGGGGGTATGAACTCACATTGCTTTGAAGTTTTCGGTTTTTGGTGAGGAAATGAGAAGATCTTAGCCCTAGATGTGTTCTTGAGAAGATTTTCGAGATCTATGAAGTCCCAAGAACATGGATCATGAGATGATGTGGGTTAGGAAGAGATTTTTGGTGTAGACTTGAAGTTTAACCATGGAGTCAAACAAGAACTTACCAAAAAGTGATGAGCTTTGATGAAGAGTTCTTGATCTTTCACAAGACACACTAGAAAATTTGGAGATATGGTGAGTGAATTCTTGATGTTCTAGAGAGCTTTGTGGTGGAGATGAAATGAAAGAAAATCAGAGTGGTGAGACACTCTTTGGCTGAGAGTTAAGAAGAAGAGAGAAGGAGAGGGAAAACCTTGCATGGAAGTATGGGATTGGGTAATTACATGAAGTGTATTAAGCTTAATTGCATGAAGGATATTAATGAAGTGTCATGATCTTAATATGTCTCCATATTTCATTTATCTTTTTTAATTGGGCCGAGAATGGGATAGTGTTAGGAGAAAAATAGTGCTAGAATTGAATATACTTGAAAGTACAAGGTCCAAGGTGGAAGTTTTCGGCCCATTGGGCCCTCTTAGGGGTTTACGACCCAAAAGAGTGAGCATAATATGTTTTAGGCCCATTTAGGTTCATGAAAACATCTATGGCCCATTACGGCCCATAAAAATGAAGTGAGTCATTTTAGGCCCAACATGGCCCAAAATACTTTAGCTTGATGAATGTGGGTCCAATTAGAGCCTAAATAGGGTTTCTTGGCCCAACTTACCCAATTTAAAAGTTTATTGGCCCATTAGGCCCAATATAAGGATCCTAGTCCATAATATATGAGATGTTTTGTATTAGGTTTTGAACTTCACTCAGAAGTTTTGATTCAAATGGATGATTTCAATTTAGCATAGAGTATGATATCTGCTTAGAGTACAAGTCTTACAGTAGTTGATGTTTACATGAAAACATAATTTCCTAGATAAAATGCAAGTTGTGACATCCTTCCATATTGGTCACCTTTCGATGGCCTATTTGTATCTGACTATTTTATAGTCAAATGATTTATCAACCTAGTTTAATACTTGATTATCATACATGTATCGCATTTTGCTTTTATAGCCTCCTCTTAGTTAGAAAACTTATGAACTACCATGCCTCTTTAATACATATTAGACTCAAAATGATGTAAACATAGATTCATCATTATCGTATATGAGTAAATCATATAATTTCCAGTGTATGAAGCACTCTATCTGACTAACAGATATGAGTTAGTTCTATGTCAGGTCACTTAGTAACTCTTTGTTGAGGTTCAACATGTTCTTTAACCTCTTGTTGAGAACTAGTACCAACATCAAATTCTTTATTGGTTGACCCTTAAACTCTTTCAAGGTCTATTTGGATCATACTTTCCTTGTTGGATATCGACTCATTTTTAAGGAATACTTTAATTTAAGCAACAAAAGACTTTTTCTCATAAGATCTATCTTAATCATACTTGCCTTTTTTGCATATCAATTTTGGTTTCTTTCAAGCTTCACAATGAACGTAAGCCTTATAATTACACATTTAAATACGCAAGTGATGGAACATGTCCAATTCATATTTTGGAGAATATTTTTAAACCTTCTTTGGTGGTACAAGGTTTAAGACTTTTATTAATTTCCAAGGCATATCTTCCACAGTCGATTGGAGTAATATTGTGACTCATCATGGACTGAACCATATAATTAATTTTCGATTTCTCCTATCAGCTACACCATTTGTGTTTTGATGTCCCGTGTGGAGTTAATTGTGAGACAACCCCAAAAATTCTTAGATGATTGCTAAATTTTTTACTAAGATACTCTCCACCCTTTTTGAATACAAGAATCTTAATATTTGTACTCAATTTATTCTCTAATTTGTTATGGAATGTCCTTAACACAATAAAGTTTTTATGCTTATGTTTAATTAGATAAACGTAAGCATACCCACATAAATTTTCAGTCAGTATATTTGACCATTTCTCATGGTTGATTTGAACGCTCCACATACATCTGTGTGTACTCGTCAAACGGATCCCTTCCCACACTCATAGATTCTTGTGAATTGTGTTGTTCTCATTTTCTTATTAAACTAGGCTTGCATTCATCATAATACTTTTGTCAAATGATAATAAAATCCTATAATGTTGGAGTTTTGGTGATACATTTCTAGTTTATATAGGTAAGACAACAATGCCACATCCACATCTTGTCCAAACCATTTTGGATGAATCTACACTGTAGATTGAACTATTTTTCCTCTTTATGCTTAAACTATTTTCAAGGATGACATAACATGGATTTGTTTTAAAATAAAGAATACATTTTTTACACAAAATTTGATATTTTCAAAAGCAACTCAAGGCCATCTTAATAAAGTGTATATTAATATACCTCGTCGAACCTGGAAAATAGAAATAATTCAACTTAAAATCATAGATCAAACAATAAAATAAGTTCATGGTTCCTAATCTTATTGACTGTAGCGATTTTCTCGTTTCCTATGATCACATCCATATCTCTATGTTTTTACTATCTTCTTCCATTTTTGTAGCACCTTGTTTTCCATTTAATTATTTATTAAAGGAATATTGCAATAAATGCAATTAAGTAAATATTATTAATAATATGGAAATTAAGTAATCTAACCCTTATAAACAACCATTTTAATAAAAATAACCAACAATTTTTTTTTCTTTGGAAAAATGACAACATGATGCAAAATACCATATTCTGGAGCACAGAGTTTTGTTCTGGAGATGTGATCCAGAATACGATATTCCAGAGTATTTGTGATCTTATTCCGAAGTGGATACCGGTTGTTAGGGATGAGGTCTGGAATCTGACACTCTGTGTAACATCCATAAAAATTTCAACTTTTTCAAACATCCAAAAACCATTATGTAATACAAAACGTAACATGCGAGGATGTGTACAGTCATGCCTTCGACTTCCCGTGATCAACTGAAGTACCTGAAACAGTAATCCATAAATGTAAGCTCAAAGGCTTAGTGAGTTACCCCTAAAATACCCACATACAACAATACGCATATAATAACAAACAACATACTATGGGTCTAATCAACCAACGGGTTGGAATACCCCAGGCCCTCAACCATCTGGTTGGAATGCCAATATACTATGGGTCCAATCAACCATCGGGTTGGAATACCCACGGCCCTCAACCATCGGGTTGGAATGCCAACATACTATGGGTCCAATCATCCTTTGGATGGAATACCCTTGGCCCACAACCATCAGGTTGGAATGCCCACTTTCTATGAGTCCAATCATCCTCGGGATGGAATACTCTCGGTCCACAACCATCGGGTTGGAATTCCCACATACTATGAGTCCAATCATCCTCGGGATGAAATACTCTCGACTAGCAATCATACATGTGTACGTCAGATAATCACATAACATTCTACAGACAATCAAGGGTCCAATCATCCTCATGATAGAATACCCTCAACTACCAATCAAAGATGTACACATATAACAGGTAAGCACGTAACAGTCTGCAGACAATCAAGTAGATCTAGCAGATCACTAAGCATAACATCATTCTATCTACCAGGATAACAATCTTAAGGGCCGACCTTGGTGCCTTAGACCCTTGAGTATAGTGAGGAGAACTCACCTTACAAGTAGTGATTTACTGAAAATATCCAACTCCCAATCAAAGCTCCGAACTCAATCGCCTGTAACAACCATATGACTAATTCCATTAAAATCCCAAATTACCAAAGTACCCTCAGAAGTCAAACTTGGTCAACCCTTGGTCAAAGTCAAAATCAATAGTCAATGTCAATAGTCCATGTTGACCTAACTCGTCGAGTCCAGCTTACTAACTTGTCGAGTTCCTTCGGAACTCAGAAACTGTGAAAACTCGAGTCAACTCTCCGAGTTGCCAAACAACTTGTCGAGTCCATGTAGTGTCCAGAATATCGAGAAAACCTTAACCAACTCATCGAGTTATCTCACCAACGCGTCGAGTTCTCTCAGAATCCAGAAAGTGGGAAAACCCTTATCCAACTCGTCGAGTTGGCTAAGCAACTTGTCGATTTCCTTCAGCCCTTTTCTTATTCAGACACTTTAAAGAGAAACCAACGCTTCGAATTCTAGATCGAACCCTCTAGGGTGTAGTTACCACGTAAAGTTGCCAACTTTACGTGCATGCAAGGCCTCAAGAGGCTAAAACACCCAAAACTATCCTTAAGAAGAGGTTTAGGCATGAAGAAGGGCCAAGACTAGATAAAGTCGATAAATTTATGTCCATGGGGCCGAGAGGAGTCCAGATCTGAAACCATGTCCTCATGACAAGCTCAAACCCGAGAGTGACTCCATTTTGGACTAGAAATAACCATATTCTTTCATAAGGGAAGATCTAAGCAATAAGAGGTAAGAGTAACAGCTTTGTACCTCAATATGAATGCCAAAACGAATACATATCGGATCTATAACCTCCTTCTCACTCCAATCTCTTCAATCTTCAATAGTCCTTTCAAAACAGCACCAAAAATGACTTTCCAAGCTCACACATTCACACAATAGGATACTTAGGGTTTTCTCTGGTAAGGGGTGATGAGAGAGGCTACAAAGGAGCCATAAGATCCTTTAAATAGGGTGCAAACCCTAAAAAGCAGGGTTTTCTCATCCAGCTTCAACTCGTCAAGTTGGGTCCTCCAACTCGTCGAGTAGGCTTCATAATCTACGCGGCCTGACTAGTTTCTACACTACGAGTTGGGGCCTCCAGCTCGTCGAGTAGACTTTCTTAATTGCATAAAGTCCCTAAAATCTCATTCCTGGAAATCGTGATGTTACAACTCCCCCCCCCCCACTTGAACTAGGCTTCGTCCTCGAAGCCTGTTGTTGTGAACAAATCTGGATAATGCTCTTGCATCTCAGCCTCTAGCTTCCAAGTCTACTCAGATCCCTTCCGATGCTGCCGCTATACCTTTACCAAAGGTATCTCCTTGCCACATAGAACCTTTACCTTCCTTTCCAAGACGGCCACCGGCCGCTCGACGTAATTTAGGCACTCATCGACCTGAATATCACCCAATGATGCCACGACATCCCCGTCTGACATGCACTTTCGCAACTGTGAAACATGGAAAGAGATATGAATCTGACTGAGCTCCTCCCGAAGATCCAATCGATACGCCACCTTGCCAACCTTGGCAACAACCCGAAATGGCCCAATATATCGGGAACCATCTTCCATTCTTCCTAAAGCGGATCACACCCTGAAAACCTAAACTTCTTGTTAGAACCAGAATCATAGATCATACACTGCTGCCGATAATTTTTTGCTAGAAAAGAGATTATATATTCTTTCAAGAGAAAGCTCATTCAATGACCGAATTTTCAGGGATAACACGAACAACGGGAGGCAAACTGGGAGATGAACCCTTTTTATGTTGACAGGAACAATGTTTCCTTCAACTCTCGAACCTACATACAGTAACAACCAACTGACAAACACTAACACTCATACCTAGCCCAATCAGCCTCGATTTGGAATACCAGGCATGCCTACGATGGGTATAGTCATCTCTAGGATGGAATACCTATTGGATTAGTGTCTAAGTCCATAACTATTTTGGTATGTACTTGACCCGATGGTGCATGGTCCTTTTGGGTTGCCTTCACCAAAGCAACTTGATAGGATGAATTATGGAGAGAAAGGATTAAATATGATTTATTAATATATTATGAGAATAATATATTAAAGGAGAAATCATATTGTTTAATTAATATTAGTCAATAATTAATTGGTAATTAGTTTTGTGACTAAAAGAGATTAATTAAACTTAAGGGACTGGAATTGTAATTATAAGATAATTGCAATTTGGGCCATGGATTGTCTTAAATCAAGAGGTGGACGAATTCTTATGGGAAGCCCATAAGGGAATCGTCCAAAGGCTTGATTAAAGGAGTCTATGGGTTGCTTAGGGCTTAAGCAACCAAATTAGGGTTTCCTTGTTAGATAACCCTAATAGCCTCACTATATATAGAACCCTTAAGGCTCAAAAACGTGGCTAAGCTTCTTGCTAGGGTTTCTCACGTTTTTGGGCAGCCTCTAACCTCTCTCCTCTTCATCCTCTTGCTTATGGTGTTTGTGAGCCATTAGAGGAGTGACACTTGTGACTCTAAGCCTACCAAAGTCAATTCAAGGAGGAATTGGAATTGTTATTGCTACATAACAATCAAGGTAATATCATAAACCTAATTATATGTTAATATTGATTCCCATATGCTAGAATTAGGGTTTATAGTCTTGGATTCAAAGCATGTACAATAGAGAAACCTAGATCCAAGCATTAGGGTTTGTATGAGCACATAGGATGTTCTTGGGACCAAAATGTTGGATTAGTGTCTAAGTCTATAACTATTTTGGTATGTACTTGACCCAATGATGCATGGTCCTTTTGGGTTGCCTTCACCAAAGCAACTTGATTGGAGAAATAAATAGAGAGAGAGGTTATTATGATTTATTAATATGTTATAAGAATAATATATTAAAGGAGAAATCATATTTGTTTAATTAATATTGGTCAATAATTAATTAAGAATTAATTTTGTGATCAAATGTAATTAATTAAACTAGAGGGGCTGAATTGTAATTATGTGATAGTTACAAAATAAGGTAAGGATTATCTTAAGGATAGGTTGGACGAATTTGAGGTGATAAGGACCTTAGAATTCGACTATGATAAGGATTCAAGGCTTATCTTATGGGTTGCTTGGTAAGCAAGCAACTAGATAAGGATAAGGACTGAAACCCTATCTCTACACCTATATAAACCCCCTTTGGCTCTTGATTCCGTCCAGACCTTCCCAAGGCTTCTTAGGGACGAATTCTTATACCTCTCCTCTCTCTTTATACCTTCTCTATTTGCTCTTGGCGTTTGTAAGCCATTAGAGGAGTGACACTTGTGACTCTAAGCCTTCCAAAGTCAATTCAAGGAGATTTGGGAATGTTATTGCTACATAACAATCAAGGTAACATTATAAACCTATTCTCATGTTAATATGATTACTTGTATGTTAGAATTAGGGTTTATAGTCTTGGATAACTTGCATGTACAATAGAGAAACCTAGATCCAAGCATTAGGGTTTGTATGAGCACATAGGATGTTCTTAGGACCAAAACCCATCAGTGGTATCAGAGCCTAGACCGATTTCAATTGTATTGATGCATTGCATATCTGGAAAATTCGTTTTTTGGGTTTCTGGAGGCTGGACTCGCCGAGTCCATAGCTGAACTCGCCGAGTCCAAGGTGACTCGACGAGTCCAGGCTTGACTCGACGAGTCAACTCGTCAGATGGAGGTTATCTCGCGATTTCTTGTTGTTTTTGCTTATGGATCGTTACCTTATCATATTAGATCAATATAAATCCGATTTTATGATATATTTGACTATATTCTTGATCTAATTGAAGATATTTATCAATTAATAAGATAATTCTTTCCTTATGTGATAATTGATTAATTATTTTGACTAAATTGATAAATTGTTTTGCAAGAAATCATTAAATAAATCAAATATGGATAATTATGTGATTAATTGTTAATTTAGATTATTTGTTATTTGATCCTTGTTGTTATGAAATGTTTCATATTTTCCCCTTTAGGGTTTATAGTTTAAATTTGAACCCAAAAGATTTGTTGTTTTGAAATTTAAATAGTTAAAACCCTAATGTTTTGAAAAAGGTTTCAAAACTTGCCGTCAAGTTTTGGAATTTAAATTTTGATTAAATGGTTTAATTTTGATGTATATTTAAATTCTAAACCCTAATGTGTTGAAATGTTTCAAAACTTGCCCTCAAGTTTTGGAATTTAAAAGTTGATTAAAAGTTTAATTAGGAATGTTAAATTCTAAAACTCTAGTATAGTTTTGAAAAAGTTCAAATCTCACCCTTATGGTTTTATTAATTAATTAAGGTGTATAATTAAAAGAAGTTTAATAAATCCATAAAAGTTTAGGTTTAAAATTTAATTGAATTAAAAGTATAATTGTTAAATTTGACCACCTAATATTTTAAAAGTGTAAAATACACCCTATACTATATATGTAACATTAAAAGTCTAACATTATATATATGTATGGGTAAAAGTCAGTCTTACCGTTAGTAGGCCCCATTCACGAAGCTGGTCTATAAGGGGTGTTTAAGGAAATTGCCTATAAAATGGCGATTGAATGGGTATCCACTCTTACCCATCGCACTCTTGACTAGTGGAGGGTCGTTAGCCGAACGGGTAGCATAGGACGAAACCTTCCATTATAAGTATAATGAATTATTAAAGTAACTAAATGTTTTCATAAAATTCCCAATCTTAGTTACTTAGGCAAAAGTGAATTGATGCAATTCCATGAAATTACACTTTGTGCCCTTGCAAAGACGTTAGTGGAGCGTGTGTGGTTTACCGGCACACTAAATGGTTCTAAGCAAAGGTAGCAAAGGGTGACTCAATGTTTGTCATAGTCCGGTGGAGTGTGTGTGGTTTACCAGCACATAGAATAGGTGACTGTAACATGTGAGGGCACCATGTAAGTTTGCATGGTTATTCACACCCGCTTTGTGATCCTCGGCATCCCAGTCACAAACAAGAGGGGCATATCGAGATTTAAACATGCCATTGAAAGTTCAATGAATCTCAAAGGATCTAGGAGTTTTCATAGATTTAAAACTTAAATATATTTTTCTTTTTTCATGGTGGAAATTAGTGAATCGTCATTCACTTACCTTCAAATATTCTGCAATTAGGGTTACGGCATCCCTCTCCTGAGTTGTAGAATATTGTGTTGGGTCCTAGCCTTAGTATCTCATTTGGGTGATTTACTAAGGACTCAATCAATCAACTAACTTGAATTCGTTTTCTCTCGTATTGTAGATGTCAAAGTTCGACAACTATGGTTTTCCCAAATCCCGTGGAACAAGCTTTCGACATGAAGATGATATTCCACGATTCGATCGAGGAACAAGAGATCATGCTTCACTTCCTCCACCTCCTCCAAATTATTCTCCCTAACCCACAAGTTCAAAGGCTTGAAAAGTTCAAGATCACTCAAGCCCTTTTGGCAATTAAACATAAAGAAGGAAAGTCGGTGTGTGCACACGTCCTAGGGATGAAGTCACACATTGATAGGTTAAGAATGTTGGGATCCGTTGTCTGTGAGAAAATGGTTGTTGATTGGGTTCTTCAGTCATTTCCTAACTCATATAGTGAGTTCGTAAGAGAGTACTATATGATGAACTGCGACGTGACCCTCATAGATCTCACCTATATGCTTATTGCTGCTGAATCAGCAATGATTTGGCGCAATGGAAAAGCAAAGTTGATTGGTGAATCCGTCTTCAAGACCTCTATGGATATAGACAATGGCAATGAAAGACATGCTATGATCGAAAATTTTGATCATAAGAGAAAGGCAATGTCTGAAGTAGTTCCATGTCCTGTTCCAAGAGAGTCAATCTGCTTTTATTGCCAAGAGAAAGGGCATTGGAGACGAAGCTGCCCCATTTACCTAAGAGATCTAAGAGATGGGAGAGTCGAAACGTATGGGTCTAATATAGGTAAAATCCATTAACTAACTCTTTTAAGCTTCTATTCTAGATTCTTAATACATAATGTGATAAGATTACAATTGATGTTTTATAGGATCAAAGAAAAGAAAAGGAGCTTAAAGGAAGAAGTGAGCAGAATCTAACCATGAAGGAATGGATTTCGATCGCATTTCTCGAAGATTAGATTCTTAAGCTACTACTTAGAGTTAGAGTTAGATTGCTAAGAAAGATGTATTAACATAAGTTTTTCAATGAATTGCATTGTAAGGATAAATTTTTCCGCAATAAAATAAATTTTGATTTTAAATTTTATTTATTTATCCTTGCAATGGCGTATATGAAAAATTGATGTTTGAATGTTTCTATAATGGATTTGGTTCTTATTATGTTATGGAAAGTCGAGAGTTTACAGAATAGGGAGAGTTTCTCATCGCCCAAGTTTCAATTGGATAGAAACTTGGAATCATGCAACTTGGTTGCACGATAAATGAGAAATTTCATATTTGGAAATTAGACTAATTCATTGAAAAAGTGTCAAGTGAAGGACTAGGAGATCGAGTACACAAAGTTGCGTGTTGATCAAGTCCACCATAAGAGTAACAAAGATATTTGTCATGATTTACTAAATGAGAATCGAAGATCTCATTGTTGGTATCATAGCGATAAAAAGTTAGGCGAGAACGGACGTCAAACGAAGAAGTTATGAATTTATAACGAAGTTTTTCTGTCGCGGCCTATTAAAAATAAATAATAAAAATAAAGTCAAAATTAGCCGACGAAGTCTAAACGAAAGTTGTAGAGCGTAGTTTCACCTTCGCGTGGATATAATGAACGTCGAAAACGGAGTTCGTATGAAGAAGATATGAATTTCCGAAGTTTATTAATTATTTTGTATTTAAATTTAAATGGAAATTCGGAGGCATTATCCGAAGGCGAGTCACCGGTCTGATCCGAGGTACGCCCCGCGTACTCCGAAGAGTGTCGACATTTCGGATGACGCATGCAGTGACGATTTCGGAAGCAGTACGCGCTGCATACTGCAGTACGCCCCGCGTACTCCGAGGCTCCAGCCTCCTATAAATAGGATGCAAGGGCAGCCGACCCAATTGCCAATTTCTTCTCTTCTCTCTCCCGTTTTGCATCGTTTTGCGTGCCAGAAATATCCCGAAGCCCCGATATTATTCTCGAGCCCCGAGGCAAGTCCCGAGATCCCGAAGATCCCGAGAAGTGCGGTTCCCGAGCCGAAGCTCTGCCCGCGAGAAGTTCGATTTTTGAAGAGATCTTCCAGATCTGCTGAGGATTACTACTTCTGCAAGTCGTAGTGTTGTCCGATCATCTTCTGATCAAGTGAATGTATACTACCTTTCATAAACACGATAATAATACAAGTTTGGTTCGATTGTATTAAGTATATTGTTGTCTATAAGTGTGAGTGTGTAGTTACCTTCTTCCAAATACAATAATATGAAGTATTTTAAATAAAATACGTGCTATGTGTATATATATTTGGTTGTGTTATGTGTGAATGTGTATTCACTCTCTTCTATCTCATAGATATGATTTATTCTCTATGAGATATGTGCTATGTGTGTGTGTGCCTCATCTGTTATGTGGATTATGTGTTGATTAAAGCATGTTATACAGGTTTTCAAAACTATGTATAAAAATGTATATTTTATCTACTAATATGTTGGGTAGAACATGGGTAGATAGTTGGTGTGTAATAAACAGATGAGAGGCCTCGTTGTTGTTTGATTTAGTCATCTAGCGGAGTTTAGATGACGACCACGGGCTATTCTAGACAGTCTTGTGGAAACATTAGCAGGTTCGCCACCTGTAGGTGTTAATGAACTTGGGTGTTCATTCGCAGTACTCCATCCCCCTCATGGTTGCCTTATTTGACTTATATTGCTGAGGTACCCCCGAAGCATGTGTTGTCGCCCCGATGAAATATTCTTAGACTAGGTCCCTTATGTTAGTTGTTTTAGGGACATAAAGTGAGAATAACGGGAATGGGTAATTAGGTTATTGTTGGTTGGTGAAAATTAAATATGATTATTTATTGTGGGTTGAAAACCCTATATGCTCACCAGGCTCCCAAGACTGACCCATTCAGTTTTATTTGTATTACAGGAAGTGGCGTGAGGGCATGAGATGGATGAACCATCAATTGTTTTGTTTACAAGTCTGTATATGTATATATTTGTTGAATGACTTGTAATGTTATCGTTTATGCTTGTTGGTCTGTATCGGAACATGACACCCCGAGTTTTGATTATAATGAAAATACATTTCTTTTATGAAATGCTTTGGTAAACATTGTTTTATCATGTTTTGTTTTTGGGAACAAATTCCGCAACTCTTTCAAATCAAAAGGATTTACTCTGAAAATATTTTAAAAGAATAAATGAAAATCGGTCTTTTCTGGCCGAGATTTTGGGGATGTCACAGTTGGTATCAGAGCATTAGTTTAAGCGAACTAGGAATTTGTAGGATTTCTAGACTTAAACTTAGAATGCTAAGTGAAATTTTGAGATGTGTGTCTGTGATATTTTAGACACGAGCACTAGTTTATTTTAGGAAAGTTGCCTAAAATGCTTTATGTGCTAAATGTTATATGTTGCCATATATGATATTATTTGTTCGGATCTATGGTTTGTTGCCGACCGAATCTAGAAACTTTATGTGTGTAGGATTCTAAGCGTGCGTCTACGATATTAAAACTAGCATGTAAACGTTTTGGTGCGATAAGGAAGATTTGAATATCTATCATGATTGAGGATCTAATTTCACCTTATTCGGTGTATAGATCAAAATGGTGAGAACAAGAAGTGGAGTTGGAAATGCTGACGAAAACAGGAATCAACCACCAGTGATTGAGCAAGTACCTGTCGTAGCAGCAGCACCTGAGCCAATAACCATGGCTGGTGTGCAAATGATGATTCAGACGATGTTGGATCGTCAGATGGATGAAACTAGACTGTTGCTTCAACAGAATCGTGAAGAACTGTCAATTCGTGTAGAGGAGCCTGAATTAAATGAAGGGCACTCGGAAGGGGGAAACTTCAGTGGGTCTATTGGTCAAGCCAACCCACCGATAGTTAGGCAAGATAACCGTGATGGAAGGAATGATGGAATGGGATGCAAGTAAAAGGACTTTCTAACTTGCAAACCATCGACCTTCAATGGTAAGGAGGATCTGATTGGGGTTATGGATTGGATCTCCGAAATGGAGTTAGCCTTTATGACATGTGGCTGCAGAGGCAAGTTGCAGACTATCTATGTCGTGCGACAATTCCGAGGTGGAGCTGTTCATTGGTGGAACACTCTAGGGAAGACGTTGAGCCCTAATGAGCCACTGCAATTGTCATGGGCAGAGTTCTTGGTGCAGTTCAAACGCAAGTTCTGCTCGGCTCAAAATTTGTTGGAGTTGGAGAACAAGTTCCTGACATTGACGAAAGGCAGCATGTCAGTTGATGAATACACCAATAGCTTCACCGATAAGATGGAGTTTGCCTTGCGTATCGTTCCAGATGAGCTGACAAAAGTGGATCGGTATGCGAAGGGACTCCCATGGGAGTATGAGGTGCCAGTACGTCAGGCACTTACTCTAGAGGCAGCTATCTGGGCTGCCAAGTCTGTTGAGAACATGATAAAGGGAAGAACCACCGTCAAGGTTGAGGTTGGTGAGAAAAGAAAGTTTGAGGGAACATCTGGTTCCGGTAAGAAGGGCAAATTTTCGAAATCTGATTCGAAGAAGTTTGGAGGAAAAGGAGGCGAAGCGAAGTGGTGTGATAAGTGTAAGAAAAAGCACTTTGGGAAATGTAGCGAGGATGTGACCTGCTACAAGTGTGGGAAGGTTGGACATTTTGCCAATGAATGTCCGAACAACAAAAGGATGTGTTTTGGTTGCAATGAAGAGGGGCATATTTTGAAAGACTGTACGAAGAAGAAGGAGGCAGCTAGGCCCAACATTCCACCAAAGCCGAAGGCGAGAGCCTTCCAGATGACACTTGAGGCTGCTAAAGATGAAGCTGATGTCGCTTCAGGTACCTTTCTCGTAAATGATTTACCTGCTCAAATTTTGTTTGATTCTGGAGCCAACTACTCCTTTATGTCGCATGAGTTTGGTAGAAAGCTAGCTTTGCCTATTATTAGACTAGATGATGCTTTATTAGTCGAAGTAGCTAGTGGCAAGTTTGTACCTGTTAGCCATCGTATGAAAGACATCTTAATCGACCTTAATGGGAATAAGTTTCACGAGAAACTATTGCCCATCGATCTTTATGGTTTCGACATCGTTTTGGGAATGGATTGGCTAAGCGCCAATGATGCCGAAATTTTATGCAAGAAGAAGATAGTTAAAGTAAACCCACCTGGGAAAGATTCGTTTATGGTGTATGGGGACAAACGCAGAGTGAATTCTGGAATCATTTCTCTAATGAAAGCCAGAATGTGTTTGACCAAGGGATGTACATCATATTTAGCATTCGTGATTGATGCTAAGAAAGAAAAGAAGGTGATGCAGAGCATTCCAGTGGTGTGTGATTATCCGGAAGTATTTCCCGAAGATCTTCCTGGATTACCACCTGATAGACAAGTAGAGTTCAGAATAGACTTGTTACCAGGAACCACGCCAATAGCAAAAGCACCTTACCGATTAGCACCGACAGAGATGAAGGAGCTAATGATGCAACTTCAGGAGTTACTGGACAAAGGTTTCATTAGACCTAGTTCATCGCCCTAGGGAGCTCCGGTGTTATTTGAGAAGAAGAAAGATGGAAGTATGAGAATGTGCATCGATTACAGAGAGCTGAACAAGGCAACAATAAAGAATATATATTCGTTGCCAAGGATTGATGACCTATTTGATCAATTGCAAGGTTCGAGCTATTTCTCGAAGATCGATCTTAGGTCAGGATATCATCAGCTGAAAGTAAGAGAGCAAGATATCGAGAAGACTGCATTCAGAACTAGATATGGACACTACGAGTTCTTGGTTATGTCGTTTGGACTAACCAATGCTCCGGCAGTGTTCATGGATTTGATGAATAGGGTTTGTAATCCTTTCCTTGATAAATCCGTGATAGTGTTCATAGACGACATTCTGATTTACTCGAAAAGCCAGGAGGAGCATGGCAGACACTTGCAAGAAGTGTTAGAAGTTTTGAAGCAGGAGAAGCTGTATGCGAAGTTCTCCAAATGTGATTTTTGGATTCGTGAAGTCCAATTCTTGGGTCACGTGGTCAACCAAGAGGGGATAATGGTTGATCCAGCGAAGATCGAAGCTGTGATGAAGTGGGAACAACCGAAAAGTCCCACGGAGGTTCGAAGCTTTTTAGGATTAGCCGGATATTACTGAAGGTTTATCCAAGGTTTTTCCTCGATCGCTACTCCATTGACAGCTTTGACCCACAAAGGAGCTACTTATGCTTGGAGTGATAAGCATAAAGAAGCATTCGAGAAGTTAAAGAAGAAGCTATGCGAGGCACCGATACTTTCTTTACCCGATGGAGTTGAAGACTTTGTTGTTTATAGCGATGCGTCTGGGGTTGGATTGGGTTGTGTTTTGACCCAAAGAGAAAAGGTGATAGCATATGCGTCTCGACAGCTGAAAGAGCATGAAAAGAATTACCCGACTCATGATTTGGAGTTGGCAGCGGTAGTTTTCGCTCTGAAAATATGGAGGCATTACCTCTATGGCACGAAGTGCAAACTTTTCACTGATCATAAGAGTCTCCAATATCTCTTTAATCAGAAGGAATTGAATATGAGGCAACGACGCTGGCTAGAATTACTTAAAGACTACGACTGTGAGATACTTTACCACCCCGGTAAAGCTAATGTTGTTGCTGATGCTCTCAGTCGGAAAGTCAATCTTGAAAGGAGAAGGCCAAGAGCGTTGAGAATTGAAGTTGTCTCGACAATTGTGAAGAGTATAAAGAAATCTCAAGAGGAAGCTTCTGAAAAGAATGACCGAAAGGAGGAACGTTTGGGCAAAACGTTGGTGTTTGGTACAAACGGTCATGGACTGAAGGTATTCCAAGATCGTATTTGGGTACCTAAGTCAGGAGGAATTAGGGATCTTCTGATGGAAGAAGCTCACAAAACCATGTACTCAATTCATCCTGGTAGCACTAAAATGTATAGGGACTTGAAACCCTACTACTGGTGGCCAACGATGAAGCTTGATGTTGCAAAGTATGTGGCTGAGTGTGTGACTTGTGCGAGAGTCAAGACACAACATCAGAAACCTTACGGGAGTTTAGAACCATTGCCTGTGCCTATGGGTAAGTGGGAAGACATTGTTATGGATTTTGTCACTAAACTGCCCAGAACAAAGAATGGTCACGACATGATTTGGGTGGTCGTTAATCGATTCACTAAGAGTGCGCATTTCATAGCAGCCAAGGAGAAATGGTCTATGGAAAAGCTTGCGAATTCTTACGTGAAGGAAATTGTGAGGCTTCACGGTGTTCTGTTAACGATTGTATCGGATCGTGATAGCCGTTTCACCTCAAGGTTTTGGAAAAGTCTACAAGAGGAAATGGGTACCAAGTTATGTTTAAGCACAGCTTACCATCCGCAGACTGATGGTCAGAGTGAAAGAACGATACAAACACTTGAAGATATGCTGAGAGCATGTACCTTGGAATTCCTAGGTAATTGGGATGAACATTTACCTTTGGTAGAATTTTCCTATAATAATAGTTTTCACTCGAGCATTAAGATGGCACCTTATCAAACTTTGTATGGACAGAAGTCTCGTACGCCGTCTTGTTGGCTTAAGGCTAAGGAAAAGCAGTTTATGGGACCGGAGTTGGTTCATCAAACTGCTGAAAAGTTGAAAATAATTAGGGAAAGAATGTTAGCAGCTCAAGATCGTCAAAAGAGCTATGGTGACAAAAAGCGAAGACCAATGAATTTTGAGATTGGAGATTCGGTTTTGCTTAAAGTCTCGCCATGGAAGGGACTTATAAGATTTGGTAAAAAGGGAAAGTTGAGTCCAAGGTTTATTGGACCGTTTAAAGTTCTTCAGAGGATTGGGAACCAAGCTTACAAGCTCGAATTACCCGAAGAACTGAATGGAATTCAAAACACTTTTCATGTGTGTTATTTGAGGAAGTTCACGGGAGAAGTTCCCGATATAATTCCAATTTCTGAATTAAGAATTGATGAGAACAAAAGGTTGATTGAAGAACCAGAGGCAATTATTGACTGAAAGACTAAGAAGTTGCGACGCAAAATGGTTGGGTTAGTGCTTGTCCGATGGAAACACATGAATGGGCCGAATCTCACCTGGGAGACGGAGAGTGACATGTTGAGTTGCTATCCGCATTTGTTTGTTGATGTGTGATTCCGGGGACGGAATCATTCTAAGGTGGAGAGAATTGTAACGCCTGTGTTTCCGGGCTTGCCATTTGTAGCAATGTAATAGTCTAGTTTAACCTTTGTAACCCGTTTTGAAATAATAAGATTGTATTATTTAAGTATTGCGTGTTTTGTGCTTAATTGCTTAATTATGTGGTTTGATTAATTAAGAATAGAAATAAGCGTCAAAATTTAAGTGTAAACTAAACTTAATATCTTTGAATAATGTTGTAGTAGTTGAAACGAGGTTTCCGAATATATATAGAACGCCCAAATCTGACTTCGTATGAGGAAGTTATGATTTATCGAAGTTTCGGCTTAGCGGTGAGCAGCCTGTTTTACTCGATTTGAGATCGAGCGGTTTTTAGCCGAAGCAATCTAAATGAGAATCGAAGATCTCATTATTGGTATCATAGCGATAAAAAGTTAGGCGAGAACGGACGTCAAACGAAGAAGTTATGAATTTATAACGAAGTTTTTCTGTCGCGGCCTATTGAAAATAAATAATAAAAATAAAGTCAAAATTAGCCGACGAAGTCTAAACGAAAGTTGTAGAGCGTAGTCTCACCTTCGCGTGGATATAATGAACGTCGAAAACGGAGTTCGTATGAAGAAGATATGAATTTCCGAAGTTTATTAATTATTTTGTATTTAAATTTAAATGGAAATTCGGAGGCATTATCCGAAGGCGAGTCACCGGTCTGATCCGAGGTACGCCCCGCGTACTCCGAAGAGTGTCGACATTTCGGATGACGCATGCAGTGACGATTTCGGAAGCAGTACGCGCTGCGTACTGCAGTACGCCTCGCGTACTCCGAGGCTCCAGCCTCCTATAAATAGGATGCGAGGGCAGCCGACCCAATTGCCAATTTCTTCTCTTCTCTCTCCCATTTTGCATCGTTTTGCGTGCCAGAAATATCCCGAAGCCCCGATATTATTCTCGAGCCCCGAGGCAAGTCCCGAGATCCCGAAGATCCCGAGAAGTGCGGTTCCCGAGCCGAAGCTCTGCCCGCGAGAAGTTCGATTTTTGAAGAGATCTTCCAGATCTGCTGAGGATTACTACTTCTGCAAGTCGTAGTGCTGTCTGATCATCTTCTGATCAAGTGAATGTATACTACCTTTCATAAACACGATAATAATACAAGTTTGGTTCGATTGTATTAAGTATATTGTTGTCTATAAGTGTGAGTGTGTAGTTACCTTCTTCCAAATACAATAATATGAAGTATTTTAAATAAAATACATGCTATGTGTATATATATTTGGTTGTGTTATGTGTGAATGTGTATTCACTCTCTTCTATCTCATAGATATGATTTATTCTCTATGAGATATGTGCTATGTGTGTGTGTGCCTCATCTGTTATGTGGATTATGTGTTGATTAAAGCATGCTATACAGGTTTTCAAAACTATGTATAAAAATGTATATTTTATCTACTAATATGTTGGGTAGAACATGGGTAGATAGTTGATGTGTAATAAACAGATGAGAGGCCTCGTTGTTGTTTGATTTAGTCATCTAGCGGAGTTTAGATGACGACCACGGGCTATTCTAGACAGTCTTGTGGAAACAGTAGCAGGTTCGCCACCTGTAGGTGTTAATGAACCTTGGTGTTCATTCGCAGTACTCCATCCCCCTCATGGTTGCCTTATTTGACTTATATTGCTGAGGTACCCCCGAAGCATGTGTTGTCTCCCCGATGAAATATTCTTAGACTAGGTCCCTTATGTTAGTTGTTTTAGGGACATAAAGTGAGAATAACGGGAATGGGTAATTAGGTTATTGTTGGTTGGTGAAAATTAAATATGATTATTTATTGTGGGTTGAAAACCCTATATGCTCACCAGGCTCCCAAGCCTGACCCACTCAGTTTTATTTGTATTACAGGAAGTGGCGCGAGGGCATGAGATGGATGAACCATCAGTTGTTTTGTTTACAAGTCTGTATATGTATATATTTGTTGAATGACTTGTAATGTTATCGTTTATGCTTGTTGGTCTGTATCGGAACATGACACCCCGAGTTTTGATTATAATGAAAATACATTTCTTTTATGAAATGCTTTGGTAAACATTGTTTTATCATGTTTTGTTTTTGGGAACAAATTCTGCAACTCTTTCAAATCAAAAGGATTTACTCTGAAAATATTTTAAAAGCATAAATGAAAATCGGTGTTTTCTGGCCGAGATTTTGGGGATGTCACAACTTTTTAGTATCATTGGCAATAGTCTTTGTGACTTTGGTGCAGTGACATTACGAAAGGATAATTTCATAGAATGTTAGAATCTAGCATATTCTATAAGTAGCAAGAATTTGATATTCTTTAACTTATGGAAAAAGGATTTGGAGTTGTGAAATGAGAATGATTGGAAATGTGTTCAATGTGATCTATTTCACAAAGTAAGAACCATAGGTAAACATTATGTGCATGCTAGGAGCATGGGACAAGTGTTGTCATTCAAGTAAGAAGTTGATTACCCGAAACGACAAATAATGAGTAATCAATATGGTGATAAATAAAAGGCGTTTTATTTATACTCAAAGGTTTGAGGCCATATGGGATTAGTATTATTCTTGTGTTTTGTAACAGCCCGGAATCTCAGGTATTGTTAAAATTATGTTCTTGAGGTGATTTAAGAGGGGACTCGGCGAGTTGGAGCCTAGACTCGCCGAGTAGGATCGCAGACTTGGTCGTGGGTTCGCGACTGGACTCGACGAGTCCAGATATGGACTCGGCGAGTCTACGCTGTTTAGCGAAAACCCTAACCGTTCAGGTTTGGGACGTATAAAAAGGACTCATTGGCCGTCATTGTTCATTTTAGCCTTCTGAGAAGAACCCTAAATCGATTGTGTGCATCTGGAGCAAGGATTATAGGCCATTGTTGATCATAGAAGAGTTGTTGTGCAAGGAAGAGAAGAGATTGGCTAGAGGAACAGCAAGGGAGTCACATTCTGAGGATTGGGGACACAGAGAATACATCATCCAGGTAAGAATTAGAGTATACTCTGCTATGTTGATGTGATTATGGAATTAGGGTTTATGAAACCCTTTTTGTGAATAGATTGAATGTTACCCTAGTCCCCTAATTGATTGTAACCCTGTATTGGGACCTTTGGAGGTCCAGAATGTCCCATGTCTGTGCATTTCGGGAATTGGTGAAGGTTTTGGATTGGAATCCTTATGCCTTAGTTCAAAATGTGAATTATGAATCATAGGGTGTATCATGAGCACTGAAATGAGGACCTTACATGGTGGATCAGCCTAGGAAGGCCAGACCTAGGAATGGTCGGAGCGGTTCTGACCTTAGGATGCAGTTTGAGCAGTTGCATGGCATGGACTCGCTGAGTTCGACGAACAGACTCGGCGAGTAGCTTGAAGATTTACTGGGACTCGTCGAGTTGTTCTTCAGACTCGACGAGTTGAGTCGGGGTGGCCCCGCGATTCTTCCAGGAGTAACTCGTCGGGTCAAGGAGGATACTCGACGAGTAGAAAGGGAATTTCAGAGAATTGGAGGACGTCTAGACTCGCCGAGTCGCCATGGCACTCGCCGAGTCCGGTCGAGTTGACCGTTGACCGTTGACCGTTGACCAGAGTTGACCTAAGTCTGAATTCTTAGGGATAGTCACACTTAGAAGATATAAGTGTTAATGAGAGATATGTGATGTTTATAGGGAGGTTGTAGCTCGACGGATTGTGCACGAGTGATTTCAGGATTTGCTAGCCTTCAGCATTCACGAGGTGAGTCTTCTCACTATACTGTACCCGGAAGGGTTTGACTGTATGACCGGAAGGTCGGATGTGATATGTGATATACGTGCTATATGTGGTAAGTTAATTGTTATGCGTGCTATGTATGTTTATGTGGGCCGGAAGGCAGTATGTTATGGGCCGGAAGGCGATTATGATATGGGCCGGAAGGCGTTATGTTGAGGACCGGAAGGTCAGGGCCTGGAAAGGTGTATGTGCGTAAGTTGTATATTGGGGAACTCACTAAGCATTTATGCTTACAGTTGTTATGTATGTGTTTTAGGTACTAGCGAGGACCGTGGGAAGGCGCCGGCGTGATCGGTACACACTGAAGAATGTTTTTATGATCTTGGGATTTAGACAGTTTGTATTTGACATGCCACTTAAATTATTTATGCCTTGTTTTGAATGGAAATACTTTATTTTTAAAATGAAAAATTTGTTTGAAAATTTGCGTGGTTACAATTGGTATCAGAGCCTTGGTTTGAGGGATTCGGGTGCACCTTCGGGGGTAACTGAACTCAAACCGAGGATTTGAGGAAACTTTTTAAATAAAGGCATAAACTTTTGTAAATAGTTTTGTGGTAAGCAAGAAAGAAGCAGTGTGTACGATCAGTCAGCGCCCGAACGGTAAAGATCCCCAAAATACCTTACAATATTATATGATATGAATTGTTATGCATGCTAGAGGACTAGGTATTCATGATAGGACTAGAGTGGCCTGATTTGTGATGCCTTAGTCTAGGGAAGTTTGCCGATATGAGATGATTGGCTAGTGTGCGAGTAGATAGTGCATAACAGAAGTAGAGTACTCACCATCCGGGGTTTGGGGAGGAAGATTTGGGATGAATGCTGACGCGGTGTGGTCGGTAGTATTGGGCCCATACTACCGAAGACACCGGGTCAGTGGGAGACCCAAGTAAGAATCCCTGGATATCGGAGACTGAGTAGGGTTGCGTTATCGAGTGCGATTATACTCGATGGAGTCTCTGATAGTTTTATGTTGTATTTCAGAGACATCATGGTTAGACCACGCCACGGAGCGAGTTCGAGAGGTGTGAGTGATGAGGAGATTCGTCAGATGATTCACGAGGATGTTTGGGTCTATTAAGACCACTCTGATGGAGACGTTTGAGGAGCGATACGCCGCATTGACTGAAGCTGCAGCCGCTGCAACTACCGCAGCTGTGGCCGCTGCCAGGCCACAGGGGGGTGACTCGTTGCTGTTCCGAGAGTTCAGCAACACAAAGCCACCAGAGTTCGATGGGACGCAGGATCCTATTGCTGCGATAAGGTGGATCGCGGATATAGAGGGGTGCTTCTACACTTGTTCTTGCCCGGAGCACCTGAGGGTACGGTTCGCTTTGAACCAGCTCCGTCTGGGAGCGAAGGACTGGTGGAAGTTCGTGACGGCGAACTTCACTTTGGCAGAGATTACAGCAGTGACATGGGAGGGGTTTACTGCTATGTTCAGGGACGAGTACGTTCCCCCGGTGGAGAGGGAACGATTGGTTCAGAAGTTCTTAACCCTCAAGCAGGGAACTGATTCGGTTGCGGCGATCACGCGGAAGTTTCATGAGAGGGCGATGTTCTGCCCCGAGCTGGTGTCCACAGAGCAGGCTCGGATGAGCCGGTACTTGGGTGTTTTGAGGAGGGATATCCGGGAGTTTGTGTCGAACTCCACTTATCATACTTTTACTGAGCTTCAGGCGAATGCCAGGAAGCGTGAGATCGAGTTGGAGACCCAGGCCAGGGAGGAGGCCGAGTCTCAGCAGGTGGACCGGCGGCCGGCTCAGTCTCAGCCGGCAGCCAAGCGGACCAAGTCCGCCGATTCGAGGACGGGAGGTCCGAAGGGCCGCACTTGCGGAAAGTGCGGCAAGGGTCACGATGGGGCATGTCGAGCTGGTGCTTGCTACAAGTGCGGCAAGGAGGGGCACATTGCTAGGGAGTGCCCCAAGGGGTTTATGGTTTGCTTTCATTGCAACCAGACCGGCCATCGGAAGGCCGAGTGCCCTCAGCTTCGTCAGGGATCTGCACCTACTGCCAGGACTACTGAGACTCGACCGGTGAAGGTCGAGGCCCCGAGGGCTCGTGGGAGAGCCTTTCAGCTGACTGCGGAGGAGGTCCGCGCTGCGCCCGATGTTGTGGCAGGTATGCTGTAATTCATGTATTTATTTTTAATGTCGAGATGTTATGCTTATGTTATTATATGCGTAGGTACTTTCCTTGTGAACTCTGTGCCTGCCTTAGTGTTATTTGACTCGGGTGCGAGTAGGTCCTTTGTATCTTTAGCCTTTAGTCAGCATATCAGTGTTAGTCGTGAGTCGTTGAGTCGACCTTTGAGAGTCTCTATAGCTGACGAGAGAGTGATTTGTGCCACGGAGGTTCTTCGGGGATGCATGCTAGAGATTTTCGGGGTTAAGTTCCCGATTGACCTGATTCCTATTGCGATGGGTGACGTCTGTGTCATCGTGGGAATGGACTGGTTGAGCCGATTCGGCGCTGTCATCGACTGTGAGCACCAGCTGGTGACTATACGAGACCATAGTGGGGGAGTCCTTTCGGTGTACGGCGAGGGTACCCATTCGGGATCAGCTTTTTGTTCGGCCGCTAGGGCGAGGCAATGTCTACAGCAGGGCTGTAAGGGTTTTGTGGCGTATGTGATGGATACGCGGGAGGTTTCCGAGAGACCGAGGTCAGTTGAGGAGGTCCCAGTGGTGCGTGAGTTTCCAGATGTTTTCCCCGAGGAGCTGCCAGGAGTACCTCCTGTGAGGCAAGTAGAGTTTGGTATCGATCTGGTTCCGGGGGCCGCGCCTATTGCTAAGGTGCCTTATCGTCTTGCACCTCAAGAGATGCAAGAGTTGTCCTCGCAGCTCCAGGAGTTGCTGGGGAAGGGATTCATTCGGCCGAGCAGCTCGCCGTGGGGAGCACCTATTCTGTTCGTCAAGAAGAAGGATGGTTCACACCGGATGTGCATTGATTACCGGGAGTTGAACAAGTTGACGGTCAAGAACCGTTATCCGTTACCGAGGATCGATGACTTATTCGATCAGTTGCAGGGAGCATCTTGGTTTTCCAAGATCGATCTGAGGTCAGGGTACCATCAGGTGAGAGTGCGGGATGAGGACGTCCAGAAGACAGCGTTTAGGACGCGATATGGGCATTATGAGTTTGTGGTGATGCCTTTCGGGCTCACCAATGCCCCGGCTGTGTTCATGGATCTCATGAACAGGGTTTGCAGGCCGATGTTGGATCGTTCACTGATTGTATTTATCGACGACATTTTAGTGTATTCGAGGTCTAGAGAGCAGCACGAGGAGCATTTGAGGGAGGTCCTTGAGGTATTGAGGTCGGAGAAGCTTTATGCAAAGTTCTCCAAATGTGACTTCTGGTTGCGGGAGGTCCAATTTCTAGGACATGTTGTTAATCAGGAGGGGATATTGGTCGACCCGGCCAAGGTTGAGGCGGTGATGAGTTGGGAGGTGCCGAAGTCACCCTCTGAGATCAGGAGCTTCCTTGGGTTAGCAGGGTATTATCGGAGATTCATTAAGGATTTCTCCAAGATCGCAGTGCCGCTCACCAGATTGACCCGGAAGGGTGTTGCATTCTCATGGGGACCCGAGCAACAGACTTCCTTTGAGACACTTCGCCAGAGGTTGTGCGAAGCCCCGGTATTAGCTCTCCCGGAAGGGATGGAAGATTTTGTAGTATATTGCGATGCATCGATTTCGGGACTGGGTGCAGTGTTGATGCAGAGGGGTCATGTGATAGCTTATGCGTCGAGGCAGCTGAAGCCTCATGAGGCGAGATATCCCACGCATGATTTAGAGTTGGGGGCAGTAGTGTTCGCTCTCAAGATTTGGCGGCACTACCTGTATGGGGTTCGATGTACGATATACACGGACCATAAGAGCTTGAAGTATTTGATGGATCAGCCCAACCTAAATATGCGTCAGAGGAGGTGGTTGGATGTGGTCAAGGATTATGATTGTGAGATCCTGTACCACCCAGGCAAGGCTAATGTGGTAGCCGATGCATTGAGCCGCAGGGCGGAGAGCACTCCATTGCGAGATGTATGTTTGAGATTGACTGTGATGACTCCAGTATTGGATCCTATTCGTGGGGCACAGGCCGAGGCTATGCGACCAGAGATGCAGAAGAAAGAGCGGGTCGTTGGGTTAGTTTCAGAGTTCGTTAAGGACGGACGAGGGCTTCTGACGTTTCAGGGTCGGATCTGGGTACCGTTCGTGAGCGGTACGCGCATTACTTTGATGGAAGAGGCACATAGATCGAAATTCTCGATCCATCCCAGTGCTACGAAGATGTATTTGGATTTGAGAAAAGATTATTGGTGGCCCTGTATGAAGAGGGACGCCGCATGGTTCGTTGAGAGGTGCTTGACCTGCCGCAGGGTTAAGGCCGAGCACCAGAGGCCGCATGGCAAGTTACAGCCATTGGAGATTCCAAAGTGGAAGTGGGAACAGATCACTATGGATTTCATCACCAAATTGCCGAGGACTGCCAGGGGAGTTGATGCAATTTGGGTGATTGTGGATAGATTGACGAAGAGTGCACACTTCCTTGCCATCAGCGAGAGTTCTTTAGCGGAGAAGTTGGCGGAGATATATGTGAGAGAAGTGGTGTCTCGACATGGGGTGCCGATCTCGATTGTTTCAGACCGTGATGTACGCTTCACTTCCAGGTTCTGGAAGAAATTTCATGAGGAGTTGGGTACTAAATTGCATTTTAGTACCGCATACCATCCCCAGACAGACGGTCAGAGCGAGCGGACGATTCAGACGCTGGAGGACATGCTTCGAGCGTGTGTGCTAGACTTCGGGGGTAGCTGGGATGCGTATTTACCCTTGGCAGAGTTTTCCTACAACAACAGCCATCATTCGAGCATTGGTATGCCACCTTTTGAGCTGTTGTATGGTAGGAGGTGTCGGACCCCCATTTGCTGGGGAGAGGTGGGACAAAGAGTGATGGGCAGCACAGAGATCGTACTTCAGACGACAGAGCAGATTCAGCAAGTTAGACAGAGATTATTGACCGCCCAGAGCCGACAGAAGAGTTATGCAGACAGGCGCCGATCTGAGCTTGAGTTTCAAGTCGGCGACTTCGTTCTCCTAAAGGTCTCTCCTTGGAAAGGAGTGATTCGATTCAGGAAGAGAGGCAAGTTGGGGCCCCGGTATATTGGGCCATTTCGAGTGATTGCAAGGATAGGTCGGGTAGCCTATCGGTTGGAGTTGCCAGCGGAGTTGGGACAGATCCACGACACCTTTCATGTGTCGCAATTGAGGAAGTGCATAGCCAATGAGTCGGCAGTGGTTCCATTAGAGGATATTCAGGTGGATGCGAGTCTGAATTATGCGGAGAGACCAGTAGCCATCAGGGATCGGAAGATCAAGGTTCTGAGGAACAAGGAGGTACCTCTGGTGTTGGTTCAGTGGCAACACCGGAAGGGATCGGAAATGACTTGGGAGCCGGAACGTGAGATGCGGGAGCAGCATCCGGAACTATTTTCAGAGTGAGACTTCGAGGGCGAAGTCTAATCCTAGTGGGGGAGAATTGTAACAGCCCGGAATCTCAGGTATTGTTAAAATTATGTTCTCGAGGTGATTTAAGAGGGGACTCGGCGAGTTGGAGCCTAGACTCGCCGAGTAGGATCGCAGACTTGGTCGCGGGTTCGCGACTGGACTCGACGAGTCCAGATATGGACTCGGCGAGTCTACGCTGTTTAGCGAAAACCCTAACCGTTCAGGTTTGGGACGTATAAAAAGGACTCATTGGCCGTCATTGTTCATTTTAGCCTTCTGAGAAGAACCCTAAATCGATTGTGTGCATCTGGAGCAAGGATTATAGGCCATTGTTGATCATAGAAGAGTTGTTGTGCAAGGAAGAGAAGAGATTGGCTAGAGGAACAGCAAGGGAGTCACATTCTGAGGATTGGGGACACAGAGAATACATCATCCAGGTAAGAATTCGAGTATACTCTGCTATGTTGATGTGATTATGGAATTAGGGTTTATGGAACCCTTTTTGTGAATAGATTGAATGTTACCCTAGTCCCCTAATTGATTGTAACCCTGTATTGGGACCTTTGGAGGTCCAGAATGTCCCATGTCTGTGCATTTCGTGAATTGGTGAAGGTTTTGGATTGGAATCCTTATGCCTTAGTTCAAAATGTGAATTATGAATCATAGGGTGTATCATGAGCACTGAAATGAGGATCACTCCATGAATTGCATCACGAGTGATTGGTGAGACGATAACATCTATATTCTTGAAACCAAGATGTGTGAGTTGTATCTTGCGAATCGGTTGCACATTGATAATATGTAAACGCACTAGTAACTTGGTGTTATAAAATATATTTTTGTGTGTGATTCGGTGAGTAAGTGCAAGCAAGCATTGTATCAAAGTTTATCCGTTCCTTTTATTCAAAGTAGGATAAAAGCGATATCTTTGGGCCCCTCGATGGTTTAGTGTTGACAAACGTAAATGCTCGGCCAGGCTAATGCTAATTTGATTTGTTCAATTAGTCAGTTATCATAAATCGGAAACCGAGATATAGTACAAAGAGAATGATTTGAAATCATATCTCATATGATATCTAGAATGGAGGAATATATGATCCCTTATCTAAGGACACACGTATTTGATATGATCAGAGTTGACAGCGGCTTTGGAAAGCTACGATTGCAGATCAGGATCTGAAGTCATACGCATAATAGTTATTAGACTTATCCAAGTGGGAGACTGTTGGATTAGTGTCTAAGTCTATAACTATTTTGGTATGTACTTGACCCGATGATGCATGGTCCTTTTGGGTTGCCTTCACCAAAGCAACTTGATTGGAGAAATAAATAGAGAGAGAGGTTATTATGATTTATTAATATGTTATAAGAATAATATATTAAAGGAGAAATCATATTTGTTTAATTAATATTGGACAATAATTAATTAAGAATTAATTTTGTGATCAAATCTAATTAATTAAACTAGAGGGGCTGAATTGTAATTATGTGATAGTTACAAAATAAGGTAAGGATTATCTTAAGGATAGGTTGGACGAATTTGAGGTGATAAGGACCTTAGAATTCGACTATGATAAGGATTCAAGGCTTATCTTATGGGTTGCTTGGTAAGCAAGCAACTAGATAAGGATAAGGACTGAAACCCTATCTCTACACCTATATAAACCCCCTTTGGCTCTTGATTCCGTCCAGACCTTCCCAAGGCTTCTTAGGGACGAATTCTTATACCTCTCCTCTCTCTTTATACCTTCTCTATTTTCTCTTGGCGTTTGTAAGCCATTAGAGGAGTGACACTTGTGACTCTAAGCCTTCCAAAGTCAATTCAAGGAGATTTGGGATTGTTATTGCTACATAACAATCAAGGTAACATTATAAACCTATTCTCATGTTAATATGATTACTTGTATGTTAGAATTAGGGTTTATAGTCTTGGATAACTTGCATGTACAATAGAGAAACCTAGATCCAAGTATTAGGGTTTGTATGAGCACATAGGATGTTCTTAGGACCAAAACCCATCAGTGGTATCAGAGCCTAGACCGATTTCAATTGTATTGATGCATTGCATATCTGGAAAATTCGTTTTTTGGGTTTCTGGAGGCTGGACTCGCCGAGTCCAAGGTGACTCGACGAGTCCAGGCTTGACTCGACGAGTCAACTCGTCAGATGGAGGTTATCTCGCGATTTCTTGTTGTTTTTGCTTATGGATCGTTACCTTATCATATTAGATCAATATAAATCCAATTTTTTTTTATATATATGACTATATTTTTGATCTAATTGAAGATATTTATCAATTAATAAGATAATTCTTTCCTTATGTGATAATTGATTAATTATTTTGACTAAACTGATAAATTGTTTTGCAAGAAATCATTAAGTAAATCAAATATGGATAATTATGTGATTAAATGTTAATTTGAATTATTTGTTATTTGATCCTTGTTGTTATGAAAAGTTTCATATTTTTCCCTTTAGATTTTATAGTTTAAATTTGAACCCAAAAGTTTTGTTGTTTTGAAATTTAAATAGTTAAAACCCTAATGTTTTGAAAAAGGTTTCAAAAACTTGCCCTCAAGTTTTGGAATTTAAATTTTGATTAATAGTTTAATTTTGATGTATATTTAAATTCTAAACCCCAATGTGTTGAAATGTTTCAAAACTTGCCCTCAAGTTTTGGAATTTAAAAGTTGATTAAAAGTTTAATTAGGAATGTTAAATTCTAAAACTCTAGTATAGTTTTGAAAAAGTTCAAATCTCACCCTTATGGTTTGATTAATTAATTAAGGTGTATAATTAAAAGAGGCTTAATAAATCCATAAAGTTTTGATTTACAATTTAATTGAATTAAAGGTACAATTGTTAAATTTGACCACCTAATATTTTAAAAGTATAAAATACACCCTATACTATATATAACATTAAAAGTCTAACATTATATATATGTATGAGAAAAAGTCAGTCTTACCGTTAGTAGGCCTCATTCACGAAGCTAGTCTATAACGGGTGTTTAAGGAAATTGCCTATAAAATGGCGATTGAATGGGTATCCACTCTTACCCACCGCACTCTTGACTAGTGGAGGGTCGTTAGCCGAACGGGTAGGATAGGACGAAACCTTCCATTATAAGTATAATGAATTATTAAAGTAACTAAATGTTTTCATAAAATTCCCAATCTTAGTTACTTAGGCAAAAGTGAATTGATGCAATTCCAGGAAATTACACTTTGTGCCCTTGCGAAGACGTTAGTGGAGCGTGTGTGGTTTACCGGCACACTAAATGGTTCTAAGCAAAGGTAACAAAGGGTGACTCAATGTTTGTCATAGTTCGGTGGAGCGTGTGTGGTTTACCGGCACATCGAATAGGTGACTGTAACATGTGAGGGCACCATGTAAGTTTGCATGGTTATTCACACCCGCTTTGTGATCCTCGGCATCCCAGTCACAAACAAGAGGGGCATATCGGGATTTAAACATGCCATTGAAAGTTCAATGAATCTCAAAAGGTCTAGGAGTTTTCATAGATTTAAAACTTAAATTTCTTTTTCGTTTTTCATGGTGGAAATTAGTGAATCGTCATTCACTTACCTTCAAATGTTCTGCAATTTGGGTTACGACATCCCTCTCCCGAGTTGTAGAATATTGTGTTGGGTCCTAGCCATAGTATTTAATTTGGGTGATTTACTAAGGACTCAATCTATCAACTAACTTGAATTCGTTTTCTCCCGTTTTGTAGATGTCAAAGTTTGACAACTATGGTCTTCTCAAATCCCGTGGAACAAGCATTCCACATGAAGATGATATTCCACGATTCGATCGAGGAACAAGAGATCATGATTCACTTCCTCCTCCTCCTCCAATTGTTCCCCTTAACCCACAAGTTCGAAGGCTTGAAAAGTTCAAGATCACTCAAGCCCTTTTGGCAAGTAAGCATAAAGAAGGAAAGTCGGTGTGTGCACACGTCCTAGGGATAAAGTCACACATTGATAGGTTAAGAATGTTGGGATCCGTTGTTTGTGAGGAAATGGATGTTGATTGGGTTCTTCAGTCACTTCCTAACTCATATAGTGAGTTCGTAAGAGAGTACTATATGATGAACCGCGACGTGACCCTTATAGATCTCACCTATATGCTTATTTTTGCTGAATCAGCAATGGTTTGGCGCAATAGAAAAGCAAAGTTGATTGGTGAATCTGCCTTCAAGACCTCTATGGATATAGACAATGGAAACAAAAGACATGCTATGATCGAAAAGTTTGATCATAAGAGAAAGGCAATGTTTGAAGTAGTTCCATGTAATGTTCCAAAAGAGTCAATTTGCTTTATTGCCAAGAGAAAGGGCATTGGAGACGAAGCTGCCCCATTTACCTAAGAGATCTAAGAGATGGGAGAGTCGAATCGAATGGCTCTAATATAGGTAAAATCCATTGACTAACTCTTTTAAGCTTCATTCTAGATTCTTAATACATAATGTGATAAGATTACAATTGATGTTTTGTAGAATCAAAGAAAAGAAAGGGAGCTTAAAGGAAGAAGTGAGCAGAATCTAACCATGAAGGAATGGATTTCGATCGCATTTCTCGAAGATTAGATTCTTAAGCTACTACTTAGAGTTAGAGTTAGATTGCTAAGAAAGATGTATTAACATAAGTTTTTCAATGAATTGCATTGTAAGGACAAATTTTTCCGCAATAAAATAAATTTTGATTTTAAATTTTATTTATTTATCCTTGCAATGGCGTGTATGAAAAATTGATGTTAAAATGTTTCTATAATGGATTTGGTTCTTATGGAAACGTCGAGAATTTACCAAATAAGGAGAGTTTCTCATCGCCCAAGTTTCAATTGGACGGAAACTTGGAATCATGCAACTTGGTTGCACGATGAATGAGAAATTTCATATTTGTTAATAAGACTAATTCATTGACAAAGTGTCAAGTGAAGGACTAGGAGATCGAGCACACAAAGTTGCGTGTTAATCAAGTCCACCATAAGAGTAACAATGATATTCGTCATGATTTACTAAAGGTTTAGTAAATATGATTATACTTACAAGATTAAGTGTAATTATGAATTGATTGAAAAGGTTTAAATCAATAGCAAAACGAATAAGAAGAATCAAGTAGGCAGAAAGATAAAAGTTTCTCCATTCTAACGAAGAAGGGAGAGTAGCTTTTATGCTTTATGACAGGAATTAATGATTAAGAACCATATCTCAATTGATCCTCTAAGTGAGTCTTAGTACAATAGTATGTTTAAGAAGAGGAATCAAGAATTGAGGAAATGGTTAAATCAAGAAGTCAATCATACTTCGTTCCAATAACAAGTCTTAAGATTGTGACATTGAGTGAAAAGTATTAAGAAGGTTTATAACATTCATCAAATGTGGAAAGTTGTGATGTCTTGGATAAGACAAAGACCAACTAGGACCATTTTATGAAGAGTTTTGATAAAAGCTACACTAACTCTTGAATATTTGTTTGTCAAGAAATGTTTTGACAATAGAATCTTATATGTCAAGGAGTCAGTGGGAGTCTTAATGGTCTTGAAAGATTTCAAGAACAAATCAAATAAACCTTATCGATCATCACTAGCACACGAGTTGATGTTTACAACCTATCGTGTTGACATTATTTTGTTTCTGTGCCGTTCCAATCGAGTTAATTATGCATGTGAGTCCTATGAGTTCTCATTTGAATGCATAAAAGGCAAGGACCTTAATCAATGAAAGGTACATTGATAGGAAAAGGTGAGCTGCTTAACTACTAGGAAGACGTGGTGGGCAGCTGTGCTACCATAAGGCAAGAAATCAAGATTAAGAAAGTTCGGTCCATATTAGTTTGAATTTGTCGTAAACTTTAGTTTTGACAAATTCACATGGATAGGAACACATACACCGTTTAAATCTAAGTGTCATAAGATTTCCTCCTTCATGAAAATGATTGTGAGGAAATGCTTTCACTAAGAGAGATTTTAAGAAGATAGTGATTGTAAAATTGCATTCTCGAATTCGATTATGGTTACGGTATCCCTTTCCATAATTTGAATTGTGAGGTTTGGCAATTGTTTACACACACATATGAACTATCTAAGGCAAAGGTGTATAAGTTCAAGAAGCCTTGATAAAAGATTATCAAAGCATTAAGTATTAGAAACATGGACTTAAGAAATTCAATAAGCATTGTTTTTCTGAAAGTTAAGATGTTTATGAATACATGTCGAAGCTAGTGGGAGCATAAATGTTATGTTTTATAATAATCATCATGATAGTGGGAGCATAAAATTTATGATTGTATGATTATTAAGGAAAGTATTGCAAGGTTAGCAATATTAATTATAGAAAACAAGAGTCATACTCTGCAAAGTCGCAATAGTTGAAGAGTTGTTTTGCTATAATTAAGGAACATAATATTATGCTTCATTTCAAATCTAAAGGTTTAGGTTGAGAAATGTTAATAAATTTAGTCTAGGGTACATAGTGTGTTCTTAAAATTTCGATTATGATTACGGCATTCCTCTTCACAATTCGAATTTTGAGAACATAGCAAATAAGACATTATGCGTCGTGTCCCATACGCTTCGGGTAAAGGATCGATTGCAAATGCTTTAATGTTTGACCATTCTAAGATTTTCTAAATGTCTAGCGCATTTAAAGGGAAAAGGGACTAGAATCAGTTTTGACTAAAATAATTAAACAACTATCAAAGGACAATCCAAAGTTCGACGAGGATTGGTTGCTTGTGAGTAGTTGGAAGCATGGTATTGAATGGACCATATCGACATTACTATGAATAGAAAAAAAATTCTATTAAGAATAAGTGGTGATATGGAAAATATGGAAATGTTTCCATATTGGATGGACCATATCGACATTATCATGAATAGAAAAGATTCTATTAAGAATGAGTTGTCATATGGAAAATATGGAAGCGTGTCCATGTTGGGAATTAAATACTGAAAATCTATGACTAGATTAGGAACTTTTATGCAAAAGGATGTTCAAAGGAATGTACTTTGAGTGAGAGACATCATATCTAAGGAATTGTCTTGTAACAATCTCCGATAGAGGACTTTGTAACATCATTGGCAAAAGTCTTTGTAACTTTGGTGCAGTGACATTACGAAAGGATAGTTGCATAAAATGTTAGAATCTAGCATATTCTATAAGTGGCAAGAATTTGATATTCTTAAACTTATGAAAAAGGATTTGGAGTTGTGAAATGAGAATGATTGGAAATGTGTTCAATGTGATCTATTTCACAAAGTAAGAACCATAGGTAAACATTGTGTGCATGCTAGGAGCATGGGACAAGTGTAGTAATTCAAGTAAGAAGTTGATTACCCGAAACGACAAATAATGAGTAATCAATATGGTGATAAATAAAAGGAGTTTTATTTATACTCAAAGGTTTGAGGCCATATGGGATTAGTATTATTCTTGTGTTTCACATTTGCATGTTTTGACTTCCAGAATAATTGAGTTTATTAAGAATAATCGAATTATTCAAACGGGCCACAGTCATTCATATGTTGGAAGTAGATATGAATGAAGACTGTCGTGAATTGGTGTGTGGATTGTCTAAAAGAGTATTAGACATAAGCAAATGTTTGCTGCAATGTTCATGAGTGCTTATGAATGTGATTTGAGCTTTGGATTAAACCCACGCTCACTTGGATCACTCCATGAATTACATCACGAGTGATTGGTGAGACGATAACATCTTATATTCTTGAAACCGAGATGTGTGAGTTATATCTTGCGAATCGGTTGCACATTGATAATATGTAAACACACTAGTAACTTGGTGTTATAAAACATATTGTTGTGTGTGATTCGGTGAGTGAGTGCAAGCAAGCATTGTATCAAAGTTTATCCGTTCCTTTTATTCAAAGTAGGATAAAAACGATATCTTTGGGCCCCTCGATGATTTTGTGATGACAAACGTAAATGCTCGGCTGGGCTAGGGCTAATTTGATTTGTTCAATTAGTCGGTCGTCATAAATCGGAAATCGAGATATAGTACAAAGAGAATGATTTGAAATCATATCTCATATGATATCTAGAATGGAGGAATATATGATCCCTTATCTAAGGACACGCGTATCTAATATGATCAGAGTTGACAGCGGCTTTGGAAAGCTACGATTGCAGATCAGGATCTGAAGTCATACGCAGAATAGTTATTAGACTTATCCAAGTGGGAGACTGTTGGATTAGTGTCTAAGTCCATAACTATTTTGGTATGTACTTGACCCGATGGTGCATGGTCCTTTTGGGTTGCCTTCACCAAAGCAACTTGATAGGATGAATTATGGAGAGAAAGGATTAAATATGATTTATTAATATATTATGAGAATAATATATTAAAGGAGAAATCATATTGTTTAATTAATATTAGTCAATAATTAATTGGTAATTAGTTTTGTGACTAAAAGAGATTAATTAAACTTAAGGGACTGGAATTGTAATTATAAGATAATTGCAATTTGGGCCATGGATTGTCTTAAATCAAGAAGTGGACGAATTCTTATGGGAAGCCCATAAGGGAATCGTCCAAAGGCTTGATTAAAGGAGTCTATGGGTTGCTTAGGGCTTAAGCAACCAAATTAGGGTTTCCTTGTTAGATAACCCTAATAGCCTCACTATATATAGAACCCTTAAGGCTCAAAAACGTGGCTAAGCTTCTTGCTAGGGTTTCTCACGTTTTTGGGCAGCCTCTAACCTCTCTCCTCTTCATCCTCTTGCTTATGGTGTTTGTGAGCCATTAGAGGAGTGACACTTGTGACTCTAAGCCTTCCAAAGTCAATTCAAGGAGGAATTGGAATTGTTATTGCTACATAACAATCAAGGTAATATCATAAACCTAATTATATGTTAATATTGATTCCCATATGCTAGAATTAGGGTTTATAGTCTTGGATTCAGAGCATGTACAATAGAGAAACCTAGATCCAAGCATTAGGGTTTGTATGAGCACATAGGATGTTCTTAGGACCAAAACCCATCAATACCCTCATATCACGCACAAGTTTGGCCTAATCAACCCTCGGGTTGAAATACCAAATACGTCAGGTCCAATCAATCATAGGGTCTGGTCATCCTCATGATGGAGTACCCTAGATTGGAATACCACTATATACATAACTCGGTCTAAACCTATAACTTGAGATCCAAGGACCTATCCTTGCAAAAGTTGTTGTCGAACTCTAACCCAGTCAGTTATGTGTCGTAAGATAAGTGGTCATATAATCCTTTGTTCAACAAGATATCATTCGGACATAAGACATGGAACATAATCAATCTCATTGTTCATTACTTTGTTTCCTAATTTCTGATTTGTAATAACATAGAACTTCTAATCGAACACTTCAATTTAGTCCTGGCCGGGCCCAACACTATAAGTCAACACCAAATCACTTCAGGCCCCAAAGATATCGCTTTTCCCATTAGGGCAAAAGGAACGAATAAAATTTGACTTATATGATTGCACCATTTACTCATCAAATTACGCACAACAACACATTTCATAACATCAAGTTACTAACGTGTTTACGTATTATCAATTCACAACTGATTCGTAACCCACGACTCATATATCTTCATTTTAAGATTATAAGATATTATCGTCTCAGAATTACTCATGATAAATTTAATGAAGTAATTCTCTGAGCGTAGGTTAATCCAATACTTAAATTTCAATTTCTAAGTACTCATGAACGTTGTAGCAATACTATTGATATGTCTACAACTCTTTAGACAAACTACAATTCAATACATGACAATCTTAATTCACTACTTACTTCCAAAAGTATGAACGACTATGGAGTTTGAATAATCGAATTATTCGAGAAGTAATACATGCAAATTGAAACACAAGAATAAACAAATGACAAAAGTTAGTAAACAAACTCATAAATAATTCTTTATTATTTAATCACCAAAAGTGAATTACATTTACTTTATTACAAGTTTCAAAGTAACTATCTAAATACTAAAACTAATATCATCTTTCAGACCAATACTCTTGGCATGCTAAATGTGTTTAGCCCTACTCAGGCCCTTTGTGACCGGATCTGCAGGATTCTCTTTAGATGATGCCCTATTTACTACAAGGCGACCTTCTTCTACTCTATGTCTGATGAAATGGTATTTTATGTCGATATGTCTTGATCTGCCATGATCTCTTGGTTCCTTTGTCAAGACAATCTTTCCTTCATTATCATAGAAAATTTCTATTGGATCCTTGATGGTTGGCACAAATCCAAGATCTCGGATGAAGTTCTTCAACCAAATTGCCTCCTTTGCTGCTTCACTTGCCACTATGTACTCTGATTCTCAGATAGAATCAACCACTGTCTCTTGCTTGGAACTTTTCCAAGTAACTGCTCCTTCATTTAAGGTAAACACTCAGGCAGATTGAGAACAAAAGTTGTCTCTGTCTGTTTGAAAGATGGTGTCACCATATCCAGTTACTCTTAGTGTATCACTGCCACCAAGTACTAGGACCCAGTCCTTAGTCCTTCGTAGATACTTGAGATAATTCTTAATTGCTATCCAATGAGCTTTAACTAGATTTCCCTGATAACGACTGACCATTCTCAAAGCAAAGGACACATCGGGGTGAGTATAACATACATGATAGATCCAATGGTGGAAGCGTATGGAACTCTACTCATTTCTGCTATCTCTACATTGGTACTCGGACACTGAGTCTTACTCAGTTTTGTATTACTCTGGATAGGAAGTTCTCCATTCTTGGAATTTTCCATACTAAAAGGTTTTAACACCTTTTCCAAATACGTATTTTGACAAAGTCCAATTAGTCTTTTACTCCTGTCTCTTAGAATTCTTATCCCCAAAATATAAGCAACCTCTCCTAGATCCTTCATAACGAAACACTTTCCAATCCAATACTTAACTTCTTGCAAAGTTGGAATGTCGTTTCCTATAACAAGTATGTCATCAACATATAACACTAGGAAGGTCACTATACTCCCACTAGCTTTGACACATACACAGGACTTATCTTCACTTCTAGAGAATCCAATGTTGGGTCAAAAATATGGTTTATACTTTACTTTTCTGGGCATTGTATTTTTGTGTAATAATTGTGGAGTTTTCGGTCTAGTTTACGGCCGAGTTTACGGTCGTAAACACCTTACGGCCGTAAACTCATTTACGGCCCATATGTTTCCGGCCCATATCCAACATGTATAAATAGAGGTGTTAGGGTGAGGAGTAAAGATTGATGAAATTGATGAACTAGAGAGCTTACGGCCAGAGAGAACTAGAAAACATTGTATGTGAATCTTTTGTATCTGGATCTTAATTCATATCAATTCATACGAAGATTCATATTATTAAATAAAAACAAAACACAAATTAGAAAATTTAAAAAGTAGCTGGCTCTTCTTGTCAATCTTCAATGGGAGCTTGGCTTCAGCTTTAACCTTCGATTTCTTAACAGCATCAGGATGAACATATGAATCTTCAAAGAATGACTTCATCTTGAGCACTTGAGGTTTTCTTCAGAATTTGGCATTGAACGCACATTGGGTGAGGAGGTTTTACGTACTGATTCTTGAAAGATAGTGCTTTCAGCTTGAGAATCTTCAGAGAGAACAAATCTTCTAGATCACTTCAGCAAGTTCATAGATAGCTGCAGACTGTTTGAGGAGGCTTCAATGCAATCCGTCACATAATCTTCAATTGCAGCTTCACCTTGCTTCTGGGGTTGAAGGATTGAATGTTGAAAGAATAATCTTCATTTCTTGCTCCTTCGAATGAGAATTCTTCGATGCTCACGGACGAGGCTTTGGCTCAGAAATCTTCAGCACAAACTCCATGAGTCTTATCTATACCTGAAATCACTATTCAAGACAAAAACAAAACTAAAAGAAAACTTAGCACACAAATTAAAATAGAAACAAAAATATTTTTAGATTTTTGATTTTTCTAAACAAGAAATAAAACAGAAATAACACTATTTTTGGATTTTTAATTTTTTATTTTTTTTCTTTGATTTTTTTTTGTTTTGAATAGTGATTTCAGGTATAGATAAGACTCATGGAGTTTGTGCTGAAGATTTCTGAGCCAAAGCCTCGTCCGTGAGCATCGAAGAATTCTCATTCGAAGGAGAAATAAATGAAGATTATTCTTTCAACATTCAATCCTTCAACCCCAGAAGCAAGGTGAAGCTGCAATTGAAGATTATGTGACAGATTGCATTGAAGCCTCCTCAAACAGTCTGCTGCTATCTATGAACTTGCTGAAGTGATCTAGAAGATTTGTTCTCTCTGAAGATTCTCAAGCTGAAAGCACTATCTTTCAAGAATCAGTACGTAAAACCTCCTCACCCAATGTGCGTTCAATGCCAAATTCTGAAGAAAACCTCAAGTGCTCAAGATGAAGTCATTCTTTGAAGATTCATATGTTCATCCTGATGCTGTGAAGAAATCGAAGGTTAAAGCTGAAGCCAAGCTCCCATTGAAGATTGACAAGAAGAGCCAGCTACTTTTTAGGGTGAGCTTGTTGGGTCATTAAGAAAAGAAAGCTATAAACCAAGGGGGAGATTGTTGGGTCAAAAATATGTTTTATACTTTACTTTTCTGGGCATTGTATTTTTGTGTAATAATTGTGGAGTTTTCGGTCTAGTTTACGGCCAAGTTTACGGTCGTAAACACCTTACGGCCGTAAACTCATTTACGGCCCATATGTTTCCGGCCCATATCCAACATGTATAAATAGAGGTGTTAGGGTGAGGAGTAAAGATTGATGAAATTGATGAACTAGAGAGCTTACGGCCAGAGAGAACTAGAAAACATTGTATGTGAATCTTTTGTATCCGGATCTTAATTCATATCAATTCATACGAAGATTCATATTATTCATCTTCTCCTTCTCTTCTATTTTATTTTACATCATCCGTTTGATTGAGATTCCGCACCATCAAACGGATCTGACTGATACACGGGCAGATTAGGGACTTACATCCAAACTATTTGACATTCTCGTCAAAGCAAAGATTCCATCTGCGAGATGCTTGTTTCAATCCATAGATTTATTTCTCAATCTTACACACTCTATTTGGATACTTTGCATCTACAAAACCCTCTGGCTGAATCATGTAAACATCCTTAGCCAACTTCCCATTAAGGAAAGTGGTTTTGACATCTATCTGCCAAATTTCATAGTCATGAAATGCAATTATGGCTAGCATTATCCTAATAGACTTTATCTTAGCCACTGGTGAGAATGTCTCATCATAGTCAACCCCTGAAGTTTGTGCAAAGACCTTCGCAACCAGTTGAGCCTTGAAAGTGTGTTCCTTTCCATCCATGTCGGTCTTCTTTTTGAAGATCCATTTGCACCCAACTATCTTTCGACCTGGTATATTATCAACCAAATTCCAAACTTGGTTGTCATACATGGACTTGATCTCGTTGTCCATTGCGTCTTGCCCTTTGGTTGCCTCAGGGCTTGCCATTTCTTCCTTGTAGTTAGCCGGTTCATCCAAATGTACCAGTGTATTGTCACTGATAAACGTATCATCATCTGTAGTAATATGGAAACCATAGAACTCAGGTGACATTCTAACTCTACTGGAACGCCTAAAGAGGTAATGAATCGTCAACTTGTTCAACTGGAATCTCTTCCTCTGGTTGAACCCTAGCATCCTCAGAGGTTCCTTCATCATTTGATTCTTGAATCTCTTCAAGGTCAATTATACTCCCACTGTCCTCTTTTTATATGAGCTCTCTTTCGCGAAAGACTACTCTTCGTGCTACAAAGAACACATTCTTACTAGGTCTGTACAACAAATATCCAAAGTACTTATGTGGATAGCCGATGAAATACATCTCTCACTTTGAGGTTCAATATTTTCGTGAGTTTCTCATTTAACGAAAGCTTCATAACCACAAACCTTGATATATGCTAATGAGGGAACCTTCCCTGTCCACATCTCGTTAGGTGTTTTGGCAACTTTTTTAGTTGGGACAAGATTAAGAATGTGGGCGACAGTCTCTATGGCATACCCCATAACAAAATTGGAAGAGAATCTCAACTCATCATGGAACGAACCATGACTAACAAGGTTCGATTGTGCCTCTCAACCACACCATTAAGTTGTGGTGTCCTAGGAGGTTTCAATTGTGAAACTATTCCACATTCCTCGAGGTAGTCGTGGAACTCGATACTAAGATACTCTCTACCTCTATTTGATTGGAACATCTTTATCTTCCTGCCTAATTGATTCTCGACTTCTTGCTTAGACTCTTTAAACTTTTCAAAGGTTTCTGACTTATGCTTGATTACGTAGACATTACCATATCTGCTATAATCATCAGTAAAAGTCACATAGAATCAATTAGCATCCCTTGTAGATGATCTGAAGGGCCTACACACATCTATGTGTATGAGATCCAAAAAACCTTCACCTCTTTGACAAGATCCAATGAAAGGTGATTTTTTCATCTTACCCAAACGACAAGATTCGCATGTATCATCTGACCTTAGGTCAAATGATTCCAACACACCATCCTTTTGGATTTGGGCGATGTGTTTCTTGTTAATGTGTCCAAGACGACAATGCCACAAGCATGCTTTGTCTATACCATTAGACGGATCAATTTGAAATATACTATTGCCTAAATTCAGGCCCGACTTAATACATGGGCGAATTGGGCTTAGGCCCATGGCATCAAAATTTTGGGGGCAACAAATCAGTAAAACAATACGTACGTTATATGTAATAGTGGCCCACAAAATTATCCCATATCTTTTGATCTGATTTCAGACGTGAATAAGCAGGGCAACGACAACTTCGGCACCAAACAACCATCGATATCCGATCATCGCATAGAAAAACGAACCGTCTACCTAGAACCGATTGTAGAATTCAATGTCTTATGTCTCTGATAAATAAAAAGTAAGAAATGATTTTTGTATTTTTCCCTTTCAGTCGATAATACATAACTCCATTTTCTTAGTTATCATTTGACAGTTGATTACTAATTATATATCCCAATTTCTTTGATTTTTGGTTTTTAGATACTCCAGTTTATGTATTTTTCAGGTTCTAATTTGTAATTTCTGATTTCTCTAATCAGGTCCAATAGTTAAAGATCGTGATTCTAGCCTTCTAGGTTTGAGATATAGTGTTTCTGATACATCGATTCTGATTTGGGTGAGTTCAGTTTTTGTTATTTTGGTTTCCTTTCCTTGTTCTCATTCTAATTGAAGTGATTTATGTTCAGTTTTTTTATTATTTGTTTCAGAAATCAGAATGTTTCTTGTTGGCTGTTGAAGAGAAAGGCTTGTTCCAGATTTACTTCTCTATTTGAGTTCGAAATCTATTTATTTAGGGTTGTTTTAGAAATCCTTTGATTTTTTCTTTATTTGATTTCTTCTCAATTTGATTACAGTAAAAAAAAGAGTCGGAAGTCTCACATACTTCTCTATTTTAGTTCGAAATCTGTTTGTCACATGTACATTTTCTCTTTTTTTTTTCATTTATTTGTGAATCATTATTATTTGTTGTCATTTATTTGGGTATGTTTTATTTGAAGGTTCTAAATCTGATTGTACAAGACTTTTTTCAGGGGCATCCCATGAGTAAAAGGAAGTTGAAGGAGTTGTTTTGACACACCCCATCACATATGGTTGTAGGAGCAGTACTTGGGATCTTGGTGGCTTGAATTTGTTATCAAGGTTGCTTCTGTTATCTGAATTCTATGCAGATTTGTTTTGTTTAAAAAACAACTTTGTTTGATTTGTGGTGGATTGATTAATTGTATATAAAACGAGTCATAAGTTGTTATATTATAATCCCAAAAAAGCTGCAAGGAGAAGTTTGTTGTTAGTATCTTATTCTTGGGTTAAGGTCATAGAATAGTAACATATTGTTTTTTTTAGAACACTAACTCATTTGAATTTTTTTATAAACATTGCCCTCTAATTATCAAGTTTGATGTTGATATCAATTTTATAGACTATGTAGTTGAGTGATTGAAGAATACTAACGTGTTAATAATAATAACAAAAAATAAATATAATTATCAAGTTCATAAAGTAAAAGATGTTTTTACTTCAAAAAAAATACATGAAAGTATCGTTTTAGGTGATTTTTATAGGTTTTTGTTTCTATGATTTGTTTGATTATAAATTTTTTTGCACTTTTTGTAACATCCCAAAATTCAAGGCCAAAAATTTCATTTTTATTTAAGTTATTGCATAAAAGCGATTAATATAAAAACTTTCATAATAATATCTCATATCAAAAACTAAAGTGTCATTAATCAAACAAAGTATCATAAAACCATATCAGAGTGTAATCCCAAGGATCCCGTGTGCGGAAACATAGTGTGATGCGCTGTGACCAAGCCGACTCCTTTCCTTTGAAACAATGTACCTGAAACACATAACACGGTAAGCGCGCATGCTTAGTGAGTTTCCCAAAATACCACATAAACATATTAGCCACTCGAGGCTATAACTCTGTAAGACCTTTCGATCAATGTGTCTCAGCGGGACCCTCCGGTCCCACAACTCTGGTAGACCTTCCGCCCCTACCATGGCTTGCCTTTCGGCCTCAACTCTGATCGCCTTCCGGCCATAACTCTGATTGCCTTCCGGCCATATCTCTGTCGACCTTCCGGTCCCAAATCATACAACATATACATATCACATAAGTCACATAGCTCATACAAATATATATATATATATATATATATATATATATATATATATATATATATATATATATAAGACCTTCCGGTCACATATCACATAAGTCACATAGCTCATACAATTATATAAGACCTTCCGGTCACATATCACATAAGTCACATAGCTCATACAAATATATAAGACCTTCCAGTCACATATCACATAAGGTCTCATAACTCATTCATACACATAAGACCTTTCGGTCACACCTAGTTACCATTCCAGGTAAGGTATAGTGAGAAGACTCACCTGACACTGCTAAAGTCCCGCAGACTTAATCCCACACTGCTGAAGTCCTGCAGACTCAACTCCAGCTGCTGGATGACAGATTCCCGATCTGTCAATTATCAAACATCACCCAATTAATAATTGGACCCCACTACATAACCATAAGTACATTCTTTGGGTAATTAATACTTTACCCCTAGCTTGGCTTATCCAAGCCCAAGGCCTAATTCTTAGGCCCAAAGTCAATTAGGAATCAAAGCCCAACACATGGCCCAATTTTCCAAATTGGGCCCACTCCTCATATGGGCATTACCTCAATGCCCATTAATTATTCTAGTCCAATTGCTTCACTTTGGATGGCCCAATAATAATCCAATGATCAAGGCCCAACAATAAACCCAAGAGAAATTAGGGTTTCACATAAAATGACGATTAGGGTTAAGTTTCCTACTTAACCCATTAAGAACTTAATCCTCTAAGGACTTAACTCATTAAGTCCCATATCGCTTAGCTAAACCTTGCCCATGATTATGATGGGTTTTAGCTATAAGAACATCCTATGTGCTCATACAAACCCTAATGCTTGGATCTAGGTTTCTCTATTGTACATGCAATTCATCCAAGACTATAAACCCTAGATCTAGCATATGATGATCAATATAACATATAAATTAGGGTTTAGATCATACCTTGATTGTTATGTAGTAATAACAATCTCAAATCCTCCTTGTAATGAATTTAGAAAGCTTAGAGTCACAAATGCCACTCCTCTAATGGTTCACAAACACCAAAAGCAAGAGGATGAAGAAGAGAAGAGAAGGAGGCTGCCCAAAACGTGTGGAAACCCTAAAAGGAAGCTTGTTCACGTTTTTGGGGCATAAGGGTTCTTTAAATAGTGAGGCTATTAGGGTTATCTAACAAGGAAACCCTAATTTGGATGCTTAAGCCCTAAGCAACCCATGGGCTCCTTCCTTAAAGGCCTTGGGACGATTTCTAATGGGTTTCCCCATAGAATTCGTCCACCCCTTTAATATGGAGTCCATTAGCTCAATATTCAACTAGCATACAATTGACAGTTCTAGTCCCTTAGTTTAATTAATGTCTTTTAGCCACAAACTTAATTCTTATTAATTCTTGACTAATATTAATTAAACAATATGATTTCTCCTTTAATATATTATTCTCATAATATATTAATAAATCATATTTAATCCTTTCTCTCCATTATTCATCCTATCAAGTTGCTTTGGTGAAGGCAACCCAAAAGGACCATGCACCATCGGGTCAAGTACATACCAAAATAGTTATGGACTTAGACACTAATCCAACAGATTATTATTCATGTTTCAAGTTATTAATAATTCCCGAGTGTGTGTGTGTGTCCCAATTTATTCTCAAATTAGGGTTTTATTGGCATTAGGGTTTTCCAAACCCTAATTAGGGTTTCTAACCCAAATACTAGCCCATTTATTAGCTTGTTGGACTTTTAGATCAATTAGAGCTTTATTGGGCCTATTAAGCCCACTAGAATATTATTAAGCCCATTAGGGTTTTCATTAATCCCATTAGGCTTCACTGGGCCCATTAGGGTTTCTAGCACCCTAAACTAGTCAACACAACCAGGCAAAGCACCCCGTCACCCGACACGGCGGCCGGTGGCGGCAGCCACCACCCTAAGGTGGTGGTTTTTAATTTCTTTTATTATTCTTGGATCTTACAACTTTTACAATGAATTCCTAAAACAAATACACACACTACACTAATACCAACACACACATACGGTGGTCCTTGGCGGCAGCCACCACCTCACGGTGGTGGCAGCGGCAGCTCTTGCGATTTCCAGTCAAACAAATTATACCCATAAACGAAAACACGCACACCATCACGTCCTTTGCTCGAAAAGAGAAACCAACCACCCGATAATGGCGTATGGCGGAGGCAGCGATGGTTTCATGCCGGCAGCATAGAGATAGCGGTTCAGCAGCAACAAACCGAGCAGAGGGGGTTCCGTGACGATGACAGCTACGCTCAAGCTCCTCCGGCGGTGGAAACAGCAACATAACAATGGCGATTAGCGGCTCCCAGCCTCATTGTCGACTGATCTTGTGGCTCCACCAATGGTCCCGCTTCTTTGGCTTCACATGTGAGGAGGAGGAGGAGGCGGCGTAGGTGGCTACGACATGTCTCCCGCTGCTTCCGACTGAACGATGCTCCATCGTCATCCTCCGCCTCCAGCAGCAACAGAAACGACGGCTGAGGTCCGGTGGTTCGTAACAGCAACAGACCATCCAACCACCGTATTCACTTTCCAATGTAGAAGAGATGGACTCCAGCGACTGGCTTCAGCGATGGCAAGGAGGAAAGCAGGCGGCGGTCGGGGATCGCTCATGGCGGTTGGAGAAGTCTCTTCCTGCTTAGGGTTTAGTGGTTGGGTGCTAGGTTTTGATTGATAAGGAAACTTATATACGCGGCTCCATTTATGAATTTTCCATAATGGCAAAAACGACCCCTCCCTTCCCTTTTTGTTTCAAAACAAGCCAATAATTACCATTTTAACCCCAGCCACTCAAAATACTCTCAACTTAAGTCCCTACATTTGCCATGCAGCCCCTAAGCTTCCAAAATCCCTTCAATTGAGTCCTATAATTAACCAAGTAGTCCATTCCTTCTTAAATACTTACCAATTAAGTCTGGATTTCACACTTTTAACCCCCAATCTCTTAAAGTGTGACAATTAGCTCTACGGGACCATCATTTGATATATAATTATTATATTTTAGGGCTAATGTACATTCATCAATTTATTTATTTAATTAATAAATAAACAAGGTGTTACACTTTTGTTTATATAAATTTTTTATTTATTCGTTTTGTCCATTAAAGGGCATAAAAATCTTATCTCGCCCCATGTATCAAAAATCAATGGACCGGTCCTGCCTAAAATGTCTACACACATCACAGTTTCAGACACACCATCATAAGGTAAAGCTTCAAAATAAAAAACATCATTTTTATAAGCAGAAATAGAACCATTCTCTTCATTAAAATAATATCTAAAACCTTGTCTGAACATTGCATGAAAAGAAATAATGTTTTGTGTCATTCCTAACGAGTAGCAACAAATTATCAAATCTAAATCAACACCATTACTAAGCACTAGACTATAAACTCCAATCTTGGTGACAGATGAATATCGCATATTCCCCATGATCAAGTTCATTCTACCGTGCTCCAACTCCCCACTTATTCTTAGCCCCTGCACATCAGATCAAATGTGAAATCTACATCCTGTATCAAGGACCCAAGAACGAGAAGATGATGAGTTATTAGATGATATAGTGTATATACCTGCAGAAGTCGGCTTCACCTTGCTATCTTTAATGTCTTGCAGATACTTTGGGCAACTTTGTTTCCCATGCCCTTTGTCGTTGTAGTAAAAGCAAGTGGCCTCTTTGTGATCAGAGAACGGAGGAGCATCAGAACTTGATTTACCTTTGGGTCCATTGCTTGACGACCCAACTTGAGACTTTACCTTCCAGTTTTGCTTTGGAGGATCTTTCCTCTTCTTCCCCTTCCCTTGACCAATGGCTAGAACGGGAGCACTAGCAGGAGTGGAGGAAATATTTTTTCCCTTCATCCTTGCTTCAGCTATTCGTAGGAAGTTATGCAATTGCGCCAAGGTGGTCTCATTGCTGTTCAGATGATATGTCAATATAAACTGATCATAACAACTTGGTAAGAAGTTCAAGACTATATCAATAGCCAACTCTTTATCAAAATGCACATTAAGCCTAACAAAGCGATCCACATATCGTTGCATTCTTTACACGTGGTTGCTAACAAAATCTATCACTTTCATTTTGCTTACTATGAGGGACTTTACCACCTCGTACTTTTCTTGACGAGCTCGCTTATGGTACTTTTCCATAAGGTCCTTGTTCATCTCGTACGACCAGTAATCCTCATAGAATCTTTGCAACTCAGGATTCATGGTGGCTACCATGATGCAAGCAACTTTTGTTGCATCATTGTAGTGCTTCTTCTAGGCAGCTAATTCTTCAAGAGTGGCCCTTTCTTCGTCAATATCATTTAGTTCTTTCTCAAGGACATACTACTTGTCCTTGAAATTAAACGAAGGGACATCTTAATGATGTGCATCCAGTCATTGTAGTTGGTGCCAGCCAATGTCACCTTCAAGCGGATGTTCAACAACGAAAAGTTATGGGAGGAGGAGGAGGAACCAGAAGCATCATTTGAAGTAGACATTTGTAAAAAGAAGGTAGTTTTAGTGAGATAAAAATAATCCTTAATATAACAACCCGAAACTAAAATATTAAGGCTATGAACCAATTATATAATTCACAACTTATAAAAGGGATGTCGTAATCTAATTGTAAATTTTATAAAGGTAGGTAAATGATGATTTACCAATTCCACCAGTAGAAAACGAAATTTTAAAAAGGAAATTAAGTTTTGATGAAATTCCTATATCTTTTGAGATTCATTGTATATAAATTTTATAAAGGTAGGTAAATGATGATTCAATGGCATGTTTAATCCCATATTATGCTATTCTATTTGTGACTGGGATACCGAGGATCAAAAACAAGATGTGAATAACCATGAAAATGTGCTTGGTAACCTCGTTGTCATGTATCATTTCAATTGATGTGCTGGTAAACCACACACGCTCCATCAACAATGATAATTTATCATATACCCATTATAACTTTTTATCAGTCCCTATTAGTGTGTCGATTAACCACACTGCTCCACTAATGACTCATAAAGTGTAATGTGCAATTTCATGGGTTAGCATAAATTCATATTTTTCTAAAGTAACTAAGATTGAGATTTTTAATAAAAAAAGGTTTAATTACTTTTAATAGCATTATACTTTTAATGAGAATTAATTGTCATGTCAAACCCGTTCGGCTAACGACCCTTTACTAATCAAGGAAGCGGTGGGTGAGAGTGGATACTCATTCAACTACCATTTTATAGGCAGTTTCCTTATACCTCCCTTATAGACTAGCTTTGTAAATGAGACGTACTAGCAGTTCGACCGACTTAGTATTATACATATAGTAATTATTAAACTTTTAATTTTACATATAATATATGGTGTATTTTTTCAAACTTTTCAAAACTACTAGATTTATAATTAAATTTCTAAAATTAAATAATTAATTTAAATTTAAAAATAAACCAAATGATTTAATAATTATCTATTTACATGTAATTAATTATATTAAATCAAATAAGGATTCTCTAATTAAATTAATGAAATAATTTAATCCTAATCCTTACCCTCTAAATTTTTGAAAAATGGGTATAGGATTTATCCAATTTCATAATTATTCCTTTTAATCAGATAAACTAACAATTATGAAAAATTAGGAAACCCTAACCACATATGCAATTTCGAAACTTGGGGAGGAGGGATAGGGTCTCAAAACCCTAACCCTAATTTTGAAACTTAGGGGGCAAGAAACCCTAATCCAATTTCGAAATTTGAGGCATTTTAGGGTTTAATTTCCATAAACTCTAATTTGATCAAATTCAGCAATTATAGCAAATTCAATTGAAAAGAAACCAAATGCTCTGATACCACTGTTAGGTTTTAGGCATAACAAAACAAACTTAAAACTCTTAAGTGTGCATGCAACCTAAAACAAGACTATGTTTTCACTATTGAACCTATAACTATCAACATCAAAATAAGAACCCTAGAAACCCTAGGTAATTTTCAAAATTACTAAAGTGAAGGATTAGGGTTACATACATTTTAGTTGTTATAGCAATCAACTAGAAATCCTCTTGTTGATCTTTTGGAAGTAAGCACCACAAACGTCGTGCCTCTAATGATTCACACCCAACACAAGCAAGAAGGAGATTATGGAGAGAGGAGGAAGGAAAGTATAATTTCAGCTATCCTTAGGAAGATATGATCGTCGAAATATAAAGGGCTATAGGTCCTTATATAGTGCAACTAGGAAACCCTAGATAAGCCCAAAACCAACATAATAATATTATTTTTAATTGGTATTTATCCAGCTTCCCAGTTATCCTCTAAGGATAATTCCATAAACCTAAAGACCTCTAGAAACCATCCACCCCATGTGTGGAAGGTTCTGGAGCCTTTTCTCAACTATTAAACATTTGCACTTTAGTCCCTGCACTTTTTGTTAATTCCATTAATCTCGAATTTAATTCCAAATTATTTCTGATTAATTATTTATTAAATACTACTATTTCTAATTAATATATTATTCTCATAATATGTTAATAAATTATTTATTTCAATTTATTAATCAAATAATAAATCAATCTCTCTCTCCAAAAAATCATCCTATCCAATTACTAGGTTTGAGGATAACCCAAAAGGATTGTGCTACTATCAATTCAAGTTTATATCAACTATAGTTATGGGCTTAGACACCTAATCCAACAAGATCCTAAACAGGTGTATGCGTTTGGTGTCATTTGTGCTTAATCATTTCTAGGTTCATTAGAGTATATGTTTACTATGAATCAGATTCATGTTTGTGCTCTTGTATATAAGATTTATGGGCTTTTAATGTGTTGTTGTATGTTAGGTTTTTGACTTTTGTATATGTGTTCATCTGGAGAGAGGGAGAGAGAGAGAGAGAGAGAGAGAGAGAGAGATTAAGAGAGTTGTGTATGTATGTGGTGTTCTTGGAGCTATGTAAACTTTCTGATGACTGAAGTTTCCAACGATTAAGGTTACAAAGTAAGCATAAGTGTCGGTGGCGGTGGTGGTCGGTGTTGGTGGTGGCGGTGGCGGTGATGTTGACCGGTGATGGTGGTCTTTTGCATTATAAGAAAGAGAGTGAGAGAGAGTGTGTGTGAGGTAGGGGTAATATTTTCTTTTTTTTATTTTCTTTTAATCATAAAAGTACTTAAATGAATAAAAAAACTTAAAAAGCAAAAAGTAAGCGCAAAGTCATCATTATAAAAAATTCAAAGAAAATTGGACCAAAATCACAACAAATTAAAAAATTTAGACATCTGGTGCTAGTCCAAACTTGTTTGGACCAAAGTGGCAGTTTTAAGCTAACCATAGAGACCATTCTTTCAATTTTGTCTAAATAAAACAAATAATGGATGTCATGTGTTCGATTTGAGGATTGTTGCACTTCTTTTTTTAAACTGTATTTTTCGTTTCCGTTCTATATCGATAAAACATTGGATCGCCGTAAAATGTATTAGGCTTAACAGAGTCGACCTCGATGAAGCTCGACATGTCCAAGCTAGCCTCGATAAACACCACGCCATCCTCTCAGCATGTCAAGTTTGGTGATCAAATTCGATGGGACGGTACTGATGAGAGAAAAAGAGTATAATTTTTAAATTTAAAATATTATCGTTTTTTACAAAATTTATACCTTTTTTTTTATTTCAAATTTTTACCTACTTTTCAACCAATATAAAAATATCAATCACTACCTTATTTTATACCACTTTACAATCTCCCATTTTTCACTCAAAAATTCATTATTTTTGTGAAAAAAGAATGGTTTTCCCTTCCAACCCAAAAACTCCTAAAACTAGCAAAAAAATACCCCCAAAAGAATCCAATCTCACCTTTATCACCTACCTTCATGCAAAATCATAGTAATCGTCATATTTATTCACCTCTTAGTTACGATTATCCCGATGCATACTACCCATATCATATCCAAACTGAACCACAATTTCAATCCCAATCTCAATCTCGGCCCCAATTTCAATTTCAATCTCAAGTATCCCAAATGAAAAATGAGTTGAACCTGACCACCTTCCCGACTCACAATACCAATTTCAATCTTAAACTCAAACCCAATTTGAAACTCACTCACAACCTGATGTCGTACCCAAAACGGTTTCCGGGCCGGAAGAAATTCAATGCCGACCGGAACCCAAAAAAAAAAAAGACATCTTCCAAGCATTGAACACCGGAAGAAGAAACGGTGTTGGGTCATGCATGGGTCGATATTTCGAAAGACCCAAAGGTCGGGAGAAACAAAGATGCACTTATTTTTTCCAGGAAAGTTACTAGGCCTTTTTTTTTTCTTAAAAATAAAGCTACGAGACTACAGAAAAAAAAAAGATCAAGTTTAATGAAATTTTAGTTTTTATATAATAACTTTTTTCAATTGATTATTTTTTATATAAATTAATTTTATAAAAAAAATAGCATGAAAAAGTGGCGACTCACGCCCTCTAAATAATAGTAAACTTTTGAAGCAGTGTGACAAATCTTACGCAAAGCCTATGTTGCATTTGATGTGGTAAGTATTGCACCACTTTCTCTAGTTTTATTAATCACTTAGATTTTACAATAACTAGATTATGACCCGCGTAAAACGCGGGGAACTTATAAAAAATACATATAAAGTTATAAAAAGCCGACACAATAAAAAAAATATAAAGTAACATAAAGAGAATTCATATTATTGATTATATTCAAATGTCTAAAAAATAAAACGAAATTTCTAATTATATATAATCGTTGAAGGACCTCTTTGTAGACAATATTTTTTGTTTTATTGGTTGGACGACCTTCATCGTTACATATGAGTACCTTCAAGCCTTTTTTACTTGTCACGCAAGAAACAACTATATATTACTGACTATGAGTGAATACGGGTCTACGGAAATTCCGTTCCAACAATTGATAATGGTTGTTATTGACTCTTGTTAATGGTCATAGAAAAACAAACAACTACTGAGAATTGCCTCCGCTGAAAACGGAAGGGAATTCTTTTATCAGACGGAGTTAACTTCATGCGAGGTATATAAGTAGTCTCATTGAAGAATCTACCGGCTATAATCCGTGCCTCAATTACATGTTTTCCAAGTCTAATTATTTGTAACCTAGTACCATTTTATAGACATGTGGTTTGGTCAACATTACGAAGCAACATGACAGGAACACTTGTTTTTAGTGTAAGTTTACGGTTGGGAATTCCAGATGCCTAAAAAGCATTCAATATATTTAGAGAGTAAACTGATTCTTCAAAACAATATGCTGACTTTGTCTCACATAAAGAATCCAAAAATAAGTTTTCCCTTCATCTTTCATCAATCCTAACATGTAGTCATTGATAGCATCGACTTCTTCATTTGTAGGGACCAAAATAGTTTTATCTTGAAAATATGATGGATCATTAAGATGCTTTTGAAAAGACGGATAAATGGTCAATTCAACTGAAAGAATATGGTCACCTGTAGAGCGAACGATAACGTCTTCTGGAAAGTCAACTTCAGCTTCACTATCATTAGGACCACCAATATTACCTTCAGTAATTTAAAGAATCCATTCAAAAAATGATTGTCTCATCAAATCATTAGTTGGACAACGAAATTGAAGCCTCATGTTACTGTTAAACGTAAAACTGTATATTCACGCCATAATGTGATGGTGTTTTTAGAGCACTGGATGAAGAAGGTGCATGTACTAAAGAACAATTGTATATATCAAACACTCAATACGAAATTTAAGGGAAAAAATAGTTATACAAATTAAACATTATAGTCATTTAAGCATTGAAATATAAAGATAATACTTACATATGAATTTTGCCATTTTGTTGTAAGACATTGGTGTGGTTGGTGAAGAGCTGATGGGTAAAATATTACTAACATAACTTTTAGATTTTTTCTTTCTCGAAGCATATGAAATGTCACTCATTTCAATACGTTTGATTAGGGATGACAAATCGTGCTATCGTTTCGTGTTTCTGTCTGACACGACACGACACGACAATGTTTTATGTAACACGAACACGACACGACACAATGTCGTGTTTTTTTAACTAACACGGAAACGAACGAACTAAAAAACGATAAACACGACACGATAAATAAAACATATACTAAAAAATAGTTTATTTAATGAATACTTTATCAAATATAACACGGCAAACACGAAAAACACGATATAGAACTACTAAATCGTGTCAATTTCGTGTCGAATTTTGAACAAGAACACGACACGACACGACATCATGTTTTTTACAGTTAACACGAACATGAATTCAAATTTTAGTTTCATCCCAATTTCGTTTCGTATCGTGTATTTTTGTCGTATCGTGTCATAAATTGCCACACCTACGTTTGATTTGGTTTGTGTTCTTGGTTATATATATATATATATATATATATATATATATATATATATATATATATATATATATATATATATATATATATATATATATACTGATATTGATGATTTCTAAACCTTTAAATAAGAGAATTAAATATTAGAAGAGTTTAAATTACGTAAAAAATAAATTTATACAATTATAAAGGGAATAAGTACAGTATACAAATAGATTGGGAATACATGCATGCACTAAAGAAGAATAATATATATCAAACAATAAATACGATATTAAAGGAAAAAATAACTTATACAAATTAAACATTTTAGACATATATGTATTAAAAAATTAATGATAACACTTAATATATTGGGAAATTAAAATTGATGTTATATGATTTAAGATGTGGGTCTAAATATAATATTAAAGAAATTAAGAATAATTTACTCTGATTGTTTATTTGTGAAAGTGACGACCTTGACGAAATAAATGTGGATTGCACATTCGGGTGTAAGATGTTATTTTGTTGCCATATGCAAACGATGTATATTTACACAAATAAAATTTAAATTTCATTTTGACGTATAAAAGAAGGTGAAATAGCATATGTAATAAAAAAAAAAGTGGTGTTGAAAATGAAATTTGTAAACTTACCATATTTGAAGACGTGTGATAACATACGCGACAAACATGTTGACACCAATATATATATATATATATATATATATATATATATATATATATATATATATATATATATATATATATATATATATATATATATATATATATATCGATTTGTATGTATCAACATAATACAAGTACCATGTTACAATGATCAACAATTTATGTCCTATATGATAAAAGAAAAACATTGTAATTTGGTAGTCAAATGACTTAACCGATAATACATTAAACATGCATAGATTTAAGTAAGCTTGTAGGCATACGATATATGCTATGTTCATGCACAATAATAATGTACATAAAATAAATGCTACAAAATCAAATCATGAATGAAAGTAAAAGAAACATAATATTCATTAACACAAAATAATTCAATAATATGAAATTGTCATAAATAACACGAATAACATCGTGTTCAAACCAAATAACATCTAAACCAAATTTCAAAAACATGTAAAAGACTTGACCAAAAAATCCATAAACCAACAATTAAAAGTGCAACACACAAAAGATTAAAAAGAAAATGTCGGTAAACATCTTTAAGATGAAATGTAAAATGTTGGTGGGTGGTTTCATATTACCCTAACTTTTCCATTTTTGGGATCTTCAAGGTAGCGGAAACAACACCGCCTTTCGAAGAAGACCACTCCAATGAGTCAATGGTGGCAACAATCTCAATAGGGCGCTTCCCGGCACTGGATGATGGTGTTAAAGCTTCGAGATCAACAACCTTGAGATTGTCATCATGGACCTAAACAATATTTTCTTGTATAGAAGACATAAGAGGATAAAAGTCGGATCAAAATAAATTATAAAAAACATAACATATTTGCATAAATACATGAAAATCATGAATTAAATTGAAATATACTTTTGACTTTTTACATTTTTGTGATATTAAGCCATTAAGCTATTGTTGTGATATTAATCCATCATGTTTCTGTTCTTGGAGTCATTGAGGTGTATTAGAAAAATGGAATGATATAAAGGAAAAGATCAACTGGAAAAAAAAGAAAGAATGTGAGTAAATTGAACATATGTGAAAAGAAAATAAAAAGGTGCTACTAAACCTGAAGTTACGAAAAGATCTATGATTCTAGGTTTGCTGAAACAAACAAAAATACAAATAAAAGTTAGTATTTTTATAGATCTTGTTTCTAGATCTACTGAAATGAAATAAATACAAAAAAGATTAGTTTTCAGATCTGATTAAATGAGCTTCAGTTCCAATCCATGAGGTACTTCATAATCTAAGAACCACTAAAATAAATTTGAATCAACAAAATAAAACAAAAATAGTTTGGAAAATCCGCTGCAAAAAAACTATTACCAACAGTTATTAAAAAAAATTAATTTTACACAACAAAACAAATGATAGAGGGGCCAAAGACAATGCAAAATCCTCAAATAAGGATTGGAATTGCAATTCAAATCTTTTTAGGACCAAAACCAAAAAAAATGGTTAAACTCAGGGCTAGAAAAGTTGTGAAATTATTCTTGATTACCATATTTTTTTGGCTCCTATTATGTGTAATGAGTTAGTTTTTTACTCCAAGCAACCACAAATTGCTTTCACCACATGATAATTTATCGTTATCTTTGAGGAAAATAAAGGGTATCTGTCAAATTAAAGATGTCGATACTTTGTATTTGATCCTTAAACCATTCAACAACTTGTTCTTTTAATAAATCAATTGTTTTGGGTGTGTTCCAATAGCCACGTATGCATATTACATTTTCGATAAATATAAGCTATACCAGTAACACATTTTAACATATTCAAGTATTTGTATAAAATTTAAAGTGTTAGGAATAAATAAATTTCATCAGAAAAATTCAAACATAGACCAAATTTCATAAAAAGTGAATTGAATGTCCATTTGTTCATATATGTGAATATAATTTCACTCATACATTCAATCAAACACCTTGTATGCATTTTCACAATCATCAACTCTCGTATCCTTCTTATCATTTTCTTATTACAAGGTACAAAACATTTAATCAAATGAAATTTCAATGGCAATTTGAAGCAACTTCATATGATGAGATACAATTCAATCATTTGTGCAAGGTGTAACTCAATGAATAGACAATTGCATGTTTCTTTTTATAAAGAATGAAAGTAGAATTTAAGAAGGAAAATAAAGATTAAGCACCTTACAACATCGAAGATTATAAAGTTTTGAAAATTGAACACCCACCAACATGTATCTGGGATGAAATTGACTAAATAGGAAAGACACATAGAACATAATATAGATTTTATAGTTTACAAAAGAAAAAGAAGATACGCAAAGAAAGTAAAAAAATAAATAATTAAATAAAAATAAAAAAATAAACTCACCAGTTGTGCTATCTATTGAAGCGTACACGATGAACATACGAAGAAGAGCAGGAAAAGAAGCCTAAACTTATGGTTAAAACCCTTCCAAAGAAGCAATCGTTATAATTGGAGATGAAATTTGTCAAATAACAATATATGTGTATTTGTAATTCTAGTTATAAAAGGAGATTGAGAATTGAATATTAGAAAAGTTTAAATTAGGTAAAAATAAATCATGCATACAATTATGGATGGAATAAATGCATTATACAAAAATAGATTTCGAATAAACTCTTTCCTTATAGCACTCAATTAAAAATGGAAAGGATTGAAACTATTAGAAAACGGAAAGGATTGTTGATTTAAATCCCAAAAAATCAGGGTCAGTTTCAATCCCAAAAAATCAGGGATTATGACTGTAAGTTAAGAATATAAGTTACAAAAACGATGCATGTTTATTTTTAGAAAGAATGAAAGTAGAATTTAAAAAGGAAAATAAAGATTAAGCACCTGCCAACATCGAAGATTTTAAAGTTTTGAAGATTGAACACCCACCAAATTGTATCTGGGATGAAATCAACTAAATAGGAAATACACATAGACACATAATACAGATTTTATAGTTCACAAAACAAAAAAAGAAGATATGCAAAGAAAGTAAAAAAAAATAATAATAAAAATAAAAAATAAATAAATAAATAAACTCACCGGTTGTGCTATCTATTGAGGGGTAAATGATGAACAGACAAAGAAGAGTAGTAAAAGAAGCTCAATCTTATGGTTAAAACACTTACAAAGAAGCAAGCATTATAGGTGGAGACGAAATTTGTCAAATAACGATAGATGTGTAGTTGTAATTCTATATATAAAAAGAGATTGAGAATTGAATTTTAGAAAGGTTTAAATTAGGTAAAAAATAAAATTTTCATACAATTGTGGATGGAATAAATGCACTTTACAAAAATAGATTTGGTATAAACTCTTTCCTTGTAGCACATCAATTAAAAAATGGAAAGGATTGAGACTATTAGAAAACAGAAATGATTGTTGATTTCAATTCCAAAAAATCAGGGATTATAACTGTAAGTTAAGAATGTAAGTTACAAAAACGATGTTTGACCAAAAGTTTAGTCAAGATGACATCATCAATTTGATCTAATTGTGGAAAATATAGGATTGAAAAACAATCAAAGACCCTGATTGCTTGATTGATGAATTAAAGATTCTCTTTTAATAATATTTAGAGATTAGAGATTGAAACGTAAAAGGTCAAGTATTTGAATATCACCTACCTCCGACTTTTATCCTTTTTTTTAAATAAGTTGACATGGATTTCCATGTTTTTATAGAGCCAACAAAAGTGTTTTGTGGCATTAACCACTTATACCACTTCTAAAAATGTAAATTCAGCATAATTGATCTGTTTAAACATATTTTACAAGTCAAAACTAGGAATAACTTTTCCTTTTCTATACTTTTAACAGTATACAAGCACCATTTTATTTTCAAAATCTAGTAAAAATGTGTCAAAAACTAGTAAAAAATACCTTCGCAAATGGTTCCCACGTTTTCCTCTTCCCCTTCAAATTCTCCATTGCTTTCTTTCTCTCTCATCTCTTTTCCCAGAAACCATGCCTTCGACACACTTTTTGAATCAAATTCCCCAATCGTGAATTCAATTTAGGCGTAATCCAATTGCAATTGTTAAGATATGTGGAGTTGTTGATTTCTTTCAAACTCCATATATCTCTCAGAAAGATTTGATTAATTTAAAACCCGTGGGTGTAATACGATTGAATGATTTGATGATCTTTGAACAAGTTGATGTTAAAAGTTTGCATCTCTTTTTTTGAGAATTGATGGGAGGGTTAAGGGATTTTGGTAGCGTGATGCATTATTCTGATTTTGGGTTTTGAAAGGACCGAAAGCATGGGGTGTTTTTCATCAAAAGAAAAAAGAAGCTCAAGGAGACACGGAGCTGGAGGTCAAAGAGGGAGAGGCCCGATTGTACCCAATTCACCTCCTCGTGTATCTCAGCCTGCGTCAGGTAAGCCTCACTTTTTTGGGAAATTTATAGCTTCCATCAATATTTCATTCACAATATCACATTGGGGTTCGATCTTCATAGATTTACTGTATTTTTCTTATAAGCAGAATCATGATAAAGCATCAAATGTGATTTACGTTTTGTCACAAAAATTTGAATTTCGAAAAGCAACAAATAATAACATTTTGATCATGGTCACTAAATTATGGGCAAAGATCGATGATTTTATGATGTCAAATTTATATGTTAAAAGACTTGTCAAAATGGTTCCGGGTTTTGAACAAGGTTTTGTCGTTTGATAAATTCTTATAAAAAGTAATGATCTATATCTCTTGTTTAAATCAAATTAAGCTATACAGAGTGGGCTCAGCATGAGTTGAGTCAACTCGGCAAACACCACATCCTCATCTCATGCCACACTATCTCTTCTCCCCCTCTTCTTCTCTAACCCTACAAAACTCACTATTTTCTTGTTAGAGCTGAGGTGGAGTCGAGCATGTCTGGCACCACTCCTCTCAACTTAGGCTATATTTTTTGTGTAATGTGAAAAAATTGTGAAGCTATAAAAATTTAAATAAAAATAAAGCGGGTCAAATATGTCTAAAATCCCCAAACCTGTTTCCCAATACTTAGAATTTCTTAATCATTTTATTAAAAAATAAAGTGATATTTAAATAATCTATAATTTATAGTCGTATGTTAAGTTTTTTTTTATCACAACTTATACAATAAATTGGTTTTTAGACAAAAATACAACCACACTTAAACTATATACCACGATCAGTTATCTCATGTTTTTACCAATTTATAACAACTAAATCTGAACCGATTAAGAACGACACAAATAAAAGGTCCCAAAATGAAACTTTTAGGCATATTTCGTTTAAAACACTATTTTGTTGCATAATTAGGAAAAAGCCAAACTTTCATACTTAAAAGTGCATATTTAAAACCCCATAAAAAAAGAGTGTTGTGGAGTCGATCCAACCCAACCCATTCTTATTCATTTATCACATGTGGTGCCTTTGGATGACTTTAAAATTATTTGTATCTTTTTGAGCTTAAACTTTTTAGTTTTATCCATTTAACTCATTTTATTTTCACGTATATTGATTGAAGTTGGTAAGTTTTGTCATATTGTCCAATAAAATTGTCATTATTGAGTACTTTTTGTGCAGTGAACCAACGAAGGGTTCAAGCAGAAGCCAAACCTGTTTCTCCCTCAAAGAGAACAAGCAATGAAGTAGTTAACAACCAACCTCCGACCAAACCAGCAGCCGGAAACAATAATATTGCAGCTCAAACTTTCACTTTCCGGGAGCTGGCTGCTGTCACCAAGAACTTCCGGCAAGACTCCCTCATTGGTGAAGGTGGATTTGGACGAGTTTACAAGGGAAAACTCGCTAAAACAGGCCAGGTAACTTCAGTTTAAAACAAACCAGGTTGGGTATATGATAAAAAATAGTCTTTTTAATTCATAATGGAAGTAATTATATATATATATATATATATATATATATATATATATATATATATATATATATATATATATATATATATATATATATATATATATTCTTTTTCGGTGGGTTAGGAAGTCGCTGTGAAGCAATTGGATCGCAACGGGTTGCAAGGAAACCGTGAATTTCTAGTGGAGGTCTTGATGTTGAGCCTTCTTCATCATCCGAATTTGGTGAATCTAATAGGATATTGTGCAGACGGAGATCAAAGACTTCTTGTCTACGAATATATGTCTGCAGGATCGCTGGAAGATCATCTACTCGGTAATATTTGTTTATGCAAAATAACAATAACACCCTTTTTGTCAAGAAATTTGCATTTGAATTGTCTCTAACTGATGATGGATTGAAATTATTTCAAAATTTCAGATCTTCCACGGGGGAAAGCGCCACTTCCTTGGTACACGAGGATGAAAATTGCATTAGACGCTGCAAAAGGTCTAGAATATTTGCACGACAAGGCTAACCCTCCCGTTATCTACCGTGACTTGAAGTCTTCCAACATCTTACTCGATCAAGATTTCAATGCCAAGCTCTCGGATTTTGGGCTAGCAAAACTTGGACCCGTTGGGGATAAAACACATGTGTCATCACGAGTGATGGGAACTTACGGATACTGTGCGCCTGAGTATCAACGAACGGGTCAATTAACTGTTAAATCCGATGTCTATAGCTTTGGAGTTGTTCTGTTGGAGCTCATCACCGGAAAGAGAGCCATCGATCCCACAAGGAAAAACGAACAACAAAATCTTGTTTGTTGGGTAATTAACTGATTACTAATAAAATCTTAATGCTCCTTTACTTTACCAAAAAAAAAAAAAAAAAAAAAAAAAAAAACTAATTCCTAATTACTAATATAGCCCTCCACATGGAAACCCTAGAGCTGTTTTTTTTTTTCCTTTTTTGTGTTAAATTTGTTGTTGAACAATTACGAACAGGCGGAGCCAATTTTCACGGACCCACGGAGGCTAACGGAACTGGCGGATCCATTATTGAAAGGAAACCATCCGGCGAAAGGTTTCAACCAAGCAGTAGCCGTCGCAGGCATGTGTGTCAACAACGACGCGTCGGTGCGACCTTTGATCAGTGACGTAGTCACTGCGCTTACTTTTCTCGGAGAGGGAAACGAAGACAACAAAGTAGAACTAATCGATTCTCCAAGTCCAACCGAAGCATCTCGACCTTCATCACTTAAAATAAAAGCATCCGGTAGTGATCGAGAAAAAGCAGTAGCGGAAGCCATGGAATGGGGTACGAGTTCAAGACCAGGTGGTGGAAAGAAACCGAGGGCTTCAAGATCAATGCGTTAGATCTTCAAACATAAATTTCAGTTGTTTGAGTCGGTTTTTGATTGTGAATATGTATACTAATTTATTAACCAAAAAGGGGGACATACTTTCAATCAATTTTGTAAAATTAAAAACGACCACGAAATATTCAAAACGTACATTTTATTTGTGAAGAATTGGGGAACCTGAGTATCAGCTCTGTGCAGCATTCATATTGATGTGCCCATATTTTTGCATGACCTTCTTAGTTGCAAGAGCCGCAGCCTCACTTGCACGAAATGTTCCAGTCGCCATGATTGCAGCAAACTCCTTCCCGATTTCTTCCTGCAACTTGCTTCTAGCATCTCCAAGAGGATCCACTTTTGGCTTTGCATCTTCATCTTTCCCACTAGTTTGCTCCTTTGAGGCTTGAATTTTACTACTTTCTGTATCTGTTGACCGGTTGACTTGGTTTGTTACTGGAGATTGCCTGAACTGGGGAGCTTGGGGGACTGCACCCGCTTTCAATGTAGTCTCTAGATTTTGTATCATGGGCACTGCAAAACACATCCACTTGTTAACAACTTTTGTTTTTTTATATCAAGGTTAAATGCAAGAAATAGCAATGTACTTTCCTTGATTTGTTTATTATAGAATTCTAACAAAATTGTACTTTGGAAAATATTCTTCATTAAATCAATTTCTAATGCTATAATGTCATAATAAGAAAGGTTGAAGTATAAGGAGTATATCTGGGTAGATTTTCTAAAATAAGAAAAAGTTTATTATAATTATAATGCTGTAATGGAAAGAAATTAAGGTAGGATGCTATAATACAAAAATAAATAAAGTATGTTGTTATTTCTTACATGTAACACATCTATATAAGGTGTTACAACAGACAAAAAAAATTAATTTTAGGTCACCACACAAAAAGAACCAGAATGAGGACAATAAAATGAAGAGTAAAGGTGATAGCATATCAGAAAAGTAAAGTTAACTTTCTTGCTTTAGTTTATAACCAGTCAAATTTTGACTTTAGAACTCAACTTGGTCCTTTGTAATTCTGGAATTTGATATGGATTTCTACTCAAATTTCACTACCTTCATACTAAAAACAGATGTTTAAATGCCTTTTATAAACAAAATAAAGAAGACTTTTGGACCACAATCAAAGCAATTAATTTCAAGTACTGATACCTAGTGAGAATAAAAGTAAATTAAGATTAAAACTTACCTAAGAATAAAGGACAAACTACAGAAAAACACATGTACATTCATATGGATTCAGCCACTTGACTATTTTCTATAGTAATTATCCCATTACATTTTTTTGAACTGTTTCAAGAAACATTAGCTGAAAAACATCTTTTGTATTTCCAACTTCAAGATTGTCTCATAAGACTATTTTCTTCATATCAAAGTAATGACAGCATAAATGGGAAAGATGGGGAACTTACTAATAAGAGCACCCATTGGACTGCTTGTGACTTCATTGGGAAGGTTAAGAATGTAGTCTGGAATGTTGTTGCCTACCAAAAACTGTGTGATTTCACTACTGAAGTTATTACAATTATGTGCCAATAAACTGTAACTTTCTGCTGTGTATCGAGGGGTTATCTCCTGTAAATACATCTCAAAAACATCTTTTGGGATATGAGTGATACCAAGATCCACCACTCTCATTGGAGTCCCATATGGAGCTGTTCCAGCCACAACCTCTTGTATTCCCCTTCCATAATAATACTCTCTACCATATACCACTACTCCTGTGTGCCTGATATAATAAAACAAATCTCGGTTCACTTTATCACTTAAACTAATGATCTGATGATGAAAAAATAGAAAATGAGATTGTTTACCATATTGCCTCGATAGTTTTTCCCAAAAATGACATGGAGAGCTGACGAGCTAGCCCATGGCTTAGGTCATACACATGTAAACTCACCTTGTGACCCTCCTATTAATGAAGTTTACAAATGGTTAACGATGAAAAAAAAATAATTAAAGCATGTATGATTCTTGAGTGAGTACTTAGAGCCTCATACCTCTGCCATTTTTCACAATCAAAAGTATCAAACAGAAACTCAAGTTTCAAAAGCTACAATGCCTTGTCTGCAGGGTCTCTGTTAAGCTGAACAATGGACAACTCTAGAAGAAAAAAAGCAGCAATCAGCAAAGATAAGAAGAAACATAAAATAAAAATGTTGCCAGATCAAGTCATCATTATATCAACAATGATTACAAGGTTTTAATTCTGCTTCCCTAAACCGTTTGCAAAACAAATCTAATAAAGAATAACTAAAGAAAATCTGCTTCCTGTTCCTGTCTTTTTGTAAAAAGAAAAAAAATCTAGCCTCGAAGCTAATCAGAATGTTAAATGTGCTAACTCAATCTATGCCTTTCCATCAAAAAGGCTCTCTCCCCGAGAGATCACCATGCATTCAAAAATCAAAACACACAAAATCTAACCTTATTCAACTCCACAACAAATTGCAAATATATTTTGAATAGTTAAACACCGAAAAAAAACAACAAAACATAGAAGAATCGCATGCATCAAATATATCATAATATACATAAAATCTGTTACATGTCAAACACAATTGAAGTACATAGCATTGAAGATAACTCAAAATTCGATGTCATTGGGGTGATATTAGGATAATAATAAGGAAATTCGGTATATTGTTCGCGAGAAGAAGATGAATTAGTATAAAGACATGAAGCTCTTACCTGAAACGTGATGAGCGTAGAGAGAATCAGAGAAATAACAAAACTTGGGGAAGAATTTATGAGACAGACACACGACTGCATTCGTCTTATTTAGCCGTGAACTTTCTAGAATCCACCAATGTAGAAAAACGTTGACCGGTTGACTTTCTTTAAGTTTGTTGATCAAATTACGTGTTTTACTTTTAGAATAGTTTTTCTTTAGAATCCGAAATATATAGTTTTATGAGAAAATATATTTTAAATTAAAATTAATTTAGAACAAATCCGAAATAGATCCGTTCATTCTCCAATTGGCTCAAAATTAGTTATCTAAAAATAGCTCGTATTTCTAATGCTAATTTTAAAAAATATCGCTTTATTTTAAGTAAGTGTTTAATATGCTTTACAAATAACATTTTATTAAGGCTTACAATTTTCTTTGTTTTTCATTCAAAAACAATATACACGTTTAATCAGTAGTCAATGCCGTGTCACGTTTGGCATCGAGTCAAAGTTTCTATATGATTCATTTTATTGCGATACGTGATTACTTTTCGCACGAGACTTACGTCTAGCAAAAGGTACAAACATATACATCAAAAGAGGTTGCGGGGTGCCAAAAAAAAATCGTAGCAATTCACTTATGTCTCAATGTAACGGTTATTGGTCGTGTTTGATAAAACTAACGGGGGTTTGTAATGTTTTGTTAAATACTAAATGAGATAGCTTTTTAGGTTTGGGCCTTTTGTTTAAGTTAAACGTTAAAAACGTATATTGTCAAACGAGATTTTATGTTCAAAATAATATGTTTTGTCAAACGCTAAAAGCTAGAAGATTTCAAACATTCCATATCAAACATGTACATTATCCAATTTAAAATTTCAACTTTTTTACCACCACTTAACGTCTCTAAAATCATATACAAAAAGACTCACCAATCACATTAGTTACTTATAATTTTGTAATATCATGTTTGTTTTAAGGTATATAATTAAAACTTTGATTAACTAAATAAAAATAATAATTAAAGACTAATTTTTGAGTGACTACTTAGACCATCATACCTCTTCCATTTTTCATAATCAAATAGAAATTCAAGTTTCGAGAGTTATAATGTCTCGTTTTGCAGTGTCTCTTGGAAATTGAACAACGAAAAACTCTTGAAAAAAAAAAAGAATAAAGAGAACACGTAAAATAAAAATTTTGTCAGATCAATTCATGATTATATCAATATTGATTACAAGATTTAAATTTTGCTTCCCTAAATCGCTTGCATATTGTAAGTAATTAGGTCTGACAATGGAGCGGGTTTTGACCCTGATCCGATCCAAACCCTTAACAATTATATGAGTTTGGAGCATAGTTTTTGATTTGTTTACCCGTTAACGACCCGTACCCGCTAACCATTTTATTAAAAGGGTCGGGTATAGATCATCACGGATCCGCTCCGTTTATAACCCGCCCCATATAAATTTTAGAAATATAAATTTATATTTTATATTGCCTAAAGTTTACATTAAATTCTAATCAGAAGTCAAGGCCAAAGACTAAATTGTTTTTACATAGGACGCGAGGACTCAACTTCTAGACTTCCAGTCTTCTCCCAAGAGTCATGATTTCATTTCATTTATATTTCATCATGTAATCACCAATTTCATTTATAAATCAGTAAGGTCATTTATCAACCGGAAGAAAGTTTGTAATTGTTATTCTCTATCAATGCAATCGACGATCAAAAAACCAATTTGAAGTAACTAAAATAATGATTTTAATTCCAATAGAAAGTCCTCGAGTACATAATGTGTTTTCTAAATCAAAAATTAGTTTTATTTAATAAATGTGATTTTATGATTTAAGTAAAATGTGTTTGATTATTCAAAAACTTATGGGTTACGGGGCAGGTTTGGATATCTGCTGATTCGGTGGATAAGGGTATGGGTTTGATTATTTAAAACCCTGTGGGCTACGGAGTGGGTTTGGATCGGATTTTGAAATTTGTTAAAAGGGTTTGGATCAAGGTCGATTAGCTCCTAACCCGCCCCATTGTCAGGTCTACTTTAAGTAATCCCTATATTGTTTTGCAAAATAAGTCTAATCCCTATTCTAATAAAAGAATAATTTTAATCTCCTTTTGACATGTGTCATCCTATTAGGCATCCTAATTAATGCATATTTTATTTTTCTTTTGCCATGTGTCACCTTATTAGGCCTCCTAATTAATATATGCCACTTGTCAACCTATTAATTTTAAATTTTAAATTTCTCATTCTGATTACATTAATTTAATAACACTAGAATAAAAATTAAAATAAAATTAATACAAATTATAAGGTGATATAATTTCATATATTTATTTAAATTAATTATTATAATTTTATATAACTAACAAAATATCTCTTAATTAATAATTTATTTAAAATAATTGATTAATAATTTTGAGTTCTCATTATTAAAGTTTAATTAATTTTATAACCGTGTTTTCCACGAGTTATAAACTAGTAAAGAATAATTAATTGTGATTGACATAGGAACTAAATACGTAGGATATGAGATTGGCGTAGGAATTAAATGCGTAAGAGATATGATTGAAGATAGGGTTGATTTCGGATTTAGGAATTTAGCAATGATAGCAACTTTAATGTCGAAGATACAAGAAAACAATTTGAAAATATTGTGTTGTTGGATAATGAAAGTTAGACTTCATGCAACAAATAAAATTAATATGTTTTTGGTGTTTATCACTAGATAGGTTACCAACTCGAAGTCAGTTGGCTTATAGAGGTGTTGGCATTCCTAATATTTTGTTATCTTTGTTATATAATGTCGAACCTGGAGATGCAGTTGATTTTTGGATGTAAGAATTAGTAATGATGGAAACTTTAATCTTAAAGATACGAGAAAACAAACTGAAGATATTGTGTTGTCGGGTAATGAAAAACGAAACTGAGACTTCATGAAATAAAGAAAATTAATATGTTTTTGGCGTTTATCACTAGGTAGGTTACCGACTCGAAGATGGTTTGTTTATAGAGGTGTTGACATTCCTACTACTTTGTGTCCCTTATTTAACATGCAACCGGAGACCGCATCCCGTGTGTTTTTATTGATTGTTGTATTGTTTTGAATGTGTGGGCGACTTCTGTCTCGGTGGTTAAATATGGATATTACGTAGGGAACTGGAAATTATGTACTTAATTATGTGGGTTGATTCACATCTCCTCTTGAAGGTTCCTACCCATAACAAAGCTATTTCATTTTCCCTGTCTTCTTGTAAAATTTATTTTTCTAGCCCCTAGGCTTATCAAAATGTTACATGTTCTAACTAAATCTATTTATTTCCATCAAAAAGTCTATTTCCCCCCGAGAGATCACCATGTGTTCAAAACATACTAAATCTAACCTTCTTTCGATTCGCAACAAAATGTACATATACATTTTTAATAGTTTATTAAACATCCAAAAAAATCCCATGCATTATATATATAATAATATATAAAAAAAAATTTACATATAAATCACAATTGAAGTGCATAATGACGAATTGAAGATAACTCAAAATTCGATGTCATGCAGGTATTGTTCGCGTGAAGATATGGATTAGGATAAAGTCATGAAGCTCTTACCTAAAATGTGAGGAGCATAAAGAGCATTAACAAATATTTGGGAGGAACTTGTAGAGAGTGATAGAGGTGAATTTCGAGATTGTCAGTTCTCTTAAGAATGATAGATAAAGAGAGACTACTTGAGAAAGTTTTCTAATTAGTTTTCATTAATGATGCAATACATGAATTTATAATGCAATTTACTAACAACTATTAACAAGAATCATGGGAACATGATAACAAAACATGGTGCATTAATTTCGAGAGAATGAGGAAACGTGGTCTAGTGCCAAAATGCATGCATAATGGAAAAAACAAAATAATGGAATTTTGAACATGTGTTACGCTACCAAACATATTTTGTCAATGAACGGCTTTTCACACCTAACATATATTTCGTGAGGCGGAGCTACAAATGGTGGAGTACAATCATTGATGTAATTAGCTCCTCACATCATTTAATGAATATTAACGCTTTCCATGTTGTTTACTCACATTTATTTTGTATAAACCTTATTGTACTTTGAAAAATTTAAGCTTATTTAATATTAAGACAAATAATCCTTTGAAGAATATTCATAAACACAAAAAAACATAAGATGATATTAAGCATTAGTTGGTCTGACTATAAATAATAAACAAAGTATAATCTACTAGATTATATATAGTAGAAGTGCAAGTTTGATATATACCGAAATATACTTTATTCGACAACATAACTAATGAGTTATGTATGTGATATTATTTTTACCAACTACCATAATTGTATAGTACTTATAAGTGATACATGTGAAATTATTTAATGTTTATGCATTAGAAATACATAAAGATGTTACATGTGTTTAATAATTTCTTTATAATTCTTCTATCTTTCTATTTAAAAAGTTTTCATTTCGAGTGTTGTTCATCGTAAAATTGTCTGTTAGGCTATCGAAGATAACCAAGAAAGAGAAATGGTTTGCAAGCTTCATTCATACCATCATAGGCGATTATTGTTGTGAAGACGCATACTGTCAACCCAAATCATTCACACTTCTATTATGATGGGATATATATATATATATATATATATATATATATATATATATATATATATATATATATATATATATATATATATATATATATATATATATATATACTACGACCAAAAATTTCAACCAATTTAAAACATTTTATTTCATTCAAAAACCATTAAGTTCATACATCTTGATTTCAAAATAGTTTAAACATTAGAGTATCCAGGACAAGTCCAGACAGTAGGCAACCCGGGCGACCGCCCATGGCCCAAAACTCCAGGGGGCCCAAAATTTATGAGCTATGTAGTTTATATATATAAAAAAATTATTACTTAAATGATTTTTAGGGCCTAAATTTGGTTGAAACTCAATTTAGCTCAAAATATAAACAATTTAGTTTGCTTTTTATTTCTAAGTAAAAACATCTATTAAAGAGTAATGATATTTTTCTGAATCTTTATTATATTTGTATTTGAGGAACCCTTTTTTTCTTTTCGCCCCGGACCTCATTTATGTTTGTACCGGCCCTGAGAGTATCCCCCAGAACCATATCACACAGATCATAAAACATTAGGAGCGGTACGATCACGTCTTCGCCTTGCCACGATATCCTGAAGTACCTGAAACAATACACTGAACTGTAAGCCCGAAAGCTTAGTGAGTTACCCCCAAAATACCAACCACACATAAACATACTCATAACATATCACAAATATAACAGTCATGCACATCGAGTCTACAGTATGATTGGTCCACCCACACCGGGCCTTCAGTCGGTCTGGTCCACTCTCCGAGTCTCGGCGCGTCTGGTCCACCCTCTTGGGGCCTTCAGCCTATCCGGACAGGTCGTTGGGCCTTCGGATTATCCGGTCCGCCCTGGGTATGTTGGCCTACAGCACAAAGCAGGACCCGCCTCAAACCAACCCCCGTCAAACAACCATGTGCGCATAAAAACAATTAATCACATAACAAATCCTTAACCAGACAAACAGTCTAACCGATCACATAGCATATCAACATCCTAACTAGGATTCCGACCTAACCGGTCACTAGCATAACATTACCATATATACCGGGTACCGACCTTAACCAGGTCACTATCATAACACCATCCTAAGTACCAGGATGCAGGTCTATCAAAGCAATAACAAAACAAACAATGCCCGAATTTCCATCCGATAAAGGGTCGGCCTTGGTGTCGTAGACCCTGTCGATATAGTGAGGATAACTCACCTGCAATTGCCGACTGAAGAGATAAGACCAAGCTACTCCGACCACCGACACGAACTTCACCACAGAACACTACCAAAGAACCAATTCCATAATTACCAAAATACCCTTGGAAGTCAAACTGGTCAACTCTTGGTCAAAGTCAAAGTCCTCAGTCAAAGTCAACCTTCCTGGTTGATTCTACTCGCCGAGTCAACCCGTTGACTCACCAAGTCCCCATTCCCAGAAAACTCTCATAACACAACTTAACTCACCGAGTCCAACGATCTCTGAGTCCCATCTTGTCCGACTCATTGAGTCGCCAACCGACTCACTTAATCAAAGGCTTTAACCAAAAGAGGTTGGGTTCTGCTACCAGACTCATCGAGTCTAAGGCAATCTTCAACAGACTCGCCGAGTTGTTCTTCCAACTCGCCGAGTCCATGCACATGTTCATACAACTCGTCGAGTACACCCACGTGACTCGCCGAGTCCCTTTAGTTCTCAATCCATACAGAGGCTTTTCGAGCCATGCAAGGGCTTCAATCCATAGATCCACTCTTCTACAGCCTAACCCTCACATAAAGTTGCAAACTTTACGTGAAACCAAGGAGATATAAGCCCAAAACTCTCTAGGGCTTGGGTTTATGACAAAGGGGCTTCACCAATAACTCTTAGACAGAAGCTTTATGACATTATGTGTAACATCCTGGAAATTCAGAAGTATAGTTGAAGGGCTAAAGTGTAAATTAAGGCGGGGACTCGACGAGTAGGTCTTTCGAGTCGCCGAGTCGGAGCGGGATTGTGATGGGTTTTGGTCATAAGAACATACTATGTGCTCATACAAACCCTAATGCTTGGATCTAGGTTTCTCTATTGTACATGCAAGTTATCCAAGACTATAAACCCTAATTCTAGCATACAAGTAATCATATTAACATGAGAATGGGTTTAAGATGTTACCTTGATTGTTATGTAGCAATAACAATCCCAAATCTCCTTGTATTGACTTTAGAAAGCTTAGAGTCACAAATGTCACTCCTCTAATGGTTCACAAACACCATAAGCAAGAGGATGAAGAAGAGAGAGGATGGAGGCTGCCCTAAAACATGTGAAACCCTAGAAGGATGCTTAGCCACCTTTTTGGGTCATAAGGGATCTATATATATAGGAGGCAATTAGGGTTATCTAACAAGGAAACCCTAATTTGGATGCTTAAGCCCTAAGCAACCCATAGATCCCTTTCCTTAAGGCCTTGGACGATTTCCTTATGGGTCTCCCCATAGAATTCGTCCACTCCTTAATACAAGGCAATCTATGGCCCAAATTGCAATTATCTTATAATTACAATTCCAGTCCCTTAAGTTTAATTAATCTCTTTTAGTCACAAAACTAATTACCAATTAATTATTGACTAATATTAATTAAACAATATGATTTCTCTTTTAATGTATTATTCCCATAATATATTAATAAATCATATTTAATCCTTTCTCTCCATAATTCATCCTATCAAGTTGCTTTGGTGAAGTCAACCCAAAAGGACCATGCACCATCGGGTCAAGTACATACCAAAATAATTATGGACTTAGACACTAATCCAACAGTCTCCCACTTGGATAAGTCTAATAACTATTATGCGTATGACTTCAGATCCTAATCTGCAATCGTAGCTTTCCAAAGTCGCTGTTAACTCTGATCCTATCAGATACGCGTGTTCTTTAGATAAGGGATCATATATTCCTCCATTCTAGATATCATATGAGACATGATTTCTAATCATTCTCTTTGTACTATATCTCGACTTCCGATTTATGACGACTGACTAATTGAACAAATCAAATTAGCCCTAGCCCGGCCGAGCATTTACGTTTGTCATCACTAAATCATCGAGGGGCCCAAAGATATCGCTTTTATCCTACTTTGGATAAAAGGAAATTAAACTTTGATACAATGCTTGCTTGCACTCACTCACCGAATCACACACAATAATATGTTTTATAACACCAAGTTACTAGTGTGTTTACATATTATCAATGTGCAACCGATTTGCAAGTTACAACTCACACATCTCGGTTTCAAGAATATAAGATGTTATCGTCTCACCAATCACTCGTGATACAATCCATGGAGTGATCCAAGTGAGCGTGGGTTTAATCCAATGCTCAAATCATATTCATAAGCATTCATGAACGTTGCAGCAAACATTTGCTTATTTCTAATACTCTTTTAGATAATCCACACACCAATTCACGACAGTCTTCATTCATATCTACTTCCAACATATGAACGATTGTGGCCCGTTTGAATAATTTGACTGTTCTTAACCAATTAAATTATTCAGGAAGTCAAAACATGCAAAGTGAAACACAAGAATAATACTAATCCCATATGGCCTCAAACCTTTGAGTATAAATAAAACTCCTTTTATTTATCACCATATTGATTACTCATTATTTGTCGTTTCGGGTAATCAACTTCTACTTGAATTACTACACTTGTCCCATGCTCCTAGCATGCACACAATGTTTACCTATGGTTCTTACTTTGTGAAATAGATCACATTGAACACATTTCCAATCATTCTCATTTCACAACTCCAAATCCTTTTTCATAAGTTTAAGAATATCAAATTCTTGCCACTTATAGAATATGCTAGATTCTAACATTTTATGCAACTATCCTTTCGTAATGTCACTGCACCAAAGTCACAAAGACTTTTGCCAATGATGTTACAAAGTCCTCTATCGGAGATTGTTACAAGACAATTCCTTAGATATGATGTCTCTCATTCAAAGTACATTCCTTTGAACATCCTTTTGCATAAAAGTTTCTAATCTAGACATAGATTTTCAATATTCAATTCCCAATATGGTCACGCTTCCATATTTTCCATATGACAACTCATTCTTAATAGAATTTTGTCTATTCGTAATGATGTCGATATGGTCCATCCAATATGAAAACATTTCCATATTTTCCATATGACAACTTATTCTTAATAGAATCTTTTCTATTCATAATAATGTCGATATGGTCCATTCAATACCATGCTTCCAACTTCTCACAAGCAACCAATCCTCGTCGAACTTTGGATTGTCCTTTAATAGTTGTTTAATTATTTTAGTCAAAACCGATTCTAGTCCCTTTTCCCTCTAAATGCGCTAGACATTTGGAAAATTTTAGAATGGTCAAACATTAAAGCATTTGCAATCGATCCTATACCCGAAGCGTATGGGACACGACACATAATGTTTTATTTGCTATGTTCTCAAAATTTGAATTGTGAAGAGGAATGCCGTAATCATAATCAAAATTTTAAGAACACACTATGTACCTTTGACTAAATTTATTAACATTTCTCAACCTAAACCTTTAGATTTGAAATGAAGCATAATATTCTCTCCCTTAATTATAGCAAAACAACTTTACAACCCTTACGACTTTGCAAGGTATAACTCTTGTTTTCTATAATTAATATTGCTGGTGGTTGTCGAGGCCAACACAAATAATAACCCTAAATATTACACACTAAAATAGTGTATAGTGGTAAAGGGATCGAATCCACGGAGATTGGTTCAATTTATAACTCTATGAAAAATATCTTTGTAAAAATACTTGTAAAATGACAATAAAAATAAAATGGTGGGTTTTGGTGTTTTGAAATACTTGAAACAAACTAGAGTTAACTATGATTTAAATAGACAAATGCAACAAAAATAAGAGTTTGATGCAAAATCAATAAAGGAGAGATGGTTGACTTAAAGTTTCCTCACTTTGACTTTTGATGAACATATCATTAGAATCCAATGGTGCAATACTTTGATTTAAATCCTTAATTTGGCTATAGCAATCCAAGGAGCTTGAGATTACTTGGACTTTTCTTAATTGTTGAAATGGCTAGAGAAGCTCATAACAATTTCCTTAGTCAAAGTTACTAATTCCAAATAGCATGTAATTAGCGAAAGTCAACTAGCATTAAGAACCAAAAGTCACCAAATCCAAGAGGGGTCAAATGCTTTCACCACCATGTTGGAGGAAATGTTTTTATGATTGTGTGAAGCAAAAACAACACAAAAATCATTTGTTGCTTGCTAATTTGAGGATCATTTACTTAATCAAGAAATTAGCCAACTAATCACCACAAACATATTTAAACTCATGAATAAAAACATACTAGTAGTGATAATATGATAAAACACAAAACAATTCCATAAAGATTTAAGAACAAGTTCATGGATTCTTCAACATCCAATAAAAGTTCAAAAGATTCAACAAAAAGTCAACCACGATTTGTTTAGCCAAGCATGGCTAAACTCAAATGAACAAAGTTAGATAAGATTGTACCAAACATTTGACAAGATTCAAGAGATGAAAAGAAGATATTCTTCAAGTGTTCTTGGCCTCCAAAAATGCTCCAAACTCCAGAGAGAAAGTCTCAAAATCGGACCTTCAAGATAAGGCTAAAGAGGCACACCAAACTTCCCAAAATAGAGCTCTTAGCAAAATCCCGAAATTGCCCTAGTCAGGAACCCACGCGGGCCGCGGGGAATCTTACGCGGGCCGCGGGCTCTGACGGGTATTTTTGGGCTTCTTCAAGTTTTGGGCCCCCACAGCTAATCCATTGGCCCAGTTCAAATCCAATCAACTCCTAGCCCATTTTTCTTCAATATTTCTTCAATTAAAGCCCAATTTGCTTATCCACATCACTCTAAACTTCCGCAAACTCCCAAATATTGATCTTGCACACTCAAGAATTCTCCCGCGTCTTTCAAATTTAAAGCTCAATTCTTCCAAGACTTCAAGCAATTGACAAGTCCACCCCATGAATCACCTTTATAGCCATCAAGCACGAGATCCCCAATTCCTTTCAAGCCCAATCGCCTCCCAAGAGTGCTGCCCCGCTAGTTTCCAAGAAAATCTGCAATAATGCTCAAGAAACTAGAAAGTACCCCGAAATGGTCATAAAAATAACAAAAGGGAAAATATGCATAGAAGTTAACTAAAATGCGAATGAAATGTACTAAAATAAACTATAAAAAGAAGTAAATAAAATGAAGCTATCAATTGCCAACTTGCAATACGTGCCTAAATAATCATACAATCATAACTTTTATGCTCCCACTATCATGATGATTACTATAAAACATAACACTTATGCTCCCACTAGCTTCGACATGTATTCATAAACATCTTAACTTTCAGAAAAGCAATACCTATTGAATTTCTTAAGTCCATGTTTCTAATACTTAATGCTTTGATAATCTTTTATCAAGGCCTCTTGAACTTATACACCTTTGCCTTAGATAGTTCATATGTGTGTCTAAACAATTAAGACAAATTGTCAAACCTCACAATTCAAATCATGGAAAGGGATACCGTAATCATAATCGAATTCGAGAATGCAATTTTACAATCATTATCTTCTTAAAATCTTTCTTAGTGAAAGCATTTCCTCACAATCATTTTCATGAAGGAGGAAATCTTATGACACTTAGATTTAAACGGTGTATTTGTTCCTATCCATGTGAATTTGTCAAAACCAAAGTTTACGACAAATCCAAACTCATATGGATCGAACTTTCTTAATCTCGATTTCTTGCCTTATGGTAGCACAGCTGCCCACCACGTCTTCCAAGTAGTTAAGCACATCACCCTTTCCTATCAATGTACCTTTCATTGATTAAGGTGCCTTGCTTTTATGCGTTCAAAATGAGAACTCATAGAACTCACATGCATAATTAACTCAATTGGAGCAACACAGAAACTAAATAATGTCAGCACGATAGGTTGTAAACCTCAACTCGTGTGCTAGAGATGATCGATAAGGTTTATTTGATTTATTCTTGAAACCTTTCAAGACCATTAAGACTCCCACTGACTCCTTGACATATAAGATTCTCTTGTCAATGAACATTTCTTAACAAACAAATATTCAAGAGTTAGTGTAGTTTTTATCAAAACACTTCATAAATTGGTCCTAGTTGGTCTTTGTCTTATCCAAGACATCACAACTTTCCACATTTGATGAATGTTATAACCCTTCTTAATACTTTTCACTCATTGTCACAATCTTAACTTTAAGACTTGTTATTTGAACGAAGTATGATAGACTTTTTGATTTAACCATTTCTTCAATCCTTGATTCCTCTTCTTAAACATACAATTGTACTAAGTCTCACTTAGAGGATCAATTGAGATATGGTTCTTAATCATTAAGACCTATCATAAAGCATAAAAACTACTCTCCCTTCTTCTTAGAATGGAGAAAATTTTATCTTTCTGCCTACTTGATTCTTCTTATTCGTTCTGCTATTGATTTAAACTTTTCAGTCAATTCAGAATTACACTTAATCTTATAAGTATAATCATATTTACTAAACCTTTAGCAAATCATGACGAATATCTTTGTTACTCTTATGGTGGACTTGATCAATCACATAACTTTGTGTACTCGATCTCCTAGTTCTTCACTTGACACTTTGTCAATGAATTAGCCTAATTTCCAAATATGAAATTTCTCATTCATCGTGCAACCAAGTTGCATGATTCCAAGTTTCTGTCCAATTGAAACTTGGGCGATGAGAAACTCTCCCTATTTGGTAAATTTTCGACATTTCCATAAACAACATAACTAAGAATCAAATCAATTATTGCTAATAATAGAAACATCCAAACATCAATTTTTATATATATGCCATTACAAGGATAAATAAATAATATAAAAATCAAAATTTATTTTATTGCGAAAAAATTTTGTCCTTACAATGCAATTCATTGAAAAACTATGTTAATACATATTTCTAATTCTAACTCTAAGTAGTAGCTCAAAATCTAATCTTCAAGTAATGTAATTAAAATCCATTCCTTCACGGTTAGATATGCTCACTTCTTCCCTTAAGCTTCCTCTATTTTCTTTGATTCTACAAAACATCAATTGTAATCTTATCACATTATGTATTAAGAATCTAAAATAGGAGCTTAAAAGAGCTAGTCAATTGATTTTACCTAAAGCAGAGCCATACGTTTTGACTGTCCCATCTCTTAGATCTCTTAGGTAAATAGGGCAGCTTCGTCTCCAATGCCCCTTCTCTTGGCAATAAAAGCAAATTGACTCTTTTGGAATAGGACATGGAACTACTTCAGACATTGCCTTTCTCTTATGATCAAAATTTTCGATCATAGCATGTCTTTCGTTTCCATTGTCTATATCCATAGAGGTCTCAAAGGCAGATTCACCAATCAACTTTGCTTTTCTATTGCGCCAAACCATTGCTGATTCAGCAGCAATAAGCATATAGGTGAGATCTATAAGGGTCACGTCGTGGTTCATCATATAGTACTCTCTTACGAACTCACTATATGAGTTAGGAAGTGACTGAATAACCCAATCAACAGCCATTTCCTCACAGACAACGGATCCCGACATTCTTAACCTATCAATGTGTGACTTCATCCCTAGGACGTGTGCACACACCGACTTTCCTTCTTTCTGTTTACTTGCCAAAAGGGCTTGAGTGATCTTGAATTTTTCAAGCCTTTGAACTTGTGGGTTAGGGAGAATAATTGGAAGAGGAGGAGGAAGTGAAGTATGATCTTTGGTTCCTCGATCGAATCGTGGAATATCATCTTTATGTGGAAGGCTTGTTCCACGGGATTTGAGAAGACCATAGTTGTCAAACTTTAACATCTACAAAACGGGAGAAAACGAATTCAAGTTAGTTGATTGATTGAGTCCTTAGTAAATCACCCAAATGAGATACTAAGGCTAGGACCCAACACAACATTCTACAACTCAGGAGAGGGATGTCGTAACCCTAATTGCAGAACATTTGAAGGTAAGTGAATGATGATTCACTAATTTCCACCATGAAAAACAAAAAAGAAATTTAAGTTTTAAATCTATGAAAACTCCTAGTTCCTTTGAGATTCAATGAACATTTCAATGGCATGTTTAAATCTCGATATGCCCCTCTAGTATGTGACTGGGATGCCGAGGATCACAAAGCGGGTGTGAATAACCATGCAAACTTACATGGTGCCCTCACATGTTACAGTCACCTATTTGATGTGCCAGTAAACCACACACGCTCCACCGAACTATGACAAACATTGAGTCACCCTTTGCTACCTTTGCTTAGAACCATTTAGTGTGCCGGTAAACCATACACGCTCCACTAATGTCTTCACAAGGGCACAAAGTGTAATTTCATGGAATTGCATCAATTCACTTTTGCCTAAGTAACTAAGATTGGGAATTTTTAAAACATTTAGTTACTTTTGTACTTTATTATACTTATAATGAAAGGTTTTGTCCTATCCTACCCGTTCGGCTAACGACCCTCCACTAGTCAAGAGTATGGTGGGTAAGAGTGGATACCCATTCAATCGCCATTTTATAGGCAATTTCCTTAAACATCCGTTATAGACCAGCTTCGTGAATGAGGCCTACTAACGGTAAGACTGACTTTTACTCATACATATATATAATGTTAGACTTTTAATGTTATATATAGTATATGGTGTATTTTACACTTTCAAAATACTAGGTGGTCTAATTTAACAATTATACTTTTAATTCAATTAAATTTTAAACCAAAACTTTTATGGATTTATTAAACCTCTTTTAGTTATACACTTTAATTAATTAATAAAACCATAAGGGTGTGATTTGAACTTTTTCAAAACAATACTAGGGTTTTAGAATTTAACATTCCTAGATTAAACTTTTAATCAACTTTTAAATTCCAAAACCTGAGGGCAAGTTTTGAAACATTTCAAAACATTAGGGTTTAGAATTTAAATATACATCAAATTAAACTATTAATCCAAAATATTAAATTCCAAAACTTGAGGGCAAGTTTTGAAACCTTTTTCAAAACATTAGGGTTTTAACTATTTAAATTTCAAAACAACAAAACTATTGGGTTCAAATTTAAACTATAAAACCTAAAGGGGAAAATATGAAACATTTCATAACATAAGGATCAAATAACAAATAATCTAAATTAACAATTAATCACATAATTATCCATATTTGATTTATTTAATGATTTCTTGCAAAACAATTTACCAATTTAATCAAAATAATTAATCAATTATCACATAAGGAAACAAATATTTTATGAATTGATAAATATCTTCAATTAGATCAAGAATATAGTCAAATATATCATAAAATCGTATTTATATTGATCTAATATGATAAGATAACTATCCATAAGCAAAAACAGCAAGAAATCGCGAAATATGCTCCATCTGACGAGTTGACTCGCCGAGTTAAGCAAGGACTCGTCGAGTTCAGCTATGGACTCGGCGAGTCCAGCCTCCAGAAGCCAAAAAATCGAATTTTTCAAACATATAATGCATCAATACAATAGAAACCAGTCTAGGCTCTGATACCACTGATGGGTTTTGGTCATAAGAACATCCTATGTGCTCATACAAACCCTAATGCTTGGATCTAGGTTTCTCTATTGTACATGCAAGTTATCCAAGACTATAAACCCTAATTCTAGCATACAACTAATCATATTAACATGAGAATGGTTTTAATATGTTACCTTGATTGTTATGTAGCAATAACAATCCCAAATCTCCTTGTATTGACTTTAGAAAGCTTAGAGTCACAAATGTCACTCCTCTAATGGTTCACAAACACCATAAGCAAGAGGATGAAGAGGAGAGAGGATGGAGGCTTCCCTAAAACGTGTGAAACCCTAGAAGGATGCTTAGCCACCTTTTTAGGTCATAAGGGATCTATATATATATAGGAGGCAATTAGGGTTATCTAACAAGGAAACCCTAATTTGGATGCTTAAGCCCTAAGCAACCCATAGATCCCTTTCCTTAAGGCCTTGGACGATTTCCTTATGGGTCTCCCCATAGAATTTGTCCACTCCTTAATGCAAGGCAATCCATGGCCCAAATTGCAATTATCTTATAATTACAATTCCAGTCCCTTAAGTTTAATTAATCTCTTTTAGTCACAAAACTAATTACCAATTAATTATTGACTAATATTAATTAAACAATATGATTTCTCTTTTAATATATTATTCCCATAATATATTAATAAATCATATTTAATCCTTTCTCTCCATAATTCATCCTATCAAGTTGCTTTGGTGAAGACAACCCAAAAGGACCATGCACCATCGGGTCAAGTACATACCAAAATAATTATGGACTTAGACACTAATCCAACAGATTGGTCGCGGGATTAAGTGACCAACTCGCCGAGTCAGTAGCTGGGACTCGACGAGTTGGCGCTGAAGAGAGGAAACCCTAATACCGGGGGTTGTGCCCTATATAAAGAACATAACCCCTTTTCCCCAGCCTCCTTACCTTCCCTTTGAGTTCCAGAAACCCGAGATTCATGTGAGCTTTCATTTATGAGAGATTAGAGCCTCGGAGGAGGAAATCTTGGAGAGAAATTGAAGAGCAAGTAGATTGGAACAAGGGGCTTTACAAAAAATTTAGCTTACTCTTCAGTTGGAGCTTTCATTTGAGGTAATAACCTGTTGTTTGAGCTTTTGTGCATCTAGATTTATCATTTGTGGGGTTTTTGGGGTATGAATGAGGTCCATCTCGAGTTTGGTGTGAGATCTGAGGTTGCTACCTCAGATCTAGGCTTGTTATGACCCAAGGAGCCATAAAGTCTATGTTCAAGGGATGTAGGTGAAGTCCTTTTGTCCCAAACCTTAGCCCAAGAGTGTTTTATGCTTAGATCTCTTTGGATTCACGTAAAGTTTGTCACTTTACGTGATGGATGGGTTGTAGGGGAGTGGATCTATGGTTTGGAGCCCCTGCATGGCTTGGAAAGCCACTGTATAAGAACTAGAGGTACTCGGCAAGTCACATGGGTGAACTCTGCGAGTTGGATGAAGATGGGCAGGAACTCAACGAGTTGGAAGAACAACTCATCGAGTATGTTGAATGTTGCCTTGGACTCGTCGAGTCTGTTCTTGGACTCGACAAGTTTGGTCATGGAGTCCTAACCTTTTGGGTTGAGCTGTGAATCGGTGAGTCGAGGGACGATTCGGTGAGTTGAGTGAGAAAGGACTCAGAGTTTGTTGGACTCGGCGAGTCTTGGGGCGACTCGGCGAGTTGAGTCGTGGATTGGGAGTTCTGAGTATAGGGACTCGACGAGTCAGCGGGTTGACTCGACAAGTAGAGTCAGTCAGGAAGGTTGACTTTGACTGAGGACTTTGACTTTGACCAAGAGTTGACCAGTTGACTTCCAGGGTATCTCACTAAGCTTTCGGGCTTACGGTGGTGGTTTAAATGTTTCAGGTACTTCAGGAGACCGTGGCAAGGCAAAGGCGTGATCGTACCGCTCCTCATGATTATGTTTTATGACTTGGTTCTGGGAAGACTCTGATAAATAATTGTATTGAAAACCTTTTTGTAATAACTTAATGAAACTGGGTTGTTTTTGAAAAGTTTAAATTGGTTGAAATTTTTAGAGCGTTACATTATGGACCATCACAAGCCTAGATCTGAAGTATCAACCTCAGATCTAAGCCTCTAACTCGAAATAGCTCTTAATCATACCAAAAAAATGCCCCAAATCTCACATGATAATAGATCTAAATGCAAAAGAGTCCAAGCAACAGATTATTACCTCCAATATAAGCTCCAACCGAAGTAGATCCCGGATCTACACCCCTCCTTGCATCAAACCTCTTAATCTTCAAGCCCCTTTCCACCCAAAATCACTTATCAAAGCTCCAAATTGCTTCCAAGGGCTCTCACTCACGATTTAGGGTTTCTGGATCTCAAAAGGGTAGCAAAGAGGCTGAGGGTGGGTTATAATGTGCTTTATATAGGGCACAACCCCCGGGATTAGGGTTTTCTCTCTTCAGCACCAAATCGTCGAGTCCAAGCCGCTGACTCGGCGATTTGGCCACTTAAACCGCGACAGAATCCTGTTCCGACTCGGCAAGTAACCGGACCTACTCGTCGAGTCCCTTTCCTAAACTTACACTTTTGGCCCTTCATTGAACATTAGAAATTTAGGGTGCTACAATATATCATCATTATCATTATATCATTATATCATTATATCATTATCATCATTATCATTATCATTATCATTATATCATTTCATTTCATTATCATTATCATTATATCATTATATACTTATAAAGGAAGCATTTTTCCTTTCACCACGTTCATTTGAAACTCCCATGCATTTTTCCTTTCACCACATTCATTTGAAACTCCCATGACTTTTCAGTTTCTTTCTTATAATAATTATAATCTGATTAATTAGGTTAAATAAATTTCAAACCTAAAGTGTAATCATATATAAAATAAATTTCAATATTAAAATAATATATTTACTTCTACTTATAAAGTTATGTTTTTTAACTTTGACATATTATACTTAATTTATTAGTTTTAGTATATTGTTAGATGTAAACCATTATCATTTTAAAGATACAGTTTTTGAATAATTTGTATAAAATACTTAAATTACTAATTTAAATATAAAATTACAGGGTCAACTTAAATATAAATTTTAGTTTAACCTAAACAGCCCAAATAATATTTTATAATAGTTAAAAATGATAAATTATAGTGTCTTTCTAATAATGATTATAAGTCGGTTAATAATGTTAAATAAATATCAAACCTAAAGTGTAATCATAAATAAACTAAATTTCAATTTTAAAATAATATATTTACTTCTACTTATAATGTTATGTTTTAAAGTTTTAATATATTACACTTAATTTATTAGTTTTAATATGTTGTTATATGTAAACCATTATTAGTTTAAAGTTACAACTTTTGAACAATTTGAAGAAAATACTTAAATTGTTAACATAAATATAACATTACAGTGTCAACTTAAATATAAATTTCGGTTCCACCTAAAAAACCAAAGAATATTTTGTAAATAGCTAAAAGTGATAAATGTGAAAACTAAATTGTAATCTCAATTTAACTAAAGTATTTCCTAAAAATATTTTTATTATCGTCAAAAGTTTTCAAATAAGTAGCTTAAAATAACATACAATGAAAATAGTTAAAAATATCTCTATATAAATGATTATATTGTTACCTTTAAAATCAAAAAAACAATGTTTGATATTTTAAATAATTATAAAGATAGAAATTAAAACATTAAGCAAATAAATTTTATAAAATTAATTAACAATAACAACTACTATAAATAACATTAAACTATATATTATATTTAGTTTTATTTATGTGTAACTCGCATGTAGAATTCATTCAAACGATTGGGATTATGAAGTTTTAATAGATGTATACATTATCATATAATTCAAAATAATCAATATATTATATCAATTTAGTATACAAATTATTATATCAGATTTAACAACAATGTTATTGTTATATTTTAAAAAAAAACATATATTTGTAAAGACTTTAAGTATATAGGTGTTTCTGTGCAACGTGCGGGTATTCGCCTAGTATACTAATAAAGCTAGCATTTTTTCTTTCACCACATTCATTTGAAACTCCCATTCATTTTTCCTTTCACCACATTTATTTGAAACTCTCATGACTTTTCAATTTCTTTCTAATAATGATTATAAGTTGGTTAATAAGATTAAATAAATATAAAACCTAAAGTGTAATCATATATAAACTAAATTTCAATATTAAAAGAATATATTTTCTTCTACCTATAAACTTATGTTTTTAACTTTTAACATATTATACTTAATTTATTAGGTCTAATATGTTGTTGTATGTAAACATTTATCTTTTTAAAGCTACAACTTTTGAACAATTTGTATAAAAAACTTAAATTGTTAATTTAAATATAACCTTACAGGATCAACTTAAATATAAATTTTAGTTTAACTTAAAAAACCTAAAGAATATTTTGTAAATAGTTAAAATTGATAAATTGTAGTGACTTTCTAATAATGATTATAAGTTGATTAATAATGTTAAATAAGTATCAAACCTAAAGGGTATCATAAATAAACTAAATTTTAATATTAAAATAATATTTTTACTTCTACTTATAAAGTTATGTCTTTAACTTTTAACATTACTTAATTTATTAGATTTAATATGTTGTTGTATGTAAATCATTATCAATTTAAAGCTACAGCTTTTGAACAGTTTGGACAAAATACTTAAATTGTTAATTTAAATATAACATTACATGGTCAACTTCAATATAAATTTCATTTTCACTTAAAAAACCCAAAAAATATTTTGTGCATAGTTAAAAATGATAAATTATAGTGCTAAATGCAAAAACTAAATTGTAATATCAATTTAACTAAAATATTTTCTAAAAATATTTTTATAATCGTGAAAAGTGTTTAAATAATTAGCTTAAAACAACTTACAATAACAATAATGATAAATAACTCTATATAAATGATTACATTGTTATCTTTAAAATCAAAAAAATGTTTGATGTTTTAAATAATTACAATGATAGAAATTAAAACGTTAAGCAAATAAATTTTAAAAAATTAATTAATAATAACTATAACTTTAAATAACATTAAACTATATATTATATTATATTTTATTCATGACTAACCCGTAGGTAGAAGTCATTCAAAATATTGAGATTATACAGTTTTAATATATATATATATATATATATATATATATATATATATATATATATATATATATATATATATATATATATATATATATATATAATTCAAAATAGAGTAAATTGCATGAATGGTCTCTATGGTTTGAGTAATTTGTGTGTTTGGTTCCTGACTTATTTTTTTTTAACTCGGAAGGATCTATTATTTGTTTTTGTTACGCACTTAGTCCCTGTGTTACCTAAAAAAACTATTTTTTCCCTTGATTTTCTAATTTATTTAAATAAGCACACCCCAACCCCACCCATTCACCTTACATTACCTACCCCACAATTTTTTTATATTTAAATAATAGTATTTTTAGGTAAAGACAAAGACCAAGCGCATAGCAAAAACAAACAGTAGGGACAAAGCGCATAACATAAACAAATAGTAGGGACCCTCTGAGTTAAAAAAATCAGTTATGGACCAAACGCGCAAATCACCCCAAACCATAGGAACCACTCATGTAATTTACTCTTCCAAAATAATCAACATATTATATCTCCTTAGTATACAAATTATTATATCAAATTTAACAATAACATTGTTGTTATATTAAAAAAAAAAAAAAAAAAAAAAAAAAAAAAAACATGTAAAGATTTCAGTTATATATAGATGCTTCTACGCAACGCACGGACATTCGCCTACTATATATATATATATATATATATATATATATATATATATATATATATATATATATATATATAGAGAGAGAGAGAGAGAGAGAGAGAGAGAGAGAGAGAGAGAAAGAGAACTTGGGTAATTAATGAATGTACAAACGTTTTTGCATTAGAGATAAAAAAAAATGGATTATTGATTTCAATAAATAAATAAAAGTTATGGAAAAATGGATTATTGATGTCGATATAGACAGCTTTGAACTTATCGAATAGTAGAGTTGTCTTGTAAATAATATTAAAAATCGACAACGGTTTTAACATTGTATTCGTTATCGTTCCAGAACTATGGAAATAAATATAATTTCCTTATATTAATAAAAGAATAGTTTTAATCTCATTTTTCACATGTCACTTTAATACACATTTTAATTAATATTATGTTATGTGTCACTTTATTGCTTCTTAAATTTAAATTTGCCTCCAATAAATCAACAATAAATATCGCTCAAGAAATCATGATACATTCCGTTTTCAAAATGTTATAAATAAACAACTATAAAAAACCTGAAACACAACACAACCCTGTTGAATCAAGTCTATATTCATAACTAACGTAGTCCACGTTTCCACTATTTATAAAAATAAAACAATTATCAAAAACTTAATCAAGTTAGATACTTTAAATGATTATATGTATAAATTATGTAAAAAGTATTTATTTGCATGATTAATGAATGTTATTCTTGTAGTCTCATCTTGTTTTATTAATGTCAACAAACAATGTATTACACCAGTTATCACTTAGTTATTTTACAGTTTATTGTTAATTAATGTAACATCTATTACGAAAGACAAAACTACAAAATTGGTCCTTGTGGTTTACAAAAATCTTTGGATAGGGTCCAAAAAGTTTCCGACTTGCATGAAAGGTCCAAAATCGAATACTTTCCGTGGTTTTAGTCCTAAAATAAAGAAATTTCTGTATTTTTGGTCCTAGGGAAACCTAAAAGGACGATTTTACCCTTCTAATTTCCTTTTTGTATTTTTTGTATTTTTATTTTAATCTTTTATTAATTAAAAATAGAAAAGAAAAGAATGACCCATTTCACACACACTCTCTCTCTCTCTTCGATGACCAAGAAGATCACGACTCAGACTATTCCTCTCCTTTCGTATACTCCTCCCTAAACCCAATGACACCACCATGATCCTCTAAACCTGTGGTCATCGGCACCATCGTCGGTCACCGTCGCAACCCTATTTGGTTCGCAATTTGTCCCGATTAGCCCTTGAATGCCATAACTCACCAGAATCTATTCAATCCACGACTGTGGATGTTGGCGTTATCCCATCTTTCCGATTTGAATATGGAGGCGATTTTGAACCCAGAAAAACCTATCTATCTCATGTTCAAATCAATACAATCTATGAATGCATTATGGATGGACCAGATTCTGAATCTTTTCATCTGATTAATCCAGATGGGTTTCTTGGTTAAAAAGAAGATAGGAGAGACATGGAAGTCTTACTCTTCAATCACAGGTTCAAGGTCCAACTAAACCAGATGAATCAATTTGAATCGATTCAACATGGGTCTTGTAAATTCTAGGGTTAACTGCCATGGATATTGCAAATCTAGGGCTTGTAAAGTTAAGATTCACACCTGCAAATTGATTGTAGAGTGTTTGTGTATGTATATATCTATGCATGTGTGTTAATTAGTGTATAAGAGTTTTGAATCAGGAAGATGTCGATAGAGAAATGGAAGATGATGCAGGTTAAAGTATGATTTTGCATGTGAAAGGGAGAAAGGAAGATTGCAGGGGCGATCTTGAAGTTTCAGTGCTCATCGAAGTTCAGGTGTTCATAGGAGATCTTGGTTTCTAAAGAGGCGTACACGCATAAAAAAATTTGTTTAGACTTTTTTCTTAAGTTGCAGGTTTTGTATGAGAGAGTAAAAGAGAGGGACAACGAGAAAGTCAAATGGAAGAACGATAGGGTTATGGGTTGCTCTTTTGTTTTTTTTTTTAATTTGCAGGTGAAGAAGAAGAAGAAGAAGAAGAAGAAGAAGAGAGAGAGAGAGAGAGAGAGAGAGAAAGAGAGAGAGAAAGAGAGAGAGAGAGAGAGAGAGAGAGAGAGAGAGAAGGGGTACCGTGGGTGTAGTCATGGAGAGGGGGGCGGTGATATTTTGTTATTTTTTATTTTTATATAATTTTTTAAATACTAAACTCAATAAAAAAATAGAAAAAAGAAATAATAAGGGTAAAATGGACATTTCAATATTTTCAGGACCAAAACCAAAGAAAATCCTTGATTTTGGACTATCCATGCAAGTTGGAAACTTTTTGGATCCTATCCAAAGTTTTTTGAATACCACAGGGACCAATTTTGCAGTTTTTTCATTACGAAATCAAAATGGGTTGAGAGGTGCTTAAAAAATACCAATGAGTCACTTACAAATCTCCCAATATATGGCCATTATCATTCAATTTAAAATATTAAGTCTTTGCCACTATTTAGCGTCTTTAAAAATATATAAAAAAGACAACCAATTAAAGAAATTTTCAGATTCATATTGATGGGTTCTCGTCCAATCTTTACCGAATAATTTATTGACTTTAAATAGTATTTGAATATGCTTCCAAAGGTTTTGAATCTTATTTACGACATTTTGAATCATGTTAATCTACTTTAATAAGATTTTTTTTTTCACTTGTTATTTTGTGCTTATTTTGAATTGATTTTTTTGTATGTGAGTTTTTCTATTTTATTAAATTTTAAATAATATTCTAATGTAATAATTACAATAAATATAGTAATAAATGAATATCAATTTCATTAATGAACTTATCTTTTAATTTCAAAACTAAATTATAGTCCACGTTAAACGCGGGAAACACATAAAAAAACATATAATCGTTTACAGATATTGCATAATGATTATAAAAAAATATATGGTTATTGGTATTATTGAAATGTATAGAAAATACATTGAAAACGATAAATATCTATAATCATTGAAGGATCTATTTGTAGACATCATTTTTTGTTTTATTAGTTGAACGACCTTCTTCGTCTCATATAGTTATGATATTGTTATATAATTATAAGCATTTTAATTAGACGTTCCTTGCATAATAAGGTTACCTAATTTAAACATATATTAACAACCAATATACCATTTTTTCTATTACATTAAATATTGACAACTATTTCATTTATTCAAATAAAGTTATATAATATAATTTATAGAATGTTAAATGTTATATGGATTTAATTTTAGTATATTATCAATGGAGATTTTTTTCTAAATCATGATTGGTTTATTTTAAATTGATTATTAATATAAATGAGGTTATTGTCACTCTAGCCCAACAAAGTTCCGTATAATGGTTTAAATGGTCCCTCGTGACTATTTTTTGCATTTTAAGGGCATAAACTTGTTATTTGTTGGTTTAAAAGGGCAATCTTGGAAAAAATGAAGGGGTCAACCGGTGACCACATCCTACCTGGCATTCCACGTCATATTCAATTAGGTCATTTCATTGCCACGTGTGCACAATAGTTAATGAGAGATATTGTACGTTTAACCCCTCAACTGTCCCTTTCTTTCACTTTCGTCTTTAACTTCCGCATCAGACTTCGTTGTTGATTTGTTCTTCGGTACTATCCTTTTCTTCAAGTGTTAGTCACTCAAATCGGGGAACTTTGTTGTTGCTATGGCCGTTTTCATGAAGATTTATCTACATTTTGCTGGAATTTTTACCAGGTACCCCTCTATTACTTACACAGATGGAGCAGAGCAACGATTTGATGGTGTTGATTTTGCTGGAATGGACAAGAAGGAATTTGTCAAGTTCCTTGAAAGATTCGCATGTGAGATATGTGTGAATGTGTACTTTTGCATGCCTGATATTGTTTTTCCTGATGGTTTAAGGTTAATCGCGAATGACATGGATTACATGGAACTAATCGAAGTAGGGTATGCTTCTGATTGTGTAATCGATGTATATATGGACCATCTTGGTGTTAATGTACATCAATGGATTATTGAAGAGCAAGCAGAAATTGGCAGTTCTTTGTACCAATTATCTGGTGTAAATGAAGATCGTGAAGAAGTTCACAGTCGTATGGATATGGATGATGGTATCGACATACAAGATTTACATGGTGGTATGGATGATATCCCACGTCCAAACGAGGATTTGCAAAGAGAGCAAGATGATGACATTCACATGGAAGGGGACAGTGATCATGATGAGTGCATTCCTATGAACACGACAAAAGAGGATGAGTTTCTGAGTAAGTTGTGCCCAAAGGAGCAAGTCACCCCAGACAGCCACCTCGTGAAGATACATATGATCCACCAGATGAAGTTAAGGTAATTTTTACCGACCATGCTATTTACAATGAGAATATTCATGGGAAAAAGCATAAACTTGTATTAGGTATGAGATTTGTGAGTCCTAAACAACTGAAACATATGATGTGTAACTATGCTGTAGCAAATGTTTATCAGTTGTGTTACCAAAAAAAATGATAGTAGGAGGCTGTTAGTGAAATGTTGTTATGGGCAGTGCAAGTTTAGGATGTGGGCTTCTTGGATGAGTGAGGAAAAGTCTATCCAGATAAAGAGTCTTATAAATGAGCATAATTGTGCAAGAAACTTCAAGTTAGGTTCAATTGTCAATTATTCATGGATAGGTACCCATTACACAACACAATTCTTACAAAAACAAAAGGTTAGTGTGAGGATACTTAGGGATGAGGTTAAAGAGAAATTTGGTATAGATGTGATTATGGGACAGTGTAAAAGAGAAAAGAAGTATGCAATTGAACTGATTGAAGGAACATTAGTGGAGCATTATGCAAAGTTGTGGTCATATGGTGAGGAGATTAGAAGATCAAATCCAGGATCAACAGTCAATTCTATGCCAGATGGTAAGAATTATTTTAGCAAACTTTATTTGTGTTTTGATGGGCTTAAGCAAGGGTGGAGAGGGAGTTGTAGAAGGTTTATAAATTTAGATGGATGTTTCTTAAAGGGATTATGTAGTGGTGAGCTCATATCTGCTGTAGGAAGAGATGCCAATAATCACATATTTCCAATTGCATGGGCAGTTGTCTGTGTAGAGAACAAAGAAAATTGGAAATGGTTTTTGGAAAACCTTAGAGATGACTTGCAACTGAATGATGGTTTTGGTATAACATTAATGTCAGATCAGCATAAGGTTAGTAGTTTTACTTCCTAATTTAATAAATTCTAGTTTCATACCCTTTATATAATTTGTTACCATTGTTGCATAGGGGCTGTTAGAGGTTGTGAAGGAAATACTGCCTATTGCTGAACATAGACAGTGTGCAAGGCATATTGTTGCCAACTTTAGGAAAAGATTCAGTGGTGTGCATTATGAAAGCATGTTTTGGAAGGGAGGCAAGGCATCCACTGAGCCTTTATTCAATGCTGCAATGAAGGAGATTGAAGTGCTTAACCCTGCAGCCTTTGCTTATCTTATGGACACCAATCCTAAATCTTGGAGTAGAGCATTTTTTCAAGAGGGAAAGATGTGTGATGCAGTGGAGAATGGGTTATCTGAGAGCTTTAACAGTGTGATAAGAGATGCTAGGAAAAAGCCAATCATCACCATGTTAGAGGAGATTAGATTGTATGTTATGGAGAGAATATACAATTTAAAGATTAAAGGTAGTTCATGGCCTGATTACAAGCCTTGCCTAACAATTACACTCCTTTTGAATCAATTATAAAAAGCACAAAGGTACTTTCTAAACTCTAAACTCATAAATTAATATAATTACTTATGTTATGTCTACACTAGGTATTGACAAGTTTTACCAAGTGGTCTTAACCAATTTGAAACAAGAAACATGGCTGAGTCCTATGCTGTTGACCTGGACAAGAAGACTTGCACTTGTAGAGTGTGGCAACTTAATGGGTATGGATGTGTGCATTCAGTTGCAACTATATCATTCCTCAATAGAGATGTTGGTGGTTATGTTGATACAATGTTCTATGGAGCAGTCTACAAGAACACCTATAAGTATCTAATTCAGAGGATGAATGGTAGCAACATGTGGCCACCTACTGACTTCATACCACCTCTTCCACCATTGAAGAGAAGAATGCCAGGTAGACCAAAGGTTAACAGAAGAAGAAATACATCAGAGAAGCTACCAAGGCACACTGTATCTAAGGCAGTGAAAAAAAATATCATGTATTGTTTGTAAAAATGTGGGGCATAACAAGGTCATATGTCCTCAAGCTGAAAGACCTCAAGTGCAAAAACCTAAAGTTGGCAGGAGGCCCAAACTAAATGTTAAAAAAAGGAAAACAGGTGTCAATGGAAAAGGTGAAGCAGCAGGAGGGGTCAATGAAAAAGGTGAAGGAGCAAGAGGTGTCAATGGAAAAGAGAAAGGTGAAGGAGTAGGAGGTGTCAATGAAGGGAAAGATGGTCAAGGAGCAAAATCAGTGCACGAAGGGCAAAAGGGTAAAGCAGCAACAGTTGTTGCTGCTTTACCCTTTTGCCCTTCGTGCACTGATTTTGCTCCTTGACCATCTTTCCCTTCATTGACACCTCCTACTCCTTCACCTTTCTCTTTTCCATTGACACCTCTTGCTCCTTCACCTTTTTCATTGACCCCACTGTTGCTGCTTTACCCTTTTGCCCTTCGTGCACTGATTTTGCTCCTTGACCATCTTGCCCTTCATTGACACCTCCTACTCCTTCACCTTTCTCTTTTCCATTGACACCTCTTGCTCCTTCACCTTTTTCATTAACCCCTCCTGCTGCTTCACCTTTTCCATTGACATTGGAGCTTAATGATTAGGATCTTATTTTGTTTTAGTCGTTATCTTTTAACTTGGTTGTGCTTGGTTGGATTTAAGTGTTAAGTTTGGTATTGGGATGTAGTAGGTTATTAAGTTTGGAATTGGACAAGCTGTTATGTTTTAAATTTGTTGTGTTTGGTTGGATTTAAGTGTTAACTTTGTTTAATTTGATTGTTCATATTTCGTACATACAAAACACATCAAACCCCAAATATAACCACTTCAATTAAATAAAGTACATTACAGATTACATAACAACTTAAAGGAAATAAAGTACATTACAAGTTTCAAAAGACATCAAAGTGCATTACAAGATACATAACAAGACAACTGGTCCAACTAACCTTCATTACAACTTGTACATGATTAAACAGAAAAAAATACCCAACTACATACTAGGTAAACCTTCAACTTAAAGACCTCAGCTTGAAGCTTTTTGTTGGACTTATACAGCACATTTATGATCAAACCTTCATTGTTGCACTCCATTTCATCAACCCAAGCTATAAAACCTAAACGAGCATCATGATTCCAACTATTTGCTTCAATTAACACATCTTAAAAAAAGTAGGGTTAACACCAAAATTTGAATAACTGGTAAATTACCTTTTTCGGGCATACATAAAAGGGCCTTCATGGGTTATTGGTAGTACGAGATGTTCTTATTATAGCCTCAGCTCCACATCCACATTCCATGTTCTTCATTATGTACCTTCATAGTGGAGAGTATTTGAAGAAGAAAACAATGTGCTAAAATGAATGCAAGAAGGTATATATGAAGGAGCAGTGCATAAAAAAGACTATATTAACCCCACTGTGTAAAAGACTATATTACCCCCACTATTGCACTTTCAACGGATCCGTTCTATCCAACTTATGAACCAATTCAGATAACAAACAACTTATAGCACATGGTTCCTGGTACGTAAATCTTATTTGAGTATTTTCCATTTTTAGCCTTGGACTCGACGAGTCATAGGTTCGACTCGTCGAGTAGAGACGGGACCCCGGGACACGTTTAAGTTGGTGACTCGGCGAGTCCATATTCCGGACTCGACGAGTCACCGCTGTTGGATGAAACCCTAAGTTTCAGGGGTTTGCACCCTATTTAAACTCTCATTCCGCCCCAATCTCGCCCCCATTCACCCTCAGAGCCCTATATCTCTCTCTAGCCTTGTTTCCTTGTGAGTTTGAAGTGTTTTTGGTGGTGTTATTGAAGTTTTGAGGAGAAAGAAGAGTGAATCAAGAAGAGGAGAAGGAGGCCAAGCATCTTTGTGTCATTCCAACATTTCCCCTGAGGTATAACTCGTTTCCCCTCTGTTTGTAAGCTTATTGTCCCTTATAGCTCCATTAAAGTCCTTTTTGAACCATTTCCAAGCTTGTGTATGTTTGAGGGTTTGTAATAAGCTGATTGACCTTTAGATCTAGGCATGGTTGAGCTCCAGGAGCTCAGATCTACTGTCCTTTTGGAACCATATTGCATGAAAGCCCTAGATCTACCCCTTTTGGTGCATTTTGGACCTTAAAACCCTCATGGTTGTCTATTTACACGTAAAGTTGGAAACTTTACGTGATAATCAAGCCCCAGGATCACGGATCTATGTATGGCATGAGCTGGATTCAAGCAGAATTGACCATATAGTAATTGCATGGTAACGACTCGGCGAGTCGGTCCGCGAGTCTCCGAGTTTGTCCCCTTTTCGTAGTGTCGAGTGTGAGCAGTGAGTCACGGGGTGTGACTCAGTGAGTCGGAAGCTGAACTCATCCATGGAGGAACTCGGCGAGTCAATGCCCTGACTCGGCGAGTTCAAGGCAATCTCCTTAGATCAAGAACAGACTCGACGAGTTGTTCATACAACTCGGCGAGTCGTAGCATAAGTGTTCTTCGGATGAAGATGAACTCGACGAGTTGTTCATACAACTCGGCGAGTAGGATGAAGGACTTGAATATCAGTTTAGAAGGAGAACTCGTCGAGTCATCGCCTAACTCGACGAGTAGAAACGGGATTCAGGACAATCGTTTGGATAGGGACTCGGCGAGTTGGAGAGCCAACTCGGCGAGTCGGGTCAACTGAAAGTTTACCCTGACTTTGACTTAGGGCATGATCAGGGGTAAAATGGTCATTTTACCCAAAGGACAGTTAGCAGTGTTTGATTGAGTATGTTGTGGGAATTACAGCCGAAGGATTTCCGGAGCAGCAGCAGCAGCAGTAGACAGTCAGTTCCCGATCAGATCAGCAACTACTTTGAGGTGAGTTACCTTCCAGTAGCGGTGGGTCTAAGGCCACAATGTCGGCCCACTAGTAGGAGACGTATGATAGATGATTGTCTCTGTGATATCATCTAGGTTTGCTACTACATGTTATGTTTATATGCTAGCATGATCTGTTATATGAGTTAGAGGTAGTAGGAGGGGAGCAGTCCCCGAGTTCGGTTGTTAGGACCGAAGGGTAGTTCAGACACCCCAGATATGTCTGATAATATGTTATGTTATGACATGTGATAGTAGTAGCAGTAGGGGTGAAATAGTCCCCGAGGATCGGTTGTTAGGACCGACGGGTAGTCAGCACCCCATAATGGCTTGACACGGGTAGTCAGCACCCAAGAATGGCTTGACACGGGTAGGACGGCACCCCAGAATGGCCGCACGGGTAGTCGGCACCCCAGAATGGCCGTACCGGGTAGTCAGGCACCCCAGAATAGCCTGGCAGTATGTATGATATGTGTTGTATGGTATGTGGTACGATAGGGGAACTCACTAAGCTTTGTGCTTACGTTTTTCAGTTTTGGTTTCAGGTACCTCTTCAGCTAGGGGAAAGGAGTCGGCGCGGTAGCAGCATGTCACACACACACACACTCTTTGATTCCGCACTTATGAGTTTACTCTGGGATTGATACTCTGATATTTCGATTGGTTGTATGATTTGGATTTTAGACATGGTTTACGTTATGATATGGTTTGATCAAACAATGTTTTTAATTATTAATGTTTTCTAAAGTAATGTTTTAAAAACGAAATTTTTGGACGTGAAAATTGGGTCGTTACAAGTTGGTATCAGAGCCCTGGTTTGAGGGATTCGGACACACCTTCGGGGGTGTCTGAACTCAAATCGAGGGATTAAAAGATCTTCTAAAAGAAAATGTTTTCTAAAAGTTAAGAAAAGAGTTTTGAGAAAGAACGAAGTGTGTGATGTGCGCGACCGGCCGAGCTCAAGTAAGTATTCCCCAAAGTACCCATACAAGTTTATGTTATGTTTATCAGCTTTTGTAGAACAGCATGCTAGAATAAGACTAAGGATCTAGGAGTGATGCCTTATGTTCCTGCTTTATGTGTTTCGGTTGTATGAGAATTGCATGCTAGTTATTGAGTAGACAGCAAGTAGGATAGCCTGATTAGGTTATGCCTGATAGTATGAGCTTAGCACTTTATGATAGTGCAGTTCATGTGAGCAGATAGAGTTGATTGAGATTGTTACCCTTGTCTGAATGCTTCTTGCTTCGTGCTATGTGGGACTCTAAATAATGGGAGTTAGCCATTAGGCGGATACGTCACGTCTAGTGTGATCAGGGTTGAATAATCTTAGAGTGCCGGATTTGATCCTACTGCGCAACTCTTGTTTGAGTCCAACCGTTGTAGGGACGAGTTGGGTACTCGAAGGACTATCTGAGCCTCGTCACATGTGATGGTATTCGGGTAATGGCTAATTGGCATTACAAGGAGGCCTACAGCAGATGAGGACCGAATAGAGTAGAATTAGAGATTTCCCTAGGGCAAGCCTAGGATGAGTATAGCAGTGATCAGCAATAGTGAAAGGGATCTGGTGGAGTCGAGGCATTCCTTGAAGAAGGTACGGATATATGTGGAAGGTAGTATGGGCCCGTACTACTAAAAGCAAAGGATCCGTACCCGAACCAAGGAAGGCCAAGATAAGACTAGGGAACTTGTAAGTAGTTGTGATCCCTCAGGAAGTATCAGTATCACTAATGATTGTTGTGATGTATTGCAGAATGGTGGTACTTCGATCGAGGCCGGTAGATGGCGGTTCAGGAGAGGGGTCAGGTTTGGGATCAGGTTCCGAGCAGGTAGATGAGGGACTACGCGAGTTCATCGCGTCAGAGATCACCAGGGGTATCCTTGAGTCGACTCCCATTATCTTCGGGTCGATCAAGGAAGGGATCATCGAGTTGATGGAGGATTGCCTCAGGACGTTCAGGAGCGACATGGTATCTGGCCAGTCGGGTCCTCGCACACTGTCCTTTAAGGACTTCAGGGGCAGTGGTGCGCCAGATTTCCACGGGGTGAAAGACCCCATTGCTGCCAGGCGATGGATTGCAGACATCGAGTATGCACAGTTGACTAGCTTCTGCCCCGAGGGGTCGAAGGTGAGGTATGCAGCAGGGTGTTTATGGGACCGAGCCCGGGATTAGTGGGAGTCAGTAGGTGACTCGTTGGGAGCCTCGACTATCGAGGCTATGACCTGGTCGGACTTTGTGACCAGGTTCAGGGCAGAGTTTGCGCCGGCTGTCGAGCTTCAGCAGCTGGCCAGGGAGTTTCTAGACATGAGACAGACGACGGAGATTGTGGCGGAGATCACCGCCAAGTTTCGGGAGAGGGATTTGTTGGTGCCCCAGTATACTGGTGACGAGGATATGAGGAGGACCTGTTATCATGATATGCTACGAGCTGACATCCGGGAGCATGTTAGCTTTTCGGCTTGCCCTACCTTGGACTCTATGATTGCCAGGGCGAGGGAGAGGGAGATAGATTTGGAGCACATCCGAAAATGGAAGTCAGAGGAGGGACAGACAGGAGGGGCTTCGGGGAAGAAGCCCAAGGGATCAGATGGTAGGCCGAAAGGCCAGTCAGGACCGAGCTGCACCAGGAAATGCGGCAGGCCGCACGAGGGGGCGTGCAGGATGAGATCATCAGGCTGCTACAAGTGCAGCAAGTCTGGGCACTTTAACAGGGATTGCACTGCTCTGGCAGCAGTTATTCAGACATCGGAGTTGTTGTGTTTCCACTGCAACCAAAGGGGCCACAAGAAGGCCAATTGCCCCCAGTTGACAGTTTCAGTGCCGGTGAGGGCGCCAGCTCCAGCGACCCTGCGGATCACGGATGGCCGGAAGGGCAAGGCAGAGGCTCCGGTGGTGAGGAGCCGATCATTTCAGTTGACTACCGAGGAGGCACGCGCCGCACCCGATGTGGTGACGGGTATGATTCTTTCCCTCTATTTTATTTTTATGATGTTATGATATTGATATGTGCTCCGTATGTATATGTATGCATTAGGATCGTTCCAAGTGAACAACATCCCAGTTCAGGTGTTGTTAGACTCGGGTGCATCCCGATCATTTGTTTCCCTTGCGCTTAGCAAGAAGTTTCATGAGACTTCGGGCGAGTTAGATTGCCCTTTAGAGGTAGAGATTGCTGATGATCGATCGGTGCGAGCATCGATGGTGTTTCGAGATTGTGTATTGCGTTTGTTTGAGGAGCGCTACTTGGTAGACTTGCTTCCCATTCCGTTGCGTGGGAACAAGGTGATTATAGGCATGGATTGGTTGAGCCCTAATGGGCGGTGTTAGATTGCACACAACAGCTAGTGCGGGTCAGGACCCCAAGCGGGGGAGAGTTAGTGATTCATGGCGAGAGGTCGCAGTGTGGACTCGCAGTATGTTCAGCAACGAGGGCGAGATGCTACCTTCAGCAGGGATGCACAGGATATGTCGTGTACGTGATGGATACCCGGGAGGAGGGTAAGGCGACAGTGAGCGAGGTTCCGGTGGTGCGAGATTTCGCAGATGTTTTCCCAGAGGAGCTTCCTGGGATACCTCCGGAGCGACAGGTGGAGTTTAGGATTGACCTCGTTCCTGGTGCGGCTCCGATAGCCAAGGCACCGTATCGGTTGGCTCCTCCTGAGATGCAGGAGTTGTCTACACAACTGCAGGAGCTATTAGACAAGGGATTCATTCGCCCGAGTAGTTCACCCTGGGGAGCCCTGATTCTGTTCGTGAAGAAGAAGGACGGGTCGCATCGGATGTGTATAGATTACCGGGAGTTGAACAAGGTAACGGTAAAGAACCGTTACCCGCTCCCGAGGATTGATGACCTCATTGACCAGCTTCAGGGAGCATCTTGGTTCTCCAAGATTGATTTGCGTTCGGGTTATCATCAAATGAGGGTCAGGGAGGAGGATACGCAGAAGACCGCATTTCGGACGCGTTATGGCCACTATGAGTTTGTGGTGATGCCGTTTGGGCTCACCAATGCTCCTGCCGCGTTCATGGACCTCATGAACCGCGTATGCAGACCGATGCTGGATCGGTCTGTGATAGTCTTTATCGATGACATCTTGGTTTATTCCAAGACTCAGGAGGAGCATGAGGAGTATCTGAGAGAGGTGTTGGAGACCCTGAGGAGGGAGAGCTTGTATGCCAAGTTCTCCAAGTGTGAGTTTTGGTTGCGCGAGGTGCAATTTCTCGGACACCTTATCAACCAGAACGGGATTCTGGTCGATCCGGCCAAGGTCGAGGCTGTGATGAGATGGGAGGTTCTGAAGTCTCCATCTGAGATTCGTAGTTTCCTGGGATTAGCAGGCTACTATCGGAGATTTATTCAGGATTTCTCCAAGATAGTCGTACCCCTGACGCGGCTGACGAAGAAAGCCGTGGTCTTTCGATGGGGACCCGAGCAGCAGGCTGCATTTGAGACATTGAGACAGAGACTGTGTGAGGCGCCGATCTTAGCCCTGCCAGAGGGCGTAGAGGATTTTGTGGTATACTGCGACGCGTCCATTTCAGGGTTGGGCGCGGTACTGATGCAGAGGGGGCATGTCATTGCCTACGCTTCAAGGCAGCTCAAACCTCACGAGGCGAACTACCCGACGCATGATTTGGAGTTGGGGGCGGTGGTTTTTGCCCTCAAGATTTGGCGGCATTACCTCTACGGGGTTCGATGTACCATCTACACGGACCACAAGAGTTTGAGGTACCTCATGGATCAGCCGAATCTGAACATGAGGCAGCGTCGGTGGTTGGACGTGGTGAAGGATTATGATTGTGAGATCCTTTACCACCCAGGGAAGGCTAACGTGGTGGCCGATGCGCTTAGCCGCAAGGCGGCGCCGATCAGGGATATGTGCATGAGGATGACCGTAGTGACTCCCCACAATGAGAATGTATATAACCCTATTACGGTCTGGTCCGGTATGAAATGAACTTATAATCATAGAATCGAATCGATCATCAGATTATAGATTATAAGTTCATAATCCAAGCCCAAGGAGGAACATCGGAAGAGCGAGTGTGTGGTGGGTCATGTTTCCTCCTTTGATTATGATATCCGAGGACTATTGACACTACACCGTAGGGTGTGGGTGCCGTATCACAGAGGCATGCGCCAGATTTTGATGGAGGAGGCGCACAAGTCTCGATTCTCTATTCATCCCGGGGCGACGAAGATGTATAGGGATCTTCGTCTAGATTATTGGTGGCCCTGCATGAAGCGGGATGTGGCATGGTACGTTGAGCGGTGCTTGACCTGCAGGAAGGTCGAGGCCGAACATCAGAGACCGCATGGCAAGATGCAGCCGTTGGATATTCCACTGTGGAAATGGGAAGATATCATGATGGATTTTATCACGAAGCTTCCCAGGACCGCGCGTGGAGTGGATTCGATTTGGGTCATCGTGGATCGATTGACCAAGAGTGCTCACTTTATCCCGATTCAAGAGAGCATATCGGCCGAGAAATTGGCCGACATCTATATCAGGGAGATCGTGGCGCGGCACGGGGTGCCAGTATTGGTTATCTCGGACAGGGATGTGCGTTTTACTTCCAGATTTTGGAAGAGATTTCATGACGAGTTGGGCACTCGTTTGCATTTTAACTACTTGGAAGACATGGTGGGCAGCTGTGCTACCATAAGGCAAGAAATCAAGACTAAGAAAGTTCGGTCCATATGAGTTTGAATTTGTCGTAAACTTTGGTTTTAACAAATTCACATGGATAGGAACACATACACCACTCAAATCTAAGTGTCACTAGATTTCCTCCTTCATGAAAATGATTGTGAGGAAATGCTTTCACTAAGAAAGATTTTAAGAAGATAGTGATTGTAAAATTGCATTCTCGAATTCGATTATGGTTACGGTATCCCTTTCCATAATTTGAATTGTGAGGTTTGGCAATTGTTTACACACACATATGAACTATCTAAGGCAAAGGTGTATAAGTTCAAGAAGCCTTGATAAAAGATTATCAAAGCACTAAGTATTAGAAACATGAACTTAAGAAATTCAATAAGCATTGTTTTTCTGAAAGTTAAGTTGTTTCTGAATACATGTCAAAGCTAGTAGGGAGCATAAGTGTTATGTTTTATAGTAATCATCATGATAGTGGGAGCATAAAAGTTATGATTGTATGATTATTATGGAAAGTATTGCAAGTTGGCAATATTAATTATAGAAAACAAGAGTTATACCTTGCAAAGCCATAAGGGTTGTAAAGTTGTTTTGCTGTAATTAAGGGAGAGAATATTATGCTTCATTTCAAATCTAAAGGCTTAGGTTGAGAAATGTTAATAAATTTAGTCAAGGGTACATAATGTGTTCTTAAAATTTCGATTATGATTACGACATTCCTCTTCACAATTCGAATTTTGAGAACATAGCAAATAAAACATTATGCGTCGTGTCCCATACGCTTCAGGTATAGGATCGATTGCAAATGCTTTAATATTTGACCATTCTAAAATTTTCCAAATGTCTAGCGCATTTAGAGGGAAAAAGGACTAGAATCGGTTTTGACTAAAATAATTAAACAACTATCAAAGGACAATCCAAAGTTCGAAGAGGATTGGTTGCTTGTGAGTAGTTGGAAGCATGGTATTGGATGGACAATATGGAAAATATGGAAACGTGTCCATATGGGGAATTGAATATTGAAAATCTATGTCTAGATTAGAAACTTTTATGCAAAAGGATGTTCAAAGGAATGTACTTTGAGTGAGAGACATCATATCTAAGGAATTGTCTTGTAACAATCTCCGATAGAAGATTTTGTAATATCATTGGCAATAGTCTTTGTGACTTTGGTGCAGTGACATTACAAAAGGATCATTGCATAAAATGTTAGAATCTAGCATATTCTATAAGTAGCAAGAATTTGATATTCTTTCACTTATGAAAAGGATTTGGAGTTGTGAAATGAGAATGATTGGAAATGTGTTCAATGTGATCTATTTCATAAAGTAAGAACCATAGGTAAACATTGTGTGCATGCTAGGAGCATGGGACAAGTGTTGTAATTCAAGTAAGAAGTTGATTACCCGAACCGACAAATAATGAGTAATCAATATGGTGATAAATAAAAGGAGTTTTATTTATACTCAAAGGTTTGAGGCCATATGGGATTAGTATTATTCTTGTGTTTCACTTTGCATGTTTTGACTTCCAGAATAATTGAGTTTATTAAGGATAATCGAATTATTCAAACAGGCCACAGTCGTTCATATGTTGGAAGTAGATATGAATGAAGACTGTCATGAATTGGTGTGTGGATTGTCTATAAGGTATTAGACATAAGCAAATGTTTGCTGCAATGTTCATGAGTGCTTATAAATATGATTTGAGCATTGGATTAAACCCACGCTCACTTGGATCACTCCATGGATTGTATCACGAGTGATTGGTGAGACGATAACATCTTATATTCTTGAAACCGTGATGTGTGAGTTGTATCTTGCAAATCGGTTGCACATTGATAATATGTAAACGCACTAGTAACTTGGTATTATAAAACATATTATTGTGTGTGATTCGGTTAGTAAGTGCAAGTGAGCATTGTATCAAAGTTTATCCGTTCCTTTTATCCAAAGTAGGATATAAGCGATATCTTTGGGCCCCTCGATGGTTTAGTGATGACAAACGTAAATGCTCGGCCGGGCTAGGGCTAATTTGATTTGTTCAATTAGTCAGTCGTCATAAATCGGGAATTGAGATATAGTACAAAGAGAATGACTTGAAATCATATCTCATATGACATCTAGAATGGAGGAATATATGATCCCTTATCTAAGGACACGCGTATCTAATAGGATCAGAGTTGACAGCGGCTTTGGAAAGCTACGATTGCAGATCAGGATCTGAAGTCATACGCATAATAGTTATTAGACTTATCCAAGTGGGAGACTGTTGGATTAGTGTCTAAGTCCATAACTATTTTGGTATGTACTTGACCCGATGGTGCATGGTCCTTTTGGGTTGCCTTCACCAAAGCAACTTGATTGGAGAAATAAATTAAGAGAGAGGTTATGATGATTTATTAATATGTTATAAGAATAATATATTAAAGGAGAAATCATAATATTGGTCAATAATTAATTAAGAATTAATTTTGTGATCAAGTGTAATTAATTAAACTAGAGGGGCTGAATTGTAATTATGTGATAGTTACAAAATAAGGTAAGGATTATCTTATTAATAGGTTGGACGAATTTAAGGTGATAAGGCCTTAGAATTCGACTAGGATAAGGGGTTTTCAAGGCTTATCTTATGGTTACTTGATGGGCAAACAACTAGATAAGGATAATGACTGAAACCCTATCTCTACACCTATATAAACACCCCTTGACTCATGAATTCGGCTAGACCTTCCCTAAGGCTTCTTAGGAACGAATTCAATACCTCCCCTTTCTCCTTTATACCTTCTCCATTTGCTCTTGGTGTTTGTAAGCCATTAGAGGAGTGACACTTGTGACTCTAAGCCTTCCAAAGTCAATTCAAGGAGGAATTGGAATTGTTATTGCTACATAACAATCAAGGTAATATCATAAACCTAATTATATGTTAATATCGATTTCCATATGCTAGAATTAGGGTTTATAGTCTTGGATTCAAAGCATGTACAATAGAGAAACCTAGATCCAAGCATTAGGGTTTGTATGAGCACATAGGATGTCTTATGACCAAAACCCATCAGTGGTATCAGAGCCTAGACTGGTTTCAATTGTATTGATGCATTACATGTTCAAAAAAATTCGATTTTTGATGTTCTGGAGGCTGGACTCGCCGAGTCCATAGCTGAACTCGCCGAGTCCATGCAGACTCGACGAGTCAACTCGTCAGATGGAGTATATCTCGGGATTTATTGCTGTTTTTGCTTTGGGATAGTTACCTTATCATATTAGATCCATATAAATCCGATTTTATGATATATTTGACTATATTCTTGATCTAATTGAAGATATTTATCAATTAATAAGATAATTGTTTCCTTATGTGATAATTGATTAATTATTTTGATTAAATTGGTAAATTGTTTTGCAAGAAATCATTAAATAAATCAAATATGGATAATTATGTAATTAAATGTTAATTTAGATTATTTGTTATTTGATCCTTGTTGTTATGAAAAGTTTCATATTTTCCCCTTTAGGTTTTATAGTTTAAATTTGAACCCAAAAGTTTTGTTGTTTTGAAATTTAAATAGTTAAAACCCTAATGTTTTGAAAAAGGTTTCAAAACTTGCCCTCAAGTTTTGGAATTTAAATTTTGATTAATAGTTTAATTTTGATGTATATTTAAATTCTAAACTCTAATGTTTTGAAAAAGGTTTCAAAACTTGCCCTCAAGTTTTGTAATTTAAAAGTTGATTAAAAGTTTAATTAGGAATATTAAATTCTAAAATCCTAGTATTGTTTTGAAAAGGTTCAAATCACACCCTTATGGTTTTATTAATTAATTAAGGTGTATAATTAAAAGAGGTTTAATAAATCCATAAAGTTTTTGGTTTAAAATTTAATTGAGATAAAAGTATAATTGTTAAATTTGATCACCTAATATTTTAAAAGTGTAAAATACACCCTATACTATATATAACATTAAAAGTCTAACATTGTATATATGTATGAGTAAAAGCCAGTCTTACCGTTAGTAGGCCTCATTCACGAAGCTGGTCTATAAGGGGTGTTTAAGGAAATTGCCTATAAAATGGCGATTGAATGGGTATCCACTCTTACCCACCGCACTCTTGACTAGTGGAGGGTCGTTAGCCGAACGGGTAGGATATGACAAAACCTTCCATTATAAGTATAATGAATTATTAAAGTAACTAAATAGTTTTCATAAAATTCCCAATCTTAGTTACTTAGACAAAAGTGAATTGATGCAATTCAATGAAATTACACTTTGTGCCCTTGCAAAGACGTTAGTGGAGCGTGTGTGGTTTACCGGCACACTGAATGGTTCTAAGCAAAGGTAGCAAAGGGTGGTGACCCAATGTTTGTCATAGTTTGGTGGAACGTGTGTGGTTTACCGGCACATCGAATAGGTGATTGTAACATGTGAGGGCACCATGTAAGTTTGCATGGTTATTCACACCCGCTTTGTGATCCTCGGCATCCCAGTCACAAACAAAAGGGGCATATCGAGATTTAAACATGCCATTGAATGTTCAATGAATCTCATAGGATCTAGGAGTTTTTCATAGATTTAAAACTTAATTTTCTTTTTCATTTTTCATGGTGGAAATTAGTGAATCGTCATTCACTTACCTTCAAATGTTCTGCAATTTGGGTTACGGCATCCCTCTCCTGAGTTGTAGAATATTGTGTTGGGTCCTAGCCTTAGTATCTCATTTGGGTGATTTACTAAGGACTCAATCAATCAACTAACTTGAATTCGTTTTCTCCCATTTTGTAGATGTCAAAGTTTGACAACTATGGTCTTCTCAAATCCTGTGGAACAAGCATTCCACATGAAGATGATATTCCACGATTCGAACAAGAAACAAGAGATCATGATTTACTTCCTCCACCTTCTCCAATTATTCTCCCTAACCCACAAGTTCAAAGGCTTGAAAAGTTCAAGATCACTCAAGCCCTTTTGGCAAGTAAACATAAAGAAGGAAAGCCGGTGTGTGCACACGTCCTGGGGATGAAGTCACACATTGATAGGTTAAGAATGTTGGGATCCGTTGTCTGTGAGGAAATGGCTGTTGATTGGGTTCATCAGTCACTTCCTAACTCATATAGTGAGTTCGTAAGAGAGTACTATATGATGAACCGCGACGTGACCCTTATAGATCTCACCTATATGCTTATTGCTGCTGAATCAGCAATGGTTTGGTGCAATAGAAAAGCAAAGTTGATTGGTGAATCTGTCTTCAAGACCTTTATGGATATAGACAATGGCAACGAAAGACATGCTATGATAGAAAAGTTTGATCATAAGAGAAAGGCAATGTCTGAAGTAGTTCCATGTCATGTTCCAAAAGAGTCAATTTGTTGCCAAGAGAAAGGGCATTAGAGACGAAGCTTCCCCATTTACCTAAGAGATCTAAGAGACGGGAGAGTCGAAACGTATGGCTCTAATAAAAATCCATTAACTAACTCTTTTAAGCTTCTATTCTAGATTTTAATACATAATGTGATAAGATTGCAATTGATGTTTTGTAGGATCGAAGAAAAGAAAGGAAGCTTAAAGGAAGAAGTGAGCAGAATCTAACCGTGAAGGAATGGATTTCGATCGCGTTTCTCGAAGATTAGATTCTTGAGCTACTACTTAGAGTTAGAATTAGATTGCTAAGAAAGATGTATTAGCATAGTTTTTCAATGAATTGCATTGTAAGGACAAAATTTTTCCGCAATTAAATAAATTTTTATTTTTTATATTATTTATTTATCCTTGCAATGACGTATATGAAAAATTTATGTTTGAATATTTGCAATAATGGATTTGATTCTTAATTATGTTGTTTGTGGAAATGTCGAGAATTTACCAAATAGGGAGAGTTTCTCATCGCCCAAGTTTCAATTGGACAGAAACTTGGAATCATGCAACGTGGTTGCACGATGAATGAGAAATTTCATATTTGGAAATTAGACTAATTCATTGATAAAGTGTTAAGTGAAGGACTAGGAGATCGAGCACACAAAGTTGCATGTTAATTAAGTCCACCACAGGAGTAACAAAGATATTCGTCATAATTTACTAAAGGTTTAGTAAATATGATTACACTTATAAGATTAAGTGTAATTGTGAATTGATTAAAAGGGTTTAAGTCAATAGCAAAACGAATAAGAAGAATCAAGTAGGCAGAAAGATAAAAGTTTCTCCATTCTAAGAAGAAGGGAGAGTAGCTTTTATGCTTCATGATAGGTCTTAATGATTAAGAACCATATCTCAATTGATCCTCTAAGTGAGTCTTAGTACAATTGTATGTCTAAGAAGAGGAATCAAGGATTGAAGAAATGGTTAAACCAAGAAGTCAATCATACTTCGTTCCAATAACAAGTCTTAAAGTTAAGATTGTGACAATGAGTGACAAGTATTAAGAAGGTTTATAACATTCATCAAATGTGGAAAGTTGTGATGTCTTGGATAAGACAAAGACCAACTAAGACCAATTTATGAAGTATTTTGATAAAAGCTGCACTAACTCTTGAATATTTGTTTGTCAAGAAATGGTTATTGACAAGAGAATCTTATATGCCAAGGAGTCAGTGGGAGTCTTATTGGTCTTGAAAGGTTTCAAGAACAAATCAAATAAACCTTATCAATCATCACTAGCACGCGAGTTGAGGTTTACAACCTATCATGTTGACATTATTTTGTTTCTATGCCAATCCAATCGAGTTAATTATGCATGTGACTATGTGAGTCCTATGAGTTCTCATTTGAATGCATAAAAGGCAAGGACCTTGATCAATGGAAAGTACATTGATAAGAAAAGGTGAGCTGCTTAACTACTTGGAAGACATGGTGGGCAGCTGTGCTACCATAAGGCAAGAAATCAAGATTAAGAAAGTTCGGTCCATATGAGTTTGAATTTGTCGTAAACTTTGGTTTTAACAAATTCACATGGATAGGAACACATACACCACTCAAATCTAAGTGTCACTAGATTTCCTCCTTCATGAAAATGATTGTGAGGAAATGCTTTCACTAAGAAATATTTTAAGAAGATAGTGATTGTAAAATTGCATTCTCGAATTCGATTATGGTTACGGTATCCCTTTCCATAATTTGAATTGTGAGGTTTGGCAATTGTTTACACACACATATGAACTATCTAAGGCAAAGGTGTATAAGTTCAAGAAGCCTTGATAAAAGATTATCAAAGCACTAAGTATTAGAAACATGAACTTAAGAAATTCAATAAGCATTGGTTTTCTGAAAGTTAAGTTGTTTCTGAATACATGTCAAAGCTAGTAGGGAGAATAAGTGTTATGTTTTATAGTAATCATCATGATAGTGGGAGCATAAAAGTTATGATTGTATGATTATTATGGAAAGTATTGCAAGTTGGCAATATTAATTATAGAAAACAAGAGTTATACCTTGCAAAGCCGTAAGGGTTGTAAAGTTGTTTTGCTGTAATTAAGGGAGAGAATATTATGCTTCATTTCAAATCTAAAGGCTTAGGTTGAGAAATGTTAATAAATTTAGTCAAGGGTACATAATGTGTTCTTAAAATTTCGATTATGATTACGACATTCCTCTTCACAATTCGAATTTTGAGAACATAGCAAATAAACATTATGCGTCGTGTCCCATACGCTTCGGGTATAGGATCGATTGCAAATGCTTTAATATTTGACCATTCTAAAATTTTCCAAATGTCTAGCGCATTTAGAGGGAAAAAGGACTAGAATCGGTTTTGACTAAAATAATTAAACAACTATCAAAGGACAATCCAAAGTTCGAAGAGGATTGGTTGCTTGTGAGTAGTTGGAAGCATGGTATTGGATGGACAATATGGAAAATATGGAAACATGTCCATATGGGGAATTGAATATTGAAAATCTATGTCTAGATTAGAAACTTTTATGCAAAAGGATGTTCAAAGGAATGTACTTTGAGTGAGAGACATCATATCTAAGGAATTGTCTTGTAACAATCTCCGATAGAAGATTTTGTAATATCATTGACAATAGTCTTTGTGACTTTGGTGCAGTGACATTACAAAAGGATCATTGCATAAAATGTTAGAATCTAGCATATTCTATAAGTAGCAAGAATTTGATATTCTTTCACTTATGAAAAGGATTTGGAGTTGTGAAATGAGAATGATTGGAAATGTGTTCAATGTGATCTATTTCATAAAGTAAGAACCATAGGTAAACATTGTGTGCATGCTAGGAGCATGGGACAAGTGTTGTAATTCAAGTAAGAAGTTGATTACCCGAAACGACAAATAATGAGTAATCAATATGGTGATAAATAAAAGGAGTTTTATTTATACTCAAAGGTTTGAGGCCATATGGGATTAGTATTATTCTTGTGTTTCACTTTGCATGTTTTGACTTCCAGAATAATTGAGTTTATTAAGAATAATCAAATTATTCAAACGAACACTACATACTAATAACCTTCTTAACCATTAACCACCTTAGCTGCAGATCAACCCATCACCAAAGCGTAACAAGGAAATGGAGCACAACAACCAGCAACAAGAGCATCCCCAACATCATGCCACCCAGAGCAACACCAATGACTTTAAACTTCTGATCATGGTCATCCAGCTTGTGCTGGAGACTGATGTGGTCGATCCTGCAAACGATACACTCTCGTCCTAGCTGTTCCTTTAACCTTTTCATTTCAATTTGGTTTTCTGTAATCTTCGGACCACAATCACAGAAGATTGAGTGGAGCACATTGTAGTTGATGTCTTCACGAGAATTTATAGAGTTGGGTGAAGGTGGTGGAGTCGACATTGTTGCTTTTTAGGGGTTCTTCCACAAGATTGTTTGCCCGAAAATGGTAAACAAGTTTCAGATTTGTTTTACTTCAAACCCCACATGCGTATGTCCCCTTATAATTCGAGACTTATGCCTGGGACTCAATCGAATCGACGGTGAAAGGTTGTTGGGGTGTTGGTGGACATTAAAGGCGATAATTACTAATTTGCATGTGCCAGCTTATGTGTCATCGAGTCAACTCGGTATTGACTCAGTGAGTTACCTCATACGTATACATGGCAAGTGACGAGGCAGGTTAACCTGCTAAAATGGGTAAGATGACTTTCTCAATCGGTCATTAACAAGTTTAAGCCCTTAAAACGCAAAAAATAATCACGAGGGACCATTTAAACCATTATACGTAACTTTGTTGGGCCAGAGTGACAATAACCCATATAATGTTGGAATAGTGTCTAAGGCTGTAACTATATTAGTCGAGTATTTGATCCGGTTGTGCATGGTCCTTTTGGGTTGCCTTCACCATAGCAACTTGATGGTTAAACTGTCAATTGTTTGATAGTTAAACTTTAGACTGTAAATCCATTGGGATATGCTTTGGACGAATTCTAAGAGTGTTAGGATAGCCTAAATCGTCCAAAGGCTTATCTATGGAATGGATTTGGATAGCCTTAAGAGAAGATTATCCAATTAGGGTTTAGGTTGTAACCCTTAAGGAGTCTACAAGTATAAATAGACCCTATGGCTGATGGAATTCGACACTTAACCTAAAGTAAGGAACCTCTGGTTGAAATTCCTCCCCTCTCCTCTCTCCTAAATCATTCTTCTAGCTTTGGTGTTTGTAAGCCATTAGAGGAGTGACATTTGTGACTCTAGAAGCTCCAAGACCTCAAGATCAACAAGGAACTCAAAGGTATGATTCTAGATCTGTTTCAATGTTGTTATTTAACCTATTTAGTCATTAGAAGACTTGGATTCAATGCATGTTTATTAGAAAGCCTAGATCCGAGCATTAGGGTTTTGCATGCGCACATAGGAAAGTTCTTATGGCTAAAACCCATCAGCGGTATCAGAGCCTAGCTTGGTTTTCTTTAAATTGTTGCTTGAATAACTGAAACAAACCTGCAAAATTCGATTTTTAGGTTTCTGAGTCACTGACTCGGCGAGTCCCAAGGTGGACTCGGCGAGTAGGCCTGACTCGGCGAGTCCCCTTGTGCACTCGGCGAGTCCAAGCGTCAGGAATGGCCAGATTCGAGATTTCTTTGTAATTATCTTATCTAAACTTTCCATAAACTAATTAGATCAATGTTAATTCGTTTTTCTGATAAATATAACTGCAATCTTGATCTAATTAAAGATATTTATCATATAATAAAATATTTAATTTCCTTATATGATAATTAATTAATTATTTTGATTATTTTGGTAATTATCTTAAATAAAATCAAATATAGATAATTAGGATATTAATTGTTAATTGGAATTATTTGTTATTTGATCCTCCATGTTTTAAATGTTTAAAACTTGCCCTCAAGTTTTGAAATTTATATTTGTGATTAAAAGTTTTAATTTAGACAACTTAAATTTCAAACCCTAGATTTTAAAAGTTTTAAAATACAACCCTATACTAATATGATATTACTAGTATAATATATATATATATATATATATATATATATATATATATATATATATATATATATATGTATAACTAAATGTTAGTCTTACCGTTAGTAGGCCTCATTCACGAAGCCAATCTATAAGGTGGGTATAAGGTTGCGGCCTATAAAATGACGCTTAATGGGTGTACACTCACACCCACCGCTTGCTTGATTGGTGGAGGGTCGTTAGCCGAACGGTTAGGATAGGGCAACCTCATCCTCTCATTAAAAGTATAATAAGAAATATAAAGTAACTACACATATTTTTAAAATTTCCCAATCCTAGTTACTTTAGGAAAAGTGAATTGATGCAATCCCATGAAATTACACTTTGCACCTTGTTAAGATGTTAGTGGAGCGTGTGTGGTTTACCGGCACACTAATTGGTTCTAAGCGAAGGTGGCAAAGGGTGATTCATTGTTTATCATAGTTCGATGGAGCGTGTGTGGTTTACCAGCACATCGAATAGGTGATCGTTACAATGAAGGCACCATGTGAATTTGCATGGTAATTCACACCCGCTTTGTGATCCTCGGCATCCCAGTCACAAACGAGAGGGGCATATCGAGATTAAAACATGCCATTGAATAGTTTCAATGAATCTCATCCGAACCTAGGAATTCTCAAAAACACTTAGGACTAATAGTTTAGGTTTTGTGATGGAGAATTAGTGAATCGTCATTCACTTACCTTCAATTTATTTGCATGTTAGATTACGGCATCCCTTTTCTAATATGTAAATGTTATTGTTGGATCCTAGCCCTAATTTTTCTTATTGGGTGATAATTAGGGATTCTTATTCTAATCTATCTTTGTCCTTTTCTAATTATAGATGTTGAACGCAAACAACGCTGCTGCTAGTTCTTTCACGTTGATGAGCCTTTGCCAAAAGGTCACCTTCGATGGAACGAACTTTAGCGAATGGATAAGATACATTCGCACCATTGCTCGCTATGAGGACAAGGAGTATGTCCTCGATGAGAAGCTCGAGAAAATCAACACCGAAATCGCTACTCCAGCCGAAATCACCGCCTTTGAAACTCATGAGCGAGATGCAACGAAGGTACATTGCATCATGATTGCTACCATGAACTCCGAATTCCAAAAGTCCTACGAGGACATGTACCCGTACGAGATGCACCAAGACTTATTGGAGAGGTACCACCAAAACGCGAGACAAGAGCGGTATGAGATTTTCACCAACATGATTTCCGCGAAGATGGGTCATGGAGAATCTCTTACCGTGCACCTGCAAAAGATGCAAAGGTATGTCGACCGCCTTCGCAAGTTAAATGTTGACTTCGGTGAGGACTTGGCAATCGACATGGTGCTTCACTCTTTGCCTCCGATGTACAACCAATTTAGGATGACCTACCACATGAACAAAGAAGAGGTCACCCTAAGCAAACTCCAAGGTCTCTTGAGAGTCGATGAGAGCAACTTCAAGGACAAGTCTGTTGCACCTACTCCCAATCCGCCCGCTGCTCCTGTCTTGGTTATTGGTCAAGGAAAGGGAAAGAAGAGGAAAGCTTCATCGAAGAACCATCGCAAGGTGAAGGCCCGAGATGGTGCCTCTTCTAGTGGGACCAAATTTGATCCCGCCAAGCCCTCTCCTAACCCGAAGGAGGCAGAGTGCCACCACTACCACAAGATAGGACATTGGAAGAGAAGCTGCCCAGAGTACCTGCAAGCAATCAAAGAGGGAAAGATCAAGCCATCTTTCGCAGGTATATACACAATCAAATCTAACGATTCTAATCATGCTATTTCTTGGGTTCTTGATACCAGTTGTGGTTATCACATTTGTTCTAATGTGCAGGGACTAAGAAGAAGTAGGGATGTGGAGCAAGGAAGGATCAATCTAATCATGGGGAACAGAAGATCGTCGCCTGTAACCAAGATTGGAGTGTATTCTTTAGTGCTTAGGAATAATTTGGTTTTAGATTTGAACAATTGTTGCTATTCGCCAGAAATGGCAAGAAACATCATTTCATTTCATGGTTTATATAGACAAGGATTTAGATTTTCTTTTAATAATGAGAATGGTTCTATTTTAGCTTATCTAAATGGTGTCTTTTACTTTGAAGCTATACCATGTAATGGAATATATGAAACCGTTATGATTGTTGATAACTTAGGAAATGATGTTTTGAATATTGATTCTTCCACTAGTATGGATAAAGCATCCTTGTGGCATTGTCGTCTTGGACATGTCAACAAGAAACGCATAGCCCAACTCCAAAAGGATGGAGTGTTGGAGTCATTCGACCTTAGGGAAGATGACACATGCGAGTCTTGTTTACTTGGAAAGATGACTAAGTCACCCTTCACAAGTACATGTGAAAGGGGCGAAGGTCTATTGGACCTAGTACATACCGATGTATGTGGACCGTTTAGATCAACCACGAAGGATGGGAACCGCTTCTACGTGACTATTACCGATGACTATAGTAGATATGGGTATATCTACTTAATCAAGCAGAAGTCAGAAACCTTTGAAAAGTTCAAAGAGTTCAAGAATGAAGTGGAGAATCAATTGGGCAGGAAAACCAAGATGCTTCGATCCGATCGAGGAGGAGAGTACCTAAGTCTTGAATTCCACGATTATCTCAAGGAGTGTGGAATAGTTTCACAATTGACGCCTCCTAGGACACCGCAGTTGAATGGTGTGGCAGAAAGGCGTAATCGAACCTTATTGGATATGGTTCGCTCTATGATGAGTCGTGCTTCACTACCTATCTCTTTTTGGAGGTATGCCTTAGAAACTGCCGCCCATATCCTTAACCGAGTCCCTACTAAGAAGGTTGCCAAAACACCTCACGAGATGTGGACAGGGAAAACTCCCTCGTTGGCACATATCAAGGTTTGGGGTTGCGAGGCTTTCGTAAGACAAGATACTCACGACAAGCTTGAACCCCGAAGTGAGCGATGTATTTTCATCGGCTACCCGCAGACATCCTTTGGATATCTCTTCTATATACCGAAGGACAATGTTGTCTTCGTTGCGAGGAGAGGAGTTTTCCGAGAGCGAGAACTCATAGGCCAAGGAGACAGTGGGAGGCAAATCGAACTTGAAGATATTCAAGAGTCGATAGATGAAGGAACCTCTACCGCTGGCATTCAACCCGAGGAGGAAACTCCGGTTGAACCAATTGACGAATCCTTACCTCTTAGACGTTCCGATAGAGTTAGAGTTCTACCCCAGTTTTATGGCTTTCATATTACTACTGAAGGGGACACGTATATTAGTGATGGTACACTAGTAAATCTTGATGAACCTAATAGCTATAAGGAAGCCATGGCAGGCCCGGAGTCTGTAAAGTGGAAAGAGGCAATGGATAGCGAGATCCAATCCATGTATGATAACCAAGTTTGGAATTTGGTTGATTACGTGCCCGGACGTAAGACCATTGGGTGCAAATGGATCTTCAAGAAGAAGACCGACGTGGATGGGAACGTACACACATATAAAGCGCGATTGGTTGCGAAGGGCTTTACTCAAACTCCCGGAGTTGACTATGATGAGACCTTCTCACCAGTTGCGAAGATTAAATCTATTAGAGTGATGCTAGCAATTTCCGCATTTCATGATTATGAGATTTGGCAAATAGATGTCAAGACCGCCTTCCTTAACGGGAAGTTGGCTGAGGATGTTTACATGGCTCAGCCCGAGGGGTTTGTGGATCCGAAGCATCCAGATAGAGTGTGTAAGCTTGAGAAGTCCATTTATGGACTTAAGCAAGCATCTCGCAGATGGAATCTTTGCTTCGATGAGAAAGTCAAAGAGTTTGGATTTGTACGAAGCGAAGACGAGTCTTGTGTATATGTCAAAGCCAGTGGGAGTATAGTAAGCTTCCTCGTTCTATATGTCGATGACATATTACTCATAGGAAACGACATCCCGACTCTGCAGGAGGTTAAGTCCTGGCTCGGGAAGTGCTTCGCTATGAAGGACCTCGGAGAGGCTTCTTACATTTTGGGAATAAGGATAGTGAGAGAAAGAAGTAAGAGACTAATTGGACTTAGTCAGAACACTTACTTAGAGAAGGTACTAAAACGTTTTAGTATGGAAAACTCTAAGAAGGGAGAATTACCGATACAAAGTAATGCCAAATTGAGTAAGACTCAAAGTCCGAGTACCGAAGCTGAGATAGCAGAAATGAGCCGAGTACCATACGCTTCCGCAGTTGGCTCAATCATGTACGCTATGACTTGTACTCGCCCTAATGTAGCCTTCGCTTTGAGCATGGTTAGCAGATATCAAGGGAATCCTGGCAAAGCACATTGGATTGCGGTGAAGAATATCCTTAAGTACCTTCGGAGGACGAAGGAATGGTTCTTAGTCCTCGGAGGGAGTGATGACTTGAAGGTGCGAGGGTATAGTGACGCCAGCTTTCAGACCGACATGAACAACTACCGTTCGCAGTCTGGCTGGGTCTTTACCCTAAATGGAGGAGCAGTGACATGGAAGAGTTCCAAGAAGGAAACCGTAGCTGATTCAACGTGCGAATCAGAGTACATTGCAGCGAGCGAAGCGTCGAAGGAGGCAATATGGCTAAAGAACTTCATCGGTGATCTTGGAGTTGTACTTGCCATAAAGGAGCCAATGGAGATTTTCTGTGATAACGAAGGCGCGGTTGCCTTGACCAAGGAACCGAGGGATCATGGTAGATCAAGACATATCGACAGAAAGTATCACTTCATTAGACATCGTGTAGAAGAAGGACAACTCGTAGTGAAGAGGATATCATCAGAAGATAACCCAGCAGATCCGCTTACGAAGGGACTGAGTAGGGTTAAGCACTTGCAGCATGCTAGGAGTATTGGGCTGAAGGATGATATTAGCATAGATTAGATAGTATTAGAAACGTGTAATAGATAAATGTAATTGACATTTGATGATTAAATAAAGGAGTTTTATTTATGAGTAATGTTACTATCTTATATTAATTGTTTAGCTATTGTTTCACTTTGCATGTTTTGACTTCCAGAATAATTGAGTTTATTAGGAATAATCGAATTGTTCAAATGGTCCACAATCGTTCATATGTTGGGAGTAGATATGAATGAAGATTGTCATTAATTGATGTGTAGAATGTCTAAATGGTATTAGACATAGCAAAGGATTGCTACAATGTTCATAAGTGCTTATGAACTAGTTTTGAGCATTGGAATAAACACGCGCTTGCTGGAATCACCTTATGGAATACGATATAAAAGGTGATCGCAAGACGATAATATCATATAGTCTTAAAACCTAGATATATGGTTTATTATTTGTTAGTTGATTGCACATTGATAATGCGAAAACGCATCAGTAACTCGGTGTTATAAAACGCATTGTTGTGTATAGTTGGTTAATGAATAAGTAAATGCATATAAGTCGAAGTTTATCTGTAACTTTTATCTAAGAAGGTAAAAGCGATATCTCGGCCGCTCGATGATTTGATTTGACTTATGTGCCGGGCCCGGTCAGAACTGAATTGATGTGTTCGATTAAGTTCTATGTCAAATAAATCAGAGATCGAGAAACCTAAATGCTTGACTAACCATTCCATAGGATTGTCAGTATGATATCTAACAGAGGACTGTACGTTCCCTTATCTAAAGGACAAGATTGATTAGATCAGAGTTGACAGCGTCTTTGAGAGCTACGATTGCAAACCGAATTGTACTTGTATAGTTACTAGACTTATCCAAGTGGGAGACTGTTAGAATAGTGTCTAAGGCTGTAACTATATTAGTCGAGTATTTGATCCGGTTGTGCATGGTCCTTTTGGGTTGCCTTCACCATAGCAACTTGATGGGATGATTTATTGAGAGAGAGTAAATATTATAAAGAATAATATATGGTTATTTAATTAATATAAGTCATAGAATTAATTGGAATTAATTTGGTGACTTAAAGAGATTAATTAAATAAAGTGGTATAAACTGTCAATTGTTTGATAGTTAAACTTTAGACTGTAAATCCATTGGGATATGCTTTGGACGAATTCTAAGAGTGTTAGGATAGCCTAAATCGTCCAAAGGCTTATCTATGGAATGGATTTGGATAGCCTTAAGAGAAGATTATCCAATTAGGGTTTAGGTTGTAACCCTTAAGGAGTCTACAAGTATAAATAGACCCTATGGCTGATGGAATTTGACACTTAACCTAAAGTAAGGAACCTCTGGTTGAAATTCCTCCCCTCTCCTCTCTCCTAAATCATTCTTCTTGCTTTGGTGTTTGTAAGCCATTAGAGGAGTGACATTTGTGACTCTAGAAGCTCCAAGACCTCAAGATCAACAAGGAACTCAAAGGTATGATTCTAGATCTGTTTCAATGTTGTTATTTAACCTATTTAGTCATTAGAAGACTTGGATTCAATGCATGTTTATTAGAAAGCCTAGATCCGAGCATTAGGGTTTTGCATGCGCACATAGGAAAGCTCTTATGGCTAAAACCCATCATATAAATGCTAGCTTTTATGTTTGTTCTTATTTATTTGGTGTTCGCAAGAACTTTGCATTGGTTTTGGCACAACTTGGAATAATTTTTGTATATCATCAATGTAATTTGATATATCTTTCAATTATATGAAATATCAAATAATGACATTTCCTTACTATTGTGATAATTTAGTTTATATATTGTATTTTTACTAATCTTAACGTCTTATTTTTTCTAATAACTGTAACACTTTTACAAATTGTACTGTTTACAAATCTCATAATATCTTATAATTTTTATCTTACTTTATAATTTTTCATAACTATGTTATTTTCAAGATTGACTGTCTTAATAGTTTTTTTTTTTTTTTTTTTTTTTTTTTTTTTTTTTTAGTCTATTTAATTTTATATTTCATTGTATAACATCATCGTTTTGTATGTATTCTGAAATTTCACTTTAAAATTGTTTAATGTTTACACCTTGATATTAATTTTTTTAATAAACCCGTGTAATAATTATGGAATATATATCTCATTTTAATTAACATTTACTTCCTTTATTATATCGAATTCCTCATTAAACGAATATATTTTGGAAAGTAATAATTATAATAGGGCAACATTATCTAAGACGTAAATGTTTGATATACTTTTGGAAAAAAAAAAACCAGGATCATTAAAAAATTTTATATAAACAAAATACAATTTTAAATTTGTTGAAATTATGGATGAAATTTCTGGCGAAAATTATTTTGGAGGAAGTTGTATTTTGTAAGGTATAATAATATTACAAAATTTGAAATATGTATATTTGTTGTGTAAATTTATAATTCTTATTGTTACTATATAAAGATAAAAAAGTAGGTTGATATGATATACAAAAACATAATAATTTCAATGATATTTTAAAATCATGCCAAAATTAACCGGATTCTTATGACATAAAAATTAAAAAAAAAATCATAATCGTTTGTAATATATGAAAGTAACATTTTCGTAATTAATGTCAGTTCCCAAGATAATTAATTTCTGTTTTGTTAAAGGTACGTAATATCTTTTCCTGTTTATTTGAAATGTTTCAGAAAAGTAGTTAACTGATTTCATGTAATTTGTGACAAAGAAAATCGAAATATATGAATACATACATTTGATATAGGAAAAAAAATAATCGAAAAAAATATAAAAAACGAAAGAAGGTACTGACCTTCTAGTGCACAAGAGCGAATGTTTGTAGCAGAGAACGATGATGGAAGTTATAAGCAATAATAACGATGTTGTAGGAGAAGGTTTGAAGAAAAAAGAAACAATTGAAAATAAGTGTGAGTCGCGGATTCAAGGATGAATCGTATATGTATGTGATAATTTGAATATGATTTTTCGGTATTAATGATTTCCTAATAAAAATAGATTTTATATTAATGGTTTACTAATATAAACGAAATTATATTAATGGTTGATATTAATACCTTGATTGAAATGGTTTGTTAGTATATGCTTTTAAAATTGACCATATTAAAATATTCATAACCAGAAATTCAAGATTTAAAATATGTGTAAGGACGTAAAATTTCAAACAAATTTTTCACATTTTAAAAACACTTTATTTCACAATATTATAAAACTCATTGTTTCATATATCCAAACATAAGTCAAAATCCCAAGATCATAACATATATAAAACTTCACGTGTGTGTACTGATCATGCCGGCGCCTTCCCGAGATCCTCACTAATACCTGAAACGTATAACACAACACACTGCAAGCACGAAGCTTAGTGAGTTCCCCAAAATAGCACACATAACACATACTAGCCACTTGAGGCTATAACTTTGTGGGTCCCTGGGCCCTAACTCTGTGGACCCTCTAGTCCTAGCTCTGTGAACCTTCCGGTTCTAACTCTGATATACACTGATATACACACGGCATAAATCACATAGAAATAATGCAGTGCAACACATCACATAAATAGCATACAATAACTCTATCACATAACTCTAATTACCACTCAAGATAAAGTATAGTGAGAAGACTCACCTCGGATATCTCGGATAATATCTCGCTCGCGTGTACACTGATCTAGCCTCTGCCTAAAACATAAACAATCATCTCAATTAGTAACGGCTCTCCAGGCTAGGCTAGAATCTCTCTCATGTCCTCTAAGAAGGCTAGAAGACTATTTTACCCTTCAAACGGTCCACAAGTCCAATTGTTGACCAATCCCTAAAAGTCAACAAAAGTCAACGGTTAAACCTTGACTAGACTCGTCGAGTGCACAAATGTGACTCGGTGAGTCCATGCGTGTCCTTCACACTCCTGGTCCTTTCCTGACTCACTAAGTCAACCATCCACTCTTCAAATCATCACTGATTGTGAATCGCGGGACAACCAGTCCCAACTCGTCGAGTCCGGCTCTTGACTCGGCGAGTTCAGTCGTGAACTCAAGTCCTTTAGATCCCTTCTGACTCACCGAGTCATTTCCCCAACTCAGCGAGTCACCAAGTGTATGATTTACGGGGAACTTACTCCTACTCGTCGAGTCTGTTCTTGGACTCGGTGAGTTCATGCCATGCTCAAACTCAAAAGACTTCCCGAGGTCAGATCCGTTCCTCTAATCCATAGATCTGACCTTCCCAAGCATGATAATCATGTAAAGTTCAGAACTTGGTGCCCATGCAAAGGCCCAAAGACTCTATTTGAAGAAATAACCTCAAATATGACATCCTAAGCTCATGTCTCCCAATATCCATCATAAAGATCAAAGGGTTAAGGTCTCTGGACCTCTTTGGATCCAGATCCAAAGCCTTAATGCGAGAAGGGACCAGATGCTCATCAAATTGAGCCTCTAAAGGGTCTAGAAAACCCTAACTCCCAAGGTTAACACCAAAACTGAAGAAGGATCGAATCTATACCTCAAATATGAAGTCCCTGAGCTCTGAAATCTATAGAATAACACCCTCTTCAGTTCCCTCTCGCCTTGGTCACCTTTTTCTTGCAAGAACACCAACACAAGGATCAAAAATGGCCTCTCCTTCCTCACAAACGCTCTAGCTCTCTTAGGGTCTCTCTTTAAGGTCTGGTAGCCGCAATTGAAGGCTATAAGAGCCTTTAAATAGGTCCCAAACTCGAGAATTAGGGTTTCACTTAACAGCGTGGACTCGCCGAGTCCACAAGTCGACTCGTCAAGTCCGGTCACTAATCCTGATAAGAACTCGCGATCCTACTAGGCGAGTCTAAGCATCAACTCGCCGAGTTCCTCCCCAAACTCAAAATAAATGAATAAAATAATATACCTGGGAATCCGGATGTTACAATATGGAAAACTTTTATTGAAATTAAATACATTCCATTTCAATGAATGTAAATTATTGATTGATGATTAGAAAACATTTATTGGAATTAAATACATTCCATATGAGGAAGGTGATGTCAGCAATTTGATCTAAGGGTGGAAAAAATAAAATTGAAATACAATCAAGGGTTCAGATTATTTAAGATGATGTCATAAGGTTTCTCTTTTAATAATATTTAAGATTCTCAAAATTAAAGTTTATTAGTTACTTTTGTTTATTTATTTAAATTTAAAAGATAAAAAACATTTCTATTATAATAATTTATTATTTTTTTATTTTCTTATAAATTTAAAGTTTCTAAATACTTAAACCTTTGTATTTTACTTTTTTTTTTTTTAAATTAACTTATATAATATATGAATCTCACAACTAATATAAATATTCAAATATCAAAGGCTTCTAGCCTAGCAATGTTTAACGAGTGCGAGGTCGAGGGTTCAAATTTCTTTAAAGATATATACGGATTTAAGAGTAATTTAAGAATAAATTAGATTTACCATTAAAAAAAATATTTGATGCCAAATGGAGTGGTTATCTAATCATTAATACATTTCATTATTATTATTATAGTTAAATAAAAAACAATACTTTTCCGGTATTATTGTAAATGTAAATGAAATCAGTTGCTTTAGTTTATTTCATCATTTTTTACCGGACTTGTCATTTTTCAACAATCGAAAGAATTTTGGATACACGATTTTTAATTAAAGGTTAAATAAAAAAATTGTTAGATATTTAATTTTTACCTTTAAAAGCCTACTCTGATTGTCATAGGGTGGAACCAACGGTACATAAATTAAATTCAGAAACAAATCAATTTATTATTTAATGCCTTTTTAAGTGATGATGACAGCTCACACTCGTTAAACATCGAACAGCTTCGTCATCCCCACCTCATATTCCACAAACGCCTCTCCCCCGTCTTTCCTCCGGTCACCCTGGCCCACTATTTACCACAACCTGTTCGACCTTTATTCAAACCTAACTCCGAACCAAAACCCAAACCTATTTTACTTAATTTTACAATAACCCCGACCCTGGTTTTCGCTTTCCGAACCTCCCCCGTCAGGTTTCGTCGTTCTTGGGATTTTAATGTTCTTGACATTTTCTTTCTTCTCTCATCACGTCACGTGGATGTTCTGTTGTTTTAGTTCATATTAATTGGAAGCGAAAATTTCAGTTTGTGATTTCTTTGATTTGAGGTTAAATTTAGGAAGTGGATCTTGATCATTCGGCGTGTTCTCAATTTCGGTCGAGTACAGTCAAGGAGTCCCGATTTAAGTGAATTTCGAGTTCAATTGCGTTCAGAAGTCAAAGTCGGTCTTAACCGGTGAAGGAAATTGAGTTGAATATAGAGGTTGTCATCTCAACTCTGAAGCTTTTAGTATTGTTTATATTGAACTTTTGATTTAGTATTGTGTTTGTATTATAATTTTACTACCAGCAATTCATTTATGTTGAATTCCGCTAATTCCGATTGGTAATTATGAATCAAGATTTTGAATCGCGCGTGTGGATCTTTTTGTTCTGAATTTTTGTTGATTACAAGTACCGATTGAAATTAAATTTCGCTTCAATTGCGTTCCGAACTCAGGCGTGTCCGATAAGGTTTGGAGAAAATTGATTGAAAATAGAGGCTGCTATCGCTTATCTGAAGTCTTAACTACGGTCAGTTCGTTTTTAGTTTCGAATTTTATTACCAGAAATTCGTTTTGAATTCGACTAATATTTGTTATTGTTGTTACTTATGAATCAAGGTTTTGAGTTAAATTGGATTCGTTTTCGCTCGATCGAAATGTTGGATTTAATCTGATGGACTTCTGGTATGACGCATTTAGTGAATTTGTTGTTATGACTATTCGATTTTGTTATTCAATATTCCTTAATTGATTTTTAACCTTTGGTTTTCTTTTTCTAATGTGTAGAAGAGATTGCAGAGAAGATTTATTATTGACCTTAGTTTCAACCGGTGGTTCTGAACCAGATGGCGCAAAGTAGTTGGGAAGCTGATAAAATGTAAGCACCATTCGTCTTTTTTGTTCCGGCTGTTTTTCATATACAGAGTATTATAACACACGCTGGAAGTTTTAACTGTGAATTGATTTATGTTGATAAAATTTCAAACTGATTTGCTTGATGAGGCCATTTTTTTTCTTCTTTTCGCAAGAACATTATTTGTTCATGTAATTGATCAAAAGTTGCACCAAATTTGAAACGGATGGATATTATTTTTTGTTCATTTGTAAAGTTGTGGTCATTCTTTGATGATTTTATTCTAATTTTGGAATTGCCCTTTTTTGCTAGGTTGGATGTTTACATCCATGACTATTTGTTGAAACGGAAGTTGCATGCATCTGCAAAAGCTTTCATGACTGAAGGGAAGGTTGCTACAGATCCTGTAGGTATGTTGTCATGGGTTCCCTTATTGTTGATAAATTGATGACAGGAGCTCCAAATTTGATTCCCTGTTTGTTAATATTGGGGTATGAGTCAGTTGGAGAGTTAGGCTTATGTACGTGATTAAAGGGATTCATAATCAATCCATACATGATGCATTCAGTTAACATAGTATATTAATTTGATTAAGGGCAAATTGTGAGGATTAACAACATAATTTACTCTTGTTATTTTCGATTGTTTTGCAGCTATTGATGCTCCGGGTGGATTTCTCTTTGAATGGTGGTCTGTCTTCTGGGACATTTTTATTGCACGGACTAATGAAAAACATTCTGAGGCAGCTGTAGCTTACATTGAGGTCCTTATTATATATTTATTTATATTTACGGTTGTTGATGTTTCTTTTTTTATAATGCTTTCCCCATTGTTTTATGTTTTTCATTCCTTTTTTTTTTGTTTTTATAAACAAATACCAGACACAGCAAATGAAAGCAAAGGAACACCAGCAACAGCTTCAAATGCAACAAATGCATTTTTTACAACAACGAAATGCTCAAATGCAAAGGAGGGATCCTAATCATCCTCCCCTTGGTGCTCATGTTAATGCCATGAACAATGATGGAATGATGGGTAAGCCATCACCCAGTACACTCGGTGGTATGAAAATCTATGAGGAATCCATGAAGCCTTCTCATTCTATGGATTCAGAAACCTCTCCAGCTCTTCTTGATGCTAGCAGAATGGCCCTTCTCAAATCAGCCACTAATCATCAAGGGTATGCATATCAGTTAGTTCTCTACTCTATTATTTCCCCTTTTGTTTTCTTCCCTTGTATTATCATCTTACCATGTTCTTTTGGTCTTTGTTCATCCAGACAACTGATGCAAGGAAATTCTGCAAATATGTCTGCAAGTTTGCAGCAGATTCAAGGAAGATCTCAGATGAATACAGTATATTCCTATAAAATTATCCTTTTACATTTCTTTCTTTTGTTCGTGCTTGGACTCATGAAGCTGTTTTTATAAAACTTAGGAAATTAAACAAGAAGTCAACATGGGTAATACACAGAAATCCTTGCCCACAGATCCTTCATCAATTTATGGGCAAGCCATTTTGCAGTCAAAGTCTGGTATGGGCAATACAGGTAATCTTCTAACAATGTGGATGGTCAAAAATCATCTATTTCAAAATTAGATTTTACTTTATTTATTTTTTAAAATCGTTTCAGGGTTTAATCAAGGTGTAACTGGTCTTCCATTGAAGGGTTGGCCTCTAACTGTAAGTTTCCTATAGAAGTTTCTTTCAGTAATATATAAAATTTCATAGTTGACATTTGGTGTTGACTGTTGACATACAAATGCAATGCAGGGAATTGACCAACTACGCCCTGGTATAGGTCTTCAAGTCCATAAACCCAATTTACAGAACCCAAATCAGTTTTATTTGGCATCACAACAACAACAACAACAACAACAGCAACAACAACAACAGCAGCAGGTATTAGCACATGCCCAGGCACAAGGCAACCTGGGTGCATCACCAAATTATGGATTTTCTGGATTATCAAGAGGCAATATAATCATGAAAGATGGTCAACCCACAAGAAACGAAGGATCTATAGGCTCCCCTGGACAAATGAATTCACCCAAGGTTGTTAAACTCGTATTCATTTGTAATTTAAAGATTTAAAAAAAATAAAATTAATATATATTTTAACAGATGAAGATGCCTCAAATGCAACAATCGTCTTCACAACAACAGGATCAGTTACAGCAACACCAGCTGCAACAACAACAACAGGTAGTGTTTATGGATGGATGATTCTTGGAGAATTGAGTAATTATTAAAGTTTTGGGTTCATTTAATTTATTCTTTTTTTTTTTGTGTGTTTAAATTTTGAAGCAGAACAATAGAAAAAGAAAACAACATTCTTCGTCTGGACCAGCTAACAGTTCAGGTACAGGGAATACAGCAGGCCCTTCACCAAGCTCTCCAGCATCAACTCATACACCTGGTGATGGTGCTAGCAGTCTGCAGCATGTCAACAATGTGCAAAAAAGTATGATGATGTATGGTGGAGATGGCACGGGTGGGCTTGCTTCATCAACAACTCAGCTGGTAAGCCTGTTTGATACATATATATTATAGCATCCTACTTTCATTTCTTCCTATTACAGCATTGTGATTATAGCAGTGAAAAGTGATATATAATTGGAAGAAGAATGGTAGGTGAAATTCTCCATGATGCTCAACCTTTTTCTACATAGTGCAGGATGACCTAGATCAGTTTGGGGATGTTGGTGCTCTGGATGATAATGTGGAATCTTTTCTACAACATGATGCAGGAGATTATGGTACCCTAAAGCAGACAGTGACAGAGCACAAGAGTGGGTCCTCCTCCTCCAATTCCAAAGGTACTCTCAAGTCTCAACCCAATCAAAATGATGATATAACACTTTGTGTAAAAGTTAAAAAAGTCTTGTCATAATTAAACTCTGTTTCTATCCCCACACACAGGTTTTTCATTTGGGGAAGTTGGATGTATACGGACAAGAAATAAGGTGACATGCTGTCACTTCTCTTCAGATGGGAAGTTGCTAGCTAGTGCTGGACATGACAAAAAGGTGAGACCACTACTGTACTATTATTATTATTATTATCATTACAAAGCAAAACAGATACCTTTTGTAGTGCTTCATGGTTTTTATTTTGGAGAATGTGTCATAATCCATTAAGTGGATGTATGTAATAATTTTATTTTATTTTTTCAGGCGGTTTTGTGGAACATGGATACCTTAAAAACTGAGAGCACCCCTGAAGAACATCAGTACTTAATTACCGATATACGGTTTAGACCAAATTCAACTCAGTTTGCAACTGCTTCCTTTGATAAGTCTGTACGCCTATGGGATGCAGCCAATGTAAGATTTTTTGTTTCAATTCATCTATCACACACACATTGATGAGGAGGGCATTCATGTCTTTTTCACAGACAAGATAAAATTTGCATTTTTTGTTGGGGAAAGTAGAACCTTTTGTGTTTACAGTTTAAATAAATAATTAAATATATGTATGATGTTGCAGCCAAGCTATTGTTTAAATGCATATACGGGGCATTCTGGGCATGTTATGTCCCTAGATTTTCATCCGAAGAAGAACGATCTTTTCTGCTTCTGTGATAGTATGAATGAAATCCGCTATTGGAATGTTAGCCCATTCCAATGTGCTCGTGTCTCTAAGGTTGGTTTTTTTTTAATATTCCCAGATTTTGGTTTTTTGTATCTAACTAACGCATTGTTAATTTGTTATTATTTGATTGGCAGCAAAGAGGCGTTGAACAAGTGCGATTCCAGCCAGTAACTGGACATTTACTGGCAGCAGCATCTGATAAAATAATCTCCATCTTTGATGTGGAAACCGATAGACAAACACATTCTTTTCAGGTATGTTGTGAAAGCAATGTTTCAGTAATGGCATATGGAATCACAATTACATATTGAGTGAGTTGGTTTGGTTGTTTAATTTATTTAGGGACATTCGGGAGTATTGAACTACTTGTGCTGGGATTTGAACGGGGAGTATCTGGCTTCTGTTAGTGAGGAATGTGTGAAAGTGTGGTCGTTAGCTTCTGGGGAGTGCATTCATGAACTCACCTCAAATGAAAACCAATTCCATTCTTGTGTTTTCCATCCAAGTTATTCTACTCTTTTGGTTATTGGTGGAAGTCGTGTAAGTTGCTGTTTTTTCTTTTTCTTTTTTTTTTCTTATATCAACCACCTTGCTGTTATTAACTTACAAAATTGTAATGGATGATTTTTGGTATTCATAGGGCTAATTGCAATAGGTAGCAACACACTTTCTTTGATTTGTAGTATATCTACCCAATTATAACAATGTCATCCAAAAAAAGCAATTTTCACTACTTACTATTATGATTGGGTAGATATTTCAAACTAAAATGTTGTAATAAAAAAAAAATGAACGTTAATACACAAATAAAAGAAAACAACTGAAAGTAGATTGTTATGTCTTGCGTTTATCGTATCCCCTTTTTATGTTTTTTTTTGTTAAATATTGTACAGTCGTTGGAGCTGTGGAACATGGCGGAGAACAAGCGGATGATAGTTCCAGCTCATGACAACATAATATCTGCTTTGGCACAGTCACCTGTTACTGGAATGGTTGCCTCTGGGAGTCATGACAACTCTCTTAAGCTGTGGAAATAAGTCAAAAAAAAAAAAAAAATTAAAATAATAATAATAATAATAATAATACATCACCAACCAGCCTCTATAACTATACATGCCCATGCACATGCCCCTTAAATCAAGGTGCTAAAATTTGGTCTCAATGTACTTTTCAGCCTTCCTTCCTTATATAAGAGTTTTAGTGTTAAATGATTGATTTGTGGATATTCCCCAGTTAGGAGTAAGGTCAAGTGGAGTATCAGTATGTATGTATAATAATTTTATCATTCTGGTTTCTGGGTCTTTTTTGCTAGTCAAGTTTCATGTTATTTTCATTGGTTGCTCAATTTTTTATTTTGGATTCTTTTTATCGCATATATGGATCCAAAGCTTTCCGATGTGAGAATCTCAATTCTCAATCTCCTGAAACAACACTAGCAAGAACCACGTGTACAATCTATTGATATATACACCTTTCATAAGCTTGCATTGCATTTTTTTTAAATCAACCCCAAAAGCTTATATCAAAGATACATTATCTAAATGATTTAAAAGAGATTCGTTGATTGCTATTATCACAGTATTTATTCTAAATATCCAATTGAATATTTAATAATCCTTCAACCTGAATCCATGTCAAAATAGTAACAGTAGGTTTGGGGAGTCTAGGGAATACATTGAAAATTAGACTTTTGAATGGAATTGGATAACGGCAAGAATCCAATCCTAAAGTTAAACTCCCATAAATGTTTTCAAAACAATTTTATATATAAAGGATGTAAGGGCTAAAAAGAATTAGTGATAAGCAATACAAAACAAGTTTTAATGCAATGCACATACACATGCTTCTAAATCCCAACTCTGAGTTCTCTACTCTCAAAACAAAGTCTCTTCCATTTTAGGGTCCCAATGGTCCAATGGCATAAACAAAATAGTAACATCATACTCAAAACCCACTTAGAGTCCCGAACACTTAGTTCAACATTTTGGAGTTATGTGTCCATCCATATGCGCAAGTATAATGCTTAAACAAGTTTTCAACCAACATTTGCATTTTTAAATGAAGACATTTCCAAAATGCACAAACATACCAAAAAGGTCATAAAGAAAGCAAAGGTACTTGTTATATAAGTTTATACCAAAATATTTAACAAAGATCGTGATAGGAACATGTACTCAACATTCACTCACCTCAAGTGTTTGTTATGCTTCATTACTCCTTCCGACCACAAAAGACTTCTTAATTACCACCTAAAGAATACCATTAACGGATTACAAACTACCGAAATATCCTTACAAAGTTGGTTAACTAAATTTATGGTTTAAATACTAATTTCAAGGTTATATGAAAAATGTGAAAGGAGATAGAGGTCAAACGGACAAGCCAAACTTGAGTTATGATTAACATTTTTATGAAACAAACATTGCTCAAACCCGACCGAGCTCATTTACACTAGCCTTGGGTCTGCCCAGGTTCAACCCATTATGCACAAATGGTGATTTTTACTCATTTGGCTATCGTACTTTAGTCCTTATGCATCTAAACATTTCATAACTCTTAGAAATGACTCTAATGGATGTAATAAGACTAAGACACTTATTTGATACCATAGTACATCTCATTTACATAATGACTTAATGACTAAACTTATATGTACTTTATTGCTTATTACATCCCATTGTACTTTAGTCCTTTTCTAGGTCAATTTCGGGGTTTTTGGTTCGATTTTGGTTTTTTTGTTTCGATTTCGAGTTTTTAGTTAATAAATATGTGATTAACACCAAAATTATATATTAAGATTTACTAAAATGATACACTAAAAATTAATAAAAGAAAGGAGGAAAGAAGATTGGTAATATGTGATTAACAAATGTATAACTAACACAAAAATGATATGTATACAAACTTTGGCTTTGTTTTTTTAGACGAGTATCGGATGAGTCAAAACAACCATTACCTATCTTTTCTTTGTTCTTGGATCTAACCACCATTACCTGGCTTTCAATAATATGATTCAAGTTTCTTATAAAACCATGGCTCACATAATGCACAATCTTCAAAACAAAAGCACGATCCGTATATAGAGATAATTCTTCTAAATACATTGTTGCTCCCAATGATATACCTAGAAATCGAAAGATTCGATCATAAAATTTACAGAGGAAAACGTGAAGGAGAATTACCACACGACACTTCCTAATAATTACAAAAAAACAATATTGATGTTAAAGTTGAAAACACAAAGTTGGAGCTTGATGTTAACGAGAACACAAAGAAAGATACACAAGATTAATCGGACAACGTGCTATGCCTAGCCCTAACCCTAGCATTGACGAGAATAACTCCAAATCAGGAAGAGAGAATTATACATGATATTGATGCATCGCCAACGATTAACACAAATGAATATAGAAGAACTATGAGCATGAATATGAAGTGCCCGCGGTTCCACCAACAACTTCACCTCAACCTAAAACTCAAAAGAATAATTGAAGATTCGGGTGGTTGTGTTAACCATCTGCATGTGCTTTGACATCTACCCGATCTCTCGATGTGACCCATGATACCAAGCAAAAAGTCTGACAAACAATCAATGTCCTCTTGTCTCTTCATTTCACATAATTTTAGCCTTTGAATTTATGAAATTGCTGAAAGGTCAGATGGATGTCCTCATAAAATCCATCATAATCATCCTAAACATAAATACACCATTATACTTTTTATTGGTGATGAAATGTTAAAATTAGAATATTGTTGTCTTGGAATATTGGTGTGTTGAATGAAGATTTAGTATATTGGCAATAAAATGTTACATATTCTTGATGGCTTCTTTGGGTGAGTTAATTATAACTACCAATGGAACATCAATCAATGGATGGTTAGACCATTTGATATACTCCACAAAGTGTTTATCGCCACATAGTTTCACTACATTCTTATTCACCTAAAAAAAACAACATTCCACATCACCGCTTTTATATAAATAAAATCTAACACAGAGAAATAAGAAAAAGAGAGAGCTTGTGAAGCTCCATGGAGCAATACATTTCACATTACCGGTACAAGGTTCTTACTCTTGTTGGGGATGATGTTCAACGTTGTCAAGTACGTCTCACTTATCATACATATTGTATAGACTTATGGTCTTTGGTGGATCCACAATAGATCTCGGGACATCCCACGATGCCCCTAAAAAAATTACACTGTAATTTTTTTTAGAAAAATTCCGTTGTATATATACATAATATTAATATGTTTAGCGAGATAATAACATAAGTTGTGGTTGGTTTAGATAGTTAAGACATTAGGAGGTGTTTTTGAAGGTTGCAAGTTCAAATCTTTTTTTCAAACATTTTTTTTTTAATTTTCTCGGCTCATTTTATATAGATTTATATGGATTATACCTATTATATCATGATGTTGTGAAAATTAAACACAAGTGCTTAGTTGTCCACATGATAAAGTGTGAACTTTTAATTTTGAGGTCCCTATTTTGAATCTTACCCTTACATGGGTGTAATTTATTTGTTTATCAGTTTTTCACCTTGTTTTTTAAAATTCTAAAATTGTCTAGCTCCTATACATTTGTTATATGAACCAAACCATATGGACCATTTTTGTAATTAACTCTTATCCTTTATTATGTTACTACATTTTTAAATATTAAATAGTAGGGTCATGACTTTTACAAGTGAATCAGATAACGTTTTTAATTACAAATTAAATAATGTAACTATAGGTCAAAAGCTCTGACAACAACGAACTCAGGCATGAAATTCTGGTTTGATGGACCCATATCATTTGGTACACATACTCGATTCTAAGATTAAGATTTTGCACATATGCTACCATACACTATATGTTCCATAAAACAAGAGGGAATTAGAAAAATTATTTCATGCTGCTGATTGACCTTCATTATTCCTTTTAGTTGTTACTCAGATTACGATTTTAGTTGCAGATGCTTTTCCGTCTTTCTTCTCGCCAATTCCAGCTGCATGCACAACAAACAAACAGTAAGACCAAAACACACACACACACACACACAACATCCCATATGGAATTTGATGCATTCGTTTATGATTATATGTAGGTAATCAGGATGTTTTTTAATCTGGATATGGAGAATTTGCAAATTTTAAACAATCTATTTCTCCTTTTCCATTAACATGGTTCACTTTTATAGTCAAAGTTTGCAATTTTGCAAGGTGGGTGGAAGGGCATTTATGTCTTTTGTAAGCTTTCTAGGGATAATTTTATGATGGGGATAAGGGCATTCACGTCATCTCTACATGAGGAGAGATTGAAAACGAGTCCATGTTGCTTTGTCCCATTAACATCAATTAGTTTCAATCCAATACATGTGTCAAACGCAGTCCTTCCTACATATACAAATAAAATGTGTTTGCTTTCATAGCAAACTGAAAGGATTGGAATATGTGGAAAATTTGGAATCTTCTGAAATGTGGATAACTAGGCTTCGAATTAAGATCGAACAAGAATGCATTTAGGATATGAATCAAAAGCACAAATCAAAACAATATACTAATATAACGATCATTGGCAACAAGAAAACTATACAAATGAGATACGAGCAATTCAATGAACTGACCAGATTGGGGGAGTGTGGGGACTTCGCCATAAATCGACTTGAGTTTTGAGAGTGGAACAATCGGTTTTTTATCAGCCTCAGCCTCGGTATAGAGCTTTTGCTTCCATTCCCAAATGGTTTGTCGCATTGATTTGTTGGATTTCACAAGCGAATCCCTTTGAGATTCTAGGGCTTCGATCTGTCTTTGTTGGTTCAATGATCTAACTGCCAATCCTCCGAACGCACCCACAAGGAATATGTTGATTACTGTGTTGTTGCTCGCTGCTCTGTTCGCAAATTCCATAGCCTTCGTAGCCAATTCCATCTCTCTACAACACACAAACACAGAAAATTGAACTCTACAACAGATATCCAATTAATTTCCAATGTACTTACACTCATTATTTTTAATTAAAAAATATGTATTGTATTAAAAAATTATAATTATAGTACATTAATGCTTTCAATTACATCACATCTCCTTGCATTTACATAACATTCACAGATTCAAGTAACAAAGAGCAAAGTCAAAAGAAGCAATCACAAATTCAGTAGCAAAGTCAAGAAGCAATCACAAATTCAGTAAAGAAGTCGTCGATCAGCAAGAAGAGGAGGGAGAGGGAAGACTCAAGAACCTTAAAAGGAATAAGCTGCTTACCTACTTAGCTCTTCGTGGCTTAATTTGATGGTGGGAGTCGATCGATCGATCAGCAAGAACAGGAGGGAGAGGGAAGTCGCATACTCGCACGCAAGAAAAAAAGACGTTGAAACTTGAAACTCGGTAGTTCCGAGTTTCGATTAGGTTAGATCGGGAAAGAATGTCCATATATCGGGCTAATAATAGTGGGCTGGCCCAAAAGAAAAATGTAAAAGTCAAACCCAGACACTCGCGTGCTCTGAGCCTCGGACTTTCTTTTCATCTGAAGAATATTCAGAATAAAATAAGCTGAAGAAAACTTGAAATCACAAACCGAAAGAATCAATCAGCCATGGAAGAATGCAATGAATCGGAGCAGGTTTCTGATCATTTTATATGCGCCGTTTGCTTGTAATATTCCCAAACTTCGATATAACTTTGCTGTTATTCAATTTCGCACAATTAAATTTGATTTTTCTGCTTAATTTTAGGGTTTTGAATTAAATTTGTTGTTTCTCTAGTGGCTCAATTACGATTCGTATTTATATTCATGTATGAAGTAGGAATCGAGTAAGATTCGACGTTAATTTCTATAGTTCTATTGGTTTCTACTAAAATTTAGACTTTTTGTTATTTTTCTTATAAGATGTAGTCCTTCTAAATTCGAGATTATAAACAGCATGAATTTGAAGCTTTGTATAACACTGTTTCTGCGCTAACAATTTTGATTATTATAAGGTATAAGTTTCATATTGTAGTGATGTGTACTAATATGAATTTGAAGGTTGGTATATCATTTTCTGGGCTTATAGTTTGATGATTATAAGCTACTATGTTCTATATACTTGCTATTTCTGTTAATTTTTCGCAAGCTTTTGTTTTCTTCACTAATGTTGCTTTTTTGTTTCAGAGACATTCTGTACAAACCCATTGTTTTAGGTAGGAAATGCTTGAGAAAACTGGATTATGCTACTAGTGTTAATTTTGGTATTATGTTACTAAATTACTACTTGCATTGTTCTTGATATTTTTGTAGTTTGTGGCCATGTCACCTGCTTCTGGTGTTGCCACCGCTCCATGGATATGAGAGGTCAATCTCATTGTCCATTATGTAGGCACCCATATCGTCATTTTCCAGCCATCTGTCAGATGCTAGACATCTTTCTCAAGAAGATGTATCCGATTTCTTATGATAGAAGGAAAACACAAACACTTGGTAATTTCTACATTACTCTCCACAACTGATTTATGCATTTATATTAGATAACACATAGAAACTATGCCTTTAGTGACTTTTTTTTTATGGAGTTTTGACCTAATTTTGTATGTTTCCATGGTATAGAGGATGAACGACAAGGCTCATTAGGGTTTGCAACAGATATAGACTCTGCTGTTACTGGTGAAGAATTAGATCAGCCTTCCAAATCCAGTTCTGAAGATAATTTGTTGATAAGTCCTTCTACTGAAGAAAAGAAATCTGTTGATGGATGTTCTGCTGGAAACTGTAAGCAAGTAACAGTTGCTGATATGCTTTGTTCTGAATGCAAGCAGCTGTTATTTCGACCTGTTGCTCTTAATTGTGGTCATGGTATGCTTACTCTTTCTTTTTCTATTATCTTTTATGTATAGTTTCTTTTTCGTGTTTTCTCGTTCAAAATGTGAAAATTATTATTTACTTTTTTTTTTTTTTTTTTTTCCTTCTGAATTTGATGTTTAGTTTACTGTGAGGCCTGCATCAGTGTCCCAGAGGATAAAGTAATTAAATGTCAAGTTTGTGAATGTAAGCATCCGAGTGGATTTCCAAAAGTCTCCAAGGAGCTTGATTATTTCCTAGAGGAACATTTTTCTTCAGAGTATGCACATAGAAAAAGCAGTATGCAGCTCCACAAAGAGCAAACTCAAAATGGAAATTCATTGACAAGTGAGTTTTGATGATTTTATAAATATAGCTACACATGTCTCATATGTTGCCATTATATATTTAGTTTCTGTATGTCTTTGAACTTTCAAAATTAGGTTCATCAGCAGCCGATGCTGAAGCTTCCAAGTTTCCATATCCAACAGAAGAGAATTTCCTTCAATGGTGGACTGCTCATGGCTCAAAATTTCATCCTGGGGTTGGTTGTGACAGGTGTGGGGTAAGTTCCCTTTTCCTTTTCTGCTTTTGTAGCATTTCTATATTGTTTAACATGTGTTTATTGAAATTTTCATTTGTTGACACACAGATGTGTCCAATAATTGGGGAAAGATATCGATGTAAAGACTGCAAGGAAAAAAGTGGTTATGATCTGTGTGGAGATTGCCACAAAACAGGCTCAAAGCTTCCAGGCAGGTTCAACCAGAAGCATACCCCTGAACACCAGCTTGAGTTAGTTAAACCAGCCATCAACCGAGATGTCATATACAGATTGTTAAGTGGACAGCTGGCAGTTGTTTCTGCTGCTTCTCGGAATCGCTCAAACCCACCTCTTAATCAAGCCTTAGAATCTGCATCTTCTTCTCTTGATGATAATAATAATAATGTTGATGATGATGATGATGATGATGGGTCAAGAGAAGGTCAGAGTCACAATGAAACACCTTTATGAAAAGTGAGTATGCTCAACTCTTCATAACTACTTTGGGAAATGGCAACCTACTTTACTCTTGTTACCCATATGGGCAATCTACTTTATGTTTTTCTTACTCATAATAGCAGTGTACTTACGTTTTGCTAGCAATGTGGGTAATGTACTTTGTTTCTTACATATTGTTGTTAACACTTAACAATAAAGAAATGTAAGTAGATTGCTATTATAGGTAAGGAAGTGTAAAGGTTGCTATTTTTCCACCCATAATAGCAATGTTACTTATATTTTCTCACCAATAATAGCAAAATACTTACATTTCATTACCAATATCGGTAATGTACTTTGTTCTTTGCGTATTGCTATTAACGGTAGAGAAGTATAAGTATGTTGCTGTTATGGGTAAGGAATTGTAAGTAGGTTGCTATTTATGCGTAAAGAAATGTATATATGTTTGCTATTATGGGGTACATATTTTTATTATTGGTAAAAAAAGTGAAAGTACATTACCCATATTGGTAACAGGAGTGAAGTACGCTGCTATTTCTTGCAGTTTGTTGTATACTTGAACTTCGATTGCAACTAAACTAGTCGTTGTCTTGCCACACCATAACCACATTCTTTGGTGTTTAAATGAAAATTGTTACCTTGGATTTTTGTAATTATTCGGATATAGAATCGTTTGTGCATTACTACAAACATTCTGAAAATTAGGTAGTGTTTGGTATGATGGGATTGGAACTTTTTTTTTTTTTTTTTTTTTTTTTTTGTATGATAAAATACTAAAGGAATATCAATGGATTGGATTCCTTAGCAAGAGAACAACTTTTTTTTTCATCCCAACATGGATGGTTAACCCAACCGAAATTGTAATTTGGAAGATTAATCAAACCTATCTGCTGGTTAATTTCTTGAAACTAAATTTAAACCGAAAAACTGGTTAACAAGTTTTTTATTAAATTAAAACTTTTTAAACAAAAAAAGAAAATCATATCTAAGGGGTTGTTTGATATAAAATCGTGTCGTGTTTGGGTTAGTGGGTCAAAATACACTAACTTGAACACGATCCATTTAACTATACAGGTTACGAGTTGGTGGGTTTGGAACATAAACTCATATACAACCCGTCAGCCCATTTATTTATACAGGTTCATAGGTTGGGGGTCACGAGTTGGCGGGTCAAAATACACCAATTTGAACACGACCCATTTAACTATACAGTTCATAGGTTGGTGGGTTTGGAACATAAACTCATATACAACCCGTCAACCAATTTATTTATACAAGTTCACATGTTGGGGGTTTGTGGGTCAAATTTTGGTTCGTGGGTCAGATTCCATAAATAAAATAGATAATTAAACATTGAATAAATTCTAGATGCAAATGAAAATTAGTAACATTCATGAAAACATGTTCAAATTAAAACATTAATACAAACATAGATAAATTACAAATATAGATACAAACATTAATCCTACATTCCTATGAATAATACTTAATATATTTAAAAAATATATAATTTTTTTTCTTAAAATTCTAAACAGGTTGGCGGGTCAACCCGTATCTTTTTAACAAACTCATATATGACTTGTTTAATAAATAAGTTGGCGAGTTGAAAAACTCAATCCAAACCCTTTTATTTTGTGTCTTGTCGAGATTTGTCAGGCCTAGTTTGATAGTTCATGGGTATGTTCGGCATATAGTTTTTCGGAGCTTTTAGCTTTTAAGAAAAAACTTGAAATAAAAAAAATTCCTTCGGGCAACAAAAGTTTGTAGCTTTTTGGTTAAACAAAAAACTTTAAATCTAAAAGTTATTTCAATTAGCGTTTAACAAAAGATTCTTTTAGATTTTAAAATTGACTAAAATAATCTTTAAAATAAATAAAGCATAATAATACTTTTAGTAATTAAATTATATTATTAAATATAAATATATTAAAACAATTATGAATTCTTTATTGGAAACAATCATATACGATAGTTTCAACTCGAGAAAAAAAAATCCACTAAATTTTTTATTTTACGTACATAATGTAACGCTCGTAGATTAAGGCTAGTCAATTTAAAGACGTTAAGCGTCAAAAATGACTTTTTGATAGAAGATTATTTAGGATGAATAATCTTAACTAAGTTGTAGTATATGTTACAAGGATTCCATACATATAAAGAACGCCGAAATCCAAGTTATAACGAAGAAGTTATGACCTGTCGAAGTTTTGCGACAGAATCGGCACGACACTGAATGACGTAAAAAGTGAATTTACGTTGGAGCGATTTTTAGCCTTAGTGATCTAAACGAAAGTCGTAGTGTTCGTTTAAACCGAGAGCGTGCATAAAAAGAACACCCAAATCTGACTTCGCATGAAGAAGTTATGATTTTCCGAAGTTTCAGCTTAACGATATGCAGCCCGAATACTCGATTTGAGATCGAGTGATTTCTAGCCAAAACAATCTAAACGAGAGTCGAAAATCTCGTTAATAGTAGTGCAACGGTAAAATGACAGACACAAACGGAGTTCAGATGAAGGAGTTATGAATTTCGAACGCAGTTTTCCTGTCCCAGCTTACTAAAAATGATATATTAACAATATATTAAAAATAGAGTCAAAATTAGCCGACAAAGTCTAAACGATAGCTGTAGATCATAATCTCACCTACGCGCCGATATAAAGAACGTCGAAAACGGAGTTCGTATGCGAAAGTTATAAATTTCTGAAGTTCGGGACGCGAAACCCCAAGACTGTCAGAGACCACGACGTGAAATCAGTGGTCACGACGTGACATGTCTTCTGATGCCTCTTGGAGTCTACCAGACCCAACTTGCGATGACGTATGCAGTGACGATCAAGCCCACGGCGTGAAAGTACTGTTCACGACGTGGAAAATGAGAATTTGCCCTATAAATAGAAATCAAGGGCCAGCCGATTATGGTTGCTCCATCTCTTCTCTCCCACTCCCGATACACTCTCTAAGCCCTATTTTAACCCCCCGAAGCCCCGGTATCAACCTCGAGACCCAAAGCAAGTCCAGAAGCCCGAAGATCCCGAGAAGAAAAGAGTTTACGAGCCGAAGCTCTGCCCGCGAGAAGTCCGGTGTGTGAAGATATCCGGTTTCACCGAAGAATACTACCATTGCAAGCCGTAGTGTTGTCCGATCATCTTATGATCAAGTGAGTGTATAGTTACTTTCTTCTAACACATAAGTATGAAGTATTTGCTATGAAATATGTGTTATATGTTTATATATTGCTGTTTATTTGAGATGTTGGTGGAATGGATGAACTATATAGGTTTTAATGAGTTAAACTGTATATGTATTTTGTAACTACAAATATGTTGGGTAGGACATGGGTAGATGAGATCCGTGAGTATGGATCAGATCAAGAGGTTAGTTTTAGATTCGTGAGTAGGGATCAGATCAAGAGGTTAGTTTAGATCCGTGAGTAGGGATCAGATCAAGAGGCTAGTTTTAGATCCGTGAGTATGGATTAGACCAAGAGGTTAGTTTTAGATCCGAGATTATGGATTAGGTAAAAAGATAAAAAAAAAAACTTGTTATTAGTCTGGGAGTATGGATTAAGACTAAGTTAATTGTCCCTAGTCCGGGAGTATGGATTGGGCACAGTTATTGATCCGGGAGTATGGATCAGATCAGGATTAAGGTATAGTTAATTGTTTCTATTCTGGGAGTATGGATTGAGTACAATTATTGATCCGAGAGTATGGATCAGATCAGGAGGTTAGTTTTAGATCCGTGAGTATGGATCAGGGGAAAAAGTTAGTTTTAGATCCGTGAGTATGGATCAGGTGAAAAAGTTAGTTTTAGATCCGTGAGTATGGATCGGGTGAAGAGGATAGTTTTAGATCCGAGAGTAGGGATCAGGTAAAGAGGAAAATTTTAGGTACGAGAGTTTAGATCGTGTCGTTGTGAGGATTGATGGGGTGGGATAAGAGTTTCCTTTATATGGTGAAATTGTACAAGTTTGAATGTTTTGTATATATAAATATATGATATAACATATTGGGATGAAAACCTTATATGCTCACCAGGCTCCCAAGTCTGACCCACTCAGTTTTCTTTGTATCACAGATATCAATACGAAGACATTTCACTGAGAGATTAAAGGAGATGTAAATCACTAGTGTAAATAAATGTATGTTCTGTTTATGCTTATGTGTCTGTATCGGAACATGACATCCCGATATTTTGTTATATAATGAAAATACATTTCTTTAAGAAATGCGTTGATAAATTCTTATCATATTTGTTTTGGGAATAAATTCCACAACCGTTTTCTTTTGAAATATTACTATGATTTTTAAAAACAAAGCATAAACAAATCGGTCTTTTCTGGCCGTGAAATTGGGGATGTCATACATAAAACCATTCATATATCATATATGGGGGTGTCTAGATAACATGTATTTTATATGGATTCATTTGTTTCTTTTGATTCTTGCTCGAGCCGGATGATGAAAAATTATCAAGTCCGGTTTCTCTGGAGGATGGATCTATAAGAATTCGCCTATCCCAATAACAAAAAAAACCTGACTTGAATGATCTTGTATTAAGATCGAAATTGGCTAATATGGGTCATAATTATTACTGGGAGACTGCATGGCCCAATGATCTTTTATATATTTTTCGGTAGTAATTCTAGATACTATTGCATGTACCGTAGGCTTAACGGTTGTAGAACCATCAATGATCGGTGAACCGGCAGATCCATTTGCAGCTCCTTTGGAAATATTACCCGAATGGTATTTCTTTCCCGTATTTCAAATACTTCGTACAGTACCCAAATAGAGTTATATATATATATATATATATATATATATATATATATATATATATATATATATATATATATATATATATATATATATATATATAAGTGGTGTACCCGCGCAAAACGGCGACGGCGAATAATTTAGTTTCGGAAATTACTTCCATCTAGAAACATGTACATTTCTAGGAACACTCATGTTGTTATTGGTCAGTTTTGCAACAAATGTTGTTATTGGTCGGTTTTGCGACAACGAATAGTACCAAAGCGATGCGACAACAACAATCTACTTCTTTCGGATATTAGTTCCCTCTCGTCAAAAGCTAAATAGTATTTCATTGAATAATTTTCTGTCGAAAAATAATCTATCTTAGTATATCGTTTTTTATTTGTGATTATTTTCTTTTTGACAGTTGTCAAATTATTTATTTTAGTGAATCGTTTTCTTTACTGATTAATTTTATACGAAAACATTTTATATTCATGATATACAATGTTTAAGGTGAAACTACTATTCGATTAAATTCTTCGGAGGGGTGGTGCAAATATAACTATGTCTTTTTGATTTTCTATTGGGACGGGTGTTCTTGATTTTAGGTGTGTTTTCATCAGTTGTTGAAACTGATAGCATGACTTTGTTTTTTTTTCCAATGGGAAGGGGTATGGTAAACCATATGTTTATATTTTGTTTAAGATTCAATTTTGTATCGTACAAAAAATGAATTTCAAAACAGCCAAAGAGAATTAATGAACATGATTCAGTTTTTGCCAAAAATCAAAATCTAGCGAATACGAACCAAAATGAATTCAAATTCGTCTAGACCAAACCGAAAACTGAATGCGTAATTATTTTGTAATGAAATTCATCTAAATTTTAAGTGACCAAAATTCAAGCCAAAAATCAAAGTTATAATTCGGTTTGGTCTTGGACCAAACCAAAAATCGAATTTGAATGTGGTTTGATCTGAAACCAATTTCGGTTCGATATGGTTTTCGGGTTATTCGGCTCCAAACCAAATAATTTTTACCCATAGAAAACAACACATAACATTCAAACATTGTTTTGGTCAGTTTTGCGTTTGTTGGATGAGTACATAAACGATGCCATTTTCTCAAAGCGAAAAATGTTATAGAATTAGTTTGTTTATATATTACAAAATTCCTTTCAAAACAAAACATTATATTTTTGAAATACATCCGATTATATTGCTATATTACTGTGGCTGTAGATATTTAAATTTCAACAACCTCCGGCAAATTTACATTGCATATGAATTAAGTTCATGTATTATAATAAATCATTTTCTTTTTAACTTGAGTTACTTGTTTGTAATCTACAATCTTTTTGCAAACTTACCCAAATCTTATGCTTGCCTATCTATGTAAGGCCTACTACAATTGCATTAGCATTAGGATTCTTTAGAAGCTTCTTGAAGACAATTAGTAAATTTAACAATGTTTTTAGACATATTAACAACCATTATAAATCCAGTTAAGTTGAATATTATGAAAGAAATAATAAGGAAATTGAAAAATATCTATGTTTTGGTTTTAGGAGATAGACAAAACTATTGCCAAACATTGAAATCGATTTTATAATAAAATGACTACTTGAAAAAAAAATATAATTCAGAGTGGAAAGAATCTTAGCGAAAGGAAGCCTATTTAGCATTTAAAATCCTCTAGATTCGTATTGTGTATTGTTTCATTCGATTCCATGAATGTTTGTGCTAACAGACACCAAAAGTGCTTAAATTCTGGTACATGCATGAATTTGTCAAGTGTTTAAAGCAATCAATTTCTAAAAGACACCCATCTTATAAAAAATAAAGGAAAAGGTTATAGAATACTGAGAAGGAGAGCTAAGAATTAGAGAGATAGGAAGTAAGCATGTTACTCGATTTCCATGTACCAAGTTTGAAGAAATCAAGTAACTGCCTAGTCTTTACAATTGCCTTTCATCATATCATTATGTTACTTTATTTATTTGTATCCTAGAAAACACAACCAAAAAATGGAAGTTGTCAGAGATAAAGAAAACAAAAACCAAGTAGCAGACCCGATATAAGGGATATGGGGATTCAAATTTCAAATGTTGAATATACAGATTCGTATATAATTGAATATTTGTGTAGGTTTGTGATATGATTCAGTTCATAGAATTGTTATGGAAAATGTAACCGCCGCCATTATGTTCTTTTGGATCACTTGAAACGTTTCCCTTAAATGTAGTTTTCTTCACTGCCTGAAATCGTAAAAAAATATCAAAAAACAACACAAAACCCTAATCATTAACAAGGTCGATATATAAAATAAGTACTCTAAACCAAACGTCAATAACATAAATAAAAAATCATGGGGGCATGTAGATGGGAATGGTATTTTGAAAGGAGTGATTATTTATGGAATCATATTTAAAAAAAAGTCAATTTCCACAAATATTGGTATTTAAACAAGGAGAATAGAGGAAAGGAAGAGACATATTTATGGAATTCACGTTTATATAGGGAATTTTTATTTCAAATAAATATTTATTTCCTTTTAGAAACTCATGCATTTAACCATTTCCGTTTACAAACGTGTGCATTTGACCATTGTACACGATGTTTATTATTTTGTACCTCTTAAGATTCAAGAAATGTTGAATATGCTTTATATAATGGTTAAGATGTGTGTGTGTGTGTGTGTATATATATATATATATATATATATATATATATATATATATATATATATATAGAGAGAGAGAGAGAGAGAGTAATGATCATTTGAGAACTAAAAGTTTCCCGAGAACCCGAGAACTAAACAATGACCGTTAGATTAAAATAATAAAGGGTTAGGATGCTTTGTGACATTTTTGTAAATACCTGAAAATAAAAATGGACGGGGTCATCTTATTAAAATAAATCAAGGGCATTTAGGGAAACTGTAATTGATACCCCATTATCAGATTAATCACGTTGACTCTCTCCCTACATCTCCCCTCTCTCTCTCTCTCTCTCTCTCTCTCTCTCTTCATCTCGTCCCTCTCCCTACACCTTCTTCACGTCAACTTCATCGTTGATCGTTTGATGAAATCCAATGCCACCATCTGAAAGCCATGGCAGCCTCTGGTAATCGTCACCATATCGATTAATTGCCTTCTTCATCGTCTCTCCCCCACTTCTCTTTCTCCCTCACACACACAAACACACACACGCACATACACACGTCTTTACGCCTTTGCGACGATGATTCCTTTGATCAGGATAACATTGATGAGAGATTGAAAGAGAACAAGACGATGAGAAATCTATCTCCTCCTATCGTCGCCTAACCTCTTCCTGTTTCAGTCAATTGCAAAAATTAGGGTTTGCAATTGTTTTCTGCTCCACAATTTCAATTTCGTGTTAAGATTCGAAATCAATAGACGAGACTAGCAACACGACCATCACAAGTTAGAAATCGACACACGATTTGGCGATGGAAGGGAAAAAAACATTTGGAAGATACGATAGATTCGAGATTTCAGATATTATCTTCAATAAAATCAATGAAGCTCGACTTCGATACAAAGCATCTGTTGCAACTCTTTGTTTTGTTCTCAGTGCTATTCTAAATTCTAAGGTAATGTTTCCAATTTTTCAATAAGATCGTAATTTTCTCTTCATTTTCAAGTATCTGATCCATTAGTAATCTGATTAACAAACTGTTTACAAACCTTGTGAAAACTATAAATCAAGGATGCTTATGTGTTTGCTTTTGCTATGTTTAAGGGTTGCAAAACATGATATGAATAATGATTTTATGATATTTCATTTTCAATTTTTCATCTGCAAATGAAGGTCAACGTTTATGACATTGATACAATGTTAACTGATGAAATAGATGTTGATTAGTTGGAAGAGAGTGTCTCAGGAGAACTTATACAGCTCTATTATTTTCTGCAATTTTGCTAGACATTTTATGTTTCATCTTTGCCAGTCAAGAAATTTGGTTAGCATTCTCACTTATAATCCTTCATTTGTATATTTTTTTTCATGTTTAACATATTTTTTAGACTTTTATCTTCATGAGAGTTTGTTATCAATCTACCAAAAAATACTTTCTATGTAGGATCTTGATGAAGGCTGCAATGGCATTGATGACAAAAAGGCTTCCTTACTAATGATGAACTTCACTATTGAGGAAGTCAAGTGTAAAGCCCCTTTTATTTACTAAATCAATAAATAAAATAATGAGCGAATAGTAGCCCCTAAAATCGATAATTATATAGCAAGGTGTTGATCTCGAGGAGCTAATCGTTATAATTTTAGAGATTTGGGGGTTAAAATGTAAGTTTCGAATTTATTTTGTAAGTAATTGAGAAGGCAGGGACCGCTTGTTATATTATTGGGATTTATTATGAAAATATTTATGAAAACAGGGGCTTCGTGGTAATTATTTGGATTTAATTTAAAAGGAAATGAGGTGGAAGGGCTGATTATGGCCTAATTAAGATATATGGGACTGTTTTGTAACTTTCGGACTTAATGTGTAAAGGAATTTAAGGGGCAGGGTTCAAATGGTAATTTATGGGGTTGCTTTGAAAGAATAAGGGTAGGGAGGGGCTGTTATGGTCCTTATGGCAAACTAAGTAAATGGAGGCGGGTATTTAGGGTCCCGTAACCCTAACCCTAGCGCAAACAATGGCAACCGCCATCTTCTTCTTCACTCCATGTTACCGTTGCAGCCTCCATCGCTCTCCTTCTTCACCACCGACGATGCTACCGTTGTAGTTACCGGAGCGAGCCACTGAGACCGTCGTTGCTTCGTTGAGAACCGCCGCCATAATCTCCTCTGCCACCTCCGGTGAAGTCATGAACGGATAGAGAAGCCCCACCAAGAATGAAGGCGGAGCTGTGACCGGCGGACGCGAGTCGTGTGCAGTTGGGATGCTCTCGGTGAGAATATCTCTCATCTCCTTCTTCCATTTTCTAGCTGTTGGGGCCTTAACCGTCGTTGGTCACCAATCAGTGGCGTTTTAGCGATATCCTGCCACCTTGTGGGTGGCTAAATGCGTATCTGTTGCCTTAAAGGTCCGTTTAGGGAGCTAATCGGGCTGTATGTGCGTTACTTGCTCGCAGGAATCAGGAGAACCGCTGCCACCACCGTGAGGTGGTGGCTATCGCTGCAAAATTCGCCGCCTGCCGCCACTCCTTCCATTTTCCGGCGTCGCTGCCATCGTGAACAGCTGTTGTTGCCACCGTGAGCCACCAGATGGGTGGCTGGAGTTGTGTGTGAGCTTTGGTATTTCATTGTAAATTGTAAAAGAAAATGGAATAATGAGAAAGAAACCATAACCACCACCGTGAGGTGGTGGCTGCCGCCACCGGCCGCCGTGTCGGGTGGCGGTGTGCCTCGTTGATGTTGTGTTTTGGTTTGGATGTTTGGACAAGGGACTAAAACCCTAATGGGCTCAAAGGAGCTCTAATGGGCCCAATGAAGCTTAATGGACTCTAATAGACCCAATAAAACCCTAATGGGCTCAATGTTATTTTAGTGGGCTTGGTAGGCCCAATAAAGCCCTAAATAACCTAAAAGTCCAACAAAGTAATAATGGGCTAGTATTTGTGTTGGAAAAACCCTAATGCCAATAAATCTTAATTTGGGGAAATTAAGCATGTCACACACAAGAATTATTTAATAATTTGAGATATTAAATAATAAACTTTGGCAAAGATTAATCTAAGCGATAATGGACTTAATGGACTAAGTCCTTAATGGGTTAAGTAGGAAACTTAACCCTAATCATCATTTTATGTGAAACCCGAATTTCACTAAGGTTTATTGTTGGGCCTTTCTTTTGGGCCTTGATGATTTGGGTTATTAAATGGACTATCTAAGATCAAGCAAATGGTCTAGAGTAATTTAATGGGCCTAGGGTAAGGCCCATGTAAGGGGCTTGGGCCCAATTTGGAAAATTGGGCCATAGATGGGCCAAGGTTTGGGCCTTAATGATTATATGATGTTGGGCCTTAGAATGAGATCATGTATAGGCCTAGGCCCAATTTGGAAAATTGGGCCATGTGTTGGGCTTTGATTCCTAGTCGACTTTGGGCCTATGGATTGGGCCTTGGGCCTGAATAAGCCAAGCTAGGGATAATGTAGTAATTACCCAAAGAATGTACTTATGGTTATGTATTGGGACCCAATTATTAATTGGGTGTTATTTTGGTGTTGACAGTTCGGGAATCTGTCAGCCAGCAGCTGGGTTCGAGTCTGCGGGACTTCAGTAAGTGTGGGATTGTGTCTTCGGGACTTCAGCAGTGTGAGGTGAGTTACCTTCCAATAGAGGTGGGTCTACGGCCACAATGTCGGCCCACCAGTAGGATTGTATGATAGATGTTTGTCTCTGTGATATTCCTCTAGGTTTGCTACTACATGTAATATGTTATTGTGCTGGTATGATATGATGCTATGTGCTAGTGACAATAGGGGGATAGTCCCCCAGAACACCGGTCGATAGGGACGAAAGGGCAGATATGCCCAGCCATGCTAGATAGTTTGAGATATATGTGTTATGTGGTAGTGGTAGGGGTGAAATAGTCCCCAGTATCCGGTCGAGAGGACCGAAGGGGAGACCAGCACCCAGATATGCTAGTCAGTATCCGGTCGAGAGGACCGAAGGGGAGGCAAGCTCCCAGATATACTGGTTAATATCCGGTCGAGATGACCGAAGGGGAGACCAGCACCCAGATATGCTAGTCAGTGTCCGGTCGAGAGGACCGAAGGGGAGGCAAGCTCCCAGATATACTGGTCAGTATCCGGTCGAGAGGACCGAAGGGGTAGGTCGGGCACCCAGATATGCCTGACAATATATGTATGTTATGTGTTTGTATGGTATGCGGTATGATGGGGGAACTCACTAAACTTCGTGCTTACGGTTTTCAGTTTTGGTTTCAGGTACTTCGTGTTTAAAGGAAAGGAGCCGACTTGATCGCAGTGCATCACAATATGGTTTTCCGCACATGAGATCTTGGGGATTACACTCTGATATTATTTTATGATAACACGTTTGATTATTTATACTTTGGTTTTGACATGACATGATATTATGGATGTTTTATTTTCGGAACTTGAATTAACTAAAAAAAATAAAAATAAATTAAAAAATTAAAAAAATGCGTCTCACGGTCTCACAAAATATAGGTGGTCTCAAATGAACCTAACCCCATATATATATATATATATATATATATATATATATATATATATATATATATATATATATATATATATATATATATATATATATAGGGTTATGTTATTTTGTTTTCACTATCTATTATGTGCATGTATGATTGATTCTGGACCAATCCTTTTAGTTATTTTAAGAAAGTAATTAATGCATGTTACATGTTGAAAATATATAATGGATATTAATTACATATTCAGTATTTAATATGCATTAATTACTTTATTAAAATAACTAAAATGATTGGTCCAGAATCAATCATACATGCACAAAATAGATAGTAAAAACATTTAAACCTATATATATATATATATATATATATATATATATATATATATATATATATATATATATATATATATATATATATATATATATATATATATATATATATATATATATATATATATATATATATATATATATATATATATATATATATATATATATATATATATATATATATATGAGTGACACCTATAATTATTCCTATACATCCTATAACCTTTACCAAACTACAAATAGAATTTAATATTGCGTTTATTTAAAACACAATATAATAAATTTTTGACAAAACTTCAAAAATGGTCCCTGTGGTTTTCAAGAATATTAAGTTTAATCCTTAAGTTCAAAAAACCTCACAGATAGTCCCTATGGTCTCAAAACTTTTAACAAATGGTCATTCCGCCTAACTCCGTCAGCTTTCTACCGTTAAGTGAGGGGCATTTTCATCATTTCAATACACAAGGACCATTTATGAGGTTTTGTCTAATTAAAAAAAAAAGAAAAAAAAATTAATTATTTAATTAAAGGGCCCCACTCTCTCTCTCTCTCTCTCTCCCTCTCTCTCTCGTTGTTCACTTATGGCGAAGAAGGAAATCGGTGGAGCCAAGAGGCTGCCAATCGTCACCCTCACAGCCCTTCTCTGCCTTGCATTGGTCGAGTAGCATCACCCTAAACACCCTCTGTTGTTGTTCTGCTCGACCTACGCCTCCCCCTTCTCCCCGCGTTCTATTGCCGGAAAAAGAAAGAAGAATCGGCGAGGAACTACTTGAGCAGCCGCTCACCAGCACTGTTGTCGACGCGACAACCACTAGCTGCCACCGTTCCCTCTTCCTACTTCGATCGATAGAACCACCAGTGACCATTCCTTCCATTTTATCGGCGGCTTTCTAACCCTTCAATCCAACTGCCTCCCTTCCCTTCGATTGGTGGTTGCTAGAGACGAGATAAGGACCACGAAGGGTCGCCAAAGGTGGGTGGTAACCCTTCCTCACTGATTTCGTTCTTCTTCTGCCTTCGTTCCTTTTGCTCCGATCAGATGCAACAAAAAAAGTCGATGGGTTATTAATTGAATCTAGTTTGTTGGTCGTGATAGATGCAACAAAAACGAGTATAACAAAAACGGGGAATGCATTTCCTTTTTGATTTTGGGTTGTAGGTTCTCTGAATGGAAGAGGGAAAATAGAGAAGAAGGGTGCAGTGGGGAAGTAGACGAGAGAGAGAGAGAGAGAGAGAGAGAGAGAGAGAGAGAGAGAGAGAGAGAGAGAGAGAGAGAGAGAGAGAGAGAGAGAGAGAGAGAGAGAGTGGGGCCCTTTAATTAAATAAATATATTTTTTTTCTTTTTTTTTTAAATAGAGAAAACCTCATAAATGGTCCCTGTGTATTGAAATGACGAAAATGCCCCTCACTTAACGATAGAAAGCTGACGGAGTTAGGCGGAATGACCATTTGTTAAAAGTTTTGAAACCACAGGGACTATCTGTGAGATTTTTTAAACTTAGGGATTAAACTTGATATTCCTAAAAACCACAGGACCATTTTTGAAGTTTTGTCTAAATTTTTTGTAAGATTTTATCGTAATCAAAGTGGGTCCTCTAGAAACCAAATGACAAATAGAAGTTTTTCAACAAGTACTTGTGGGGTATTGATTACATAAAACAATCTTTTTAGTATTGATTACATAAAATAATCTTTTTAATTAGAGTAAATTACACGAATGGTCCCTATGGTTTAGTGCAATTTGCGCGTTTGGTCCCTAACTTATTTTTTAACTCGGAAGGTCCCTACTGTTTGTTTTTGTTACGCGCTTGGTCCCTATCTTAACTAAAAAGACTATTTTGTCTTTGATTTTTTAATTTATTTAAATAAACACACCCACAACCCCATCCCTCACCTTACCTTACATACTTCATCAATTTTCTCTATTTAAATAATAGTATTTTTAGGTAAGATATGAACAAACACGTAATAAAAACAAACTGTAGGGACCAAGCGTGTAACAAAATCAAATAATAAGGATCTTTTGAGTTAAAAAAATAAGTTAGGGATCAAACGTGCAAATTGCCCCAAACCATAGGTACCATTTGTGTAATTTACTCTTTTAATTATTATTTTCTTGAACAAAGATTGTATTTTATTAAAAAGACGATCAACTATATCGAGAGTGGTAGATGAATAATTATAGATCTATTTGGTTTTTTAGATATATACGTCTGAACTTGGTAGTATAACATGAATATAACAACTAAATATACATTCATTGGTTTCTAGAAGTTTGTTAAAATAATATGTTTTTTTTCGAAATAACCTAGAGTAAATATTTTATTCAAGTTTTGTTATTTAAGAATTATGGATGTAAAAGCTGATTGTATTATACAAAAAACAAATAACCAATTAAGATAAACATGCTTACATGTTAAGTTCTCTTTCGGCTTTGTAAAATATTTCTCAAATTCAATTACTAAAAATTGATTAGGAAATTCACTTACTAAAAATTGATTAGGTCATTGACAATGGTCGCTTAAGGGCATTCGTAAAGATGATTTGGCAAAGATGTCACACGTGAACGTGAACATCATTTCCGGACCTCTATAGTTATGGTGTGGTGTGGTTAGCGTTACGCTCCAGCACGGAAGAGAACATCAAACGGTATGGTGACCGTTTGATATTTTAACCCATTTTATATTCATTTTCACACTACAAATATCACACATTCTTTGCAAAACTTTCAACACATTCTACACGAAAACAATTAAAAGATGAACAATTTTTCATCTTTATCTTATAATGAAATGTTTTTTCATTTATTTCTCGAAACGAACAATTGCCATTTTGGGTCAACAAGTTCAAAGCTCATATGCAATCAAGAAGACTAGAATCTCCTTCTATTACTTTTTTTTTCTCCTCTCATTTTTTTTGGAGATGATAACTAATTCAAAATTGTCGAGGGCATAAAAGATAACTAAGTATTTTTGCATCTATACTACTGATAACACCTTTTTATTTTATTTTATTTTCACAATGATATCTACACATTCTTTCTTGATTTTTCATTAAATTTATTTGGATATATATATATATATATATATATATATATATATATATATATATATATATATATATATATATATATATATATATATATATATATATATATATATATATATATATATATATATATATATATATAATCAATATCCAATGGAAGAATTGATTTTCGAAGGTTAAATTTTCTCTTTTGTGTTTGTACTAATTTTATATATTCTTGGTTAAAATATCTTTGACTTGTAACATGTGACATTCTTTATTTTTCAAAACAAAAAAACTTTTTCTTTACGTTTTCAAATCATAGTATTTTTGTTTGCGGAAAATCTCGGTATAATAAACATTTTGCGGAAACTGTTTTATTTTATTAAAATATTTTTGAGTAAAGATGTTTCAAAATAAAAAAAACTCTAAGGATGTCTTAATAAATACATAAAATTGCTACAACACAAAGGCTTAATGATCCTAAACACTACTGCATGTTGTCTCTTAATCACTCGGCAAACCTAAACAAGTTCCAACAACTTTAACCTTGTTACCTGTGATGTATATAATATGAGTGAGTCAAGTTGGGAAACCTGGTGAGACACATAAAGTTTTCAATCCCACAATAATATTATGATAATAATTTATAATTATCAAACCTGCAAAACCAACTATTACCAAACAATATAAATGTATCCAATAACTTAGATATCTATAAACATTACACCCGTACATACCCATCCCATCCGATCCTCACAAATCCTAGTCCACGATTATCACGAAGAACCGACTCGCCTGATGAATCGTTTAGAGCAATGGTTTGACTACACAACTAGGGGCTTCCTTGGATGGTATAAGTTATAAAGACATTTGAGCTATCAGAGTATTTGATGAATATGGTATCACATTTCATCTACGTCTGTGGGTTATAAGCCCATACTTGCAACGTAATTCATAAGACCGTCTAGAATGATCAAGTGTTGTTATCTTACTTTGGGAGATAACCAGATATACCGTTATAGTTGCTTGATTTGGACCTACCATTTCTAGTCATGCAAAAAGAATACTTTATTGTACTCCAGTACGTATTTCGTACCATCAACACCTAGTAGTGTCATAGAACAGACTTCTACTCTCCATTCCTATCGCACATACCTTAATATGATGCTACCCAAATCCAAACTTAACTGAACTTAGCATCCTATATAAAACCTTATTTGATTACCATGTAAGAGTATAATGCTTATAATGGGTTTTCATACCATTCCTGTTTATATCATACTATCACAATATAGTATGCGTCTATTCTTTTATCCAACTTAACTGGATCTATATATTCTTTATATGTAATAGTTTTAAACTTAGACAATATTGTAATCCTTGTAATCAACTTCTAGTACTAACTCTGTTTAAACAACACTATCCTAATTTATAGTATATTTTCAACGAGTGTCTGACATTTAATATACACTGATCGTTTTAAGTAATAATACTTATTTTTAAGATTATAATGTAATAATATCATATAAACAATTTAACACAAAATTAACCATATATGGTTCACACAATATATGTTATCAAATATATATTTAACAAATATTCCAGATAATAAGCAACTAATTCGCAAATAAATTTTTAACGGATAATAAATATTTTGTATTAAAATCATGTTCATGAAAGTAACTATGCACTCACTTGATATACATGGAAGACTCGTGGGAAAGTCGGATCTTTGATTGACACTTCATATTCCCTTTTAAAACGACCTAAACATGAATATTGGAGATCAAGGACCGAGTATTATTAGGCTTCGGATCCTCGGGAATTGAGTTTTGGACTCAGTTGGAATTAGTTAATGTATTTTGGTTGCTCGGGATTTTATGGGAAGTGGATTTTAGTTCGGGATATCTTATGGCAAGTACGAGTTGATAATGGATTTAGGCGTCTCAATACCTTTCTATGGATATATGAGTGGTCGAAGTCGGGGTTGTATCGAGTGAGTTATAGCCTTCGGAAGAATTAGGTTTTTTTTTTTTTTTTGGGGGGGGGGACCCTAGTACGCTGGGCATACCGAGGAAAAATAATTACACGAGGCGTAGCTGGGAAGAACGCGGGGTCTAGAGGGTTGCTTGGTCGCGGATGGCTTGTGAGTACACCGGTCGTACTAAGGGGTACGCGGGGCGTACTCCATTCAGAGTAAAACCCTAATTTCATGTCTTGTTCCCTATTTAAACAACCCTATGGCATTTGAACCTAACCCTAATCAGCCTCTATAGCCTTTTTCGTCTTAAAACCCTAGTTTTGCAAGGAAGTGTGAGATTTAAGCTTAAAAGTGTGTTTGGTGGTCTTTCTAAAGGATGTTCAAGAAGAAGAAGGTGGTGTTCAAGTTTAAATCATGGAAGGAGCTTTTGGATCCTGCATCTAGATCCTCTTGGAGAGCCTTTGTAGGTAAAAAGCTTGCATCTTGTCTAACCTCCTTGATAGTTGAGTTAGGGTTTTCTAGAGTAATTTATGAGTCCATAAATCATCTCTTGTGAGTTTGGGCAACTCCAGATGTTAGGAAAGCTAGATTTAGGACTCTTGGACTTGTTTATTGTATAAAAATGCAATCTTGATGTCTTCTATGGTTTTATGCATGAGTTAAGACCTTTGAAAAGGTCTTAATGAGGAAGAATGAGTTGTTGGGACCTTTCATAGCATGTAAAGGCATAAAGTTGCCAACTTTATGCCTTAGAATCATTTAATCGATCAAGATCTGGAATTTGAGTGTTGAGCCTGCATGCATTAAGCACTTAATGGATTTTGTGCATGAGCTGTTTGTACGTTGGGCGTACAATGTAGTACGCTGCACGTACAACCCTTTTGCCAAGTACGCTAAGCGTACAGAAGAGGTATGCTGGGCGTACGCTCCTAGGAAGACTTGGGCTTTAGCGGACTTCGGAACATTGGTCCCTAATGGTTTTGGGCCTGGACTTGCTGGTGTTTGGACTTGAAAGTATCTTTGGACCAATGTTGGTATGGTTAGGCCTATTGGGCCTTATGGCCAAATATAGAAATGGACTTTGCACTTGTGGGCCTTGGGTTGGGCCATTTCTTGGACTAAGTTGTTGGGGACCTTCATGAGCAATTGGAAACATGTTTATGGACTAAGGAGATTATTAGGCTTTAGGATAAGGCTCATTAGAATGCCTGGGCCCAATTTGGAAAATTGGGCCATAAGTGGGCTATATTTGGGATTCAATGATTGTGAGATATTGGACCATCGGAATGCCAAGTGTTTGGACTACAATAAATGATTGGGCCTTAAGGTAAGATCATGTAGAGGTTTGGGCCCAATTTGGAAAATTGGGCCATTAGTTGATTAAGTGGCTTTTGGACCTTTCAGATTATAGTTTGGGACATAGTTTTGGACAAGGATAGGTTAGGGGTAAAATGGTCTTTTACCCCGGGTATTAAGTTGTAGTTATGGATTTGTACCTAATTGCTAATTGAGTGTCATTTGGTATTGTTAGCTCAAGAAGTTGTCAGGGCAGCAACTTGGGATTTCTTTCAGGAAGCTTCTACATTTGAGGTGAGTCTCCTCACTATATCCATGGGTCGAAGGCACCAATGCCGACCCATTATGTGTTATGTGTAACATCTATAAAATTTTAATTAAATTTAAACTTTTCAAAACAATCCATTTATTGAAGAGGTGTTTACAAAACTGTTGTTTCAAAAACCATTATTTAAAACCAGAATCATTTACACATAGTTTTCAAAGAATAACGTTATCAAAGTATCTCAGAAACCATAAGTTCCAAAAACACAAGGATGTGTACGGTCACGCCTTCACCTTGTCACGATCCACTGAAGTACCTGAAACCATAAACCAAAATTGTAAGCACAAAGCTTAGTGACTTCCCCCAAAGTACCAACACACAAACAATAGCACATATACAAATAACAGCATGTATTGGGTCCACAGATAAAAGACTGGATTACCCCTGAGCCCACAACATAAGTCTAGCTTGCCCCATGGGCCCATAACTTATGTCTGACTTGCTCCCTGACCCATAGTACAAGACTGGCATACCCTACTCGACCCTCAGCTCGTATCTGAAATGCCCAAGAGCCCTCAGTATGAGTCTGGCATACCACTCGGTCCTCAGCTCGTATCTGGAAAGCCAATGAGTCCTCAGTATGAGTCTGGCATGCCCTCCCTGGCCCTTAGCTCATATATGGAATACTCCAGGGTTTGTTGGCTACAACACAAAGTAGTACAACCTCAACCCAGCCCACACAATATGTGAAATGTATAACAGATGATATCCTATATAGATAATCAGACAATATCATAGACAAACCTATAGATTTACTAGACTATCATATCAATAATTAGCATACTCATGAATATCTATTACGTACTCGACATATCAACAATATCAGGATATCAACCAAAGGGCCGAAATTGGTGCCTTTGAACCTGTTAGTATAGTGAGGAAAACTCACCTTGCACTACCGAACACACAGACGATCCTTGGCTGCTGACTGCCAGATCTCGAACTGTCAACATCAAGACAACGCCCCCAACGAAGTTGATTCCATGAATAATCTCTGATTGCAGATCCGCTATCACATGCGCGCTAACATATTCCAAAATGAGAATCCATTAATATCTAGTCGTTGACTCATACAATGAGTCCAAATTAGGGTAAAAGATCTTTCTACCCTTCCTCAAGCTTGGACCAAACTAGATGACAAAAGGCCCGACATCAAAATAAACTCCTTAAATTCAATTATGGCTCAATTTTCCAAACTGGTTCTAATTCCTTTCATGGCCTTCACCTAAGAAGGTCCATCAAGCAAAATCCCAAACCATAAATTCCCAGAAGGCCCAACACAGCCCAACGCAAACCAAACCCAAATCTTGATCCAAAAAGCTCAAAATACTTCAAGGTCCAAACTTGGCCCAATTTTCCAAATTGAGCCCAACTCCTTATTGGACTTTATCCAAAGGTTTGGTCCTTTACTTAGCCCAAGACACACCCATCCAGATAGACCATTAGGACCCAAGTATCAAGGCCCAACAAATGGCACAATACCCGAAGCCCAAAGTCTGAAGCCTAGTAAAAGGCGTACGCGGGACGTATCCCTTCGGTATGCTGGGCGTACCTCGCCTCAGATTGACCAATTAAGGGGGGGGTTGACTCCGAACGTGGGGCGTACCCTCGCAGGACTTAAAATTCCAATTATTGCTTAATGGATCAAGCACCTAAGCTCAAACTTCATATCCACTACTCAAATGTGCTCTAGAACCTTAAAATCTCAGACTTTAAGACTTTGGTTGACCAAAAAGAGATTAATGCATGGTCTTAATCCATTAATACCTCCTAAAAAGAACAAGGGACCAAACTAGCTCAAGCGACCTCATTTTGATGCCTTAGGACCCATCCTAGGGTCTGAAAGGATAGCCTAACTTGAGCAAAACAAGGCTTGCACCAAATGACATTCTTGGGACAAGAAAGATACCAAAAGCAACCCAAATAAGATGTAAGCCATCTAGGCATAAAGGTAGAAGCTTTATACCTTTTGAAGCTTCCCTAGAAGATGAAAACCCCAGATCTACAAGCTTGGTTCCTCCCTTGACTCCTTTGATGCTCTTTATTCTCATTAAACCACACCAACAACACACTTTAGGCTCCAAAACTCTCTCTTGTGGACTAGGGTTAGCTAATAACGGTTCAAAGACTTAGAGGCTGAAAGAGTGAAGCAAAAAGATCCATAACAGTGCTTAAATACCCTCCACACCCTAAATTTAGGGTTTCTCCCGGACATTAGTACACCCAACGTACATATGTATATGCCTAACGTACTAGGGCACGCCCTAGTACGCTTAGCGTGCTCACATGTATGCACAACGTACTACTCAAGTTTCCATAATTACCATTTTGCCACTACGGCTTCCTGTGGTCACTTGACTCCATTCCAAGGACCAAAATTGACATACTTAAAACCCAATGGATGAATTTGAAGTTACTTGAAAGATGGGGTGTTACATTATGTGGTATGCTAGTTGTTTCTATGATATGTGGTATGCTAGTTGTCTCTGTGATGCTTACATGGAAGACCCCAGGGGGAGCTCGTGGCATTTGGATATTAGACCATGGGGAAGCCCATGTCATTCCAGGTAAAGAACATGGGGGAGCCCATGACATATTAGATAAATACCATGGGGGGAGCCCATGGCAACTATATGTACGTTGCATGATATTCTATGGTTGTATGTGGTGGGGTATTTTGGGGAACTCACTAAGCTTTGTGCTTACGGTTTTCAATTTATGTTTCAGGTGCTCTGGTTTTCAATTGGAAGGGCTCGGGATGATTTCAGAGCACACACCACATGTTTTCGTTTTTTGTGAAATACTCTGATTGAAAATGTTATGTTACCCTGTTTTTTATGGGAAAGACATGTACAAACGATTTATTAATCTAAAAATAAAAAATTTTAAGTCATGATTTTGGGGCGTTACAAGTTGGTACCACCGCCTGTGTTTGAGGGATTCGAACATACTCTCAGGTGTGACTGAACTCAAACCGAGGAGTGATAAAATTTTCAAAATAGTAAGTATTTCCTAGAATACTCACACCTGTTGTCTGTTATGAGTTGATTTATGAATTTGTGAATTGCATGTTAGTTGGGGATAAGGATCTGCTCAGTTAGAATGCCAGAAGAGATACCTTTGTATGTATATCGTATGAGTTGGTAGACTTGCATGCTAGTGCTTATTAGGCTGTGGTAGTTGGATCTGATATGTGATACCATGTTGTTATGGGTGCATTGGATGCTATGCTGAGATGGGAATATTTAGTGGAACTAGTAATGGCTAGGTGTATGCTTTAAAAATTATATACGTTTAGGAACTTATGACCCTCGAATAATTGATTTGGCCTTATTTTCCTGTTCCTTTTTTGGTTGTGGTCCTAGGGTAGAGTCTGTTATTCGACAGTCTATATAATCCTGTTTTGTGTTTAATTTGCATGCATAAGGCAACCGGCGATAAGGGTGGAATTTCTATGGATTGAATCTCGCTGTCCATGGCCTCTTTCCATTCGGCGGACTCAGGGCCTGCCATGGCTTCCTTAAATTTGTTAGGCTCATCCAAATTTACCAGTGTTCTATCACTGATTAATTCATCACCTTCCGTAGTAATATGAAACCATAGTAATGCTCAGGTGGGTTCCTAACTCTTGTGGAACGCCTCAGAGGTACGGACTCATCATAAAGAGTTTCCTCCTCAAGTTGATTGTTAGGGTTTGAGGTTCCTTCACTGCTTGACTCTTGAAGTTCTTCAAGGTCAATTTACCTCCCACTGTTTCCTTGGCTTATAAACTCTCTCTCTCTCTCTCTCTCTCTCAAGACCCCTCTCCTTGCCATAAAGACCACATTCTCACTAGGTATGTAGAAGAGGTAACCATAGGATTTTTGTGGGTAGCCGATGAAAATACAGCGCTCACTTCAAGGTTCGAGCTTATCCTGAGTCTCACGTCTCACGAAAGCCTCACAACCCCAAATCTTGATGTGGTCTAGATTGGGAACTTTCCCAGTCCACATCTCGTGAGGTGTTTTGGCAACCTTATTGGTAGGGACTAGATTTAGGATATGGGTGGAAGTCTCTAAGGCATACCCCCATAATGAGATTGGTAACGAAGCTCGACTCATCATGGAACGAACCATATCTAACAAGGTTCGATTATGCGTCTCAGCCACACTATTCAGTTATGGTGTTCTGGGAGGTGTCAATTGTGAAACAATTCCACATTCTTGCCCAACTGATTCTCCACTTCCTATCTAAACTCTTTGAACATTTCAAAGGTTTCTGACTTATGCTTGATTAAGTAGACATAACCATATCTACTGTAATCATCAGTAAAATTCACATAGAAGCGATTAGCATCCCTAGTGGCGGTTCTTTAAGGTCCACACACATCTGTATGTATGAGGTCCAACAAATCTTCACCCCTAGCACAAGTACCAGTGAAGGGTGACTTTGTCATTTTTCCAAGCAAACAAGCCTCGCAACTATCATCTGACCTTAATTCAAATGACTCCAAGACTCCAGCCTTATGGAGTTAGCCTATGCGCTTCTTGTTAACATGTCCAGGACAACAATGCCACAAGGATGCTTTATCCAAACTAGTGGAAGAATTGATATGTAATACATTCCTTCTGTTGTAGATATATGTTTTATCGTTAGTACATACAAGAATAGATTATAAAGAACAAAACAAAGTTAATTCGGAGTTACAAAACCTTCATTGGGTTGTAGGGTTTGACATTATTTACCGTATTGAAGAAATACAAGTGAAGTGAGAAGTTTGACTTCTGTTATGAAGCAAAAAACAATAATTCTTAAAACTATAATAGAGGTATTAATTTATTTGTTTTCCATGAAAATTGCTCTTAATTATTTATTATATTTCTAAATTTGTTATTGATTGGAATATAAAATGTTGCAAAATAAGGTAAAAGACCAACTTAATGTCTTAGATCATTACCAACTTTACTTTACTGCATTTTTCTCTAAATTTGTGACTTTACACTAATTACCTATGAAAATAATTTTAGTTCTTCATTTGGGTTCATTAAGCAACATCTATGTTTTCTTCACTTACTTCAAATTTTCTTCATCTGATCTCTAAGTTATCTGTCTACAGGTTCGTTTCATAGCAATTACAGAGGCAAGGTGTTTCAAAAGAAATTGCAAGGTCAGCGCTTAGATTAAACTATCTTTTACATCAAGAACTACCACGTTTGAGTTTGTTTTACAATCAAAGATGTGGTTCTGTTTCACTATTTGTAGCTATTATCTCATTTCATGCTTTTAAAATCATTATTGTGAAGGTTATTCTGACAACAATATTACATTAAACAAAACATGGACCATTATTGTAATGTATTTGTGTATACATTACTTGCCTATAAGTGATGAAACACTAAAAGAAAGTTTGGTAATTCGTAGGTCATAAGAGTGTACCATAACTAACGACATGTTTCATTCTTTTTAGGATATTGTTAAATGCTAGTAGACTTCAAAACATTATGATCGATGCGTATCAGTTAAAGATGATAATAAGAAGTCAAAGTAAAAGTCAATTTATCAAACAAAAGCACCTAGATAACAAATTTAATATTGAAAGTAGATGTAGTCCACGTCCTTCAAAGCGTGCAAGACTTGATGAGGCATCCATGGCTTGATTTGTGTCGATTAGTTTTGAAGCTTACTTGTCTTCTTTTCCATTTCTCTTCATGTTGCTGAAAGTTGTTTAAGATTTTAGGGCTTCTGCACTTGGAGATTGATTTTATAGGATTTTTTCTTAACTTTGCATGATAATGTATGTAGAAATAATTTAATGGTAATAAACATGTTTGTGTTTAGGAAAATTGTTTTGGATAGCAAGTTTGATTCCTATGAAATTTGAATTCTTGGTGTAAGTCTTCTATGTTTGGTTTTGGTGTAATAATTAATGGGTTTTGAGCATAAATACAACATATGAGTTCATGCAACCCTAATTGCTTTGGATCTAAGTTTTTCACTAATTGAACATGTAAATTGAATACCAAATCAAAACCCTAGATCTAGCATATATAAATCAAAATCTACATATAATTAGGGTTTAGAAGTTTACCTCACTTGTTATGTAGCAATAACAAGAACACCTTGTAGATCTTGACTCTTGAAATCTTAGTGTCTCAAATGTTGCACCTCTAATGGTTTACAAACACCATTAGCAAAAGGATGATAGGAGAGAGAGGAGGGAATGCACTTAGAATTTTGGATAGGGTTTGAAGTAGCCCATGGACTCTTTTTTAGAATCCTTGGACGAAATCTATAGGGTCTCCCTATAGTTTTCGACTTTTCGTTTACTCCCATCTATGGAGTCCAATAGCCCAGTTTCACAACTATCAATGATTTGCAAAACATGCTCCGTTCCTTTAATCGGTTCCTTTACTCCTAAAATTAACTCCAAATTAATTTCTGGTTAAATACTAAATAAATAACATGATTTCTAATTAGTATATTATTTACCTAATAAATTAATAAATCAATTTATTATTCCAAATAATAAATTCAACCTCTCTCTCCAAAAGTCATCATGTTAAGTTACTAGAGTGAAGGCAACCTAAAAGGACCATGCTACTATCAAATCAAGTATATACCAGTTACAGTTATGGGCTTAGACATCTAATCCAAAGGTCTCCCACTTAGATAAGTCTAATAACTATAATTGCAAGTATGACTTCAAAATTTGACCAGCAATCATAGCTCTCAAAAGCTGTTGTCGAACTCTGACCTAGTCAGTCGTGTGTCCTAAGATAAGAGATCATATAATCCTCCATCCTGCAAGATATCATGTGGACAAAGACAAGGAACATAATCATTCTCATTGTCCAACAGTTTGTTTCCCGATTTCTAATTTGTATGACGATGAACTTAATTGAACACATCAATTTAGTCCTGACTCGGCCCGACACATAAGTCAACACAAAATCATTGAGGGGCCCAAGATACCGCTTTTACCCCTTGGGATAAACTGAACAAATAAACTTTGACTTGTATGCTTGTACTATTTACTCATTAAATCATACACAACAATATGTTTTATAAAATTGTAACATCCCGAGATTTGCAGGTATTTCCGAATCCTCTCTTTTATTTATTTTTTCATTTGTAGTTTCTGGGGATGGAAGAGTGGAGCCATGAGAGGCCTAAGGGCTAAAGTTACAACTTTGGGATTAAGAAGAGTGCGTTAAGCGTACATAAGGTACACGGAGCGTACTAGGCGCGCCCTAGTACGCTGGGTGTACACTTGTGTACACTAGGCGTACTCATGTCAGATGGAAACCCTAATATTTAGGGTTTGGTTGCTATATAAATGTCCTTATGAGCTCATAACGCTCTATCATTTCAGCCTCCATTGTTTTGATCTGTTTTCCCCAAAACCTAACCCCTCTCTTGAGTGTGTGAGCTAAGAGTGTGTGTTTTGAGTAGTAAAAGAAGAAGGTATTGCATCAAGGAGTTGGAGAAGTGGGGCAAGCTTGTAGATTTGTGGTTACTTTGTGCTTTAGAAGCTCTAAGAGGTAAAAAGCTCCAACCTTTATGCTTGTATGATGTACATATTTCCTTATTAGCTTTATGACACCTTTCTTGTCCCAAAAAGTCCCAATATTGTGCATATTGTGTTTTGGATGTGATAAGCTATCCTTTCAGACCTTAGAAAGGGTTCTAAATGATAAAAATGAATTCCCAATGGCTAAAAATGTCCCATGCAAGTAGTAGGAAGGTCTTAATGGATTAAGACCATGTATTAATGGCTTTTTGGATGTCCAAAGTCTTAAAGTTTGAGACTTTATGCTTATAGGGTTCATTTAGTCGATGGATCTGGAGTTCATGCTATATAGGGTTTAATATATATATATATATATATATATATATATATATATATGTGTGTGTGTGTGTGTGTATGTGTGTGTGTTGATTGTATGTTTGGGATTGGGTTGTAACGGACCTGCTTTGTGCTGAAGGCTAATAGACCCAGGGCAGTTCGCATAGACTCTAGACCAATCGGGGAGTATCAGCCAGGCCGAAGTCCCGGAGAACGGTCCAGACATGTTGAAGGCCTGAGAGAGTGGACCAGACACGCTGAAGGTTCTGAAAGTAGGCCAGATAGACAGAAGGCCCGGTGAGGGCGGTCCAGTTATATTGTAGATTCAATATGCATGATGTTTGTTATGATATGGTTATGGTTTGTATGGCGTTGGTATTTTGGGGGAACTCACTAAGCTTCGGGCTTACAGTTTTGGATTTTGTTTCAGGTATTTCGGATGATATCGGGCAGGCGAAGGCTTGATCGTGCAACTCCTCGCATTTTATGATTTTGATTTTTGGGATACTCTGATATGATACTATTTTGTAATAAATATTAGTTTTTGGATATTGAAAAAGTTTTAAATTTTCATTAATTTTAAGGATGTTACAAGTTGGTATTAGAGCCTTAGTTTGAGTGAATTGGAGGAACACTCGTGTGAATCCAGCCTCAAACTAAGAAAAAGGTTTTCAAAATGATATTCAAAGGGTTTTTGAAAATACTAAAGGAAGATACAAAGTGTACGATCTGCCGAAGCCAGTAAGTAGACCCCAAAATACCGTACTGATATTTGACATTATGATATGTTAGAACAACATGCTAGTGATAGGCTAGGGATCTTCAAGAACTTCATGATACAATTGCCTGATTATATGATGCCTGATAGCCTTGGGATTTCCTTATATGAAATTGGTGGTATTAGTGTCTAAATCCATAACTATATTTGGTATGTACTTGACCCGGTTGTAGCAAGGTCCTTTTGGGTTGCCTTCACCAAAGCAACTTGACTGGATGAATAATAGAGAAATAGGTTATTTTGATTAATTAATATATTATATGAATAATATATTAAAAGAGAAATCATATGTGTTTAATTAATATTGGTCAAGAATTAATTAAGAATTAATTTTTTGAACAGAGGAGATTAATTAAACTAAGGGGACTGGAATTGCAATTATAAGATAATTGCATTGTGGGCTAAGGAATCCCTAAAGAAAGGGAGTGGACGAAATCCTTATGGATAGCCCATAAGATTTCTTCCAAGGAGGGTTTTCTGGAAGATTCTCATGGGTTGCTTAAAGCCTAAGCAATTGGATGAGATTTTGTACTAAAACCCTAATTCATCACCTATAAAAGGAACCCCTAGGCATCTAGTTTTTGGCTACCACAACCCTAAGAAGAGTTCAAGAGCCAAAAATTACCTCTCCCCTCTCTCTCTTGCCTTCTCCAATTGCTTTGGTGTTTGTGATCTATTAGAGGCACACCATTTGAGGTGCTAAGGTTCTTAAAGGCTCAAGATCTTCAAGCAACAATGAAAGGTAATGTTTCTAACTAGTTTATTACATATGATTTCAAGTTTTGTGATATGCTAGATTAGGGTTTTGCAAGTCTTGGACAATTATGCATGTACAATTAGAAAAACTAGATCCAAGCATTAGGGTTCGCATGAACACCATAGGAATGTTGTTTTGCTCAAAACCCTTCAGTGGCATCAAAGCCTAGGATGTTTATTCTAATGTATTTGATGCAAAGTTTATTGTTCAAAGCTGTAAAATTCGTTTTTTTGTTTTTGACCAAACTCACGATGTGACCAGAGTAGGTCACAATGTGAGCACAACTGTTTGCTGGATTCCAAATTTTCTCCCTTGATTTGCTTTGGATAATTATCATAAATTGTTTTTCCAAATTAAAAATAAGATTTTTTATTAGGTTAATGGATATCCAAATAAAATTAATGGATAACTGTCAACTTAAGATAATTACTTGTTTTATAATATAAAGACTGATTATTTGTAAATTGATTTGTATTATCTTGTTCGAAAAAAAAATCAAAGGTCAAATTATGTGATAAATATTAATAATATGATTATTTAATAATTTTCAAATTTGATCTAAAAGATGTTTTGAAAAGTTTCAAAACTTGCCCTCAAGTTTTGGGATTTAAATTATAATTAAAAATTTTAATTTTGAAATATTTAAATTCCAAACCCTAGAATTTTACAAGTTTAAAATTCAACCCTTATACTATTATGATATTACAAGATTAACTATTATATATATATATATATATATATATATATATATATATATATATATATATGTATAAGATAAAGCTAGTCTTACCGTTAGTAGGTCTCATTCACAAAGTTGATCTATAGGGGGGGGGGGGGGGGTATGAGGTTGCTGCCTATAAATTGATAGTTTAATGGGTGTCCACTCTCACCCACCGCTTCCTTGATTGGTGGAGTGTCGTTAGCCGAATGGGTAGGATAGGACAACTAATTCCTCATTAAAAGTATAATGTTAATAAAGTAACTAAATGTTTTTATAAAAAAAAATTATCAATCTTAGTTACTTTAGGAAAAATGTGAAGATGATGCTATTCCATGAAATTACACTTTGTACCCTTGCCATGATGTTAGTGGAGCGCGTGTAGTTAACCGGCACATTACTTTGGGTCTAGAAAAGCTGGCAAAGGATGACTAAATGTTTGCCATAGATCAATGGAGTGTATGTGGCTAACTGGCACATTGATTAGGTGACTGTAACATTGAGGGCACCAAGTACATTTGCATGGTTATTCACACCTTGTTTGTGATCCTCGGTATCCCCGTCACAAACTTGAAGGTCATATCGAGATTTAAACATGTCATTGAAAAGTTCAATGAATCTCAAAAGATCTAGGAGTTTTCAATACATTTAAAACTTAATTTCCTTTTCGTTTTTCATGGTGGAAATTAGTGAATCGTCATTCACTTACCTTCAAATTATTTGTTGTTTAGATTACGGCATCCCTCTTCTAAATTGCAAATAACGTTGTTGGATCCTATCCCTAATTTCTCATTTGGGTATTTAATTGGGGATTCTCATCTACTCAAGCTTTGTCTCTTTTCTTTTTCAGATGTCTAACTCGAACAACAACAACGCTTCTGGCTCGAACTCTTCCGACTCATTCTCACTCATGAATTTGTGTGGGAGGGTGATTTTTGATGGGACCAATTTCAATGATTGGATCTGCAACATTTGAATGGTTACCCGCTACGAGGACAAGGAGTATGTCCTCGACAAGGAGCTGAAAGAAGTGAATGTCAACACTATTGCTCCTGAGGAGATCGCTGCCTTTGAGGCTCATGAGCGCGATGCTATGAAAGACCATTGCATCATGCTCGCGACTATGACTGCAGAACTCCAAAAGTCTTACAAGGACTTCTATACCTATAAGATGCATCAAGATTTACTAGACAGGGACCACCAAAGTGCTAGGCAGGAGAGGTACGAGATCATCACTTCGATGATCACTACCAAGACGAGGGACGGAGAGTCCGTCACGGCTTACGTGTAGAAGATGCAGTGATATGTCGACCGACTGCGGAAGTTGAATGTTAACTTTGATGAGGAGCGGGCGATTGATATCATTCTTCATTCCATACCTCCTTGTTTCAACCAATTCCACATGAACAAGAAGGAGGTCACTTTGAGCAAGCTTCAAGGCTTGTTGAGGACTGCTGAGAGCAACCTCAAGGACAAATCTGTTGCATCAACTTCCGCTACCACTGCCCCCGTCTTGGCTACTGGGCAAGGGAAGGGAAAGAAGAGAAAGGATCCTTCCAAGAGCCACAATAAGGGGAAGACTCATGATGACACCTCTTCTAGTGGAACCAAGGTTGGTCCCGTTGCACCCTCCTCGAACTCAAAGGATGCAGAGTGCTACCACTGCCATGACAAAGGTCATTGGAAACGAAGCTGCCCAAAATATTTGCAAGATATCAATGATGGGAAGATCAAGCCGTACTTTGCAGCTATTTATACTATTCAATCTAATAACTCATCACATGCTATTTCTTGGGTTCTTGATACATGATGTGGTTTTCACATTTGTTTTGATTTGCAGGGCCTTAGAAGAAATAAGGATGTGGAGCATGGGAAGATAAACTTGATCATGGGGAACAGAAGAGTGTCGCCTGTCACCAAGATTGGAGTTTACTCATTAGCGCTTAGTAGTGGGTTAAGTGTAGATTTTAACCGCTATCCTTAATGGGAAGTTGGCTGAAAATGTTTATTGTTTGCAAGTTGGTTATGCATTAATAATGTGTAAAAGGAATAGATAAACCTCGACTTATATTAGGGTGTTTCGTATCGACAAAACCCTCTGGCTGACTCATGTAAACATCCTCAGCCAACTTCCCATTAAGGAAAGCGGTTTTGATGTCCATTTGACATATTTCATAATCATGAAACGCAACTATGGCTAGCATAACCCTCATAGACTTCATCTTTGCAGCTGGTGAGAAAGTCTCATCATAGTCAACTCTGGGAGTTTGAGTAAAGCCCTTCGCAATCAATCGCGCCTTATAAGTGTGTAATTTCCCATCCATGTCGTTCTTCTTCTTGAAGATCCACTTGCACCCGACCATCTCAACATAATGTTTCGTGTCATTTCTAATGAGTAACAATAATTATTCAAATCTAAACCTAACCCACTACTAATCACTAAATAGTAAACTCAAATCTTGGTGACAGGCGACGCTCTTCTGTTCCCCATAATCAAGTTTAGTTTCCCATGCTACACATCCCTACTTCTTCTTAGAGCCTGCAAATCAGAACAAATGTGAAAACCATATCCTGTATCAAGGACCCAAGACATAACATTTGATGAGTTGTTAGAATGAATAGTATAAATACTTGTGAAGGATGGCTTGATCTTCACATCATTGATATATTGCAAGTACTTCGGGCAACTTCGTTTATAATGCCCTTTGTCATGGCAGTGGTAGCACTCTGCATCCTTTAGGTTCAAGGAGGGTGCAGCGGAACCATCCTTGGTTCCACTAGAAGAGGTGTCATCATGGGACTTTCCATTATGGTGGCTCTTAGAAGGAGCCTTCCTCTTTTTACGCTTCCCTTGCCCGATAGCCAAGATGGGGGCGGTAGTAGTAGGAGTTGATGCAACAGATTTATCTTTCAGACTACTCTCAGCAGGCCTTGAAGCTTGCTTAGAGTGACCTCCTCCTTGTTCATGTGGTAGGTCATAGGAAACTGGTTGTAACAAGGAGGAAAGGAGTGTAGAATGATATATATGGTCAAGTCCTCATCGAACTTAACATATTACTTCAGCAAGCGGTCCACATATCTCTGCATTTTTTTGCAGGTGGACCGTGATGGACTCTCAATCCTTCATCTTGGTAGTGATCATTACAACAATAATCTCATACCTTTCCTGCCTCACGCTTTGATGGTACCTATCCATCAAATCTTGATGCATCTCGTCTGGGTAATAGTCCTCGTAGGACTTTTGAAGTTCAATAGTCATTGTCGCGAGCATGATGCAATGAACTTTCATAGCATCTCGCTCGTGAGTTTCGTAAGTAGCGATTTCTTCGGGAGTAGCAGTGTTGACATTAACCTCTTTCAGCTCCTTATCAAGAACATACTCCTTGTCCTCGTAGCGGGTGACCATGTGGATGTTGTAGATACAATCGTTGAAATTGGACCCATCAAATATCACCCTCCCACACAAGTTCATGAGTGAGAATAAGCCGGAAGGGGTCGAGCCAGAAGCGTTGTTGTTGTTCAAAGTAGACATCTGAAATAGAAAAGGAACAAAATTTAGATTAGATAAGAATCCCCAATTAAACACCCAAATGAGAAATTAGGGCTAGGACCCAACACAATTATTCACAATTTAGAAGAGGGATCTCGTAATCTAAATTGCAAATAATTTGAAGGTAAGTGAATGACGATTCACTAATTTCCACCAAGTTTGTGATTGGGATACCGAGGATCACAAACAAGGTGTGAATAACCATGCAAATGTACGTGGTACTCTCGATGTTACAAATCACCTAATAAATGTGCCGATTAGCCACACACGCTCCATTGATCTATGATAAACATCAAGCTACCCTTTTCCACCTTTGCTAGTCCCAAATTAGTGTGTCGGTTAACCACACACGCTCCACTGACGACTTGGCAAGGTGCAAAGTGTAATTTCATGGAATAGCATCATTTCATATTTTGCCTAAAGTAACTAAGATTGGGAATTTATAAAAGAATTCAGTTACTTTATACATTCATTGTACTTATTAATGAGGAATTAGTTGCCTTATCCTACCCGTTCGGCTAACGACCCTCCACCAATCAAGGAAGCGGTGAGTGAGAGTGGACACTCATTAAACTGCCATTTTATACATACATACATACATATATATATATATATATATATATATATATATATATATATATAATCATTATTCTTATAATATCATAATAGTATAAGGGTTTAATTTTAAACTTGTAAAATTCTAGGGTTTAGAATTTAAATGTTTCAAAATTAAACTTTTAATCAAAATATTTAAATTTCAAAACTTGAGGGAAAGTCTTGAAACTTTTCAAAACTTTCAAGATCAAATTAAAAATAATTTAAATAAACAATTAACTAGTGATTATCTAAATTTGACCTAATTTAATTTCATGGCAAGATAATACAATTAAATAATTCAAATAATTAAAGTTATCATATAAGGTAATAATAATCTAATTAATTGACAATTATCTTCTATTTTGATAAGGATAATCATATCAATTTAATAAAAATCATATTTTATTAATCAAAAACATTTTTGCTAATTATCGCAATCCAAAATAGGCCAAAATCCCAAAAGATCTGCTCTCTGACTCTCCGACTCGCCGAGTCACTGTCTGGACTCGTCGAGTTCATCTGACTCATCGAGTTCATCAGGTGAATCGACGAGTTCATCTGTCAGAGGGTAGAATTTTCGACTTTTCAAGCTATGAATGATCAAACAACGCATCAAATACAATAGAAAACAACATAGTCTCTGAAACAACAGATGGGTTTTGAGCATTACATCAATCCTATGGTGCACATGAAAACCCTAAAGCTTTGGATCTAGGTTTCTCTAATTATACATGCAAATCATCCAAAAGCTTGTAAACCTTAATTCTAGCATACAAAAAAATCGAAAATCATAACTATACCAAGGTTAGGAAATTACCTTTCAATTGTAGCTAGAAGATCTTGAGCTTTGAGAACCTAGCACCTCAAATGTGATGCTTCTAATGAATCACAAACACCAAAACAAGTTGGATGATATTGGAGAGAGGGGAAGGAGGCTCAAAATTGGCTCTATGATCTCTAGGGTTCAAGTGGTAGCCGAAATTGTAAAGCCTAGGGTCCTTTATATAGGTGAGCTGCAAGGGTTTCAGTCAAAACCCTAATTGGATTGCTTAGGCCTTAAACAGTCTCTAGAATCCTTCCAAAATCAAGGCTTGGAGGAATTCAATGTGAGCTTCCCCCTTGATGTTGTCCATCCCTTTCTAAGGGATCCACAGCCCAAAATCCAATTATCTTATAATTGCAATTCCAGCCCCTTAGGTTCAATTAATATTTTTTTACCACAAAATTAATTCTTAATTAATTATTAACCAATATTAATTAACAAATATGATTTCTCTTTTAATATATTATTCATATAATATATTATTAAACTATAATAACCTCTTTTTCCATTACTCATCCAGTCAAGTTGCTCTGGTGAAGGCAACCCAAAAGGACTATGCTACAACCGGATCAAGTTTATACCAAATATAGTTATGGGCTTAGACACCTAATCCAACAGAACCATTCAATGACTGTTGTTGGAAAATGCTCTGGAGTACTGGCTCCGTAATCGGTGAGATTTGCGCCATGAGCGCCTGGATTGGAGTCTGAGTTCTATACTCGCAGTGGTGTTCGTTAGTTATCACCACCGGTATTCGATACAGATCTGGTATTGCAAGCGTAGGTGCTGTCAGGTATAGATCGTTGTTTTACGAAGAACCAATGTCGTTAATTGGGTGTATCACCCTGAGGATACGTCCGGATGGTGCCAAATGTTATGAGATGCTCTTCAAGGGGTTTGGATTATTGAGGATATAACTGCTTTGGGAGCTTTCCTGAGAACACAATCACAGAAGAACCATTAGAGTACGACCGGGTGTTCTCCTAGGACGTCGCTCCGAAGATCAAGTTAGTCTAGGGTGAGAGAGAAATCATAGGGTAATATTCGTGAGAAAGAAGATGGATCCCTCCCTTGAGACGGAATAGATCCTTTTATACCTGTTGCTAACGGATCATTGGAACCATCTCTCGTGAGCGTGATACGTTGCCTCCTCTTACTGGGAGAGCTATTCACACTAACTAACCATCAGGTGACGTCAGTTATGGGCATCACCTGAGCTATTTTTTGCTTTCTCATTAGTTACGGGTGAATGAGGAGATCACATGGGATGTTCTTCTCTTGTGACGAGAAATGAGATGTCACTTCGGCTTTGGCTCTCTGAGGCCAAGACCAGGTCTCAGCCATGGTAGTAATGTCTCTGTTACATTTAACGTGGCCGTTCATGGTAATGTTAATAAATACTTACTTCCAAAGTATGATCGATGTGGATATTTTGAACAATCCAATTATTCTGGAAGTAAAACATGCAAAGATGAAACACAAAACAAACAATTGATAAAATATAGTAAACAATACTCATAAATAAATCTCCATTACTTAATCATCAAATGTCAATTACGTTTATATTGTTACAAGTTTATGAATATCTATCTAATCACTAAAACTAATATCGTCCTTCAGACCAATGCTCCTCGCATGCTGAATGTGCTTAATCATACTCAGACCCTTTGTGAGGGGATCTGCAAGATTCTCTTTTGACGATACCCTCTTGACAACGAGGAGTCCTTCTTCTACCTGACGTCTAATGAAGTGGTATTTTCTGTCGATATGTTTGGATCTTCCATGATCCCTAGGTTCCTTGGTCAAGGCAACCACTCCTTCATTATCACAGAAAATCTCTATGGGCTTCTTTATGGCTGGCACAACTCTAAGGTCTCCAATGAAGTTCTTCAACCATATAGCCTCCTTTGACGCTTCACTCTTGGCTATATATTCTAACTCACATGTTGAATCAGCCACAGTATCCTGCTTGGAACTTTCCCAAGTCATTGTTCCTCCATCGAGTGTAAACACCTATCCAAACTGAGAACGAAAGTCGTCTCGGTTTGTCTAAAAATTGGCGTCACTATAACCAGTAACTCTCAAGTCATCATTGCCACTAAGTATAAGGATCCATTCCTTAGTTCTTCGCAAATACTTAAGAATCTTCTTAACTGCTATCCAGTGAGCTTTACCCGGGTTCCCTATATATCGATCGACCATGCTCAAAGTAAAAGCCACATCAGGGCGAGTACATGTCATAACATACATGATCGAGTCAACGTCGGAAGCATATGGAACTCGACTTATTTCTGCTATCTTGGCATGGGTACTCAGACTTTGAGTCTTACTAAGCTTGGTGTTGCTCTGGATAGGTAATTCTCCTTTCTTGGAATTCTCCATGCTAAAATGCTTTAGCATTTTATCCAAATAAGTACTTTGACTAAGTCCAATTAGTCTTCTACTCCTATTTCTCAAAATCCTTATTCCCAGAATATAATCAGCCTCTCCTAGATCCTTCATAGCAAAACACCTTCCAAGCTAGGACTTAACTGTTGGATTAGGTGTCTAAGCCCATAACTATAATTGGTATGTACTTGACCCGATAGTAGCATGGTCCTTTTGTGTTGTCTTCACCATAGCAACTGGACATAATGAGTTTTGGAGAAAGAGGTTATTTAAATGGTTTATTAATATATTATAAGAATAATATATTAATTAAGAAATCATTTTATTTATTTAGTATTTATCAGAAATTAATTTAGTGATCAAAAGAGATTGATTAAAAGAACGGGGACTGATTATGTAAATTAGTAATAGTTATAGTTTGGGCTAATGGATCCTATTGGTATGGGATGGACGAAAATCTATGGGAAGCCCATATAGCTTTTGTCCAAGGCTTACCATGTGGGGGTCCATGTGTTGCTTAGGGCCTAAGCAAGGGAATTAGGGTTTCCAGTTGAAAACCCTTGCAACCTCAACTATTAAAGGAACCGTCCACCCTCATGGAATCAGCCACTGCTTCCTTAGAAGAAACCCTAGCCGATTTCTGCCTCTCCTTCTCCTCATTCTTTGCTTGTGGTGTTTGTGACTACATTAGAGGTGAAACGCTTGAGGCACTAAGCTCTTGAAGGTCAAGATCAAGGAAAGGATTGCTTGTTACTACTAGCTAACAAGAAAGGTATTCTTCTAACCCTAGTTTATTCATTGACTCTGAAAATTGTATGTTAGTTTAGGGTTCTTGCTTTGGAAAATTGATTTACATGTGTAACTTAAGAAAAACCTAGATCCAAAGCAATTAGGGTTGCATGTGCACCATAGGAATGTTGTAATGCTCAAAATCAATCATTAACTTCCTGCAAAGTTGGAACGTTGTTTCCTATGAGCAGTATGCCATCAACATACAATAATAGGAAGCTAACTATACTTCCACTAGCTTTGACATATACACATGACTCATCCTCGCTCCTAGAGAAGCCAAACTCTTTGACCTTCTCATCAAAGCAAAGATTCCATCTGCGAAAAGCTTGTTGCAATCCATAGATTGATTTCTCAAGTTTATACACTCTATTGGGGTATTTAGCATCTACAAAACCCTCTGGCTGACTCATGTTAACATCTTCAGCCAACTTTCCATTAAGGAAAGTGATTTTAACATCCATCTGCCATATTTCATAATCAGAAATGCAGCTATGGCTAACATAACCCTAATAGATTTGATCTTATCCACTGGTGAGAACGTCTCATCATAGTCAAACCCTAGGGTTTGAGTAAAGACCTTCGCAACCAGTCATGCCTTGAACATGTGTACCTTTCCATCCATTCCAGTGTTCATCTTGAAAATCCATTTGCACCCAAATGTCTTACGACCTGGTATATTGTCAACCAAGTTCCAAACTTGATTGTCACTCATGGACTGGATCTCGCTGTCCATTTCCTCTTTCCATTTAGTAGACTCAGGGCCCGCCATGGCTTCCTTCTAGTTAGAAGGCTCATCCAAATTTACCAGTGTACTATCACTGATAAACGTATCACCATCTATAGTAATATGAAAACCATAAAACTATGGTGTCATTCTAACTCGAGTGGAACGCCTAATAGGTAACGACTCATCAATTGGTTCAACAATAATTTCTTCCTCGGGTTGAGTGCTAGTGTTAGAGGTTCCTTCATCGCTTGACTCTTGAATTTCTTCAAGATCAATTATACTCCCACTGTCATCTTTGCATATGAGTTCCTATCGCGGAAAACTCCCCTTCGTGCTACAAATACCACGTTCCCACTAGGTCTGTAGAACAAGTATCCAAAGGACTTTTGTGGGTAGCCGATGAAAATACATCGCTCACTTCGAGGTTCAATGTTGTCGTGAGTCTCTCGTCTAATGAAAGCTTCACAACCCCAAACCTTGATATGTGTCAACGAGGGAACCTTCCATTTCCACATCTAATGAGGTGTTTTGGCAACCTTCTTTATTGGGACTAGATTAAGGACATGGGAGGCAGTCTCCAAGGCATACCCCTAGAAAAAAATTGGAAGCGAAGTTCGACTCATCATGGAACGAACCATGTCCAACAAGGTTTGATTATGCCTCTCTGCCACACCATTAAGTTGTGGTGTCCTAGGAGGAGTCAATTGTGAAACAATTCCACATTCCTTGAGGTATTCGTGGAACTTGATACTAAGATATTTACCACCCCTATCGGATCTGAGCATCTTTATCTTCCTACCCAATTGATTTTTGACTTCGTGTTTAAAATCTTTGAACTTTTCAAAGGTTTCTCACTTGTGCTTGATTAAGTAGATATATCCATATCTGCTATAATCATCGGTAAAAGTCACTTAAAATCGATTTGCATCCCCTGTGGTGGATTTGAAGGGCCCACACACGTCGATGTGTATGAGATCCAATAATCCCTCACCCCTTTCACATGAACCTGTGAAAGGCGATTTAGTCATCTTTCCAAGAAAACAAGACCCGCATGTGTCATCCGTCCTTAGGTCAAATGATTCCAACACTCCATCCTTTTGGAGTTGGGCAATGCGCTTCTTGTTGACATGTCCATGACGACAATGCCACAAGCATGCTTTGTCTAAACCATTAGACAAATCGATATGCAGCACACTATTTCCTAAATTGTCAACAACCATCACAGTTTCATATACACCATCACAACGCAATGCTTTAGAATAAAATACACCATTATAATAGAATTAATAGATCCATTCTCGTGATTAAAAGAATATCTGAAACCTTTTCTATACAAACCATGAAAAAAATATTCCTCGTCATTTCTGACTAGTAGCAACAATTATTCAAGTCTAAACACAACCCACTACTAAGCATTAAAAAATAAACACCGATCTTGGTAACAGGTGATGATATCCTATTGCCCATTATCAGGTTCATCTTCCCAAGCTCCACATTCCTACTTTCTTTTAGTCCCTGCAAGTCAGAGCAAATGTGAAAACCACATCTTGTATCAAGGACCCAAGAATTATAATGCAATGAGTTCTTAGACAAAATAGTGTAAATACCTGTTGAGGTAGGATTGATCTTTCCAAACTTAATGTCCTGTAGGTACTTGGCATGGCTTCTCTTCCAGTGCCCCTTGTCTTGGTAGTAGAAGCATGTTGCTTCTTTTGGATCTGAGGCAGAAAGGGGAGCAGAACCAGATTTTCCTTTGGATCCACTAGAAGAAACTTCATGAGACTTTCCCTTACAACTTTGCTTTAAGGGAGCTTTCCTCTTTGTCCCCTTCCTTGTCCAATAGCCATGACTAGAGCAATAGTAGTAGGAGGAGTGGATTCAACAACTTTTTCTTTTAATCCACTTTCAGCGGTTCTCAGCAATCCTTGAAGTTTACTCAACGTGACTTCCTCTTTGCTAAGATGATAAATCAACTTCAACTGATCATAACAATGAGGTAAAGAGTGCAAGACTATTTCGATAGCCAACTCTTCATCAAAGTTCACATTAAGCTTCAAGAGACAATCCACATAGCGTTGCATGCGTTGCAGGTTGGTCGTGTTGGACTCTCCATCCTTCATCTTGGTGGTTATGAGTGACCAGACTATCTCACAACTTTCTTGACGTTCTCTTTGATGGTACTTCTGCATCAAGTCCTTACACATCTCATAAGGACAATATTCCTCATAGAATTGTTGCAGCTCAGGAGTCATAGTGGCCACTATAATGCAAGATACTTTGGTAGCATCCTTGTAGTGGGCCCTATACTCAACTATTTCTTCAGGAGTAGCTTGTGATTCATCTATCTCGTTCATCTCTTTGTTGAGGACATATTCCTTATCCTCAAATCGCAAGGCCATTATGATGTTACAGATCCAATCATTAAAATTGGAACCATCAAATGTCACCTTGGCACAAATGCTCAAGAGCAAGAAAGTGTTTGAGAAGTTGTTGTTGGAGGAACCAGAAGCGTTATTGGAAGTTGACATCTACAAAAGAAGAAGGACAAGTTTTGATTAGGTAAGGAATCCTTAGTATAACACCCAAAATGAAATATTAAGTCTAGGACCCAACACAATAATTCACAATTCATAAAAGCGATGTCGTAATCCAATTGTAAATTATTTGAAGGTAGGTAAATGACGATTTACCAATTCCACCATGAAAAAGAATTTTAAATGAATTAGGTTTTAAAGGAAATTCCTAGATCTTTTGAGATTCATTGAACTATTCAATGGTATGTTTAATCTCGATTATGCCCTTTCCATTTGTGACTAGGATACCGATTATCACAAAGAAGGTGTGAATAACCATGCAAACTAGCTTGGTACTGTCGATGTCTGTAACGCCCGTAGATCAGGGCTAGTCAATTTAGAGACAATAAGCGTCAAAAATGACTTTTTGATAGAAGATTATTTAGGATGAATAATCCTAACTAAGTTCTGGTATATGTTACAAGGTTTTCGTGCATATAAAGAACGCCAAAATCCGAGTTATAACGAAGGAGTTATGACCTGTTGAAGTTTCGCGACAGAACCGGCACAACGCTGAATGACGTAAAAAGTGAATTCACGTTAGAGTGATATTTAGCCTTAGCGATCTAAATGAGAATCGAAGATCTCGTTGTTAGTAGCGAAACGACAAAAAGTTAGGCAAGAACGGACGTCGGACGAAGAAGTTATGAATTTATAACGAAATTTTCTGTCCCGACCTATTAAAAATAAATAATAAAAATAAAAGTCAAAATTAGCCGACGGAGTCTAAACGAAAGTCGTAGAGCGTAGTCTCACCTACGCGTGGATATAAAGAACGTCGAAAACGGAGTTCATATGAAGAAGATATGAATTTTCGAAGTTTATTAATGAATTAATAATTAAATTTAATTATTAAATCCCGGCCTTATCCGAAGACGAGTCATCGGACTCATCCGAAGTACGCCCCGCGTACAGCAAAGCATGACGACCTTCGCACTCGAGTTCTTCGGATGATGCATGCAGTGACGAATTCGGACGCGTACGCCCCGCGTACTCCGAGGCTCCAGCCTCCTATAAATAGGATGCGAGGGCAGCCGGCTCTTTTGCCAATTTTCTCTCTTCTCTCTCTCGTTTTGCATCGTTTTGCGTGCCAGAAATACCCCGAAGCCCCGGTATTATTCTCGAGCCCCGAGGCAAGTCCCGAGATCCCAAAGATCCCGAGTCGAAGCTCTGCCCGCGAGAAGGTCGATTTTTGTGGAGATCTTCCAGATTTGCTGAGGATTACTACTTCTGCAAGTCGTAGTGCTGTCCGATCATCTTCTGATCAAGTGAGTGTATACTACCTTTCATAAACACGATAATAATACAAGTATGGTTTGAGTGTATTAAGTATATTGTTGTTTATATGTGTGGGTGTGTAGTTACTTTCTTCTAACACATAAATGCGAAGTATTTGCTATGAAATACGTGCTATGTGTTTATATGTTATTTGTCTATTTGAGATGGGCATGGAAATTGGAGTTTTATACAGGTGTTAAATGATCTAAACTGTGTAAGTATTTATATCTACAAAATTGTTGGGTAGAACATAGGTAGATGGAATAGTTGGTGACTATGGAGTTAGCACATATTGTATAAACCTTGGCGATGATGTGACTTCGTGCCTATTTGATGAACCTTGGCGACTATGGAGTTAGCGCTTGTTGAGTAAACCTTGGCGACTATGGAGATAGCGCTTGTTGAGTAAACCTTGGCGACTATGGAGTTAGCGCTTGTTGAGTAGACCTTGGCGACTATGGAGTTAGCGCTTGTTGAGTAGACCTTGGCGACTATGGAGTTAGCGCTTGTTAAGTGAACTTTGGTGACTATGGAGTTAGCGCCCGATAACTATGGATTTAGTACTTGATAAATAAGCTTTGGCAGCAATGGAATTCGTGCCAAATTCCTTATGAATAATTGAATGAAGGATAGTTGGTTCTTAGGGTAAAACCTTAAGAAGATAATGGGGATGGGTAATTGGGTTGATTGTTTGCTGATTACATATAATAATTATATTATTGTGGGTTGAAACCCTATATGCTCACCAGGCTCCCAAGCCTGACCCACTCAGTTTTCTTTTCATTACAGGTAATGGCACAAGGGTATAAGTTGGAGGACTTGACGAGAGATTTTGGATTATAGATCAGTAGTTGAATAACTATTGTAAGGTCTATTTTATATTGTTTATGCTTTTGGGTCTGTAACGAACATGACATCCCGAGTTTTTATTATTTAATGAAAATACATTCTTTTCGAGAAATGTTTTGATAAATGGTTATCATATTTTATTTTGGGAACAAATTCCGCAACCGTTTTCTTTAAACGATCACTCTGATTTATAAAACAAAGCATAAACAAATCGGTCTTTTCTGGCCGTGAAATTAGGGATGTCACAATGTCATTTACCACCTAATCAATGTGTCAGTTAACTACATACGCTCCATTGATCAATGATAATTTACGAGCTACCCATTTCCACCCTTTGTTAGTCCATGTCAGTGTGCCGGTTAACCACACACGGTCCATTAACGACTATTACAAAGTGCAATGTGCAATTTCAAGGACTAGCATCAAATTCACATTTTCCTAAAGTAACTAAGATTGAGAATTTTATAAAACATTTAGTTACTTTATATTTTTCATTATACTTATCAATGAGAGTTTAATGTCCTATCCTACCCTTTCGGCTAACGACCCTCCACTAGTCAAGAGTGCGGTGGGTAAGAATGGATACCCAATGGCGGTCATTTTATAGGCCGCTTCCTTAAATACCCCTTATAGACCAGCTTCGTGAATCAGGTCTACTAACGGTAAGACTGACTTTTCTTATACATATATATATATATATATATATATATATATATATATATATATATATATATATATATATATATATATATATATATATATATAAATTAAACTTTTAATTTGATAATAGTATAAGGGTGTATTTTAAACTTTTAAAATACTAGGGTTCTAAAATTTAAGATATCAAAATTAAACTATTTAATCAAATTTGAAATTATAAAACCAAAGGTTGTATTTTTAAAACCTTTTCGAAAATACTAAATCAACTTTTAAATAACTAAATTAATAAATTAATTTTGCCTTTATCGTAAAATTTGACCAAATCATTTATTTTGATAAGGATATGCATTTACCTTTTCAGAAAATTCAAGTTTAAGCAATTAAAATGAATTAGGGTAATTATACTAATCAAATCAAGATATCAAAGTCGAAAATGAACTCGTCGAGTTCCAGTATGAACTCGTCGAGCTTGATGAACAGATTGACGAATATGTTACCTCCTCCTTTGGACAATTCACTATTACATCAAATTCAACTAAAAAACATCCGAGTCACTGATACCACTGATGGGTGTTGAGCATAACTACAACCTATGTGTTCATGCAACCCTAATTGCTTTGGATCTAATTTTTTTCACTAGTTGAACAAGGCAAATTGAATACCAAATCAAAACCCTAGATCTAGCATATATAAATCGAAATCTACATATAATTAGGGTTTAGAAGTTTACCTCACTTGTTATGTAGCAATAACAAGAACACCTTGTAGATCTTGACTCTTGAAAACTTGTACCTCTAATGGCTTACAAACACCACTAGAAAAAAGGATGAGAGGAAAGAGAGGAGGGAATGCACTTAGAATTTCGACTAGGGTTTGGAGTAGCAAGCATTGGTCAAAAATCCTATGAGGTGGGGTCTTTATATAGTTGTGGCCTGATGGGGTTTACTAGAGGAAACCCTAATTTCCTGCTTAAGGCTTAAGCATCCCATGGGCTCTTATTAAAAATCCTTGGCCGAAATCTAGATGGCTTCCCTGAAGTTTTCGTCCACTCCTATCTAAGGAGTCCAATAGCCCAGTTTCACAACTATCAATGTGTAACACCCTAATTGTCATGTATCATTATTGTTCAATTTAAGTTTCATGTTTTACGACTTACTCGACGAGTTAATGCTATGAATCGTCGAGTAGAAGCGGGTTGGGACATGTCATTTTATGAGTTGAATCGACGAGTCGGAAAGGGGACTCGACGAGTAGGAGCTGGCAGAGGAAACCCTAAGTTTCAGGGTTTTTGCACCCTATATTGGACCATTAGCGCCTCCCATTATCCCTTATCACCCCTTGAGAGCCAGAAACCCAAAATTTCGTGTGTTTGAGCTTTGTGAGTGTTTTGGAGCTTTAGGAAGTGATTTAGTGAAGGAAACTTGTAGATCAAGAGGCTAGCATCAAGGAAATTTGTGTAGATCTTGAATCCATCTCAGTTTGGGCACGTTTTGGAGGTAACCAACTATTACTTTGATCTCTTTCTCCTTAGAACCTCTCAAGGATGGAGTTAGGGTTTTCTTTAGCATATTCAGGAAGGGAATGTGGTGTATGAGGTAGATCTGAAGTTGAAACTTCAGATCTAAACCTCCCTTTGGTCCTAAGTTCATAAAGTTCCTTGTATGGCCATGAAAGAACCCTCCCTTATGAATAGAGCTTCATTTCAAGCTTGGATTCGGATTTTAAGGCATGCAAATACGTAAAGGTAGCAACTTAACGTTGCTAATACACTCTAGGGACCTAGATGTACTGTTTGGAACAAAAGAATAATTATGTATCGCTTGATCATGGGAATAACTGTATGGACTCGGCGAGTTTGGGAGATGACTCGGCAAGTTGAGTAGGGTTTTTTTCCGAATTGGTCCCGTGTGGATTCGGCAGGTCTGGGAGATGACTCGATGAGTCAGTTTGAATTTTCGAGCACTGAGTCGCATATTGACTCTACGAGTCGAGTCGGGTAATTCTTGAATCAGTAGGGACTCGATGAGGGGAACGTTGCACTCTGCAATAGGACAACATGGTTTGTTGACCATTGACCAATGACTTTTACTTTGACTGGGGATTGTCTTGTGCCTTCCAAGGGAATTTTGGTAATTAAGTATTTATTGAGTGGGTCACTCATGGATACAGGCGAGGTGGTTGGAGCTATATCTAGAAGAGTGGACAGTATTATCCCGAGCCGCTAGCAAGGTGAGTTATCCTCACTATATCAATAGGATCTAAGGCACCAAGGTCGACCCTTTAGGATGAGATTCTGATTATAGTATGATGTATACGATTATGATCTGTTAGTTCGGTATCAGGATAGGCAGGATGTTGTTATGCTATGATGATCTAATGCATTGGTATGTTAGTGACCCGGTTAGGTCGGTATTCTAGTATATGAGATTGCTATGATTGATGATCTGTGATATAGTTATACTTAATATATATATATATATATATATATATATATATATATATATATATATATATATATATACTAGAATATGTTATTTATGTGCACATGGTTATTGGTTTAGTGGGGCTGAGGCGGTCCTACTTTGTGTTGAAGGCCAACATACTTGATAAGCGGTCCCGATAGGTTGTGAGCCTATCTGTCGGCCCAGTCACATCGAAGCCTCGGGATAGATCCAGATAGACTGTAGGCCTTGCAAGGCGGTCCAGTCAGGAGGCCCAGTATTCATGTTGTTGTTATTTGTTATTGATATGGTATTATCAGTGTGGTATTGGTATTTTTTTTGGGGGGGGGGGGGGGGGGGTAACTCACTAATATCTCGAGCTTACAATTTCAGTTTATTATTTCAGGTACATCAGGAGATTATAGCAAGACAAAGGCGTGACCGTACCGCTCCTCATCCTTATGATTTTAGTTTCTGGGACACTCTGATGAATAATGTTTTGAAAACAATTTGTATAACACTATTTGGTTTTAATGGTTGGAAAAGTTTAAATTTGGCTTGAAATTTTTTTGGATGTTACACAATGATTTGCAAAACAGGCCCTGTTCCTTTAATCCCAATATTAATTCCAAATTAATTTCTGATTAACTAATAATTAAATAACATTATTTCTAATTAATATATTATTTTCATAATACATTAGTAAATCAACTTATTATTCCAAATAATAAATTCAACCTCTCTCTCCAAAAGTCATCCTGTCAAGTTGCTAAAGTGAAAGCAGCCCAAAAGGACCATGCTACTATCAAATCTAGTATATATTGTTGGTGCATGTAAATGTTCCACAAATAATGAATGATAGTTAGGTTGTATTTTTCCTTTATTTTTATTGTTGGCGTATTTATCTCTCCTTCCTATATAAAGGGAGAGTTGGTCATTTCTTGCTTTAGCTAGCTCCTTTTTCTTAGTTAGTGAAAAAACTCTTATTTTCTAAAAAATGTAATCTAGAGAGAGAAAAAGTGGTGGGTTCTCCCACCCAGGGAGAGTTTCTCTCCCACCATGTTCTTCATGCAATATTAGTATTATCTCTCTTTGTTCTTAGTCTTCTTCCATGAACTCATAATATGTTCTTCATGTTCATACTTGCAAAAACACGATTAATCTCGAGATATCTTACGTTCGCATTCACCATTCGTTATAAAAATGGGTCCTCTTCATATACCAATTATAATTATGGGCTTAGGCACCTAATCCAACAATAGTAAGTTCCAAGGGTACTTTGGTCATTTTGTAGATTGTTATAAGAATATCGCTTTTCTGTGATAGCAAGTAGATTTTTAATTCCTACTGTAGTTATTGAATCAGTTAGAGTAATAACAAAAAAATTGAACCGGGGCAAAGCTCAGGTTTTTTATTTCCTAGTTTCGATTAAAATTGGCAGAAAAATTGTATTTAGTGGGAGCAGACGCATCAGATGTTTTTGGTGGGATAACTGATAAAAAGTTGTATTTGTTACATTATGGTTTATGGATCTCTTATTTTCTTATAAAATCTTCATTTTTTAGTAAAGAGAAAAAAACTCCTCTTGTTTTATTTCTATTATATCATTTCAATGTAAATCTGTAACATCCTCTAATTTCCAGAACCAATTAAAACTTTTCTTTAAGCTTATATTATTATTGGTGCGGAATTCCTCAGTACTTTTGATAAATTTGAAGTACAAGTGTTTGTTTCGATTTAATAAAACTCTAAGGATGTCATAATCGATACAGAAGCATAAGGTACAATGTAAAGACCTAATGTTCCTAAACTCTTTTGCATGCTATCTCTTAATCACTCAGCATCCTAATCAAGTTTTGGTAGCTGAAGTCTTGATACCTGTGATGCATATAAACTGAGTGGGTCAGGTTGGGAAACCTGGTGAGATAAATTGGGATTTCAATCCCATAATTTTTCATGATAATATTCCTTAATTATCATACCTACAAAACCAACGGTTACCAAATAATACAAATAAGGTTTAATTATCTATAGAACCCTCCACCCATCCCAATAGATCCTCACATATCCAAGTCAATGATTATCATGAAATTTTATCTTACCTGATGAACCATTTAAAAGGGTTTGACTACATATCTAGGGGATTCCTTTTTCGGTGTACGTCATAAAGGCACATGAGCCGTTGGAGTATTTTGATGAATATGATTTTACCTTTCATCAATATTTGTAGGTTATGAGCCTACACTAGCAATGTAATTCACCAGACCGCCTAAAATGGTCAAGTGTTGTCATCTTACTCTGGGAGATGACCATACATACCATTAATAGTTTCATGATCAAAACCCACCATTTCGGATTATCCCATGATGGAATATTGATATGTACTCTGGTAAGGAGCTACCGTACATCGACACCAAAAAGTGTCATGGAACTGAAATATTTACTCTCCATTCCTATCTTATGCACATTCTCCTAATGAGACTACCCAATATCAAACTTAATTGAACTAGGTATCTTTCATAAGTCTAAGTTTGTCCCTAGACTAGATTACAATACCTGTAACCAACATCAAGATCTATTAAGTAAGGAATAACCAGATAGGATCATATTGGAGGTAGGGTACGTTTGGTATACATGGTATATTGTTTGGAAATCTCACTTTAAACACCTCACTAAATCCAGCGAAGACATCATACCTGTAAGTAGATCAATTAGTATGATGACTTGTAATCACTGATAAATAGTATTTATAGGTTCATAATAACGACTTATGACTATACTTAAAAGTTACACTTAAATAAAATAAGCGTAGCTTAACTTACAGAGTAATATAGTGAAAATCAGGAATTACTTGGGCAGAACTCTGACCCATGAACTTCTATTGACCGACTATCTGACACTGTAGGTCTTCGCCGAAGGGGTCGGAAACTCTGGAGTAAAAGGGGCTAAAATCTAGAAGGTGCTCCAGAGAGAATCTGGAAGAATGGTGTGAGGAATGAGCTGATTTTTTAAGGTTTATATAGCCTAAATTAGAGTGTGTTCCACGCATCTAGTCGGAAGAAGGTGACGTGTCGCCTTCTGCATGGTGTCACCTGTCGCAATCTAGGTGGCGTGTCCCCGCACATGCTGTATGTGCGTGCGGTTGTGCATGAGATTTTATGTTTTCTTAGAAAATTCATAACGCTCTCATGTGAGCTCCATTTTTATAGGTTTTATATCTATGCGTAGCTATCGACGAGCTCTACAACTTTCGTTTAGACTCCGTTTGCTAATTTTGAATTTATTTTTAAAGTTATATTTTTAATAGTCTTAGACTATTAAAGTCCGTTAAAATTCAAAACTCTCTCTTTCGACGTCTGTTCTTGACTGTCTTTATATTGTCGGGTTCCTATTAACAAGATCTTCAATTCTTGTTTAGATTGTTTCGGCTAATAATCAACCGATCTAAAAGTCGATATTACGGTTGCACATTGCTAAGTGGAACTTAGAAAAATCATAACTTCCTCTTACGAAGTCATATTTCATGCGTTCTCTATATGCATGCTCTTGGTTTAATGAATGCTACGTCTTTCGTTTAGGTTACTTAGGCTAATAAGAAACTCAACTCCGATTCATTATTTACGATACGTTGACTGATCGTGAAACTTCGGAAGTCTATAACTTTTGTATATGAAGTTGGATTTGAGTATGCTTTATATGTACGTGATTCATATCATAACTCCAACATTGTCTGTCAAGATTATTTGTCCTAAATAATCTTCTATAAAAATTGTCATTTCGTCTCTTCTCGATAAATTACTAAAATGGCTTGATAATATGTAGTCTACAATGCGCACAGCCAATGATAATCCTAATCGAGGATTTAAATTATGATTATTATTTATTTTGTCGAGCTCAAAGATGCCGACATTACAAAATTTGATACGAATGAGTAGTTTAAAACTCATTAACTATTTAGAAATTCTTAAATATGTTCAGAAATCAACCCAAGATAAAGAAAGAGGCTCGAAAATTTCTTTTTAGTTTGAAAAATTATTTTGAAACTCGATTTTATATTTAAAAAACAGTATTTGAAAATGCTTTTTTTGTCTAGAATAAGTTTGAATCCATACCAAATTAAAAAATTACAAATTTTACAACTTTGATAGTCATTTGTTTATAATATGGTTAATCTCATAAAAGACTTTAGATTTTGTGTTTTTTTTCTGGATTAAACCTCAACTTATTTTTTGCCTGAAAAGACTGTAATGTCCCATTTTCACAACAAAAATTTTCACTTTTAATTAAGGTAAAACTTCACATTTATAAAATCCCATTTAAGAAAGACCATTTGTTACAAGATACTTTTGTCTAAAATCATAATAATATAATAAACAAGTAATCTCCATGTTTGTTGATGAGTGTGTACAGTCACGCCTTCGCCTTCCCAGGATCACTACTGGTACCTGAAAAACATTAAAGCTGCAACTGCAAGCCAAAGCTTAGTGAGTTACTCTAAAGTACCACACACCACAATATACATACAATGCATGCACATCGGGCCCACAACACGAAGACTGGATTGCTCTCGGGCCCACACCACGAAGATTAGATTGCCCCTGGTCCCACAACATGAAGATTGGATTGCCCCTAAACCCACAACTTAATACTAGATTGGTCCCTGGGCCCATAACCTAAGACTGGATTGCTCATTGTTTTTTTGGCCTACAACATAAAGCAGGACCGCCTCAACCCACCCCATCGCAATATGTCGGCATATAAAACAAGTTAGTAGTTACATAAGCATAAGCAACTATCTACCCTATTTTACATGTGTAACAGCTCACTACCGCATACCTGGCCTCATACAGTACTATACCACTAATGACAAATTTGTAAGGAATGCATATCTATATGTAAGCAGATGTCATATAGACATTCGAATAGGAGATCCCACATTAGAGCCACAACCAAACGAGGAACATGAAAGAAAGCCTAGAGCAAGAGTTCTTAGGCTATCCTACATGACTACATACAACCCCTAGGGCACTCCACTAGACGATCACCAACCTATTGGTACTATAACTAGCATAGTACTATTATTATATCCTAACATACAAGGATATATATTGTAATACAAAGTATTGTGAGGAAACTCACCTGATTCGGAGACCCAAGAAACACATCAACACACTCACCCTCTACATTCATTTCTCCCGCGAACGGACTAGCACCAAAACAAGGTAGAACCTTAATCAATAACTTAATTCCTTCAAGTTTGACCTAAACTCAAAATGGTCAAAACTCAATGGTCAACGGTCAATAGGTCAGTGACTCCCCACGAAATGGAAAGCTCTTGGTCATGTCGTGGCTAGCTAAAGACAAAACAGTCGGGCATTCGAGAATCGTCACAAAGTAGCAAGCCTTTGGCCACGTCGTGAGATCTGGCAGAATGCCAACTTTTCAATTAAGTTCTTAATCCTTTCGTAGCAAAGCCTAAAATCCCAGATCTACTCTTTCACACTGACTTAATGGATAAATTTTCCAACTTTACCCATTAGAACTTCACACATTAGAACTTCACACCATAGTTAGATCTAAGATCCTAATTCCATTAAGTCCTTAGTGAGGATATAACTTGAGCATGAACACAAGATACACCAAACATGGTCCTTTTTCTTATTCTACAAAACTCTTATGTCCTACAAAAACCAACACAAGCCTTAGAGTTCTTCACACTCTAAGAGCATCCAAGGAAAGGACCAAAACCTTACAAAATGTCCTCAAACTTGCACCAAGAAGAACATAAGTCAAGATGAGAACTTTATACCTTCAATCACTTAGAAATATGATGTAAATGGTGGAACCAAGCTAGTTCCTTGGTCCCTTACACCAAGATGATCTTCCTCTTTCTTCAATATCCACCAAAGACTAAGAACTGAGCTTCAAACCAAAGGAAAAAGCTCTCAAAGATTCAAGGAGGCTAGGGTTTCATTTGGAAGGGATGAGGGCTAAAGAGGATGCCCTAAACCTTGAGTTTAAGGACTTAAATATGGGGGAAACCCTAAATTATCATGTGATTAGGATGCAGCTGATGCCACATCATGGCCTTCCCTTTGCCACGTCATGGCGGACACCTGAATGCAAGTGCATGCATTTTACATGCCACGACGTGGTGCTCCGTTCACCACGTCGTGTCAAAAGGTATGATATGAGCATATTTAGTCATATAATTCATGCATTATCTTAATACTTTATGTTGTTGTTGTCTCATTTAATGAACAAAAGGTGCTTAATTAGTTTATAATTTCATTTTTCAGCAACAATTACATGCTCGGATAGAAAAGGAAGCGGAACTAGCGATTGGAAGCTTGGATCTTGGATTTTGAAGAAAGAAGGATGTTGTTGGACAGCTTGACCCCTCGTCAGTGTTTTGGCCATATCTTATAAACCGTAACTCCGATTGACGAGATTCAAAATGTTCTGAAAAGTAGACACAATTTCGAACGACTTTCGTGTTTTGAGAAAATGATGATTCGAAACGTACTCGGCGAGTAGGGTCGATTACTCGCCGAGTTGGTCAGAAGTTTCGCGATTCTGGACGCGCTGACTTGCCGTACACGGGTTTTAAGTGATGAACTCGCCGATTAGGTCATTGGACTCGCCGAGTAGCCTCTATTTTGTGAAAATCTATATAAAGGGACTTTCAAATCGATATCATGCATGGAGAGAAACCCTAGGAGGCTGAGAAACGAATGGAAGTGCTGCTAGGTCGTGAGGAACTGAAGAATCAACCCTACATTAAATTGTGAAGAGAATCAAGACAATTTTGGTTTATTCTTAGTAACTTTTTGATTTGAATCATGTTTACATACTTTGATTTCGTTTTTGATTTTATGTTTACTGCAACCATGAGCTAAAAACTTATTCTTCTGTTAGGGTAGACAATTTTGTGAACATGGATTGATTATTTGAGTAGGATTAATTTTAATTGGTAATTATGTTTAGTTAAGCTTGTTAAAGAACCTTATGTGTTGACAATAACTATTCTTCTGTTAATAAATTAGTAATTAAGTTGTATGAATATCTCTTAGTTATTAATTTCATATGATTTATTGTGACCACATAGTTGTATGTCTAGGAATAATGAATGTGAAACTAGAATTAACTAGAAGATAGGTAAGTTAATGTGTGAGATTGTTTGATGAACATCAGCAATAGGTTAATTGAAGGGTTAATTTAATTAACCATTACAAGTCTTACTTAACCCGAATCAATAATCTAGGAAACCCGTTAATTTAGACAACTGGCCATTGCTTAAGTTAATTTGTTTTCTAAGAATTAGGAATAGCGAACGTGAACCTAATTATCTTAATCGGTAGCCAATGAAGAATTAATCCGATACATTAAAATCATCCATGGGAACAAATGAGTCGTACCTAAACAGAAGTCCTGTTTACTATTGAATTTAGTTGGTAATTAATTGTTTTAGTTGCTAGTTATTTAATTTGTGTGTTGGTTATTCTAATTAAGTTCCTAGTCTTGTAAAACTAGAGAAAACCCCCTTTTGTTATTTGTTTTATTTAGATAATATTAGCATTTATTTTAATTGTTTACCGTTCCCTGTGTTCGATACCCTACTTGCTTGAACTATATTACTAATCGATAGGTACACTGCCTTTCGTGTGTTTATTTTGTGTCTAAGTTAGTAGGATTAAAACTAGTTGGTTTTACACACATCAAGGTATTTCCCAAAAACCTTACCTCTGATCCTTCCAGGTCTTTAGCTGGTCTATTATGGGAAACGGATGTTACAATTCTTCCCCACTTAAATTAGATTTTTTCCTCAAAATCTGTTGTCACATTTCACTTTCGTAACACCCTTAGAACCCCCTACAGGTTCTCCAAACCAATTCCTTTAACATGAGTTAAGATCACTTGAATGCTAGCATCTGCAACCATAAACAACAATGATTCCAAAACAAGGCTCACAAGCCAATCCGGGCAGAGACTCCATAGGTCTAAATCACATCTACTGCAACATCTCTTGAACAGTCTTCCACCTTCTGACACCTCTGCCAACACTATTTTTACCAAGAACTACACGACCTAGCGAAAACTACTCCACACAACATCCTTAACCCACAATGTGTATGTAATAGACTGATTTTTACCACAAAAGTTTTTAGTTTTATAATAAGAATACCACCAATGTCATAAAAACCAAGTCACGAAAAATCTTAGGTACATAAATACAGTGAGATTTGTATAGATTGGATATTGATGCGTAAATAATTTTGCACTAGTTTAACCTACTAACGTAACTAACTATTACTTCCTAAGGCAGTGTACCTTGTTGAAAATAGAATAGCACAAATAGTCGGGTATCGAAAACATGGAACATAATGATTTGCAAATTTTATCTATTAATTACCTAAATTACTATTTAAATAAGGAAAAAGGTTTTCTCTAGTTTTGCAAGACTAGCAACTTTATTAACCAAATTAAACTAACTATCAACTAATAAAGCAAAGAAACTAAATCTAAAAGCAAGAAACACAAAAGATGATTTTAACCAATGTAATTGAAAGACTTTCGTTTATCTTCGATATACTTGCTATTATGGTTGATTTATAGAGGTGCAATGGATTAATTCTTTGTTGGTTACGGATTCCTAAGATGACCAGGTAATGTTCACTAACCTAACGCTTTAGCAAATAAGTTCATTCATACGGTGATCGGGCGGATAAACTAACAAATTTACTAGTATTTGGTTCGAGTTAAATTAGACTTATAATGGATTGATTAATTTGGTGTATTAAATCAATTCAATATAAGATTGGTCGTCATATATTAGCTCCTACAACTATTTACCCACTTTTTTATTTAACCCTATGTTTTTGGTCAAAACACTAGTCCTACAATTTTGGAATTCACAAAGATCATAAGATTCAAGTTCAATCAAGAGTGATGGTCATGAAAACTTAATTAAACTCGGCAATAAAAAAAAGCAGTTCTCATAAGCATAAAGAGGTTCTTTAAGAAGCTAAAGTAACAAATAACAAACTATTCATAATCCAAACCATAAATCAAACCATAAAAAGTCAAGCAAACTAATCTAAACGAAAATCATAGGTTTTTAGCCCATGATTTCAGCAGGTAAACACATAAAAACAAAATTCAACTTAATATTCATGATTAAACTCAAGAATAAAAAGGTAATAGGAATTTGTTTTGCCTCAAAACTCTCAAATCCAAGTTATAATCAATCTTCTGCGACTCCAAACTCCAAAGTGTGTTATTGGCCTTCAAAAGACGACAATAGATCCAGCAAAAGTTCTTTTTTCAGAGGATTATGTCTCATATTTATTGTTTTCCCGAAGTCTGTCCACCACGTTGTGGTAATGTCACCACGACGTGGTCTTCTAGTTTATCACGTAATTTGTGAGTCTTCAAGGTTCGACGGGAAACCTCAAAATACAACATCGTGGTAATATCACCACATTGTGGGATGAGTCTTTTCTTCATTTTTTACTTGATCCCAGTTCCTATATTTCATCTTGTTTTTTTCTCCGAGCATGTCTTTTACAACTACAACACAACATACAATAGATTAAGTATCTTTTGTTCTATAATGGGCATAAAAATGGCTAAAAATATTAAGATATGATGTAAAATATATGTATATATATATATATATATATATATATATATATATATATATATATATGCACATATCAAAATACCATACACTTATTCATTGCTTGTCCGCAATCAAACTGACTTTTATCTTACCAATATTGCATAAAACAATCCATTTAAAACTCAACCATTATCCCACGACCGTAATGCATCCATTTGTGTCTATGATTCCTAAAAACTTCTCATTCCTAAATACTCACAATCCTTATGAACCTTCACCCCTTAGCTTATATGACATTAAATTTTGCAACCCTCTGAATCTATCCCCATAAATCTTTCTTAACCTCAAGGTATTGTTGGTTAAAATACCAAGCATACATAAATTCTAGAAAGAATTACATCATTGATACCACAATGGAGCTCTTTAGAATTCATCTCTTCTTTGATATTTTCTTTCTTATTTCTTTGAACTCAACACCTTCTTGTTTGATTTTCAAAAAAATTTATCTTTTGTTTTCATACTTTGATAGCTCCAAAACTCTTTTAACTTTTTTGTACTTTTTTTATTTTTTTTATCTCACTTTTTTTCACTCAAATCTTACATGCTTAAGCAAGGATCCTAACTTCAACGTTTATTGGTTAGAGCTATTAGTCTAAGTGCAATGACTACATAAGCTCTCCTGGATGGATTTCAAGTACACGCTGCAAAACTTATTACATTATATACACTACCAGATTATCCTTCATACCTCATGACTTTTTACTACTAATGGGAAGCCACAAATACACTATAACATGTGTTGGCTCAGGTAAACATTTGGGCTCTTATTAGATCATCCCACACAATACTAGCAAAAAAAATTGATTACCTAGATTTTCCTAAATTAAACTATTATTTCAAATTTATATGAATGCATATTGTAAAAACTAGCAATTTTATGATAATGCAAATTTTTTAAAAATAAATGCTTTTTCCTAATGCAATAAACCCCCTACCCACACTTATTTGATGAAATGAACTCATTGCATGCTATGAAAAACATAAAAGTAAAGAGGGAGAAAAAGGAATAGACTCCCCTGGAATAGAAGTGGCAAGGATAATCGTGTTGCGTGTGTGTAAGATCGCTCGCCAATATGTGTAAAAATGGAAGTGTGTGACTTATGGAACTCGTATTGAAGACTTTGACATTTTATACTTCCTAATGTGTAGGAAAAAGACTTGAAAAGCGGTCTTGAAACAATCACCACAGCATGGTAAGGAGACCACGTCGTGGTAAGCTAGTGGCAAATAAGGTGCGTATTCTGTAACGACACCATGTCCTTGCAATTTTGACCATGTCATGGTGGATGTAAAAATGTGAAAACGAGTGTATTTATCAATATATTTCTTCAAGATTTTCGTCACTAATGATGATATGAACTTTTGGAAATGTGACTCATCAGCTCGGGTGATCAAAATAACGCTCTATATGCTCAAATCTCGCCTCTCTTGCCGCATTCCTAACCCCTCACTTGAACTCATCAAAGTCTCTCTCGAAAAATACTCCTCTCATCAAACTCAAACTTTTGGGAAATCTAGAGACAAAAAAACGATAAAAAAAAAACAAATAAAACCAAATACATAAATCCTACAATTACCATCATCCTAGAAAATAGAAAATAAAACAAATCAACACAAACAAATAAAAATAAAATTGTATTAAATCCACTCAAACAAATAAAAAGGATAATTTCACTCATCAACATCATGTCCTCCTCCATTTTCAGCAGCTCCTCCATGTTGATCTGCCAAAACTCGTCCCATGTTGGAATGTAGGGGTATGAGACCGGAAATGCACATGGGCGTTGGATTTTCATGTGTTGCATCAAAATGTCGATGTGCATATTGGTGTAATTAAAAACTCGTTCCAAGTTGCCTTGATAACGACGCAAAACAACATTATACGGGTCCATGGGCAACTCATCCTCTGTAGGAATCACGGGTGGTTCTTCTTCCACATCATCGAGCCTTTGTCTTACTCTCCTTCTTAGCCTGTCTCTTGGGTTATCATTTGGAATGGAGAAGTTCCTAAACCCATTGTCCACCACAAAATTTTCTCTTTTGTAGAGAAGTGGACTAAAAGGTTTACTAGTATCCACCGTTAGCATAAAAGCCACCTATTTTTGGAGGACCCCAAACGACCTCGCCAACCTTCTGATTAACATGCTGACATACAAAGGTGACCCTGGACGATCTTTTCCTACCTGGTTTGCTAAAAATTAAGCCACATGCCACAGAACATCAATAAGCACACCCGGAGAAATGAGAATCCACAGAAAATAAGCATCCAAACTTGTGACTTTTCCCCCTCCTTCCATTGGTTGATGGTATTAGTGATCAATCGGTGCAAGCGGCGATGAAGGGGAGACTGAATTTCACTTTCTTGGGTTGTCTCCGATTGGTACACACCATTGGCAATGTTGGGTCATTAGTTGGTTTCTTTGAATCCTTCATTTGTAGTGAGACATTGAGCAATAAACTCAATATACGATTCAGTGTGACCCTCAGACGGAAGATAGAGCTTCGTCCTCATGTCAAAGTTCGCCAAGCTTAATTCTCTTATTTCTCCACCCAAGCAAAAAGTAATGTTTTTCCTATCGTGGACACCTTTTTTCTTACGGAATTGCACTGTGGCTAAGAATTCCACACAAAGTTCTTTGTACATCGGTTATTGGATGTGGAAAAGGCGTCCCCAAGCCATACAAATGAACCGACCTTGGACCCCATCAAAAGATTTCGTGAGAAACGGTTCGATTGCCTCTGATAGCCCAACTTCTTCCATCTTATTCCAGTTAATTTTTGCTGGTATATGCACCTTCCGTTCTTTCGACCAAGCAAGCTTCTCGTTCCACTGAATCATCACATCAGGAGCTACAACATTCGGGAAAGTGTACAATGGGAAATCGAGGCGACCCTCGAGTTGATTTTTGCAACCTCGACCTTGCATTATCTGCAAAGGAAACATAGAACACCATTCCAAAACAACCAATTCAGAGTTAGGAAGAAAATCAATCAAAACATGTTAAATTAACAGCGACCACGACGAGTCATCGTGGTCGACAAATAGTTTGGATAATCGGGACTTTAATTGAATAAATGCAGTCCACTTTAACTCAAATCAAGTTCTGGTTTTACTTAGGCCATAAATATACGTGTTTAAGAGTTAGACTCATAGCAAAAACAACCAAAATTAAGCCCAAATTGAATCAATTTTTGGAACCCTAACTAACTAAATCCCTAAATAAAGGTTCATATCAGTAAATTCATGTCATAGATGCAATAATACTCGATTATTAACTGTGCATAGTTTCATCTAAATCGATCTCGAAGATGAACCACCGTCAATCTATCCCTTGTAGAAGCCGCCCGTTAAAGCAATCCCTACCACCAAACACCCATTCCTTCATCTCAGGTCTCTCCCCTTGATTTCCAGTCGCAAAACGCCGCATCTGAAAACCCTAGCCGCCAAGAAACCCTAACTTCAAATTTCGATCTCCTTTCCCTTGTCTTCGGCTGTCAAGGTTCAAAGGAAGGGTAGCAACGATCGAAATGGGTGTTTGAGGTGGTGCTACCTGAACGAAGGGAGGCGGAGGGGGGCCCAGGCTGACGACAGCCACCGATTTCTTCTTCTTTGGATCGTGGTAAGCGAGAAACGAGAGAGAGATAGAGATAGAGAGAGAGAGGAGAGAGAGAGAGAGAGAGAGAGAATTGCGATGATGAAGGCTGATCAGGGATGCAGACGACTTGCCTAATTTTTTGTTGGAGATGGAGATGCTCTTTGAGGGTATCTCTTGGCAACAACAGTGAAACACAAAGATGGAAAAGGGATGGGGAAGACGGTGGGTGGAGAGAAAGAGAGATAGAGAGAGAGATTGTATATTTTATTTTTTTTCTTTATAAAAAATTATTAAAGTAGAATAGCAAAGACAATTTTTTTTCTTTTAAACAGAAAAATATTTAAATAAATAAAAAAACTAAAAAAGAAAAAATTAAGAACAAAATCGTCATAATGAAAAAGTTCAAAGCAAATAGGACCAAACTAGACACAAAATGAAAACTTTGGACCTGTGGTGCTAATGCAAATTTTTTGGACCAAAGTGACAATTTTGAGCAAACCACAATGACCATTTGTGTTGTTTAGTCTATAATTAATGATTATATATATATATATATATATATATATATATATATATATATATATATATATATATATATATATATATTCTACTATGATTTATTTTTATATACATATATAACTTAAGACGGCATTTGGTTAAAGTTTGACGTCAATTACAAGTCTTTGTGTCATGACGATATTTTTAAAACTTTGGAAAAAATGAAAAAAAAATACGTCTTTTTCAAGCAAAAAATTAAATTTTAGCTTTAATCTAGAAAAAACAGAAAATACAAGGTATTTTATGAGATTAGTCCTTTAAATGCTAAAATAATATATTTTTTTCCAATAATTTCTTTTATAAAACATGGTTATCACCTCTAAATATCATTAAAAGAGAACCCTTAATTCACTAATGAAGCAATCATGACCCTTAATTGAATTTCAATCCTATGTTTTTCACCATTAGATTAAATTGCTTACATCATCTTCTTTAAATAGAATTCAAACACAATAAGATTCAATTATAGAATCTTTAATAATTATAGAATCTTTAAATTCAACAATTATATTATCAATTACAACATATCATTCTATTTATATACTAGATATCAGTTTCTCTAATTAATATTGTTCCTAATTTAACTCCCTTATTTATAACTTTTGGCTTCAAAATTCAAACCCGTTTAGTTTTTATTTATTTTTTTAATAAAAAAATCCCATTAAATAAGCATATAAATAATTCAGTTATCTCTAAATATAATTAAAAGAGAACTCTTAATTCACCAATGAAGCAATCAGGACCCTTGATTGCATTCAATCATATATTTTCACCATTAGATCAAATTGCTTATATCATCTTTTTTAAACAGAATTCAAACACAATAAGATTCAATTATAGAATCTTTAATAATTATAGAATCTTTAAATTTAGCAATTATATTATCAATTACAACATATCATTTTATTTATATACTAGATATCAGTTTCTCTAATTAACGTTGTTCCTAATTTAACTCCCTTATTTATAGCTTTTGGCTTCAAAATCTAAACCAGTTTATTTTTATTTATTATTTTTGAAAAAATTCATTAAATAAACATATAAATAATTCAGTTATCTTTAAAAATTATTAAAAGAGAACCCTTAATTCACCAATGAAGCAATCAGGACCCTTAATTGAATTTTAATCCTATGTTTTCCACCATTAGATCAAATTGCTTACATCATCTTCTTTAAATATAATTCAAACAAAATAAGATTCAATTATAGAATCTTTAAATTCAGCAATTTTATTATCAATTACCACATATCATTCTATTTATTTACAAGATATCAGTTTCTCTAATTAATATTGTTCCTAATTTAACTCCATTATTTATAGCTTTTGGCTTCAAAATTCAAACCCGTATAGTTTTTAGTTATTTTTTTTTGAAAAAACCCATTAAATAAGCATATAGATAATTTAGTTATTAACCTATAAAAGTTAATCTAATCCCATTAAATCTGTAAAATATTTAAGAGTCAAAATTAAAGTCAACATTATTCATAATTTATCTCTCGGTATATCCCACGTAAAAGAAATCAATTTGAGATAATGGTTTTGAATTTAAAACTTAATAATTAAGAAAGTCAATTAATTTGAAATTTGGACTCAACATAAATAATATTTTTTTTTTCAGATGAATAACCAAAATTCTCCATGATGATATCTTAGGATCCCATTTTTTTTGAAGATAATGATTTCCTTATTGGAAAACAACGTATATATACGATTACATTGAAGTTGTTCTTCTTACGATTTTGGATTGAGTCCTATGATTTACAGTGTTTCTTCTTTAGCGATCTTATTCTTTTATTCTTTTCTCCAAGTTCTTTGTTTACCGTGTTCTCCTTCTTCTTCTCCAATCTCTTGTATTTACTCTATTCTTATTACCTCTTATTTCTACTTTATTCCTATTGAGAGTTCTTTAATAAAATTATTAATCTACTTTAAGCATATTAGTTTCATTCTTTTAGTTATAAAAACAAAATTATATATATATATATATATATATATATATATATATATATATATATATATATATGTGTGTGTGTGTGTGTGTGTGTGTTGACCTATGTTTGTTAAGAGAAAGCCATAAAAGTCATTTTAATGCATGATGACAAAACTCGTGGAACGGACCAAAAGCAAGATAAATAAGTTTTTTATTATTACACTTCAACTTGCATGAACAAATACATATATGTTGTTTTAAGGTTTTTAAGAATTTTTTTATACATATTATTATACTCTTCAGTTAAATTTTCTAATTTTATTTTACTGAATTTGTTTATATTAATGATATTAGTTTCAAAATCATCATTCGAGTACAAGACTTTACCGATGTGGTGTTACTTACAATATTTGATCATGATGCAAAGAAACTTCTAGAAAAAACCGCACAAGAGTTGATTCAAAAATTTAACGAGGTTATCGATATTAACTTCATTTATATAATACTAATTTTTTACTTTATGTCTATTGATTTTTATAATTTGGAGAACAAAGCTGATGGTTATGCAATCTCAAACTTCACTGTTGATAATACAATCATTATTGAATTGGAAAAAAATTTAACATCAAACATGAAACATTCTTTTACGAAGAATGCTACAAACACTGCACTTATTAAATTTCATTTTTTTATATTTCAGTTGATCAACTAACATATTTCTATGTACTAAAAATATAGGCGCCATAATCTGATTTATTTAACGTTTTATTAGCAGAATTCGGATTTCAAGACACGTTAAATTAGAAGGTTTTAAATATAATATAATTAAAACTTCTATGTTAAATACTTTAAATTATTATTAACTTCTAGATTGACATATGAATTTATTTTCGACATTTAGGATGTTGTTTCGTTTACTGGTGATAACATCACACCCGCTTTGAATCTTGATAAATGCACTACAACAAGTCCACTAACTAAATGGACATCCTTTAAAAAAGTGTACGGACATGAAGAATTAAAAGGCATGCTGGGAGATGTTTACGACGTTGATAATCTGACAACAATGTCCTCAAACAAACGACCATCAACATCAATGACATATCGTACTTCTAGAGAAGGCAAGTCAAAACTGTTAATTCCAAAGCAAAAAAAATAATATATGATTTTCATGATTTTGTTTGAGTAGTTGAATGATTTGAATACTATTAATCTCATATTTTGTTTACATACTATTTGGTTTTGGGGTTTGATTTTTGATGACTTTGTTTCATACTATTCATTTTTGGGTTAGAATTTTGATCATTTGAATACATTTTGGGTTTTATGAAATGTTGAACTATTCATTTATTTGCTTTTTTGGTTTAAACTCAGATGAATTTAGAAATTTAATAATATTTTACTCTATTATTTCGTTTGAATGTGAATTTATCAACATTGTTACAATGTTATTCATTACAACTTCAATATAAATATTAGAAAACTACCATTTTTTATGAAATTGTAAATTTTTATTAATTTTGTAACTGTTCTGAAACAATTATTAATAAATCCTTGTGAAATTATTCATAAAATTATTAGTAAATATTTACCATTAAAATATTATTATTTTTAGATATTAATGATATCCTATAATTTTATAGATTCAAATAATAAAACTCATTACAATTATGCTAAAGATAGGCGAAGACTAAGACGTTTACATTTACAATATGGAAGATTGAATTCTATGTCTAAAAGAGAAACTTTATTTCATCATCTAAAGAAATAAATACTTTTGATTGTGTTTCACTTATACATTTTTCATCCTTAGATCAAATTGCTTATGCCATCTTGACCAAATTAAAATATTTGAATTTGATGTTAATAGTTATGACAATGCTCTTTAACTTTAATGTTTATCGAATTTCTTTGCAAAATTTAACGTTGCTGGTACATCTAACAACTTATTGTTGCTTTTGATTTTACAGGGCCAATATGAAAAGAATCATATGAAATTCATGGGGTTGGTACACCGAACAAAGTTAATTCATAAAGCTACTACGCAACATGTTTTAATCAAGAAGTCATATCTTATCGTGATAAAACAAAGATAACATGGATCATTCATGTTAAAAATTACTGTATTAAAAAAATAAATTACTCTAATATAAATATTAAATAATTTTATTTAATAAGTTTGGTCCAAAAACTGTAAAAATGAATATAACTAACATTTTTTATTAAAATTCCACAGAAGATAATATCACCTATTAATATAATACATATTTAATTTAAATAATCCACGTTTAACACGAGTCATAATCTAGTATATAATATTTCACGTATTTTAGAAAGAGGTAATAAAATAATGCAAAAAAATGATTTTAGCGGGAAAAGGAACGGAATCCTTTGGAGTAGGCATCGGAATCAAGGAGATGCCCCTACCCCTACCAATCAAACCGTCCCACCACTGTCACTATCAAATAATAAATAAATTTATTTTATAATTTATTTATTTTATGTATAAGTAAATCGCTTTAACTTTTTCAATCATGTTCACCTTCGTTTATGTAAAAAGATTGTGTGATAAAGGATGGATCAGTCAAATTTCACACGAATACAAAAAGAAACCTTAAAAGATTCAATGTTAAATATGTTTGTGGGAGACTAAATTATACATTACATGTAATATACCAATCTTTTTAATATAATAAAATGTTAATAACAATAAGATATTAAGATGTAATATTTTCATGTCAATATAATTTTGGGGGTCATATTTTGATTTAAGGTCTATATGTTATTTTTTAAATGTTCCATCAGTGAAACAAAAAATTAGTAATTAATTAATGCCGTTCATTTACTGCTAGTTAGTTTTTCATGTAAATAAAAGTTGATTATATAATGAAAAGTAACATGGATCAAAGAGAATTGCATTATATTACATACTTAAGCCACGATAAAAACACACACGGCAATCCCCTAAATTAGAGGTGAAATTTGTAATAAAATGTAAATTTCATTGCCATAATGGTATATTTATATATAAAGTTAACTTAATTTTATAAGCAAAAAATAAATATAGTTACTATAAATAATAATAATAATAATAATAATAATAATAATAATAATAATAATAATTATTGTTTTTTTTTTTTCTATTTGTGAAGTTATTTAATCAAAATAAATAATTATGTACCTTTAAATCAATTAACTTAAAATGTTTAATACCCTAATATAGCAAGTAAATTGGAGTTTACCAAATTACCAATCATAGAATATTACAATGACTAGGTGTGACCCCATGTATTACATGAGTGTTTTTAAAACAATTAAATATGTATAAACATTTGAGAAATTTTAATTTATAAAAAATTTAAGAAAAATATTGAATTACTAAAATTAAAGTGTTTTTTTCTTTTAAATTTAAACAAACCATTTAGATGAAATAATCAAAGCAAATTAATGAGATTTTATTTTTAAAATTTGAAATTATAAGAAAGTCCATTAATGAAATTGATATGTATTTATTATTAAATTTAAATACCATATGGAATTTAATAAAATAGGAAAACCACAAAATTACATAAAAATTAATCTAAAATAACCACATAATAACATGTAGCAAAATGAATAAGAATTTAACAAACATAAAATAAAAATCCTTCGTTTATTAGAGAACATGTTTCTTTATTAAATAATATAAAATATTAGGGGATATATTAATTAGGACCAATAAGCTTTTGCCTTTTTATAAAGAAACGAGGCTTTGAGGGTGAGTTGATGAGGTTCCCAAGGAAGAAAGTAAAATGAGGTTTTCATGGTTCAATCGATTTTAGTGAGGATGTGAAGTTCAACATTTTTAGTTGAAATAACGGGGTTCGGTTGTTTTCTATTAAATTGGCATTTGTTAATTCCAAGTAACAATTCTCTTTTTAATATTTAATTTGATATCAAAGTATTTTTATTTGGAGAAGAATCAATTAAGTAGTAATACGTTTTTTAAATATAATTTTAATATCAAAAATCAAAATAATGTTAGCGTATTAATATAATTGTGATGTATTTGTATTTGTGATAGAGGCCAGCCTATTGTATTTGGCTTGTATACGGCCCTTTATCTTCTATACGTGTATATATTATGCATATCAATGAAAGGTGATTGAAGAGAAGAATCAGAGAAGACCGTTAGTTGAGTAAAGTTCCACGTCAAGGTTTAGAGAAGTTTTAGGATAGTTGGTTACGTCTCTATAATAGACAAAACTGCAAAAATGGTCCATGTGGTATATCGTTTTTTTTTGGGTTTTAGTCGAAATCATAATTTTTTTGGTGAAAAATGATCCATCCGAATATTGAAACGACTAAATTGTCTTCTTGATATTTTTTTTTTATGTTTTTTTACATTTAACTTAATGTTTTATTAATAATAAAATGGGACCCACACCCCATTCTCTCTCTCTCTCTCTCTCTCTCTCTCTCTCTCTCTCTCTCTCTCTCTCTCTCTCTCTCTCTCTCTCTCTCTCTCTCTCTCTCTCTCTCTCTCTCTCTCTCTCTCTCTCTCTCTCTCTCTCTCTCTGATTTCCCATTTAACACTCTAACACAAATATAATTTGTTCAATTAATTTTTCCTCTGTAACTGAATTTCCCAGTCAGATCTCAAATCAAGCTTTGTTCTTTGCCATCTTCATTATCCATGTATCTCAACATATTAGTCGACAGATTCATGGCTTATAATCAAGAGTTCTTGATGAACCCTAACTCTTAATCTGTCATTGCTTTCCAACCTAGTTGGGCTTCAAACCGTGACAAGTGATTACAAACCATGTTCCTGATTTGGGTTACACAGATTTATGGGTTATATATCCATATACAAAGTTTTATTCCTCAGAAGCCATTGACGGATAATGTTGGAGAACTTGTTCGACATTTTGAAATTACCGTCCATGAAGATGGACTCATGTCACTGACCGGAACTAAGAAAGAGATGAAGGACATACATAGGGTTGTATAAAACCGAATTATTCAATTGAACAATTTGGATTGGACTATTTGGTTCGGATATTCGGATTTTTGGATTGGTTTTCAACAAAACTGAATTATTATTTTGGATTTCGGATTGGTTTTGGTTTATAAAATAAGAACCGAATAGTCCAAAAAAACCGAATAAACATTTATTATTTATCTATTTATAATATATATCTATAGTTATTTATTAATTTTGTAATTTATTTTTTCAAATAGGTTAAAAACGTTTCACCCGATAAAAAAAACATTAATATTTATTTTCTCTCAAAAGTTTTGTATCTATAAAATATTAACTATAATATATCTTCTTATTAGTTGTTTATAAATTTCAAATCACAACAAAAAATTTTTTTTTTTGCTTCTTGTGTAAAGTTGGGTAATATTATAATTATATGTTGTTTTAAAATGTTTCGGTGTTGAAAACCAAATTATAAAAACCGATCCAACTGAATTGTAATTGGATCGGATCGGATCAGATTTGAATTTAGTTTAGATAATTTGGATCCATGTTTTGAAAACCGAAATCAATTTGGATTTACTTGATTGGATTTGATCAAACCAATCCATCCAAACGAACACCCCTAGACATACATTCGATTCTTGTTGAGTTTTACTTGTCAAAGAACTCGAACAACTGGAGAAGAACGATGCTCTTGAAACTCCAGCCCTTTCCAGCACAAGGAGGAAGGCTTTTGCAACTTCATCTTTTTAGAATGTTAACTGTGACATCCCCAAAATCACGGCCAGAAAAGACCGGTTTCATTTATGCTTTTAAAATAATTTCAGAGTAAATCCATTGATTTAAAAAAGTTGCGTAATTTGTTCCCGAAACAAAATATGATAAAATAAAGTTTTCAAAGCATTTCATCAAGAGATGCATTTTCATTATATAACAATATTCGGGATGTCATGTTCCGATAAACAGACCAAAAGCATAAACAACAAAAGATAGACCATACAACAGTTACATATAACAACTGGTCTGATATCAAAAGATCTTGATAACTCATCCAACTTATGCTCTCGCGCCAGTACCTGTAATACAACAAAATTGAGTGGGTCAGGCTTGGGAGCCTGGTGAGCATATAGGGTTTTCAACCCACAATAAATAATTATATTTAAATTCACCAACCAACAATAACCCAATTACCCATTCCCGTTATCCTCACTTTACGTCCCTAAAACAACATCTATCTCAAGGGGCCTAATCTAGGATTTTTCATCGGGACGGACATTATTGCTAAGGGGTTTCCTCAACAATAGATGTCCTAAAGGCAACCATGAGGGGGATAGAGTACACCGGTGAACACATCGTTCATAACACCTACAGGTTATGAACCTGTTAGCGTTCCACAGGACTATCTAGAAAGAGTTTGTGGTCGTTATCCATACTCCACTGAATAACTAGATCAACAACAACAATATCGAGGTCTCTCATCTATTTATCACACATCAACTATCTACCCATATTCTACCCAACATATTAGTAGATAAAAATATAAATTTTTTATACATAGTTTAAAACTTGTATAGCATTCTCATTCAATACATAGTCCAAACAACAGATGAGACACATACACATAACATGTATTTCATAGAGAATAAATCATATCTATGAGATAGAAGAAAGTGAATATACATTCACACATATAACAACAAAATATACACATAACACGTATTTCGTATAAAATACTTCGTAATTATGCGTTAGAAGAAAGTAACTACACACTCACTTGATCAGAAGATGATCGGACAACACTACGAATTGTAGAAGTAGTATTATTCGGTAGATCTGGAAGATCTTCACAAAAATTGGTTTCTCGCAGGCAGAGCTTCGGCCCGGGAATTGCACTTCTCGGGATCTTCGGGGCTTTAGGACTTGCTTCGGGGCTCGGGAATGATACCGGGGCATCGAGGTATAATTTGCACACAAAACAATGCAAAACGGGAGAGAGAGAAGAGAAATTGAGCAAAAGTATCGGCTGCCCTCGCATGCCCTTTTATAGAGGCTAAAGCCTCGCATTACGCTGGGTGTAATGCTCCGGTACGCGGGGCGTACTCCAGATTCGTCATCTCTTACGTCATCGGAGCTCTTGAGTGCGAGGCGGTGCATGCATCAAGGTACGTTGGGCATACTCAACTACGTTGGGCGTAGTTCGGATCAGATTGCTGACTCCTTCGGATAACCATCCGAATTAAAGATTAAATAATAAATATTAATTATTTAAAAAGTTCAGAAATTCATATCTTCTTCATACAAACTCGGTTTTCAATGTTCTTTATATTCACGCGTAGGTGAGACTATACTCTACAACTTTCATTTAGACTCCGTCGGCTAATTTTGACTTTATTTTTATTATTTATTTTTAGTAGGCCGGGACAGGAAAACTCCGTTATAAATTCATAACTTCTTCATCTGGCGTCCGTTTTCGTCTGTCTTTTCACCAATGCACTACTATCAACGAGATCTTCGATTCTCATTTAGATTGTTTCGACCAACAATCACTCGATCTCGAATTCGAGTTTCGAGCTGCATATTGCTAAGCTGAATCTTAGAAAAATCATAACTTCGTCATACGAAGTCAGATTTTGGCATTTTTATATGCACGCTCTCGGTTTAACGAACTCTACAACATTTGTTTAGATCACTAGGGATAAATATCTCTATAACGTAAATTCACTTTTTACGTCATTTAACGTCCTGCCGGTTCTGTCGCGAAACTTCGACAAATCATAACTTCTTCGTTATAACTCGGATTTCGGCATTCTATATATATTCGGAAACCACGTTTCAACTATTACAACATTATCCATAGATATCGGCTTTATCTAATATTTCATTTTGACGCTTATTTTTATTATTAATTAAATTAAGACGCACAATTAAGCACAAAACACACAATACTAAAATAATACACTTCTATTATTTCAAAATGGGTTACAAAGGTTAACCTAGACTATTATATCAACATTAATGACAAGCCCAGAAACACAGGGGTTACATTTCGGACGTACGCTGGGCGTACAGGTCCTCAGACGCGGGGCGTAACCTCGGTCGTACAACACATGTCGCGAATGGGGTGGGTCATCGTGGACGTCTCGGAACCGTAGAGGGCAGCTGTACGTAGCGCGTACCCGAGCTCGGATGTTGGGCGTAATGCGAGGCTGGCGTGTCACTCATCCGAAGCGGGTTCATCGGACGGCTGGGAGTTAGGCCACGTCATCAATCCATGCATCAGCTTCGCAAATCTCACCCTTAACTTCTAAAAATCGCAACTTTCGCATACGAGCTCCGTTTTCGACATTCTTTATATCCACATGAAGGCGGGAACGTACTCTACAACTTTCGTTTAGAATTCGTTGGCTAATTTTGACTTTATTTTAAAAGTTACATTATTAACAGGCCGGGACAGGATTGGTCCATTAAATTCTCATAACTTCTTCATTCGACATCCGTTTTTGCCCATCTTTTTCTCGTTACGCTACTCTTAACGAGATCTTCGATTATCGTTTAGGTCGTGTTGGCTAAAAACCACTCGATCTATTATTCGAATTTCGGGTTGTACACTGCCAATCCGAAACTTCGAAAAATCATAACTTCCTTATACGAAGTCATATTTGGGCGTTCTTTTAATGGACACTCTCGGTTTAACGTATTCTACGACTTTCGTTTAGATCGCTAAGTCTAAATCTTGCTATATCATAAATTCACTATTTACGCTTCCCGGTATCGTGCCAGTTCCATCGCGAAACTTCGACGGGTCATAGTTTCTTCGTTATAACTCGGATTTCGGTGTTCTTTATATGTACGGAAACCTTGTGACATATACTAAAACTTGGTTAAGATTATTTATTCTAAATAATCTTTTGTCGAAAAATCATTTTCGACCCCTATTATCTCTAAATTGACTAGCCCGGGTCTACGGGCGTTACAATTATCTCCCCCTTAGGATGATTACGTCCCTGAATCATCAACGAAACAGGGCTCACATGATGACTCCATGCTTTATCTCTCATCCTAAGTAACAACCGTAACTTTGATGTTTCTTCGAATGAGTATCTAACTTTTAAGACTTCCTGACTGTAGGCGGTGCTCGATCTTGCACTTGCTCCCTATCTCACGTCAGACTCCAAATTATGACCTTCAAGTCACAATATCAATCCTTGTTGGGCACGAACTTAGGATAAGTTCTTTTATTAATACATTGGAACGATATGTCATATTATAATGACCTATCATCGTATGTTGTAACGTTCAGACTCAGGTCTCTTAGAGTCAAATTCCATAACAGACCATACCTTCCTTCATGTTCTAACGTGACATAATCATATCTTAAAACTTATGTCTCTAGCTGCAAGCTTCTTAAACAATCATCGCGATACTTCTACTGATCGCCTTGGTTAGCTTTCATTTCAATCTTAGATGCTACATCGGACTTGGTTCTCTGAACCATTTAACACACTCGTCGTAGTCGGACTCAATGTGATATGACCACTAGGGTCAGGATAATAACAATCTTCTTAGTCATTACCAAAACAATTGTAACAACATACTTGAATAAAACGAAATCAATTAATAGCTTCTTGGTAAACTTGTGACTTTCCCTGATCCAAGTGTGAGTCTTGTGCTTCCGGTAGTATAGGTCTCTACTACCATCGACACCTACTCATACTCGTCCCAAGTATTGTCTCGCAGTTTTCCGAGTCACCATACAAGAAAATCACATAACAGTTTAACACATCAAATATCAAAACGAAGGTTTTATATTATTCCTTGAAACTATTACATAGGTGTTCAAGTTCTCCCTAGACTATGCCTCTAATAGGCTACATCATATGATTCTATGGCTACTTCATAACTCGACCTTCGGATGTCAAGCCTTCACTACTGATTCCTCGCATTGTCATCTGCTTCGTCAAGGATCATTTGAAATGCTCTCGCCTTTGGCTTTGGCGGCACATTTGGCTTTGTAGCCCCCTCTCTCTTTGGGCAGTCTTGCTTGAAGTGCCCTTCCTCGTTACATCCGTAACACACCCTTTTTTTAAATGTACACTCGTTGGCATAATGCCCATGCTTCCCACACTTGAAACAAGTCACCTCCTCACCGTATTTTCCTGAGTGTTTCTTTTTGCACTTCTCGCACCATCTTTTTTCATTCCCTTCTCCTCTAAACTTCCTGGTACTGGATTTGCTTCTCTCATCGGGCTTCGCAGACCCCTCTAACTTCCTCTTTTCGCCAACCTCGGTCTTGTTGGCGGTCCTTCCCTTGATCATCTCCTCAATCGACTTGGCAGCCTAGATAGCTGTCTCTAAAGTAGGTGTCTGACGTACTGGCACCGCATACTCCCAAGGAAGTCCCTTTGCGTACTTGTCAATTTTTGTCATCTCGTCCGGGACAAGGCGCAAAGCAAACTCCATCTTGTCCGTGAAGTTGTTGGTGTATTCATCGATGGTCATGCTTCCTTTCTTCAAGGTTAGGAATTGGTTTTCTAGCTCGAGAAGATTTTGGGCTGAGCAATACTTACGTTTGAACTGCACCAAAAACTCTGCCCACGTCAGTTATAGGGGCTCATTGGGGCTTAGAGTCTTCCCCAGAGTGTTCCACCAACGAACCGCGCCTCCTCTGAACTGGCGTACTGCAAACGTGGTTTGTAGTTTGCCTCTGCAACCACACGTCATGAAAGCTAACTCCATCTCCGAGATCCAATCCATGACCCCGATCGGATCTTCTTTTCCAGTGAAAGTCGATGACTTGCAAGTCAGAAAATTCTTGTACTTGCATCCATTCCTCTCGACTCCGTCATCTTGGTTGTTTTGTCGAACTATTGGTGGGTTGACTTGACCTACGGTTCCACTGTAGTTCCCCTCCTTAGTCTGCCCTTCGTTTAACTCGGGCTGTTCGATCTGTATGGTCACTTCCTCTCGATTTTGTTGGAGCAAACGTCTGGTTTCCTCCATTTGACGATCCAACATCGCCTGGATCATTGCTTGCACTCCGGCCATCGTTATTGGCTCAGCAACAGCTACCACAACTGGTATTTGCTCAATCACTTGGGGCTGATCTCGGTTCCTATTTGCATTCACGTTTCCGCTACGGGTCTTTTCCATCTTGATCTATACACCGAATAAGATGAATCTAGATCTTTATTTAGGATTGACGTTTAAATCATCCTTATCACCCCGAAACGTTTATATGCTAGTTCTAATATCGTAGTTAAACGCTTAGAATCCTAAACACATAAGGTTTCCAGATCCGGTCGGCAATAGACCATAGATCCGAACAAATAACAACATATCAGGCACAAGCATTTAGCACATAAAAGCATTTTAGGCACAATCCCGAAAATAATCTAGTGCTCACACCTCACAGTCATCGCTTAGCATTCTAAGTTTAAGTCTTGAAATAAATCCATATTCCTAGTTCGCTTAAACTAATGCTCTGATACCAATTGTGACATCCCCATTTTTATGGCCAGAAAAGACCAATTTTGTTCATGTTTTATAAAAATCAAAGTGCCTCTTTTAATAAAAATGTTGTGGAATTTGTTCCCAGTAAAACATGATAAATACGTTATCAAAGCAATTCTGAAGAAAATTATTTTTTATTCATTTAAAACATTTGGGATGTCATCGTCAATACAGAAACATAAGCATAAACAGAACTTACATTTATTTACACTAGTGATCTACATCTCTTTTAAATCTCTCAGTGTAAAGTAGCTTCGTATCGACACCTGTGATACAAATAAATTGAGTGGGTCAGGTTGGGAAACCTGGTGAGTACATAGGGTTTTCAACCCACAATAATATAATTATTATGTTTAATCATCAAACAGTTAACCCAATTACCCATCCCCATTATCTTCATTAATCTTAAGGATCTACCCTAAGAATCATCTATTTATCGTTCATTCATTCCTAAGGATTTTCCTAAGGAATAGGTACGAAGTCCATCGTTGTAAATGACACATCTGTCAAGCACAACTGCTAGTTCTGTCACTTAGGCGTAGCTGCCAAAATTATGACATTCTCTATGGGGCGCATCTTCCGGAATAGTCCTTTTAGGCGCATCTGTCGGGGTTATGAGGTTCTCTATTAGGCGCTTCTGTCGGTAGAGTCCTTTAAGCGCATCTTCCAGGGTTTTATTGACAGTATCGTTTTTGAGAGTCCACTCGCAATACATATCAATGGGTTTTTAGAGTACACCGGTGAACACATCGTTCACAACACCTACAGGTTGCGAGCCTACTAGTGTTCCACTGGACTATCTAGAATAGTCCGTGGTTGTCATCCATACTCTGCTGAATGACGGGGCCATCATTTGGGAAAAAGGCTTCTCACATCGTCCACCTCTCACCCTCAACTCACGGTCTATTTCACATCTCAACTCATCATCCAACTCATATTTCATCTATTACATATACCCATGTCTTACCCCTACATTTTCGTAGATATAAAATACATATACAGTTTAAATCATTTAAAACGTGTATAAAACCGTTCATCCAGCATAGACAGCAAGTACTCAGGTAATATGCACACATAGTACGTAATTTATATAAAATATTTCATATCTATGTGTAAGATGAAAGTAACTATGCACTCACCTGATACGGTGGTGACTCGGTACTCGGACAACGCTTCGATACTCTCAAAACAATTTTCCTTCGATAAAACCTAGTACCAATACCACTAGTGTTTAGTCTAACGATAACCGCGACAAATTAATAGTCTGACTATTATTACTATTATATAAGCGTTAAATAACACTTAATATAACTCATAATAATAGCCTAAATAATTATTTTAAGGACCTAATAACATTACTATAATTATTTGGAAGCTATATTAAAAATTGCGTAAGCGTAGCTCACTTACAGCGGATTTTAAAGAAAACTGGGTTTTGCTCGTAGCAGCGTTTCCGAAACCGAAATACCCTTTTTCTCGGGACTTCGGGAGCCTCGGGGCTTCCTTTGGGTGCTAGGGGGTTTACCTAGGCTTAGGAGGGGGTTATGGGGGTAGTGAGAGAAAGTAGAGAGATAAAGTTAGGGTGAATTTGTGAGAAAATATGGCAGCCCTCGCAGCCCTTTTATAGGCTGGTCCTCGGACATACACTGGGCGTATAGGTCCTTGGACGCGGGGCGTAACCTCGGTCGTACAACACATGTCGCGAAGGGGGTGGGTCATCGTGGATGTCTCAAAACCGCAGAGGGCAGCTGTACGCGGCGCATACCCGAGCTCGGACGTTGGGCGTAATGCGAGGGTGGCGTGTCACTCATCCGAAGCGGGTTCATCGGACGGCTGGGAGCTAGGCCACGTCATCAATACATGCATCAACTTCGCAAATCTCACCCTTAACTTCTAAAAACCGTAACTTTCGCATACGAGATCCGATTTCGACGTTCTTTATATCCACGCGAAGGCGGGAACGTACTCTACAACTTTCGTTTATATTTCGTTGGCTAATTTTGACTTTATTTTAAAAGTTACATTATTAACAGGTCGGGACAGGATTGGTCCGTTAAATTCTCATAACTTCTTCATCTGACATCCGTTTTCGCCCATCTTTTTCTCGTTACGCTACTCTTAACGAGATCTTCGATTCTTGTTTAGCACGTGTCGGCTAAAAACCGCTCGATCTATTATTCGAATTTCGGGCTGTACACTGCCAATCCGAAACTTCGAAAAATCATAACTTCCTCATACGAAGTCAGATTTCAGCGTTCTTTTTATGGACACTCTCAGTTTAACGTATTCTATGACTTTCGTTTAGATCGCTAAGCCTAAATCTCGATCTATCATAAATTCACTATTTACGCTTCCCGGTATCGTGTCGGTTCCGTCGCGAAACTTCGCCGGGTCATAACTTCTTCGTTATAACTCGGATTTCGGCGTTCTTTATATGTATGGAAACCTTGTGACATATACTAAAACTTGGTTAAAATTATTTATTCTAAATAATATTTTGTCGAAAAGTCATTTTCGACCCCTATTATCTCTAAATTGACAAGTCCGGGTATACGAGCGTTACACCACGATTCCACCAAATATGCTCACATAGTGAAGAAATCTTTAAAAAATTGTTATAGAACCTTGATCCAAGAATAATTGCAAGTATGTTTTCCAATGCAAAATGGGAAGGATGGATAAAGAAGATGAATTGGGTGATTTGTATTGTCTGCGTCTAGGAGAGAGAGAGAGAGAGAGAGAGAGAGAGAGAGAGAGAGAGTGAGGGGGTATTGTGGGCCCCTATTTTTATTTTATAAATTTATAAATACTTATAGGGAAAAAATGGAAAATAAATATAATAAGGGTAATTTAGTCTTTTCAGTTTACCGAAGGACCAAAATCGCAAACAAACTACCTCAATAAGACCATCAATCCAAAAAAATCGTGGTTTGAACTAAAATCCCAAAAAAAATACATACCACAATGACCATTTTTGCAATTTTGTCAATATAATATGTCCCATTAAATATTATTTTCGGAACTTGAATTAACTAAAAAAAATAAAAAAAAATTCTTTTTTTTTTTTGAAAAATACGTGAAATATTCTAAATAGAATATTACACTGTACATATTCTAAAAATATTTTTAAAATGCAAAATAAATGAAAAAATCAAAAAATTCTTTTTTTAAATATTATTTTCGGAACTTGAATTAACTAAAAAAAATAAAAAAAATAATAAAAAAAATGTTTCTCACGATCTCACAAAATATAGGTGGTCTCAAATGAACCTAATCCTATATATATATATATATATATATATATATATATATATATATATATATATATATATATATATATATATATATATATATATATATATATAAAAGTTAAAGGGCCATATACAAGCCAATACAATGGGTTAGACTTTATCTCAAGTACAAATACATGACAATTATATTAATGTGCTAACAAATAAAATATAATGCAATTTGTATATATAAAGTGATATAAGATACTCATTACAATATTACTATCTTTCAAACTTGTTGTACGAGCTTTTGTAATTATACATCATATCAGTACAATACTTTTAACTAGTGTCTGGACTCATAAAAAAAGTGTTATGGACTCATAAAAAAAAATGTTAGGGATAGCATACTTAATTTTAGGGGTAGTATGTTAGAAAAAATAAACTATATCGGTAAAAAATTCAAAAAAAAATTCACCGAAAATTATGAAAGATAACAAGGACTACCTTGAGCTTCCACTAATGTCTAGCACTACTTTTAATATTTTCCGCCTAACATACTTTTTTTTTGGAAACGGCAAATATCATTATAAGACCATGATTAGCAAGTGACTAAATCATGGAAGAGAGACAACAAAACAAGTTTTAGAAACAGGAATGAGAACAACAAAAAAAACAAACAAATTACAAGAAATGTTCAAAAGGTGAACAACACCATTCTGCCCAACTTCCATAACCCGAAGAGCCCCTGTACCTATACCAATTATAGGATGTGAGGATAATGGAATCCGCCACGTTCGTAGGGGCAATAAAAGAGTTTTTGAACACCCTGTTATTTCTGGCTAACCAGATAGACCAAATGGTACAGTATAGGATCATACTACCAATCAACCTTCTTTTACACCTATTTCCTCCGGAAGCCATCGAATCGAGAAAGTCCAACATGCTATTAAATCTTCTAGGTTGAAAACCACACCATTTAAAGATCCATTTGTGAACCTCCTGAGCAAATGCACAGTCAAGAAGAAGATGAGTTGCCGTTTCCCGTTCATTCCGCCTAACATACTTAATTTGAAAAAAACAGAACTCATTTGCATTAAAAAAATGGTCGAAATCAACATAATAAGGAATTAAGGAAGACACTAAGTGTTGTTTGTTTTTTGTTTGTAGATCTTATTGGACTCTTCTATCTGTGTTGCGCAGACCAAATGCAGACATTAGGCTTCGCAGACTGTTTGTTTTTGTGAAGACTTCAAACCAAAAAAAATATGTGCGTTCTCTTTTTGATGCAGATGTAGACCAAAGTCTTCAAATCTCTTCATAAATCTTCTATCATAAAAACACATATACATTTTTTTAACTTAAATTTATTCCAACTTTATATATAATAAACATTCTTTTAATAAAAAAAAGTTACAATACTTAAATAAAAAAGGTTCAACGATACAATCATGACCTTTATGACAAATTTATAAATAAAGATTTAATTACAATAATGGTCATTTGAAATGTTTATATAGATTTGAAAAAAATTCTAATATTGTCTTATATTTTTTGTACCAAATTTTATAAAACATTATTTAATATAATATTATTCATTTCTTAGTAAAAGTATTTATTCACAGTTTGTAACTGTAAAAAATTCTAATATTGTTTTTCTACTTGTCTATGTTGATGATATTATACTAACTGGAAATAATGAAGAAGAGCTTAAAAATGTGAAAATGTTTCTTAATACAAAGATTTAAATAAGAGATATGGGAAAACTTAGTTATTATTTTGGTACTGAAGTTTTAAGTATTGATAATGGTGTTTGCTTAAACCAAAGAAAATATTGTCTTGAGCCTCTTCATGAGTTTGGAATACTTGGCTCCAAGCCCTCTTTGACTCCTTTAGAAGCTAATTTTGTTCCTAACAGCGATTCTGATGATAATAAGGATCCTTGTCTTGAAAACATTACTGAATTTCAAAAATTGGTTGGAAAACTGATTTATCTTACAATCACAAGACCTGATATTTCATATTATGTTCAGATTTTATCTCAGTTCATGCACAAACCTCATAAACTCACTTAAATGTTGCATTCAGACTGCTTAGATAACTTAAAGGTAGTGTAGGGAGAGGAATTTATATTGTTAAGTCTGAATGTTTTGACTTAATGAGATTTGTGGATGTTGTTTAGGCTAAATGTTAGTCTTTTAGGAGATCTGTGACTGGTTATTTTGTTTATATTGGAAATTATTTAGTCTCATGGAAAAGCAAAAAACAACCAACTGTTTCAAGGTCGTCTACCGAGTCTGAATATCGTGCTTTGGGAACTGTGACATGTAAGATTATCTAGATTCGTAAAATTCTTTTTGATCTTGGAATAAAACATTTGGCTCTTGCGAAAATATTTTGTGATAATGAGTCAGCCATTAAGTTGGCTTTAAATCTTGTGTTTCATGATAAAACTAAGCATTTTGAGGTTGACTTACAATTTGTAAGAGAAAAAATTACAAATAGTTTGGTTAAAGTTGAAAAGGTTAGTTCTGAAAAGCAAAATATGGAGATTCTAACTAAGTCTTTAGTTATATCTCAACATAATTTTCTTGTATATTAAATTGGTTTAATAAATCCTTTTAATGAAGTTTGATTTTTGGAAAAACAAATTGTTAAGTTTGAGGAGGGGTGTTAAAAATATAAGGTTTTATTCAAACTTAACAATTTATAACACCCAAAATTTCAAACCAATTTAAACTTTATAAAGACATGTCAAGTTCATCAAAACATTACAACTTTGTTTTCAAAATACTAATTATCAGAGTTTTCTCAGAAACATAAACATAATAGGAAGAGTTGTACGATCACGCCTTTGCCTTGCCGCGATCCCCTGATGTACCTAAAACAATAAACTGTAACTGTAAGCCCGAAAGCTTAGTAAGTTACCCCCAAAATACCGATACACATACAATCTACATAACCATGTCAACAATAACATATCATAACGAACTGAACAAAACAACACATAACGGGTCCACAACCCTACAGACTGCAATACCCACGAGCCCACAATACGAGTCTCCCTTAGCCCGTAACTGGAATGCCCCCGAGCCCACAGTACGAGTCTCCCTTAGCCCATAACTAGAATGCTCCTAGGGTTTGTTGGCTATCGTACGAAGCAGTACAACCTCAACCCATCCCATATAACAAACACATAAATCATAAGAATCGAGCATGCAATAAACATATAACATCACAGGTAGTCCTACAGACCTACCTAACATGCATAACCACTAGCATGCAACACTAAGTCATACTTAGCATCTAACACAACTCAAGATAACATATCAAATGGGCCGGCCTTGGTGCCTTAGACCCCTTAGTATAGTGAGGATAACTCACATTGTAGATGTCAACTCGGTAGATAAATCCCAACTCTCCGATCACTTGCCAAGGACTGCACCACCTTCCAAAAGATGCTAACTACAATAGATCTCAGGTCCTTCAAGCTCCTTGCTTCTGAATGCTTGATCTCCAAGCTCTTTTCTCCAAGAAAATCCTCCTCCAAGCTGAGAATCGGGGGTTACAATTCTCCCCCACTTGAACTAGACTTCGCCGTCGAAGTCCTCTGGAACAAACAATGCTAGGTAGTGCTCGCGCATCTCTGCCTCCGGCTCCCATGTCCACTCGGACCCCCTTCGATGCTCCCACTGCACCTTCACCAAATGTATTTCCTTGTTCCGCAAAATCTTCTTCTTCCTCTCCAAGATGGCCACAAGCCTCTCCACATAGTTCAGGTGCTTATCGACCTGAATAACATCCAACGATACAACCGCCTCCTGGTCCATGATGCACTTCCGTAACTGCGAGACATGGAACGTGTTGTGAACCCGGCTAAGCTCCTCCGGAAGCTCAAGCCTATAAGCCACTTTGCCAACCCTGGAAATGACCCTGAATGTCCAAATATATCGAGGGCCCAATTTTCCCCTCTCCCTGAAGCGGATCACACCCTTCCAGGGCGAGACCTTTAGAAGTACCATGTCACCCACCTGAAATTCCAACTCAGATCGGCGTCTGTCGGCATAACTTTTCTGCCGAATCTGAGCAGTTTGTAGTCGCTGCCTGATCTGCTGAATCTTCTCGGTAGTCTACAAGACCACCTCCGTCCGACCCATCACCCAGTGACCAACCTCACCCCAACAAACTGGGGTGCGACACCTCTGCCCGTACAACAGCCTGAATGGTGGGGCGCCAAGACTAGAATGATAGTTGTTGTTGTGGGCGAACTCCGCAAATGGTAGGTGAGAATCCCAACTCCCACCGAAGTCAATGATACACACCCTCAACATATCCTTGAGGGTGTGAATAGTCCGCTCGCTCTGGCCGTCTGTTTGCGGGTGGAATGTTGTGCTGAAGTGCAATCGCGTGCCCAACTCCTCATGAAATTTTTGCCAAAAGCGGGAGGTGAACCTGACATCCCGATCAGAGACAATGGAAACGGGAATGCCATGGTGAGACACGATCTCGCGAACGTACACTTTGGCCAACTTCTCGGACGACGAACTCTCCCGTATGGCTAAGAAATGAGCACTCTTGGTCAATCGATCCACGATGACCCAAATGGCATCAAACCCCTTCGCCTTCCTTGGCAGCTTTGTGATAAAGTCCATCGTGATCTGTTCCCATTTCCACATGGGAATCTCCAGGGGCTGCAGCTTGCCATGCGGCCTATGATGCTCAGCCTTGACCATCCTACAGGTCAAGCAGCTCTCAACATACCAAGCGATCTCGCGCTTCATACACGGCCACCAGTAGCTCAAACTCATATCCTGGTACATCTTGGTGGCCCCCGGGTGAATAGAGAAGTGAGACTTATGAGGCTCCTCCATAACCGTCTGCCTAACCCCACCAGACATCGGAACCCAAACCCGACCACATCTGGTCAATAGTCCCCGACTATCCTACACAAACCGGGTATTCTCACCCTTGATCCTCTCTAGTTTCCAATTCTCTTGTCGTATGCCCTCTACCTGGGCATCTCTTATCAAACTCTTAAGCGGAGAATCCACTGCTATCCTCATAAATACCACAGGGGTGGAAGACCCAGCCGACTTGCGTCTCAAAGCATCCGCAACCACATTCGCTTTACCAGGGTGGTAAAGGATCTCACAATCGTAGTCCTTGACTACATCCAGCCACCTGCGCTGCCTCATGTTCAGGTTCGGTTGATCCATGATATGTCTCAAGCTCTTGTGATCTGTGTAAATGGTACAACGGACCCCATAAAGGTAATGTCTCCATATCTTGAGGGCGAACACCACCGCCCCCAGCTCCAATTCATGCGTAGGGTATCTCGTCTCATGCGGCTTCAGCTGTCGCGATGCATAGGCTCTTACTCGTCCTCTATGCATGAGGACCGCCCCTAAACCAGTGATGGATGCATCACAGAACTCCACTAAATCCTCAACTCCCTCTAGGAGTGTCAAGACTGGTGCCTCACACAAACGTTGACGGAGGATCTCAAATGCCCTCTACTGCTCGGGGCCCCACCGAAAATCCACCCCTTTCCTCGTCAGACGAGTGAGGGGTACTGCAATCTTGGAGAAATCCTGTATGAATCTCCGGTAGTATCCTGCCAACCCCAGAAAACTCCTAATATCTGAGGGATATTTCGGGATCTCCCACTGCATAACCGCATCGATTTTTGCCGGATCGACCAAAATCCCCTCCTGGTTAACGAGATGTCTGAGGAACTGGACCTCTCGCAACCAAAACTCGCACTTCAAGAACTTGACATACAGTCGTTCTCGTCTCAGGACTCCCAATAACTCTTGCAGATGCTCCTCATGCTGCTCTCGGGTCTTGGAATACACCAAGATATCATCTATAAACACTATGACCGAGCGGTCAAGCATCAGTCTGCAGACCCGATTCATCAGGTCCATAAATAATGCCGGCGCGTTCGTGAGCCCAAACAGCATCACCACGAACTCGTAATGTCCATAAAGATTTCGAAACGTGGTCTTTTCCACGTCCTCCTCTCTGTCCCTGACCTAATGATACCCAGACCTCAAATCTATCTTGGAAAACCAAGATGCGCCCTGCAACTGATCGAAGAGGTCGTCTATCCTTGGGAGTGGGTAATGGTTCTTCACCGTTAACTTGTTCAACTTCTGGTAATCAATGCACATCTGGTGCGAACCGTCCTTCTTCCGGAAAAAAAGAATCGGCGCTCCCCATGGAGAACTGCTAGGTTGAATAAACTGATTGCCCAACAGTTCCTGTAGTTGTGACGATAGCTCCTACATCTCTTGTGGCGCCAATTGGTACGACGCCTTAGCGATAGGGGCCGCACCTGGCACCAGGTCGATCCTGAACTCGACCTGCCTCTCCGGAGGTATCCCTGGCAACTCCTACGGAAACACATCTGCAAACTCCCTGACCACTGGTACGTCGGAAACCGAAATCTAGTCCCTGACTCGCGTATCTACCACATACACTAGATCACCCATACACCCATGCTGAATGTACTGCCGAGCCCTGGCAGCTAAACAAAACCCTGATCCTACTCTGGTGCCCTCCCCATATACAACTAGTTCTCCCCCACTAGGGGTTCGAACCACCACTCGCTTGCCCTCGCAATCAATCATAGAACCGAACCGACTGAGCCAATCCATGCCCACAATCACACACACCTCCCCCATGGGGATCGGAATCAAATCTATCGGAAAGGACACTCCGAAAATCTCCAAGTCACACCCTCGATAAACCGAAGAAGCAGAAACCCCATGTTCGTTGGCGATAGATACTCGTAACGGACACTCTAACTCGCCCACTGGCGCACTGAACTCCCTACTAAAAGACTGAGATACGAAGGAGCGACTCACCCCCGAGTCAAATAAGACCAAAGCAGGAAAAGCGTTCACCAAAAACGTACCTAATTACAGGTACAACAGATAAGCATACAACAGATAAGGAAAACAAGATGAGTATAGAAACATACCAGTAACCACATCTGGTGCTGCTCTGGCCTCCTCCACCGTAAGCTGGAAAGCACGGCCCTGAGACTTCGGAGACTCTGACCTAACTGGTCTCCCATTTGTGATCCTCAAAGTAGCTGGCGTTGCAGCCTGCACCGGCTTGGCGGCGAGTAACGGGCAGTTGGCCTTCAAATGCCCAACCTGATCACAATGGTAACATAACTTCGTACTCGGTATCGGAGCGGCCTGGCGACACTCCTTCGCATAGTGCCCCTCCTTACTACACCTGTGGCACCCACTACTGGCTCGACAAATCCCGGAATGAACCCTGTCGCACTTCCCACAAGAGCGGCTCTGCTGTCTCCCAGACCTCGAATCAGCGGTCTTAGACCGCTTCGGCGCCGGCTGCGACTGAGTCGGGGACGTCCGTTGCTCCCTCAGTTGCAGCTCAATCTCTAACTCCTGCCGTCTAGCTGCCTCCTGCAACTCCACTAGAGTATCACATCGTTGGGTAGATACAAACTGTCAGATATCAGTCTTGAGCATACTCAAATAATGGGTCATCTGAGACTGCTCGGAAGCAAACTTTGGGCAAAACATCGCCCACTCAGGGAACATACAGGTGATCTCTTTCACCGACTCCCCATCTTGTCTCAAACTCAAAACTCATGTGCCAAACGTTCCCGCTCAACCCGTGGAATGTAACGGGCCCGTGACATATCCCTGAAGTGCTCCCAAGTAACAACAGCTCTCTGATCATCAGTGTATGCCCCAGTCACAAGTCTCCACCAGTTCTTGGCCCCGAACCTAAGCAGCTTCAGAGCACACCTACCCTTCTAGTCGGCAAGACACGGGCAGGTGAAGAAACACCCCCTCCATATCTGAAATCCATCTCATAGCCTTGATGGCGTCCCGCGTCCCATTAAAAGTAGGGGGCCTCGTGTTGTAACACCCTGTTCTGGATTATTTTGTGATTTAAGGCCCGTGGGCCTTAATCCGAGTATGAGAAGGTTTTGAGGGATTGAAAGAGAAAGGTTATGCCCTTTTGGGATGTAGGTGAGGTAGGTTGTGTGATAAAAGAGTTTGGTTTGTGCTTTAGAGCCCAAATGTATTGTTAAGGCGCTGGTTCGGGCTTTTCATGAATTTTGGATTTGAGTTCGAGTGGTATTCAGGAGGAATAAAGTTAATAGAAGTGTAGGGCTTCTTGTTAGCTTTCCGTGGATATAAGGATCGTCAGAAACGGACTTATAATGAAGAAGTTATGGCCTTTAGAAGTTTTGTGGTTTAGCCGAGTACGTTGGGCGTAATTTGGAGTACGCTGGGCGTACTGACCAGGGAGGGTCGCGAATGTTCTTCAGTGTACGCTGGGTGTACCATATGGACGTTGGGCGTACGCCAAACAGACCTGAACGCTATTTTAGGGTCTTGGACCCTATTTAAGGTCCTTATCTCATAACCTAACCCTAATACCTTCAGCCTCCATCCCTCTAAACCCTAGAAATCGACCCTAAACCTCCGTTTGAGTGATTCTTGAGCATTTTGGTGATTTATTGAGTTTTTGGTGCATATTGTGGAAGAAGTAGTTTCTTGAGGAAACATTGCTTGGCTTGGAGCTTATGGATCTAAGACCTAATGTTGATCTAGCTCCAGAAAGCATAAAGTTTGAATCTTGGTGGGTTTCTCATATGGATCTAGTAGGGTGATGACTTGTTGTTTTTTTGGCTTTTGAAGAAGAAGGAGCTTTGAAAGATAATGGCTTGAGCACCTAGCTTCTGGATCTATGTTCTTCTCTTGTTGGTGCATCCTCCAGAGGTATCAAGTTTTGAACTTGCTTATTATTGTGCTAGTTTTGTTTTTGGACCATTTTAGGGTTTTTGGTCCCAAAGCTTGAAGCTTTATGAGTGGTTAAGCTCCACAGCCTAATATATGTCCCTTTAAGTGTTTCTAGTGGAAAGGATTCATAAAAATGAGTCCTTGGATGTTGCAATCAAACCATGCATGAGATATGGGAATTTTTGGGTAGTAAAGAGTGAGAGTTTTTGTGTTTGGGACTTGATCAGCCATGCAAAGGCTTAAAGTCATAAGCTTTTTTGAGTATGAGCCTTTATGGAATCCAGATCTAAGAGTATAGTTATGGTCTTAACTGATTAAGACCAAAAGAGTTGAAAAAGTAAATCTGGGTGTATGCTGAGCGTAAATCTAGTACGCCCCGCGTACTAGGTTAGTGTCCCCGATCAGGATTCGTGTGCGATGGAGTACGTTGAGCGTACCAAGGGAGGTACGCCCCGCGTAACCCCACTGTGGACTTTTTGGGCTAAGTCTTATATTGGGCCCTAAGTGTTGGGCCTGGAGTTTGGGCTTGTTGTGCTAAAGATTTGGACCAGGGGAATATGTATATGTGCCTTGGGCCCTTGAGTTGGGCTTGCCTCTTGGACTTGAGAGTTGGGCCTTGGTAGAGTCCATTTATTATTGGGCCTTGGTGGGCCCAATGGGTTTTGGGGTTATTTATGGACTAGTTAGTGGACTACCTTTAGACCTAGAGAATGAGGGTTGGGACTTAGATCCTAATTTGAGATCATTGTAGATGTGGCTCAGAGGTAGAGGCTGGTGTGCAATGGCGACATTTGTAGGAGCCGTTCATCATTGGAGATGAGTCTTCTCACTATACTTTACCTAGTGTGGTAACAGAGTTATGTGACAGTGTACTATAGAGTTATATGCCAGTGTATTTTCATGTTATTTATGTGTTGTGATTTATTGTGATATGTGATATGCATGATTCAGAGTTATAGAGTTGGGACTTTCGGGTCCCTAGAGTTAGGGCCAGAGGGTCCATAGAGAGTTGGGGCTGGAGGGCCCCACTGAGACACATTGACCAGAGGGTCGACAGAGTTTCAGCCTCGAGTGGCTATTATGTTTTAGAGTGGTATTTTGGGGAACTCACTAAGCTTCGTGCTTACCGTGTTATGTGTTATGTGTTTCAGGTTCTTATCAGGATCGCGGGAAGGCGGCGGCTTGATTGTACACACCAGAGAAAAGAGTCACAAATGGGGATCCTGGATTTTGATAATGTTTTGAAAACTTTGTTGACTATTAAATGGTGTTTATTTAAAATGCCACGTGTTTTATTAAATTAAAAATGAAAATTTTGTTTGAGAATTTACGGTGTTACAAGTTGGTATCAGAGCCTTGTTTTGAGGGATTCGGATACACCTTTGGGTATGTCTGGACTCAAACTGAGGATTTGAGAAAAGTTTTCAATAGGAACGGTTTTTCTAAAAATGAGTAAGAGAATTTTAAGAGAAAGAGGAATCGAGCAGTGTGTACAATTAGCCTGCGCCCGAACGGTGATTTCCCAAAATACCCTTACATTGTGTGTTATGAATGATATGTGATATGTTATGTATGCTAGAGATTAGGCTAGGAACTTCATATTTTAGGGCTAGAGTGGCCTGATTTGTGATGCCTTAGCCTAGGAGTTACTGTTATCTATGATTTGCTTTTGAGTATGTGCGGAGTATGAGTATACAACAGGAATCCTTTTAGAGAGGGATATGAGTAGAGGAGTAATCTAGGAGAAATACCTAGATGAGCAGTTGAGGAGCCTACTGAGAAGATAGTCGGATACCCGCGAGGGGTGGAGTTGCTTGAGCTCGGTGATATCTTTTGAGTACAAGTGTAGCAAGCGGAGTTGTAACGTAGAGTGGTGATACGTGTTGATAGAGATTATTCGATGTCCGAATGCTGCTTGCTTCGTGCTTTGTGGAACTCTCGATGATAGGAGTCAGCTACTAAGTGAATATAAAGATATTCAGGAGGTAGACAGCTGGCATCATTAGGAGTTCTTCAGCAGCTGATGGCAGGGAAGTGTGAGAACCTAGGAAGTGCCTAGGGGGTGACCGTAGACAGATGAGTGTGCTGACAGGGTAGAGCTTTTCGCTAGGGAGCGAACACATGTAACAAGATGGATGAACGATAAAGTTGAGTAGCTACTTAGGAAATCTGGGATGGTCCGTGTGGAAAGTATGGGTAGTTGTGGCAGGTAGTATGGGCCCGTACTACTGAAAGCAGAGGACCCATACTTGATGCAGGGAGTATTCTGGAGATTTTAAGTAGCAGATTGAGAAGTGATGTCATGGTTCAAGTACCTTGATTGGTAGCAGATTAAGAGGTGAAGTCATGGTTCGAGTACAATGATTGGTAGTAGATTGAGAAGTGATGTCATGGTTCGAGCACCATGATTTATATCAGACCGAGAGGTGGCCACTTGGTTCGAGTACCATGATCGTGGTGGGTGGTTAGTGTTACCGGTTCTACCAGTTATTCCGTTATGTTTGGTTATACTGAGATCAAATATGAAAGGGTATGGGACCAGAGGGCCAATTTGAATGCATTTAGATGGACCATACCTTGAGAGGGAAATCGAGTTAGTTCCCGAGGAATTTTTGGTGAGATGTCATTTTGAGTCGCAAGACTCAAGGATAAGTAGAGGTGGTGTTTTTTTGAGGATTGTGGTCTGAGCTGAGCAGTCGACCGATTGCAGAGATGCCACTTTCTGTGACCAGAGTTGTACTATTTTCTGTAAGGAGCAGGAGGAATATTGAGTTTCCGGTTTCAGAGTTGGAGGTAGACGCGGTGGGGTAGCAAGGGGTTGTGACCTTTTCACCAGAGTATTTCGGCAGTATGTTTGCTGCGAGGTATTCTTATCCCATGAGAGAATCATTAATGGTACTAAGATGGATAAAAACAAAGAGGTGATTGAGGGTGATGTATTATTTTTTGGCAGTTCCCGGTGGCTAAGAGGAGTATATCGGGGCGGTGTCCCCCGTGGTCTACGTTGTGTATCGACAATGAGAGTGAGGTCTATTGATTTTATGAGTATTTCCGAAAACGGGTCGAGGAGTCAGAGTCGAGGTGTGTGACTATGCATCATTTTCCGAACCGAGAGTCAGATTTAATTTGAAGCAGTGAGGTACCCGACGGTGTGTCGGTTTGAGGCTTCGAGATGAATAAAGGCACTCACGTTGGAAGGGATCTGAGATTTTTGGTCAAAGTTTAGATATGTGGAGTTTCTTGGTTTCCATTGGGAAGATCATTAAAGCAATTACGTGACACATTCCAAGAGTCAAGTGTGAGATACCTGGTGAAATAGTCTATGGAATATATGTTGGGTTTTGAGCATTCTAACACTCCTAAGTTTACATGCTATCCTAAATACCTTGGATCTATGTTTTCTCTATTATACATGCAATAAGAACATCCAAGGTATTATCCTAATCTAGCATACAAAAACAATGAATGTAACAAGATAGAATACATACCTTTTTGATGTAGAAAGTCTTCATGAAGCTTGAGTGCCTAGCCCCAATAGTGTGGAAGCCTCAAGTGGAATCACAATCACCAAAACACTTAGAATAACTTGAGAGAATTCTACAACTCATGAAATCGGCTAGCCCTTTCACTTCACACTCTAGTGGCTGATTTTGGTCAAGAATAAGATGCTTATATAGTTAGGGTTACACCATGTAAACCCTAATTGACATGGCCTTTCATTTACATGATCCATGGGTACAAATACACCATGGAGCATCCATGGACCATCCTATGGGTTTTAGCCCAACTTGATTATCCATGGAGCATTAGCCCACTATACAAGTATGGATGATTTACACAATCAACCCATATATTTAATTAGTCTTCTTTTGATCACTTAATTAATCCTAGATTAATTCTTGATCAATACTAATTAAATAATCTTATTATTCTTATTATTAATATACTAGAACTTATAATATATTAATAACCATAAGTGTCTTCTTTCTCTCATTATAGTCTATCCAAGTGCATGATGGTATGCAACCCAAATGGACCATGTCGGGTCGGGTCAAGTCTTACCAATTATAGTTATGGACTTAGACATTAATCCAATAGTCTCCCACTTGGATAAGTCTAAAACTAATATTGCGTATGACTTCAGGAACCAACTGGCAATCGTAGCTCTCAAAAGCTTCTGTCGAACTCTGACCTTGTAGATGAACTCTGACCTTTGTCAATGACTTGTCCATTAGATAAGGGATCATATATTCCTCCATTCTAGATATCATATGGACTGAGACATGGATTATAATCATTCTCTCTGTCCATTTGTTGTTGCCCGATTTCCGATTTATGACGACTGACTAATTGAACAAATCAAACCAGTCCTGGCCCGGCCGAGCACTTCCATTTGTCATCATCAAATCATCGAGGGGCCCACAGATATCGCTTTTATCCCGAAGGTAAAAGGAACGGATAAACTTCGACTCATATGGCTTGTTCTACTACTTGTTGAATCATACACAAAGGAACGTTTTATAGCACCGAGTTACCAAATGCGTTTTCATGCAATCAATGTACTATCAACTCATAGTAACAACTCATATCTCTAGGTTTGAAGAATATAAGATATTATCGTCTCATGATCACTCGTGATAAAATCCATGAAGCGATTCCAATGAGCGCGGGTTGAATCCAATACTCAGAACTTATGAGCACTCATGAGTGTTGTAGCCCTTTGTCCAACACCTTAGACCTCTACAAGCCAACCCATGACAGTCTTAATTTATATCTACTTCCAACACATGACCGACTGTGGATGGTTTGAATAACTTAGTCATTCCGGAAGAATAACCCAGTTTATTCGGGAAGTCAAAACATGCAAAATGAAACACAATAATAATTGAATCAAATATGGTATCAACCCTTTGAACATAAATAAAACACCTTTTATTTATCACCATATGATTACACATTATTCATTGTATACTGTTTCAGCTATCAACTTTATTCTTGAATTTAAAACAATAGTTGTCCCATGCTCCAAGCATGTACACTATGTTTTCTAAACACTAGTCATGCCATACACCAATTATGCATACTATGTTTGTCTATGATCTTTACTTTGTGAACTAGATCAATTGAACATAACTTCAATGATTCTCTTTTCACACTCCTAAATCCTTACCGCAAATGCAAGAATTCCAAATTCATGCCATTTACTGAAATCTGTTAGATTCTAAACTTATATGCATTGATCCTCTTGTAATGATTATGCACAAACTCACAAAGACTTGGCAACAATCATTACAGAGTATTCCAAAGGAGATCAACTCCTTGGAAATATCCTTCTTGCATTAAGTTTCCTTAATCTTACACAGATTGAAAATTCTAACTTTGAAACATTTCCAGATTCCATTTTGACTATCACTTCTGAACAAGAGTTGCCTCCTTACAGGTTATGTCAATATGGTCCTTCCAGAATTATCACTATTCTTCCAATTGTCCTTGAGTAACCAATCTTTGGTAAACCTTAGATTGTCCTCGACAATTGTTTAATCCTTTTAGTCATATTCAGTTCTAAACCTTTTCCCTTCTTAATGCCCCAGGCATTTGGAAAATTTTAGAACGGATGATTATAGCACATGTAATCGATCCTATATCCGAAGCATATAGGACACGATTCATGATGTCTCACATAAAGACTAAACCAGTCTTTTGCTATAATATGTCCATTTCAATTTGCCAAGTTCTCATAATTCAGATTATGAAAAGGGATGCCGTAATCATAACCGAATTTTTGAACGCAAATAATGGACCCATATACAGAATTTCCTTATGTTGAGCCATTCCAACATGAAATTTATATATATATATATATATATATATATATATATATATATATATATATATATATATATATATCCTTGACTAAATGATTTAAACCTCACGAATTAAGCTTATAGATTTGAGATGAAGTATAATTTCCTCTCCCTTAATTATAGCAAAACAACTCTTTTCAACCCCTGCAACCTCACGAATTGAAACTTTTGTTTTCTATAATTAACATTGCTAACTTGCAATACTTATCATAATTATCATGCTCCTACTAACATGATGATTATTAGCATAATACTTATGCTCCCACTAGCTCTGACATGTATTCAGAAATCAGCTGACTTTCTTCCAAAGTTCAGATTTCTGATACTAGATTGTTTTGATAAAACTTTATCAAACTCATACACCCTCCCTTAGATAGCACACTTGTGTGTCTAAACAATTATGAAGAGGGATGCCGTAATCATAATGGTTAGACCTTTTTGCCACTTCTCACAAGTCCAGGTTAGTGTGCCGGTAAACCACACACGCTCCACTAACGACTTTGAGAATGCAAATATCACAATTGCTATCTAGATAAAATCTACTTAGTGAAAGTGTTTCCTCACCATCATTTTCATGAATCGGAGAGAAACCTTATGACACTTAGATTTATATGGTGTATGAGTTCCTACCCATATGAATTTGTCAAAACCATAATCACAAGACAAAGATAATGACAAATCCAAACTCATATGGGCTGAACTCAATCTTAATTTCTTGCCACCTGGCAGCTCATGGGCCTGCCATTGCTTCCAAGTTGTTTGTGCAACACTTTGAGGACTCTAAGAACTCATATGCAAAGCCAAGTTTAACTGGAATGGGCATAGAATAAGACAACACAATAGGTTACAAACCTCAAGTCGTGTGCTAGTGAAGAACTTCAGGTTTTATTCTTGATTAGTTCTTGAGACTTTCAAGACCTTTAAGACTCCCACTGTCCTCTTGACCTATAAGACTCCCTTGTCAAACATCCAAGAGATAGTGCAGATTCTAATCAAGACAGACACTTCACACAATTGGCCTTAGTTGGTCTTTGTTTTATCCAAAACATCACAACTTACCAATTTCAAATGTACAAGAGTAGAAAACTTTTACTCTTACATTTGACAAGTGTTTTAAACCTTCTTTGAGACATGTCACTCAAGTTACAATCTTGGAGTATGACTTTAAGACTTGTATTGGAACGAAGTATGACTCATCTTCTTGATTTAACCATTTCAACAATTCAAGATCCCTCTTCTTAGTCATAAGAATGCACTAAGATTTCCTTAGAGAACTAATTGTGCTATGGTTTCTTAATCATTAAGATGATCACAAAACTGATACTAAAGTACTCTCCCATCTTTTCAGATTTGAGAAACTTTTATCCTTCTGCCTAAGTTGATTCTTCTTATTCGCTCTGCCATACATTGGAACCTTTTCCAATGTCTCAGAGTTACACTTAAGCTTGTAAGTATAATCATATTTACTGAACTTTAGTAAACTATGACGAATAGTCTTATCAATCTTTTGTGGTGGACTTAACCAGTGCACAAGACTATGTACTCGATCCCTTAGTCCATTACTTGACTCAAACATCCATGTGAATAAGTAATTAGTCTTAATTTTCCAAAACTTGAAAGTTCTCATTCATCTTGCTATACAACTTGCATGATTCCAAGTTCCGGTCCAATTGAAACTTGGGTGATGAAAATCTTTCCTTATTTGGTAAATCTAGACATTACCACAAATGAAAGAATCAATTTCATATTTCCACTCTTGCTCTTAATGGAATCATATAAGCAACAATTTTTCCTCAAAAGCCATTGTAAGGATATTTTAAAATAAATAAAATCAAAAATTTTTCTTTTATTTTAAAACTTTGCGGAAAAACTTATCCTTACAATCCATATGAAAACTTGTTGTTATCTATTCCTTAAGCAATATCTCATAACTCCTAAGAAGTAGCTCAAGAATCCGATTTTTCAAACTATGCGATAGAAATCCATCTATGCGATCAGATTCAGCATATTCTTTCTTTAAGTTTCTTCACTTTTTCTTTGATTCTTAAAACATCACCATGTGACCCAGTCACATCATGTATCAAGAATCTCAGAATAGAAACTTAACAAAGTTAGATAGTGGAATTTACCTGAAGTAGGGTCAAACTTATTGACTTTAACATCCTTAGGTAAATTTGGCAGCTTCGCAACCAATGCCCCTTCCTTTGGCAATATAAACATATGGACCCTTTGATAATGGTACACGAGACTATCATAGACTTAGCTTTTCTCTTTACCATTTGGTCAACCGAGTTGACTATGGCCGATCCCTTTCCATTGGGAAGAGAATGCTTTTCTGGATTTTCTGCGTCATTATTGTCAATGTCCATCAAGTTTTAAGGAAGTTGATCTTAACAAATATATAAGATCATTAAGGGTCTTGTCATAGTCTGTTTCATAGGTGTCCCAAAGGAACTCACTATGTGACTTAGAAAGTGATTAAACCACCAACTTTCTCAAGACTTTGACACCCAACTCTCCCGGCTTGTCAATATGTGACTACATCTCCAAGATGTGATCACACCTAGACCTTGCCTTGCCAATAGGGCTTGAGTGACCTTAAACTTTTCAAGAACTTGTGGGTTAGGGAGAATAATTGGAGGAGGTGAAAGAAGTATGATTTCCAAGGGACATCATCTTCATTTAGGAAACCTTGTTTCAAGAGATTTGGGAAGATCATAGGTGTCTAAACCAGACATCTTGTGGGAGATATTCAAGATAGTTGATTTAAAGTCCTTAATATGACACCCAATATGAAATATTAAGGCTAGGACCCAACAAACTATTTTATAACTTAGAAGAGGTATGCCGTAATCCAAGCTATAAAATATTTGAAGGTAGGTGAATGACGATTCACCAATTTCCACCAAGATAAACGAAATGTATTATTAGGTTTTAATTGGTTGTGAAACTCCTAGATCTTTGAGATTCATTGAAATTTTCAAAGGCATGTTTCAATCTCGAGTGTGCCCTTCAGGTTTTGTGACTGGGATGCCGAGGATCACAAAACAAGGTGTGAAGTAACCATGCAAATTACTTGGTACCCTTAAGTGTTTACCCCTTAATCGATGTGCCGGTTAACCACACACGCTCCATCGATACTATGATAAACATTAAGTTACCCTTTGCCTACCTTGTTAAATACGAGTTAGTGTGCCGGTTAACCACACACGCTCCACTAACCGACTTAAACAAAGTGCAAAGTGTAATTTCATGGATTAGCACCTTATTCACTTTTTCCTAAGTAACTAAGATTGGGTATTTATTAAGAGTTTAGTTACTTAGTATTTATCATTAATACTTTTAATGAAGGGAGAATTAAAGTCCTGTCAAACCCGTTCGACTAACGACCATCCACCAGTCAAGCAAGCGGTGGGTGAGAGTGGACACCCATTAAGTTGCCATTTTATAGGAAACAACCTTATACCCACCTTATAGACCGGCTTCGTGAATGAGGCGTACTAGCGGTAAGACTGACTTTACTCTTATACATATATATATTATTAACTTATAATATTATAAAGTATAAGGGTTGAATTTTAACTTTTAAAATTCTAAGGGCTAACTAGGAATTAAAGTATTCATAAGTGAAAACTTTTCAAATTCCAAAACTTGAGGGCAAGTTTTGAAGCTATTCAAAACTAATTAATTCCATAACTTATGTGTTTAAAGTAGTTTTAATCCAAAAACTCTTCAAGTTCCATAACTTGAGAACAAGTTATGGAAGACTTTAAACTAATAAAAGAACTAACTTTTCTTTATTTTATAACTTATGGATTTAATTATGGTTACATATTTTTCTTTAATGAAGTGACTCTTGAACTTCCATAACTTGAGGACAAGTTATGGAGTCATAAAAAATTATTCAATGACACAAGACTCTTCATTTTGTAACCATTGCCAACTTTTATGAATTTTATGAGTCTTTAATGTGACTCTTCATGTAACTTGAGGACAAGTTACACAAACACATTTTATACTCAACTCTTAGATTAAAATGGATTGAAAACAACTATTTCAATTAACTTTTCTATTAATCTAAGCAACTCATAAGAACAAGAAAATTCAAATCAAACTTTTTCATGTAATTAGTCTAAACCTTAAACTAATACAAAACATGAATCTATTGACAATTATCTTTGAAAATGGATTAGCATGAATATTACCACATCAAAAACAAGTTTATAAGTTCAAAAACAACTTAGGGTAATGTTCCTAGTCCATTTCTAGCCAAAAAACTCGAAAATATGCTGTCTGGGGGTCCAACTCGTCGAGTGCATGAACCAACTCGGCGAGTTGGATCGAATTGATCACATTTTAGGCATGGACTCGCCGAGTCCTCTGATGGACTCGCCGAGTCTGATGATCAGATAGTAATAAATTCGTTTTTTCCAGCTTCTATTGCAGGTATAACAAGAAAACAAGCCTAGGCTCTGATACCATTGTTGGGTTTTGAGCATTCTAACACTCCTAAGTGTACATGCAACCCTAAATACCTTGGATCTATGTTTTCTCTATTATACAAGCAATAAGAACATCCAAGGTATTATCCTAATCTAGCATACAAAAACAATGAATGTAACAAGATAGAATACATACCTCTTTGATGTAGAAAGTCTTCATGAAGCTTGAGTGCCTAGCCCCACTAGTGTGGAAGCCTCAAGTGGAATCACAATCACCAAAACACTTAGAATAACTTGAGAGAATTCTACAAATCATGAAATCGGCTAGCCCTTTCACTTCACACTCTAGTGGCCGATGTTGGTCAAGAATAAGATGCTTATATAGTTAGGGTTACACCATGTAAACCCTAATTGACATGGTCTTTCATTTCCATGATCCATGGGTACAAATACACCATGGAGCATCCATGGACCATCCTATGGGTTTTAGCCCAACTTGATTATCCATGGAGCATTAGCCCACTATACAACTATGGATGATTTACACAATCAACCCATATATTTAATTAGTCTTCTTTTGATCACTTAATTAATCCTAGATTAATTCTTGATCAATACTAATTAAATAATCTTATTATTCTTATTATTAATATACTAGAACTTATAATATATTAATAACCATAAGTGTCTTATTTCTCTCATTATAGTCTATCCAAGTGCATGATGGTATGCAACCCAAATGGACCATGCCGGGTCGGGTCAAGTCTTACCAATTATAGTTATGGACTTAGACATTAATCCAACAATAGATTGTTGGTATACCAATTGGTGATGGTTTGAACCCTGAGTAGGGGAGAACTGGGTATTCTATTGAGAGGATCAACAAACCGTTAAAGTGCGGTTATAGGATTGGTTATGAAGATTTGTGGTGCGGACACATGAAACCTGGGTATTTGGTGAAAGAGGTGAGGTTCGATGCAAGATGATGTATGTGTATGTGCTTTCGAAAGGGTGAGTTAATCCACGGTGGTTGGTCGTTGGTCAAAGAATTTGTTATGGCTAGGGATTTTTTTTTCAGATTTGCAAATGTTGAGTTTGAGGAGACTGGGTCGATGAGTTCAGGGTGCAATAGCTGAGATTTGTGGATATAGGTATAGATTGTGATCTATACTTCAGGAGGGGCAACTGTGGATTTGTCAACCAATTTCAGAGTTGGAATGAGTAGTTTCGCTTGGGTGGTGATCAGTAGAGGATGCAGCTTCGGAATCTATTCAACGTGTTTTCAGTCAGTGATCTTTCCTTCATGTTTCAATGTGTGAGATGGGAATATTTTGAGGTTCCGAGTGCTTGAGTGGAAGAGGGTATCAGAGTATTGCGGGGAGCCGAGGTACTAACTAGTCAGCGAGAGAGTGTCGTGATACTACGGGGAGCCGCAATATTCGCTAGTTAGCGAGAGAGTGTGGTGATACTGCGGGGAGCCGTAGTATCTACCAGCCAGCGAGATGATGTGGCGATACTGCAGGGAGCCGTAGTATTTGCCAAGCAGTGAGGGAGCATTGTGAAACTACGGGGAGCCGTAGCTTTCACTGGTCAGTGAGAGAGCGTTGTGGAACTGCGGGGAGCCGTAGTTTTCACTAGCCAGAGCATGACGCAGAGGAGTTCCTAGGCTTGGGTTGCCTTATCAGAGAGTCTGTAGGAATCTAGTAGACAGGACATGGGTGAGACTGGGGTCTCCCTAATGGTCGGGAGTCCTTGTATTCTGAGTTAAGCTGTGGTTATCGCATTCAGAAGGAATTGGATGTAGTGATGTACGCGAAAGTTGTGATTCATGGGTTATGAGTTGAGAGCTTCATTGGGACGAGTGATTCCAATTTCACGTCGAGCCAGACTCTTGAGTTTGATTTGGCTCTAGTGGTGTAATGTGAAGGCAATATGAGATTCTGAGCTTAGAGGTGGGTTCCTTTTGAGGGGTTTTGTGTGTCATCTGATGTTTTAGACCTGTGTGGGTCAGTCTGTTTGTATGGGACGGAACACGAGATGTATGAAGCTAATGAGTAGTAAATGACAGGGGTCGAGGGTGAGACGATTTCAGTTGGGATTGTAGTATTCGCTTGGGACAAAGCGAACTTTGTGACTTGTGTGTCATGATGGGCCGAGATAGTTATTGTGAGGAGGAAGTCGGTAAGTCGTTTTATTGGGTGTGCAGTGGGTAGCCCTTGAAGGTCCAACCGTCGGGTCAGGAGTTGACCTGGTGTTCAGTGTCGGATGGAACATTTGAGAAGAGTTGGGGCTTATGATTCAGGGTGCAAGAGGATCGTTCTGAGCCAGCTTGACCGCTTTCTTGTGTCTGGGGATAGAATTTTGAGGATCATTTCCTTCAGAAGAGTTATGATAGTTGTTCAGGCAGTGGGTCCTTAGTGGGATATGACCTTTCCATCCCTTTTGAGTTGCGACCGGGATCGATTAGAGAATCAAAATTGGTAGAGTATCCTTAGAGTATGTTATTCGATGAGTGATTAACATGATGATATTACGAGGTTGGTCTTGCAGGAAATAGACCAATAGAGTTTTCAAGTTCTGGAGAGGCGGATTGAGTACCGCAACGGCAGAAGGGTCTGTCCTTCTTTGGGGTCGGGAGTTCCTGTTGGGTTTAGGTGTTTTTGGAAGAGATCGTTGTATGATATGGGGTTCTTTCAATGGTTCTTCCTGAATCATTGGGTTCGACCTATGTGTTGATAAGGAGCGATTTCGAGGGCGAAATTTATTTCAAGTGGGGGAGAATTGTAACACCCTATTCTGGATTATTTTGTGATTTAAGGCCCGTGGGCCTTAATCCGAGTATGAGAAGGTTTTGAGGCATTGAAAGAGAAAGGTTATGCCCTTTTGGGATGTAGGTGAGGTAGGTTGTGTGATAAAAGAGTTCGGTTTGTGCTTTAGAGCCCAAATGTATTGTTAAGGCGCTGGTTCAGGCTTTTCATGAATTTTGGATTTGAGTTCGAGTGGTATTTAGGAGGAATAAAGTTAATAGAAGTGTAGGGCTTCTTGTTAGCTTTCCGTGGATATAAGGATCATCGGAAACGGACTTACAACGAAGAAGTTATGGTCTTCAGAAGTTTTGTGATTTAGCCGAGTACGTTAGGCGTAGTTTAGAGTACGTTGGGCGTAATTTGGAGTACGTTGGGCGTACTGACCAGGGAGGGTCGCGAATGTTCTTCAGTGTACGCTGGGCGTACCATATGGACGTTGGGCGTACGCCAAACAGACCTGAACGCTATTTTAGGGTCTTGGACCCTATTTAAGGTCCTTATCTCATAACCTAACCCTAATACCTTCAGCCTCCATCCCTCTAAACCCTAGAAATCGACCCTAAGCCTCCATTTGAGTGATTTTTGAGCATTTTGGTGATTTAGTGAGTTTTTGGTGCATATTATTGAAGAAGGAGTTTCTTGAGGAAACATTGCTTGGCTTGGAGCTTATGGATCTAAGCCCTAATCATGTTGATCTAGCTCCAGAAAGCATAAAGTTTGAATCTTGGTGGGTTTCTCATATGGTTCTAGTGGGGTGATGACTTGTTGTTTTTTTGGCTTTTGAAGAATAAGGAGCTTTGAAAGATAATGGCTTGAGCACCTAGCTTCTGGATCTATGTTCTTCTCTTGTTGGTGCATCCTCCAGAGGTATCAAGTTTTGAACTTGCTTATTATTGTGCTAGTTTTGTTTTTGGACCATTTTAGGGTTTTCGGTCCCAAATCTTGAGGCTATATGAGTGGTTAAGCTCCACAACCTAATATATGTCCCTTTAAGTGTTTCTAGTGGAAAGGATTCATAAAAATGAGTCCTTGGATGTTGGAATCAAACCATGCATGAGATATGGGAATTTTTGGGTAGTATAGAGTGAGAGTTTTTGTGTTTGGGACTTGATCAGCCATGCAAAGGCTTAAAGTCACAAGATTTATTGAGTATGAGCCTTTATGGAATCCAGATCTAAGAGTATAGCTATGGTCTTAACTGATTAAGACCAAAAGAGTTGAAAAAGTAAATCTGGGTGTACGCTGAGCGTAAATCTAGTACGCCCCGCGTACTAGGTTAGTGTCCCCGATCAGGATTCGTGTGCGATGGAGTACGCTGAGCGTACCAAGGGAGGTACGCCCCACGTAACCCCACTGTAGACTTTTTGGGCTAAGTCTTATATTGGGCCCTAAGTGTTGGGCCTGGACTTTGGGCTTGTTGTGCTAAAGATTTGGACCAGGGGAATATGTATATGTGCCTTGGGCCCTTGAGTTGGGCTTGCCTCTTGGACTTGAGAGTTGGGCCTCGGTAGAGTCCATTTATTATTGGGCCTTGGTGGGCCCAATGGGTTTTGGGGTTATTTATGGACTAGTTAGTGGACTACCTTTAGACCTAGAGAATGAGGGTTGGGACTTAGATCCTAATTTGAGATCATTGTAGATGTGGCTCAGAGGTAGAGGCTGGTGCGCAATGGCGACATTTGTAGGAGTCGTTCATCATTCGAGGTGAGTCTTCTCACTATATTTTACCTAGTGTGGTAACAGAGTTATGTGACAGAGTACTATAGAGTTATATGCCAGTGTATTTGCATGTTATTTATGTGTTGTGATTTATTGTGATATGTGATATGCATGATTCAGAGTTATAGAGTTGGGACTTTCGGGTCCCTAGAGTTAGGGCCAGAGGGTCCGTAGAGAGTTGGGGCTAGAGGGCCCCACTGAGACACATTGACCAGAGGGTCGACAGAGTTTCAGCCTCGAGTGGCTATTATGTTTTAGAGTGGTATTTTGGGGAACTCACTAAGCTTCGTGCTTACCGTGTTATGTGTTATGTGTTTCAGGTTTTTATCAGGATCGTGGGAAGGCGGCGGCTTGATTGTACACACCAGAGAAAAGAGTCACGAATGGGGATCCTGTATTTTGATAATGTTTTGAAAACTTTGTTGACTATTAAATGGTGTTTATTTAAAATGACACGTGTTTTATGAGATTAAAAATGAAAAATTTGTTTGAGAATTTACGGTGTTACACATGTTATCAAAGTCCCTGTACTGAAAACCCCTACCAACTCCTCCCCCTGCCTCGGATACAACTGATGCAGCTTCTACGGCGGCGGTCTCTACAAGGGCTGCGTAGCGCTCATCAAAATACTCCGCCATGGCGGTCTTAATCGACCTGAACATATCCGACAATTCGGCTCGGAACAATGTAGCAACCTCATCGTGCAGGATCTCTCGGATCTTGTCATCCATCTCATCTGGCCTCATTGGCCGATAGTCTCGAGCGCTGTCAGCGTCCCCTTTCCGCCCTCTCCTGATCCTGATCCCTAACCGGATCCAGTCACAAAGCGCCTGGTCATCACCATTCTGAAACATAACACAAGGTATCAGATAACTCATATAAATAACTGGGAGCTAACCCCCGAAAAAACCCTAGGGGTTGTGACTTCCTTGCTACGCATATGGGTCCTGTGTTTTCAGTAGTACGGGCCCATACTACCTTCCACACCAACCCATATTTGTCCCAAGTATCATCACAATGCCCTAACAATATGCATGATCATATCGAGCACTCAAGCCTCACCCCTAAAGGAAGGCTAAATACCTTGAAGTCGGCGGACCCATCCCAAAAAACCTATCCACCCACGAAACTTCCACCAACCCTGCAGCACCAGTGTATGCTAGCCATACATAATACTAGACCCCATAGACTTTCGAATATCCAATCCTACCCTAAGCTCCCAATCAAACAAGAACAGAACATAAGGTTAAATCAAACATTCTCAGGCTATAAGATCTTAATTATGTATAACCGTGTTGCATACACTAAATAACTACAATAATGATGTCAATTTCATACAAAGGAAACCTAGGCTAGCAGGCATCATATAATCAGGCAATTCTGTCATGCAATTTCTGAAGATCCCTAGCCTAGTACTAGCATGTTGTTCTAACATATCACATAATAGAATAACTGTATGGTACTTTGGGGTCGACTTACTGGCTCCGGCTGATCGTACACCCTGCATCCTCCTTTGCTTATTTTGAAAACCATTTAAACCATTTTAAAAATCTTTCCTTGATTTGAGACTGGATTCACACGAATGTTCCTCCAATTCACTCAAACCAAGGCTCTGATACTAACTTATAACTGTAACAACGTAAATTTCAAAACAAAATTTTCATTTTTCATCAACCAAGTTCATATAAAAACATTCTCAAATGTTTCCAACAGTAGTTTTTGAAATATAACATATCCCAAGATCATAAAAGTCAAATTCTCTCTCTAGTGTGTATGAGTCACGCTGGCGCCTTCCCACAGTCCTCGCTAGTACCTGAAGCACATAACACAACAACTGTACGCATAAATGCTTAGTGAGTTCCCCAAAATACCGCATAAAACACATACGCTACTCGAGGCTATAATACGACCCTCAGGTCGACGTGTCTCAGCGGGACCCTCCAGTCCCGTAGCTCGTTGGACCCTCTGGTCCGGTCATAGCTCGTTGGACCCTCCGGTCCGGTCTATGACATCATACAACATACGTATATCACATAGCACATAATCTCATACGTAACACATAAGACCCTCTGGTCAACACATAATACCACTCTAGGTAACGTATAGTGAGAAGACTCACCTCAGGTGTCCCGGTAAGTCTCTGACTCGATAGAAATGTGATCTAGCCTCCGCCTAATCACATAAAGTAAATCTCTCATAAATATAACTATACTCAAACCTATCTTAACACCCTCATAAGGGTAAAAGACCATTTTACCCCTCTCTTGGCTTAAAGGCCTCACTGTTGACCAAACCCTAAAAGTCAACCATAAGTCAACCCAAGCTTTGACTCGACTCGTCGAGTGCACTTGGGCGACTCGGCGAGTCTACACGTGTCTACTGACTCTCTTAGTCCCTCTTGGCACGTCGAGTCCTTCCCCTTACTCGACGAGTCACACCTGCCATGAATCGCGGGGCCACCCCGACTCAACTCGCCGAGTCTCAAGAACAACTCGGCGAGTTCCGCTTTGAACTCCAGTCCCCTAACTCTCCCTAACTCACCGAGTTATTTCCCCAACTCGACAAGTCTACTCGCTGAGTGATTTACGGGAAACCCTCATCCTACTCGACGAGTCTGATCTTTGGACTTAGTGAGTTCATGCCATGCACAAACTCCATAGACCTCCTGAGGTCAGATCTGTTCCTTTAAACCATAGATCTGACCTTCCCAAGCATGATAATCACATAAAGTTCAGACCTTGACACTCAAATAGCATCAAGATGGACTTACTTGGTGATTTAGCCCCAAAATAACATCCTAAGTTCATGACTCCCAAAATAACTACAAAAAGCCCCAAGGGTTAAGGTCTCTGGACTCCTTTGAGTCCAGATCCAAAGCATGAACTCGAGAAGGGACCAATTGCTCCACAATCTATCCTCTAAAAGGGGTTAGAAAACCCTAACTCTAGGAAATCAACACCACAACTGATGAAGGTCCGAAAAATACCTTAAGATGAAGTCTATGAGCTCTGAAATCACCAGAATCACACTTCCTTCAGCCTCCTCTTGGCTTGGTTTCCTCCTTCTTGCAATTTCAACAACAAAATGATCACAAATGACCTCTCCTTCCTCACAAACACTCTAGATCTCTTAGGGTTTCTCTCTGGGGTTTGGTAGCCGCAATTGACGGCCCTAAGGGCCTTTAAATAGGTCCCAAACCCAGGAAATTAGGGTTTCATTAAACAGCATGGACTCGCCGAGTCCGGCTGTGAACCCAGATACGAATCCGCGACCATACTCGGCGAGTTTGAACACCAACTCGCCGAGTCCTCTCACAACTTCCAAAAATAATGAATTAAATATTATACCTGGGAATCTGGATGTTACAATTCTCCCCTACTAGAATTAGACTTCGCCATCGAAGTCTCACTCTGCAAACAACTCTGGATGCTGCACCCGCATCTCACGCTCCGGCTCCCAAGTCAACTCTGACCCTTTTCGATGCTGCCACTGGACCTGCACCAGAGGCACCTCCTTGTTCCTCAAAACCTTGATCTTCCGATCCCTAATCGCCACCGGTCTCTCAACATAATTCAGGCTTGCATCCACCTGAATATCGTCAAATGGCACCACTGCCAACTCGTCGGCTATACACTTTCGCAGCTGTGACACGTGGAAAGTGTCATGAATCTGACCCAACTCTGTTGGTAACTCCAAACGGTAGGCTACCCTGCCTACCCTCGCAATCACCCTAAAAGGGCCAATATATCGGGGCCCCAACTTACCCCTCTTCCTGAATCGAATCACTCATTTCCAAGGAGAGACCTTCAGGAGCACGAAGTCGCCGACCTGAAACTCGAGCTCGGACCGGCGTCTGTCCGCATAACTCTTCTGACGACTCTGAGTGGTCAACAACCTCTGTCTGACATGCTAAATCTGCTCTATCGTTTGAAGCACGATCTCGGTACTACCCATCACACGCTGCCCTACTTCTCCCCAGCAAATGGGGGTCCGACACCTCCTCCCAAACAACAGCTCAAAGGGCGGCATACCAATGCTCGAATGATGGTTGTTGTTACAGGAAAACTCTGCCAAGGGCAAATACGTGTCCCAACTCCCGCCGAAATCCAACACACATGCTCGGAGCATGTCCTCGAGCGTCTGAATCGTCCGCTCACTCTGGCCGTCAGTCTGTGGGTGGTATGCGGTACTAAAATGCAGTTTCGTACCCAATTTCTCATGAAACTTCTTCCAGAATCTGGAAGTGAAACGTACATCTCGATCTAAGACAATCGAGATCGGCATCCATGCCGCGATACCACCTCTCTAACGTACATCTCTACCAACATCTCCACGGAAGAGCTCTCACTGATAGCCAGGAAGTGAGCGCTCTTCGTCAACTTATCCATAATCACCCAAATTGCATCAACACCTCTCGCATTCCTTGGCAATTTGGTGATGAAATCCATGGTAATATGTTCCTATTTCCACTCGGGAATATCTAACGGCTGCAACTTACCATGTGGACGCTGGTGCTCGGCCTTAACCCTGCGACAGGTCATGCATCTCTCTACAAACCATGCGACATCCCTCTTTATACAGGGCCACCAATACTATCTTTTTAGGTCCAAATACATCTTAGTGGCCCCGGGATGGATCGAGAACTTCGATCGATGAGCCTCTTCCATCAAAATGGTACGCGTTCCGCCCACCGACGGTACCCATATTCGACCCTGAAATGTCATAAGCCCCCGGCTATTGGTAACGAATTCTGATACCATCCCGACAACTCGCTCTCTCTTCTGGCTTTCTGGCCTCACGGCCTCAGCTTGGGCCTCACGAATAGCGTCCAACACCGAGGTCATCACGGTCAATCTCAAACAAACATCTCGCATCGGGGCGCCCTCTGCCCTACGGCTCAGTGCATCAGTTACAACATTAGACTTGTCCGGGTGGTACAAGATCTCACAATCATAATCCTTGACCACATCCAACCACCTCCTCTGGCGCATATTCAGGTTGGGCTGATCCATCAAATACTTCAAACTCTTGTGGTCCGTGTATATCGTACACCGAACCCCATACAGATAATGTCGCCAAATCTTGAGGGCGAACACTACCGCTCCCAATTCCAGATCATGAGTGGGATACCTCGACTCATGAGGCTTAAGCTGCCTCGATGCATATGCTATCACATGCCCCCTCTGCATAAGCACCGCTCCCAATCCAGATATCGATGCATCACAATATACCACAAAATCCTCCATCCCTTCCGGGAGGGCTAACACTTGGGCTTCGCATAATTTCCGGCGAAGTATCTCGAACGAGGTCTGCTGATCCGGACCCCAAGAAAATGCAGCACCCTTCTGGGTCAACCTGGTGAGTGGCACGGCGATCTTGGAGAAATCCTTAATAAATCTCCGATAATAGCCGGCCAAACCAAGAAAGCTCCGGATCTCGGTGGGTGATCTCGGCACCTCCCATCTCATGACCACCTCAATCTTGGACGGATCGACCAATATCCCATTCTGGTTGACGAGATGCCCCAAAAACTGAACCTCTCGTAACCAGAACTCACATTTGGAGAACTTGGCATAAAGCCTCTCCGATCTCAGAACTCCAAGGATCTCCCTCAAATGCTCCTTGTGCTGTTCTCTAGACCTCGAATACACCAGAATATCATCAATGAATACGATCACCGACCGATCCAATATCGGCCTGCACACCCTGTTCATGAGATCCATGAACACAGCTGGTGCATTGGTGAGCCCAAAAGGCATCACCACGAACTCGTAATGCCCATAACGAGTTCTGAACGCTGTCTTCTAGATATCTTCATCCCGAACCCTCATATGATGATAACCCGACCTCAAGTCTATCTTGGAAAACCAAGACGCTCCCTGCAACTGATCGAGCAAATCATCAATCCTCGGCAACGGATAACGGTTCTTGACCGTTAGCTTGTTCAACTCTCGATAGTCAATGCACATCTGATGTGAACCATCCTTCTTCTTGACAAAAAGGATTGGCACTCCCCAAGGTGAGTTACTCGGCCGAATAAACCCCTTCCCCAACATCTCCTGAAGCTACGAGGATAACTCCTGCATCTCTGGCGGCGCGAGGCGATAAGGCGCCTTGGCGATAGGAGCTGCTCCCGGAACCAAATCGATGCGGAACTCCACTTGCCTCTCGGGAGGCACACCCGGTAGTTCCTCGAGAAAAACATCCGGAAACTCGCACACTATCGGAACCTCATCAATCGAACTTGGCCTCCCAACGGCCACTCGTGTGTCTAACACATAGGCTACGAATCCACTGCAGCCTTGCTGCAAACTCTGCCTCCCCCTGGCGGCTAAACAAAATGCCAACCCACATCGGGTTCCCTTACCGAACACTGTAAGTACTCCCCCACTAGGGTCTCGAATCGTCACCAACATACGCTCACAGTCTATCACAGCTCCATATCGGATCAACCAATCCATACCCACTATAACACACACATCCCCCATCTCCATCGGAACCAAATCTATCGGAAACACCACACCGAAGATCTCAAGGACACATCCTCGAATCACATCTGAAGCATACACTGCTCGCTCATCAGCTATGGAAACTCGTAGAGGTCGATCCAACGCCTCTCGACGGATACTAATGTGCTGACTAAATGCTACGGAAACAAACGACCGACTCGCACCCGAGTCAAATAATACCAAAGCAGATACAAAACTCACAAGAAAAGTACCTACGCACATCATCGTATAAGCATAATAACTCAACTCAAATAAAATATGAATATAGGATACATACCAGCCACAACATCGGGCGTCACGAGGACCTCCTCCGCAGTCAACTGGAAGGCCCTCCCACGAGCCTTCGGTGCCTCGGCCCTCACTGGCCGAACCTCGATAGCCCTAGCAGCAGGCGCAGATCCCTGCGCCGATCCTTGAAGTAGCTGAGGGCACTCGGCCTTCCGATGGCCGGTCTGGTTGCAATGAAAGCAAACCGAAAATCCCTTGGGGCAATCCCTCGTGATATGCCCCTCCTTCCCGCACTTGTAGCATACTCCAGCCCTGCACAACCCCTCGTGACTCTTGCCGCACTTCCCACAAGTGTGGCCCTTCGCGCCTCCAGATCTCGAATCAGCAGGTCTAGCCCGCTTAGCTGCCGGCTGAGACTGAGCCGGTCGCCGATCCACCCTCTGTGACTCGGCCTCCTCCCTGGCCTGAGTCTCCAACTCAATCTCCCTCTTCCGGGCATTTGCCTGGAGCTCAGCAAATGTCCGGTAAGTCGAGTTCGCCACGAACTCCCGAATATCTCTCCTCAGAACACTCAGATAACAGCTCATACGAGCCTGCTCAGAAGACACCTGCTCAGGGCAAAACATCGCCCTCTCATGAAACTTCCTGGTAATCACTGCCACATAATCAGTACCCTGCTTGAGGGTCAAGAACTCCTGAATCAACCGTTCCCTCTCCACCGGGGGAACATACTCGTCTCTGAACATAGCGGTGAACCTCTCCCAGGTCACCTCAGAAATCTCTGCCAAAGTGAAGTTCACCGTCACGAACTTCCACCAATCCTTCGCTCCCAAGCGGAGCGGGTTTAGAGCGAACCACACCCTCAAGTGATTTGGACAAGAAAACGTATAGAAACATCCCTCGATGTCAGAGATCCATCTCATCACAGCAATCGGGTCCTGCGTCCCATCAAACTCTAGTGGATTTGTGTTGCTGAACTCCCGAAACAACAATGAGTCACCTCCCTAAGGTCTAGCAGCAGCAACAACAGCCGTAGCTGCAGCTGCCGCAACCTCAGTCAATGTTGCATACCGCTCATCAAAGGTCTCAATCAATGTGGTCTTGATGTCCCCAAACATCTCAGGAATCTTAGCCCGGATGGCAGCAGCCACCTCCTCATGAATCAATCGACGGATCTCCTCGTTACTGACACCACTGCTCTCAGGTGTGTGTCGAGTCCCATCCATGATGCTTCTGAAGTACAACAATAAATATCAAAGACTCGATCGAGCATACTCATGCTCGATGACGCAACCCTACTCGTCCTCCGTTGTCCAAAGGATTCTTACTTGGAATGCCCACTGATCCAGTGTCTTCAGTAGTACAGGCCCTATACTACTGACCACACCGCATCAGTATTCACCTCAAGTCCTCCTCCTTGGATCCTGGATCACAAGTACTCTACTCTCATCATGCATTGGCTACCCTCCGATAGACCTCTCATGAGCTCCTAACTGCTATCTACTCACTCTAAAAGCAACTCAGCAGCAGAAATCTCCTAGGCTAAGGCATCACAAATCAGGCCACTCTAGTCCTAATATGAATACCTAGCCTACTCTAGCATGCACAATGTAACATAACATATCTCATAACACATAATGTAAGGGTACTTTTGGGGATTCACCGTTCGGGAACTGGCTGATCGTACACACGACTCTGCTATGTTTGTCTCAAAACTCTTTTTACTCTTTTCAAAAAAAATTACTTCATTATCAAAAATTTTCCTCAAATCCTCAGTTTGAGTTCAGATACGCCCGAAGATGCATTCGATTCCCTCAAACCAAGACTCTGATACCAACTTGTAACAATGTAAATTTCAAAACAAATTTTTCATTTTTCATCAACCAAGTTCATATAAAAACATTCTCAAGTATTTCCAACAATAGTTTTTGAAACATAACATATCCCAAGATCATAAAAATCAAACTCTATCTCTAGTGTGTACGAGTCACGCCGACGCCTTTCCACGGTCCTCGCTAGTACCTGAAACACATAACACAACAACTGTAAGCATAAATGCTTGGTGAGTTCCCCAAAATACCACATACAACACATACGCCACTCGAGGCTATAATACGACCCTCCGGTCAACGTGTCTCAGCGGGACCCTCCAGTGTTGTAGCTCGTTGGACCTTCTGGTCCAGTCATAGCTCGTTGGACCCTCCGGTCCGGTCTATAACATCATATAGCATACATATATCACATAGCACATAATCTCATACGTAACACATAAGACCCTCTGGTCAACACATAATACCACTCTAGGTAACGTATAGTGAGAAGACTCACCTCAGGTGTCCCGGTAAGTCTCTGACTCAATAGAAATGTGATTAAGCCTCCACCTAATCACATAAAGTAAATCTCTCATAAATATAACTATACTCAAACCTATCTTAACACCTTCAGAAGGGTAAAAGACCATTTTACCCCTCTCTTGGCTTAAAGGCCTCACTGTTGACCAAACCCTAAAAGTCAACCATAAGTCAACGGCCAAGTTTTGACCCGACTCGTCGAGTGCACTTGGGCGACTCCGGGAGTCTACACGTGTCTACTGACTCTCTTAGTCCCTCTTGGCACGTCGAGTCCTTCCCCTTACTCGATGAGTCACACCTGGCATGAATCGCGGGGCTACCCCGACTCAACTCGCCGAGTCTCAAGAACAACTCGGCGAGTTCCGATTTGAACTCCAGTCCCCTAACTCTCCCTGACTCACCGAGTTATTTCCCCAACTCGACAAGTCTACTCGCTAAGTGATTTACGGGAAACCCTCATCCTACTCGCCGAGTCTGATCTTCGGACTCGGTGAGTGCATGCCATGCACAAACTCCATAGACCTCCTGAGGTCAGATCTGTTCCTTTAAACCATAGATCTGACCTTCCCAAGCATGATAATCACGTAAAGTTCAGACCTTGACACTCAAATAGCATCAAGATGGACTTACTTGGTGATTTAGCCCCAAAATAACATCCTAAGTTCATGACTCCCAAAATAGCTACAAAAAGCCCCAAGGGTTAAGGTCTCTGGACTCCTTTGAGTCCAGATCCAAAGCATGAACTCGAGAAGGGACCAATTGCTCCACACTCTATCCTCTAAAGGGGGTTAGAAAACCCTAACTCTAGGAAATCAACACCACAACTGGAATGCTCCTAGGGTTTGTTGGCTACCGCACGAAGCAGTACAACCTCAACCCATCCCATATAACAAACACATAAATCATAAGAATCGAGCATGCAATAAACATATAACATCACAGGTAGTCCTACAGACCTACCTAACAGGCATAATCACTAGCATGCAACACTAAGTCATACTCAGCATCTAACACAGCTCAAGATAACATATCAAATGGGCCGACCTTGGTGCCTTAGACCCCTTAGTATAGTGAGGACAACTCACCTTATAGATGTCAACTCGGTAGATAAATCCCAACTCTCCGATCACTTGCCAAGGACTCCACCACCTTCCAAAAGATGCTAACTACAATAGATCTCAGGTCCTTCAAGCTCCTTGCTTCTGAATGCTTGATCTCCAAGTTCTTGTCTCCAAGAAAATCCTCCTCCAAGCTGAGAATCGGGGCGTTACACAAATTTTGGTTGTTCAGGGTTTTAAGTGTAAGTTATTAATTATTAGTTTAGCAGTCATATTTGTTTATGGGTAGTTAAATAATGCAGGTTTGATAGACCGAGGAGTTAAACTTGTTAATTGCTTACGGGTCAACACGCGCATCTAATTGTCGGGTTTGCCTTGGATACTTAAGGTCTAATGGCTTGCAGATGTTCTTATTCTTACAAACACAGTTGCAATATTCTCTCATTTTTCTCTCTTGTTCATTGTATCTACATTTGGGATTTTTCATACTCTTGTTTGTATACAGTAAATCATTCATATAATTAGGTTTAAATTTATGTATGAGAGTGAGTGTTATTGTAGTGAGGTTATGTTGATAAAAATCATTGGTTGAGTGAATTAAATGAACTGTTGATTTTGTCTATTGTGTTTTTTTAGAGTTTTTAACAATAATCATTCAAAATATAATGTAATTAATAGTTTCTTTTTCTAAATTTAATGACGAATGCCTAAATTATTTGGATATTTAGAAAAAAAATTTATAGGGATTTGGAATGAGCCATCATACCTGATTACGGTTGTATATTTTTATAAAAGCTTTGTGGTTAATTAAATTGTAAAAAAAATGCCTACATGATTAAATCAAAGAGTATTAAAATTACGATGGTTTATATTGATCTAAACGTTTTACGGTTAGCTGGAAACCCATCGTTCCTTTTTCATAGGCACATCTACTCCACAGAGACCAACTTCTCATTCTAACGAATAATCATTGACTCTACCATACTCATGTTTCCATCCTCATCTTGAGAGATTTATGAGAGCTTGTAAAATTAATTTTAGATGATACAAAAATGGATGTCGATATACAGATACTATTCTGACTTGCCAATATCGTTTTCAATATATATCACCTGCATATCACCATCAAATGTCAGACCAAACAACATCGTAGCCAAAAACTTCATGAAACCAATAGCTCTCTTAAATGGACTAATTAACTCTAGCAAACCAAAATGAAAATGTTAAAAAAATATTGTTACTATTTTTTTTGTCATATGTATACAAACTTGTTTATGAATGAATATTAGTTTTTTTTTTTTGGAAAATTGTCAGAAAAGTCTCGATATTTTCGAAAAAGTTTCACTTTAATAAAAAAAACAAAACAAAAACATTTCGATTATTTCATTTTGGTTCAAATTAACAATTTTTTTTCTTTTAATAGGAAATGACATATTATCGTGTAAAATCAAATAGTAATGACTTTTCTGTTAAAAAAAATTGAAATTAAAACAAAACTTTTTCGAAAATATTGAGATTTTTCTAATAATTTCATTTTTTTATGTCAACTTGTTTTAATTTTATATTGAGAAAAAATTGTTCTTGTAAAATTTGTTATTCAACATGAGTGTTTGGTATTTGTTGCAAGAATGAAAAAAATTAGAAGTACGAACTCGGAGGCTTAGGGCCTGTTTGATATGCGTCTGACTGGGTTGGGTTAGACATTTTTTCCTGACTCGGGCAGCTAAATCTATTTGGTAAATCAATCTTTGCCTATCTAACTCGAAAAGAAAGCTCTGGCTCGGTAAGAAGAAAACCAACGATTGACTGAGAAAGAAGGAAGCGTTACCAATGGTTTCTTATTCGGTCAGGATTTCTTACCAAGACAGATCTTTCCCGATCAACAATAATCAAATGGGACCTTAGTTTTGCAGGCTAGCTAGTATTTTTCTAATTATGGAAAAAGAACGATAATCTTGAAAGACAAGCTCGTTCTTTATGTCATTTTAGTAAGCAACTCTTGAGCGGTATCATTTAGGCTTTAGCATGTATGACATAAAGAGCAAGAGGAAGTTGACAAATGGTTAAATGATGCCCCAAATACCGGTATATTTTTTTTATTCAATTAAGTCCCAAATACCGGTAATCGTATTCAATTTAACCCTTTGACCCGGTCAACAGGTCATCCAACTTTCAAAAATTACACTTTTGGCCCAGATTTCAAATTTTATTACAAATTTGGACCAAAATTTACACTTTTGGCCCGGATTTTAATTTTTTTTTACAAATTTGGTCCAAACTTTACCTTTTTTTGCCCAAATTTTAGAATTTTATTATGAATTCATCCTAATTTTAGTCCCTATATATTTTTTTTATTCAATTAAGTCCAAATACCGCTAATCGTATTCAATTTAACCCTTTGACCCGGTCAACAGGTCATCCAACTTTCAAAAATTACATTTTTGGCCCAGATTTCAAAATTTATTACAAATTTGGTCCAAAATTTACACTTTTGGCCCGGATTTTAATTTTTGTTTACAAATTTGGTCCAAACTTTACCTTTTTTGCCCAAATTTTAGAATTTTATTATGAATTCATCCTAATTTTAGTTTTTTTTTGCAACTTTTTTTTCAAAAAAATTGTTTCTAATATGTTTTTTCTTTATAAAATCATATTTATACAAAAAAATATATATTTTCACATAAAAATCTTATATTTTCTATATAAAAACTTTTTTTAAAAAGTTTTTTGTATATGAAATATTTAGTTATAAAAATAAGTATTTATTAAGTATATAAATATATAGAAATCCGTTTGTATAAATTCTCAAATTAACAATAAAGAATCGAATTTACATCAATTTGACATACTGCTAGCTTGAATTATCAATCATGAAATGAAATAATCATTGAGTTGGTAGAACACATACCTTGGAGCTTGAGAAGGTGGGTTTGGGATATGGAGGTGTCGGAGAAAGCGATTCCTTTGGATTGCAATGGAGATAGAAAATTCAAAGACATTTTTGTATGAATTCTTTCGAATTCAGTAGATTATGAACTTAACAAAAGCTTGATACACAAAAATTTGGGATTAGAAAGTGAGAGATTAAGCTAGTGCATAGAGGTATTTAGAGAAACGCATACTATACAGGGGAAATCTGGTTCTGTTTATGGGGGAGAGGGTGGGGTATATTCTACTATTCATGGACAAAATTTTTTTATAAGATTAAATAATCGTAAATGGATTGTAGTCTTGTAGCTAACAATAATTGAGATGTATTCAGTTTATTAAATTCGGATTAAAAAATAAGTGTACGCAATACTATTTTTTTAAAAGGTTTTAACAATGATTGTTGTTGTGGTATTTAATATGAAATTGATTATTTAGAATCAATTATTTAACTCAGAAATAATCAAATAAACAAAATTATGATCTTCACGCCTAAACCCAAAATGAGTTCCAAATTCACACATTCAACACTAGTCTATGGATGTTGGGTGGCAAGTGATTTTTACACATTATATATATATATATATATATATATATATATATATATATATATATATATATTTGTATAAATATGATTTTATAAAGAAAAAACATATTAGAAACAATTTTTTGAAAAAAAATTGCAAAAAAAATTAAAATTAGGATGAATTCATAATAAAATTCTAAAATTTGGGCAAAAAAGGTAAAGTTTGGACCAAATTTGTAAAAAATTTAAAATCCGGGCCAAAAGTGTAAATTTTGGACCAAATTTGTAATAAATTTTGAAATCTAGGCCAAAAATGTAATTTTTGAAAGTTGGATGACCATGTTGACCGGGTCAAAGGGTTAAATTGAATACTATTACCGATATTTAGGACTTAATTGAATAAAAAAATATATAGGGATTAAATCGATTATAAGTCCAATATATAAGGACTTTATTGTAGTTTTCCCTTTTAACAAGCAACTATTGAGGGTATCATTTAGGCTTTAGCATGTATGACATAAAGAGCCAGAGGAAGTTGACAAATGGATAAATGATGCCCCATTTAGCTGTTCATGAGCACGAGTGACTTCTCTCTCCAATCAATGTACCCTACTCCATTCCAAAGTTGTATTCATTGTTAACGTTACGTAATAATAATTTTTCAATATTTAAATTTGTACTTTTATTTGGATTTATTTCTATATTTGTATTTATTTGTACTAAAGCAACTTTTTTTTTTTTGTTGTTATTTGAGAGATTACCCCATGGTTTATTTCAAACCCCAATCTTGTAATTTATTTGCAATATAATTAAACATGATAAAGTTCCTTAATAACATAAGCTAGCTTAATTTTATTTCAACAACTCAAATGGCAAATGTTTAAAGCACAACTAAAATGATAAACTTACTTATAAATCTGTTTCCATGTTAATTTTTGTGAATCTTTGCATAGAACATTCCGACTTCGATAATCTCAACCGAAAATACCAGCATAAATCCAAAATAAAAACTATACCAACGCAGCTAATCAAAATATATTAGTAAAAAAGTGAGAATTAATTCAATAAAGATGAACATGTTAGAGTCATTAGAACGAAAGGTTAATATTATAAACAAATCTCTTATATATTGTGTTTTTTTCGGTTTAACTTTAATTTTATTTTTTTCTTTAAAAAACATTGTAATTTTTTTTTTCATTTTTATCGATTTGACCCTTTTAGCAGTTTTTCTGAAGAAAAATTGTTAAATGTGAGGATTTTTTTGGAAAAAAAAAATGAAAATTTGAGAGTTTTTTGGAAAACTATAAAAGGTTGAGGGTTCTTTCGGAACAAAACTAAAAAAAAAAAAAAAAAAGATGTTAAGGGGTTTTTAGAAAAGAAAAGGCATTGTTTTCTCATGAAAAAAAAAAGTTAAGGTTTAGTTTGAAATATATATATATATATATATATATATATATATATATATATATATATATATATATATATATATATATATATATATATATATATATATATATATAAAAGGTTTTTTCAGATTAAAACGTTTAGAGAAAACACTATATTCTCTTTTTAATCTTGGAAAACTCAAATTTTTTGTAGTTAGAAAAAAAACATCTAACCCTAATCTAGACATTTATATAAAGAATTATTGATAAATTTTGTTATGAAAGTATTTGCAATATCACCATTTAATCATTAAACATATAATTTTTTTTATGTACTAAACAATGTTTAGCTACATAAATGCATGAGTATAGCTATTACAAGGATATATAAACTCAATTTATTTATAAGATTAATCCAATGACTATAATCGAAGAAGTGATATATTGAAGTGAGTCAATATAAAATTCATTAACAAGTTGTGAAACTAATGTGTTATATGAGTTAATTTTTTTTAAAATAAATATAAAATTTTAAATATTTGAGAACTTTCGATTTATAAAAAAATAAGAAAAATAATTAATTATTAAAATTGAAATGTTTTTTTATCTTTTAAATTTAAACAAATAATTTAAATAAATAAACAAAAGAAACTAATGAACTTTAATTTGAGAATTTTGAAAATAGAAGATAACTCCATTAATGAAATTGATAACAATTTATTACTAATTATTACATTAAAATATTATGTGGAATTTAACAAACTAAAAAAAATCCATAAAATGACATGTGGAAAAAATTAATTCAAAATAAGCATAAAATGACATTTGACAAATTTAATGAAAGTGTGACATATGACAAAAAAATCTTCATTTATTAAGTAGGATAATGGATACACATTAATTTGGATCTCAACAAGAATCATACTAATCCCTATGAATATTAAGCTACCTTCATATCAGTCTTCGTTCACAATTCTTTTAATTACATGATTGACGATGGATAATTTAGCCAACAACTAATCACATATTTAAATGTGTTAATATAAAACACCAAGTTATTGATGAAAAGAATCATACCTAGTATATTAATTCATGCTAAAAAGAAAAATACGTAGTATTCCAATGTCTAAATAAATAATGTACTAAAAATAAAAAGAGACAAAGTCCAATGCATGCAACATGATCCACATCATGATCTATATAAATTTTAGTAATAATGTCTTTCTCCTAATTTGATGATGAAGAGATAGCATAATTACGAATGAGGATCATCTTAATTTATTTGGAAATTTGTATCAATGTTAACATCTATTTATCTCTTATAAAAGTAAAAGAGGTTATCAAAATTAATATGATTCAAGATAAGCTTTATTCGTGCATCATATTCATTTGAAACCTCTGTAATATAACACCTTTCAAATAATTAATGGCTACCATTCGAGAATTTTCTGAACTATATCTTATAATTACTAACTAATTGATTGATAGTTGAAAAACTTTTATTTTACTATAAAAATGTACATATATGAGTTACATACAAATACAACTCACATAATGAGAAAAAAACATAAAAATGTTTTTGGCTATATAATAACATTACTTACATGCTTTTCTACTCATATTTTTTTCTTCTCTTAAAGTTATTGTTTTATAGAGTGTCATTAGCATCCAAGAATTGTTTGAACTCACTTTGTCTCTTATAATATTTTTCACTTTGGTTAAAACTTTCTTTCATGATTACCAATATGATATTGATTATGATTCTCAACTTGTTATGGTAAATTTTATAGTGATTAAGATGTTACATTGTCTCTTTTCTTTTTTAATACATGTTATCTAAAGTGCATGAAATTGGAAAAGAATACATATATAGGAGGGTTGCTTCAACTTTATATATTAGAATTGATACCACTAAAAAGATAGGCATCTGTTAACTGATGGTGAGAATATCTAATCATATTTTTAATTATTTTGTTTCATGCTTTGTAAAATCTATTTTTATATTCTTACTCACTTTTGGTTTTATGTACAAAGTACGGAAGCGGATTATGAGTGTACCAATAAAGTCAAATGTAGGTTTTTCAAAATATATATTTGAAAATCAATATCATATTTACAAACCGATAAATTTTAAAATTCATAATGAGATTTTTGTATAATGGTATATTTTATATGACTTCATTATTAATTTCAATGTTTAATATTTGAAAATTCATATCTAAAACTTTAGATGTTTTTGTATAATATAAATAGTATAATACAAAGTATATGTGACCCAAATTATTTATCAATAGTTCATTTAAAACAACATATTTCATTTTTTATCCTAAAAATATTATCGGATAGTATAAAGAAAATATTAAATAGTATTTTAATTATATTAATGTTATAAAAACTTATAATATTTATTAGATAGTATAAAAATAAAAACCAAAGTTTTAAAAGGTTCGACTATATTAGATAGTATCAAAATATCAATTAATAAACTTTTTTATTGTTTGTTAATTCGGTTAATATCCAAAAAGATGACTGAAAACATAAATTTTAACATATTTTAAATTTTTACCAACGATTATTTTAACCACTTAACAAAATTCTTGCGCAACACGCACGATTTTGCCTGGTTTTATACTAAGCTTGCCCTCAAAACTTCCGCAAACCAAAAATATTTCTTTAGTTCTTAATAAATACTCATGCTCACCAAGATTCTATTGATATATGTTTGTCGTGTTTATGGCATACTAGAGATCAGGTCTAATTCATAAAATATCATACATGATAATGATGTTGGAAATGGTGTTAATTAAATAAATTACTTTATTGTTGATTATGTGTCAAACTATAGGGCCACGTAAATGATAAATATTTATAAGATATTTTTTAATTGTCAACTAAAATAACTAAGAACAATAAAATAATTTATTTATTAAATGAAATAGTTAAAAAAATGTTTATTTAATATTTAAATAAAATGTTTTATTTATATGTCAGTTAAGTTTAGGCTTACATTAGAGGATGGACATTTAAAAAGCCTTTAGAAGTCTTGTTCAACAATACATGTATTAAAGGATGACATGATGCATTAAAGAAATAATCAATAATTGTAAAACCTTAATCCCCCACCCTTAACCTAACTAGCATATCTTATCATATATCTCGATGCCAATAATAAGGTGAAAATAAAAGATTAATAATTTGATTTGAATGATAGTCTAGCAGTTGTCTAGATTGGCTTGTATGGATACATCATAGATACAATTTATTTTGATTGTGAGATGTTCAATTTCAAGCGCATGATCTCTAAACTTTATATAGTTAATTATTACTTGGTAATATTTTTCTAGTTGTATCTATATCTCGTGTTAAAGACTTTTGAAATAATATTTCTGTTACAAATATTTTTTCATTAATTGTATTAGAATTCTTTAAACCCTAATGGATAGATCATTTGGTTGAAGCATAAGGGATACGATTTATGTGTCTCGCCTTATTAGGCGTTTCAGGACTTTAAGACATGCTGATAATAATACCACATTGCATTAGTAAGCTTATATGCTTGGAATATAGCACCTTGAACCATTTAAAGATATTTTCAATGTATGTATTTTGATCAAGACCAATAATTCGCCTAAATCTATCCATATAGATCTTTATCCATAGGATGCAATCAACATTTTCTAGGTCTCTCATGAAAAAAGCATTTTCCAAGCTAAGACTTCATGTTTGACAGCGTTGGAATGTAACATCCCACTAGAATTATGTCATATATATATATACAAGATAAAGAAAATAATACTTGTTTTACTAGCTCTGGTCTCTCTATATAATTTGGGCGGTCGTCCACCTGAATGCCCTCCAACGGAACCGCTGCAGAATCGTTAACCAAATGTTTCTGCAACTGAGAGACATGAAAAGTGTTATGGATCTGATTGAGCTCCGCTGACAGATCCAAACGATACGCAACTCTGCCCACCCATGCTATCACCCTGAAAGGACTACTATACCTAGGACCTAGCTTACCCTGTTTCCTGAATCAAATAACACCTTTCTAAGGTGGCACCTTTAGGAGTACCATGTCCCCAACCTGGAACTCCAAGTCTGACTGCCTCCTATCTACGTAACTCTTTTGTCGACTCTATGTTGTCTGAAGTCTATCGCCAACTTGCTAAATCAGTTCAGTCATCTTGAGTACCACCTCGATACTTCCTATGACCCGCTGACCGACCTCGCCCCAACATATCGGAGTCCTACGCTTCCTCCCGTATAGCATCTCAAAAGGAGATCGATCAATGCTGACGTGATAACTATTGTTATATGAAAATTCTACCAAAGGAAGATACGTATCCCAACTCCTACCAAAATCTAGTACACATGCCCACAACATGTCCTCCGGTGTCTAGATAGTCCGCTCACTCTGACCATAAGTTTGCGGATGAAAAGTTGTGATGAAGTGCAAACGAGTACCCAACTCCTCGTGGAACCTCTTCCAGAACCTGGAAGTAAACTAAACATCCCTATCATAGACCACAAAAAAGCAGCACCCTATGCCGTGCCACCACTTCCCGAATGTAGATATCGGCTAGTTTCTCTGCCTATATAATCTTCTGGATCGGGATAAAATGCGCGCTCTTGGTCAATCGATCCATGATGACTCATATCAAATCCACTTTGTGCACCGTCCGAGGCAATTTGGTGATAAAATCCATCGTAATCTCTTCTCGTTTCAATACGGGGGACTTCCAACGACTCCATTTTGTCGTGAGGTCGCTGATGCTCGGCTTTGACTTTCCTGCAAGTCAAGCACCTCTCCACATACCAGGCCACGTCCCGCTTCATACATGACCACCAATAGTGGGTCCGAAGTTCTCTATACAACTTCGTCGCTCAGGGATGAATAGAGAATCTCGACTTGTGTGCCTCATCCATCAGAATCTGACGCGCACCACCCCAAAAGGGAACCCACACCCTTCGACGAGGGGTCAATAATCCCCGACCATCATAATCAAAAGAAGCCACCTGACCCGCTATGCGCTCACTCTCTCGGTGCCCTTCCTTCATAGACTTAACTTGAGTCTCTCGAATTTTCTCTAAAAGTGGCGTAATCACATTCATCCTCAAACATAAATCTCGGATCGGGATAGCAACCACCTTGCGGCTGAGAGCATCGACCACCACATTAGCCTTTCCCGGGTGATAAAGGATCTCACAATCATAATCCTTCACCATATCCAACCATCTACGTTGCCTCATGTCCAGATTCGGCTAATCCACCAGATACCTCATACTCTTATGGTCTGTGTAAATACTACAACGAACCACATAGAGGTACTGTCACCAAATTTTGAGGGCGAAAACCACATCCCCCAACTCCAACTCATGTGTATGATAATTTGACACATGAGGCTTCAGCTGCCTCAAAGTGAAAGCTATCACATGACCCCACTACATCAACACTGCACCCAAACCCATGATCAACGCATCACAATATACCACAAAGTCCTCAACACCCTCCGGTAGGGTCAGAGTCGGTGCCTCACTCAACCTCTGCCTCAGAGTATCAAAATCTTCCTACTGCTCAAGCCCCCATCAGAATGTGACGGTCTTCTTTGTCAATCGGGTCAACGGAACCGCTATCTTGGAGAAATCCTAAATGAATCTCTAATAGTAATTTGCTAATCCTAGGAAAATCTGAATCTAAGATAGAGACTTCAGAACTTCTCACCTCGTCACTGCCTCAACCATGGCCGGATCGACCAGAATACCGTTCTGGTTGACAATGTTCCCCATAAACTGCACCTCGCGCAACCAAAACTCACACTTAGAGAACTCCACATACAACATATGCCACCTCTAAGTCTCTAATACATCCATTAGGTGCTCCTCATGATGTGTTTGGTCTTGGAATAGACCAGGATGTCATCAATAAACACAATCACAAACCGATCCAACATGGGCATGCACATGTGATTCATGAGATCCATGAATGCGGTTGTAGCATTGGTGAGTGCGAAAGGCATCACCACGAAATTGTAATGATCATAATGAGTTTGGAAGGTCGTCTTTTGTATATTCTCCTTTCTTACCTCATTTGATGAAAACCTGAATGCATATTAATCTTGGAAAACCAAGTTGCACCCTGAAGCTGGTTAAATAAATCATCGATCCTCGGGAGCAGATAACGGTTCTTTACTGTTAGCTTATTCAACTCCCGGTAGTCGATACACATCCGATTCGACCCATCCTTTTTCTTCACAAACAAGACTAACGCTCCCACGGTGAACTACTCGGCCGAATAAATCCCTTGTCTAACAGCTCCTGTAGTTGCATAGACAACTCATGTATCTCTGGGGGTGCTAATCGATAAGGTGCTTTGGCTACCGGGGCCGCACCTGGAACCAAGTCAATATGAAACTCCACTTGCCCCTCCGGAGGCACACCAGGCAAATCCTCAAGGAACAAATTTGGGTATTCCTGAACAATCGGTACATCATCCATAGTCGCCATACTCTTTTCACGGGTATCCATCACATAAGCAACAAATCTATTACAACCTTACTAAATGTAGCGTATGGACCAAGATGCCGAACAGAGAGCTTGACCCATGCTAAACACCCTTTCCCTGAATCGCTAACTCTCCCCCGCTTGGGGTCCGGATACGCACTAACTGATGCTCACAATCAATCCTTGTGCCATTGGGGCTTAACCAATCCATCCCCACAATGACATTTTTCTCACGTAGGGGAATGGGAACCAAATCAATCAAGTACCGCTCACTAAACAACTCTATCATACACCCCGATCCACCCTCGATACTCGCACAGGACGATCATCAGTAATCTCAACCTCTAATGAACAATCTAGCTCCCCGGAGCATTGGCAAATCTCTTGCTGAGCGTGAGAGATAAAAAGGATCAGGTTGCCCCCAAATCAAACAAAACCAAGGCAAAGATACCGCTCACGAGGAACGAACCTAAAAACAAAGCACAAATATAAGCAGAAAAATCAACATAAATTAATATATAAGGATAAGATACATACCCGTCGCCACACTTGGTGCCGCACGAACCTCCTTGGTTGTCAGCTGAAATGCCCTACTCCTCACAACAGGCGCCTTCGCCTTGCCCTGACGGCCATCTTTAATTTGTAAGGTCACCGGAGCGGGTGTTGCAACTGTTCCTCCTGCTGCTAAACTCGGGCAGTTGACCTTCTTATGGCCTCTCTGATTGCAATGGAAGAAAATCATATCACATACCGGGGTGGTAGTGGTAGCAATGTAATCCCTACTGAAGTGACCCGTCTTGCCGCACATGAAGCAGCTCATGCATGCCCCATCGTGTGTCTTTTTGCACTTGTTGCAACGGCCTCCTCCCTACTGGCCCTCGACCTCGAGTAAAAACCCTTGGGCCTCTTGCCCGGACCCTCAGAACTCTGAACATGATTTGGCTTTCTCTTCTTCTCCATCTCCAGGTCAATCTCCCTCTCTCTGGCTCGCGTGTCTTGCAACTATATCTGCTCACAAACTGTCTGATATTGTTCCTCAACATCTCATGATATCTCGCCTTATTCATCTCCTTGCCCGCCACATATTGCGAAACTAGTAACGCCCTCTCTTAGAACGTAGAAGTGATCTCTTCCGCCATCTCAATAGTCTGGCGAAGGTCCTGAAACTCCCACGCCAAATGCTAGACCTCAATCACCGGTGTAAACTCAGCCTGAAACCTCGTCACGAAATCCTCCCAAGTCATCGACCCAACCGCCTTGCCTCCCAAGGAGTGGCTAGCCTCCTCTCACCAGTCTCGAGCTTTGTCATTCATAAGACAAGATGCAAGTCAGACCTTTGCCCCCCCCCCCCCCCGGGGGCAACAACTAGTATGGAATGCGTCCATGACATCCGCTAACTAATGCCTACTCACAATCAGGTCCTTACTCCTGAAGAACTCCGGTGCCCCATATGCCTGAAACTCACGGAATGTCGAAGTACGAGCTCCCATCATTGCCACCATCTCAGAACAAAAAGCACCCAAGTGATCATCAAGAATCTCCATGATACCCTCCTTGATCGTACCGAAGATCATAAGAATCTGCTCAAGAATACTGCAGGTAATCTCTGATGAAATGAACTATATTTGATCGCCCATATGTACGACCCCAGATTTAGACCCCAATCCACTGCCAGAACCTCCTTGTGTAGTCACCATACTAAAAATAAACCATACAAACCATTTGTATATACTCGAAGAACCCCATGTGTAACATCCCTCTCTGGCACGTATCACAAAATTGTCCGCTTTGGGCCACTCGGCATGAGGACTTCCCAGGGGGTCACCCATCCTGGTACTACTCCCGCCCAAGCACGCTTAACTGCAGAGTTCTCATGGGATCTGCTGCTCTCACGGCTTTAAAACACGTTGTGTTAGGGAAGGTATCCACACCCCTTATAAGGAATGCTTAGTTCTCCTCCCCAGTTGATGTGGGATCAGATCTAACCCACTTTCACCCCCCATTATAGGGTTCGACGTCCCCGTCGAACACATCGACCCGTGCCCAGGCTTTGATACCATTTGTAACATCCCTCTCTGGCACGTATCACAATATTGTCCGCTTTGGGCCACTCGGCATGAGGACTTCCCAGGGGGTCACCCATCCTGGTACTACTCCCGCCCGAGCACGCTTAACTGCAGAGTTCTCATGGGATCTGCTGCCCTCACGGCTTTAAAACACGTTGTGCTAGGGAAGGTATCCACACCCCTTATAAGGAATGCTTAGTTCTCCTCCCCAGTCGATGTGGGATCAGATCTAACCCACTTTGTGTAACGCCTGTGTTTCCGGGCTTGCCACTTTTAGCAATGTAATAGTCTAGGTTAACCTTTGTAACCCGTTTTGAAATAATAATAATGTACTATTTGAGTATTATGTGTTTTGTGCTTAATTGCTTAATTATGTGGTTTGATTAATTAAGAATAATTATAAGCATCGAAATTTAAGTTTAAAATAAACTTGATATCATTGGATAAAGTTGTAGTGGTCGAAACAAGGATTCCGAAGATATAAAGAATGCCGAAATCCGAGTCATAACGAAGAAGTTATGACCTGTCGAAGTTTTACGGCAAAACCGGCACGGCACCGGGAAGCGTAAATAGTGAATTTAAGATAGATCGAGATTTAGCCTTATCAATCTAAACAAAAGTTGTAGAATATGTTAAGATAAGAGCGTCAATAAAAAGAACGCCCAAATCTGACTTCGTATGAGGAAGTTATGATTTTTCTAATATTCGGCTTAGCAGTGCACGACCCGAAACTCGAATTTTAGTTCGAGCGGTTTTTGGCTTACGCGACCTAAATGAGAGTTGAAGGTCTCATTAATAGGAACTCAACGGTAAAAATATGGACGAAAACGGAGTTCGTATGAAGGAGTTACGAATTCTTCGCGGTCATTTAACAGTCTAAACGCCTCCTACTGTTAAATTTGAGATCGGTCAAGATTTAGCCGACGGAGTCTAAACGAAAGTTGTAGATCTTGATTTTACCTACGCGTGGATATAAAGAACGTCAAAAACGGAGCTCGTATGCGAAAGTTATGATTTTTCTAAGTTCGAAGGCTAACACGCGATAGGGGTGACGTGGCACCACCCATAATTTGACACGTGGCACCACCAGAAATCCGCCACATGGACCAACTCGGCGAGTAGGTGTCCCCTACTCGGCGAGTACATCAGATATTTTTACTATAAATAGGATGCGAGGGTTCAGGGTTTATTTGCTCATTTCTTCTCATCTTTGTGCCGAAGCTCATTTTTACCCCCGAAGCCACCCCGAAGCCCCGGTATCATACTCTAGCCCCGAGGCAAGTCCCGAGATCCCGAAGATCCCGAGAAGTGCGGTTCCCGAGTCGAAGCTCTGCCCACGAGAAGTTCGATTTTTGTGAAGATCTTCCAGATCTGTTGTGGATTACTACTTCTATAAGTCGTAGTGCTGTCCGATCATCTTCTGATCAAGTGAGTGTGTAGTTATTTTCTTTCTAATACAATAATACGAAGTATTTTATATAAAAATACGTGCTATGTGTATATATTTGGTTGTGTTATGTGTGAATGTGTATTCACTCTCTTCTATCTTATAGATCTGCTTATTTCTTTATGAGATATGTGTTATGTGTGTGTGTGCCTCATCTGTTTTGTGATATATGTGTTGATTAAAGCATGCTATACAAGTTTTCTTTAAACTATGTATACAAATATATATTTTTATCTACTAATATGTTGGGTAGAACATGGGTAGACAGTTGGTGTGTAATAGACAGATGAGAGGCCTCGTTGTTGTTTGATTGAGTCATCTAGCGGAGTTTAGATGACGACCACTGGCTATTCTAGACAGTCTTGTGGAAACATTAGCAGGTTCGCCACCTGTAGGTGTTAATGAACTTGGGTGTTCATTCACTGTACTCCATCCCCCTCATGGTTGCCTTATTTGACTTATATTGCTGAGGTACCCCCGAAGCATGTGTTGTCGCCCCGATGAAATATTCTTAGACTAGGTCCCTTATGTTAGTTGTTTTAGGGACATTAAAGTGAGAATAACGGAAATGGGTAATTGGGTTATTGTTGATTGGTGAAAATTAAATATGATTATTTATTGTGGGTTGAAAACCCTATATGCTCACCAGGCTCCCAAGCCTGACCCACTCAGTTTAAATTGTATTACAGGAAGTGGCGGAAGGGCATGAGATGGATGAACCATCAAGTTGTTTTGTTTACAAGTCTGCATATGTTTATATTTGTTATATGACTTGTAATGTATTCGTTTATGCTTATTGGTCTGTATCGGAACATGACACCCCGAGTTTTGATTATAATGAAAATACATTTCTTTTATGAAATGCTTCGGTAAACAATGTTTTATCATGTTTTGTTTTTGGGAACAAATTCCGCAACTATTTCAAATCAAAAGGATTTACTCTGAAAATATTTAAAAGCATAAATGAAAATCGGTCTTTTCTGGCCGAGATTTTGGGGATGTCACACCATGCCCTATAAGCTTCCTGGTATCATCGTGACATTCGTTAACTCAAGTGTGGATCCTCTGCTTCCAGTAGTTTAGGCCCATACTGCCTTCCACATATATTCATACTTTACTCAAGGATCGCCCTGAATGCCTCAAGTTACTTCCATATCAATCCAAACAATCCTTATCAAAACAAGGCTCTCGGCACCGAATTACCTCATAGGTTTTCCTAGGGTTACCACCACACCCCCCCCCCCCCCCCCGCAATCAGGTGCAGAAGGAACTCCCCCTAACACTCACTAACTAACTTACGATTACAATTACATACCACCGACACCAGATAATTCTTTGAATGTACGGTCTCACACTATAACGGTTGGACTTAAACAAGAGTTGTGCAATAGGGTTAAATCTAACCTTCTAAAATTATCTAATATAGGTTATATGTAACTTAGCGTATCCGCTTATACAGTAGGCATATAAAGGCATCTCTCCTCGCATTCTATCATGCAAGCATGAGCAAAACCTTAGCCCTAATCTAGCATTTGATTCATATATTCACAAATCCAAAACATATCACAAGAACGTGTATGGGTATTTTGGTAAAACTTACTTGAGCTCGGTCAATTGCATGCACCACACCCTTTTCTTTTATTAAAAAATCCTTTAATTATGTAACATCCCGATGATAATTTAATTATGTTGCATTTTTGTCCCTAAGTTCAAGAAAGTGTGCAAAAGGAGCCCTAGTGGCATTTTTGTAATAGTGGCCTTGGGAGTACGCCATGCATATGTGGTGCATGTTGAACATCCTAAGGAGCTCCCTAGTACTCGGGTCATACATTAATGTACGTTGGGCGTACTTTCTAAATACAGAAACCCAAATTTTTAGGGTGTGACTCGTATTTAAGCACTCTTATGGCCTCATTTCATCCAACTTATCTGCCTCCATCCCTCTCTTACATATTTGCAACCCTAGTTTCACCTTGATGAGCCTTTTCAAGCTTAGATTGTGTATTTTGGTTCCTTAGAAGAAGAAGGAAGGAAGCCAAGCTCATCTTGAAAGAGAGAAACACTTGGATCTGGGATTTTTACATCATTTACGACATTCCTAAGGTATAAATCTTTCATATTTATCAATCTAGCATATATATCTAGTTTTGGATGTGTTTATGGAGCTTTTAGGCCCCAAAAGGTTAGATCTTGAACATGGAATGATCTTGACCTTTAAGTTGTCCTTTCAGACCCCATGAGGGGTCTTAAGTCATAAAAATGGGTGCAAAATGGTTAGTTCTGCTTCATGCATCATTTATAAGGTCTTAATGGAATAAGAGCTTGAATTAAGAACTTATTGGTCATGCTAAGTCATAAAGTTGGAGACTTTATGACTCTTAAAAGTATTTTAACCATGGATCTAAAGTATGGACAAAAGAGCTTAAGTCATTAACCTCTTAATGGAATTTATGGATTTCCGAGGGTACGCCATGCGTATGAGGTCAACCTGCGAGGCTTCGTGTACGCCCAACGTACCTCCAGAGTACGCCCCACATACGTACCCTGAGTTCACTCGGTCGAGTAGACTTGGTTGGGTTGACTCAACTGGGTTGTCTCGGTTGACCTAGTTGGTTTGACCAGTTTGACTTTGACCAAGTTTGACCTTGAGGGTATTTTGGGTATTTTGGGGTTTTGATGGAAATTGGTCATTTGGTGGGAATAGGTGTCGGTTAGAGAGCTGAGATTCGGAGTCGAGACCTCATCAACTTCTGTTCAGTTTGTGTGGTGGGTATTCATCATTGTACTTTCGGGTCGAACGCACCAAGGTCGGACCATCGGATTGTTATCCTGATTTATCGTATGTTGGTATGTTGTGGTGATTTGTTAAATTTATATCTTGATATATAGGATGATGCTATGCTTAGTGATCTGTAAGATCTATCTAATTGTTTGCTGACTGTTATATGTATGCTTATATGTTATGTATATGTCGACATGGTTTATGTGTGGTTGGGTTGAGGTGGACCAATGTAGACTGAAGGCCAAGTGACCCAGGGGGTCTCAGATAGACTGCAAGCCTAAGGGGCGTATCGATAAAGCTGAAGGCCCGGAGAATGTTTCAAATAGTCTGAAGGCCTGGTGAGGCGTACCAGTCATACTGAACGTTCTGTGAGTGTACTAGATAGACTATAGGCCGGTGGGGCGTTCCAGTCAGGATGAAGGCTATGTATGCATCCTGTTTGTATTATTCTTATGTTATGTGTTGGTACTTTGGGGGAACTCACTAAGCGTTGGCTTACAGTTTTGGGATATGTTTCAGGTACTTAATATGATCGCGAAAGGCGAAGGCGTGCCCGTACACATCCTTATGTTTTTTACTTATGATTTTGGGAGACTCTGATGTTGAACATGTTTCAAAAACTATGATTTTAAACAATTTGTGAAATCGTTTGGTTTTATAAATTTTAAATTTCTTGCGTTTTTTATGAGCTTTACAATTAATGAAAAATCTACCAAATCTTCAGTTTGAGTTCAGGCACACCCGAGAGTATGCTTGAATCCTTCAAACCAAGGCTCTAATACGAACTTGTAATGTTCCAAAACTCATAACCATTTTTTTTGTTTTTATAGTAAATAAAACATCAACCAAACATGTTTGTCAAAACCATAAAATATTCAGAGTAAACCAGGTAACATCCCAAAAGTACATCAGAGTCAATAAGTAGAAAAATCATGGTGTGTGCAATACGATCATCTCGAGCTCTTCCCATTCGATCCAGAGGTACCTGAAACATAAATTGAAACCCGTAAGTGCAATGCTTAGTGAGTTCCCCAAAAGACCACATACCATACATATCAAGCATACATTGTGCCCTGCCCGTCATTCATCAGGTCCCCGTCTGGCATCAGGCATCACCCGGTATTCATTGGGCATTGCCCGATACAAATCTGTCAATAACATGTAATGGGCCCCGCCCAACATACTCATCAAACCCTGTCGGTAACATGTGTAGTATGTGTTTGTATACATACAAACACATGCAAGAGTCACACAGACAACTAGCATACAAATAACAATAATCCATGGACCGACATTGGTGCCTTCGACCCACCAATCACTAGGAGGAGACTCACCTCGATATGCTGAAAATTCAGGTAAATGCTCGGACTGTTGATCCAAAAATCTCTAGACTAAATATGACCAAATAATTCCCTAGTTAATATTTAGGTCATAAACCATAACCGAGACTTTAATTTACAATTCTCGACTCCAAGGGTAAAAGACTATTTTACCCTTCCTCAAATGTCTCAAACTAAGTAGCACTCAAGGCTCTAAAATAGCCCAAGTCCATAAGAAATTCAAGGCCCAAAATCCTATAACCCAAAATTGAACCAAAATCAAAGGAGACTCACAGCTTGGTGTACGCCCCGCGTACCCAACACATACGCGCAATGTACTAAGGAGTATGCCCGACGTACTGGCCAGAGTCCCAAAAGCTAACCTAGGGTCTTAATCCCTTAGGACCTTAATGTCTAAACCTCAAATCTACTACTAAATAAGGTCTTAAACCATAAAGTTGACAAATTTTCTAACTTGCATGGCTAAAAAGGACCCAATACCAAACCCTAGGTCCAAAACTACATAAAAAGGCCAACAACTCAAGTGTGGGTGAACCACAACCCTCAAGATCTTATTTTTATGACTTCATACACTCCTTTATGTCCAAAAGGACAGCTCAAATGGTATGGAGTAGTCTATACTCCATAAGACCAAGGTTTCGGGACAAAGGTGAATAAACATGGACATAATGATATCTAGAACAAAGAACTCCAAGGTGTGAACTTGATACCTCTGATAGATGCACAAGAAGGTGTAGAATCTAGATCCAAGGACTTGAATGGACCACTATATCTTTAAGGAACTCCCTTCACCACCAAAAACCAACCAAAAGCACCAAAAGATCACCATAAGGCTCAACAACACTTAAAAGAGGACTAGGGTTTCATGGGATATCTTTTAGTGTATAGAGGTTGATGAGGGGGAAAGGTCTTGGGTCCATAATGATGCTTAACTAGGGTCCAAACCCTAAAAATTAGGGTTTGAACTCTGGCCACTTACGCCCAACGTTCCTAGGGAACACTTGACGTTCGTGCCCGGCTCCCAAAAATTACGAAAATGCCATTTGGGTCTAATTTAACATTAATTCACATCCAAGGTCTAAAATGAAATAAATTCTCATAATTAGTGTTTTGGTTAAAAATTACACAATTACTAATCAACCAAATTGAATGAGAGGTTGTGATGTTCAGATTGTGTACTAGCAAGTAGTAAAAGAAAAGTGACACAATGGTTTACAAGGAAAGCCCTTGATCCTTTCTAGGATCTCCGAAATAAAACCTTAGGAGGTGATAATGATCACCTGCCTTGATGATTTTATTGATATAAAATAAAGATTACAGTGAGTTCTTAGTAAGAATTAGTATAGAAATTCGTAGAGTGAGCTTAGATTAGAGAACAGTGTCTTGTGTGCAGATTACAAGTGTCAATGTATAGTCTAATCTAGACAACAAGATGTCCGATATTTTCGGGATCCTCTATGACCAACTTCTGGAGCGTTATTTGACCAAGTATTCAGGGTCTTTAGCATAGTTGAGATGATTCTTCACTAAGAATTATTCTTCCCTTCACTACTTCTGCACACGTGTTAGTTATAGACAAAATATGACCATTATAAGTATCAATAAAAATAATAACGGTAATTAGCTGGGATCCTGATGTAGCTGAGGATCCTGGATATTTGAGGATCCTCAAAATTGCAAGGATCCTAGCCCTAACAATTGCCCCTAAGTTATTCCTGAAAATATCAGGGTTAGTTCTGTAAATATTAAAGGAATAACTTAAAGTAAATAGGAAAAAAGAATTTGAATTATTCTTTAAGGGATAAGTCTTATCTTTATCGAGATAATCAAGAAATGGTCAAATCATCTCCCTCATCTTTTCCTAGCTATAAATGAGGGCTTTCAGTAACTCCTCTTTTTACTTTTCCAAGTCGCCACTATCTCGTTGTGAAGGTAATCCTTTTTTCCTTTCATTCGTTCTTCCGTTGTTTTGATTTTCCTTGTCATGGCTAAGAAGATTAGTCATTCTCGAGTTTGCATTGTTATTCCTCCTGAGAACGATTTTAAGGACCAAGGAATCTTAACCTATGAAGAGGTTTGTTCTTTTGACAACGAAGACACAAAATCGTTGAAAGCCATCAAGGCTTTAACTTCTGACGTGATTTTTCCTCCTTTCGAGGCTACCATTCAACCTGATTTTTTGTCTCCAACATGGGTTTATTTTCCTGAATATCCATTCAATCTATGTTTAACTTATCCATTTACCGGTATTGTTCACGATTTCTTTTTGTGTACCCAAATCTCCTACATCCAAGCTATGACTGTGGTTTGGAGGATCCTCTTTCGGATTGATTGCCTGAATCAATCCAAAAATATGGACATTGGATTACCTGAGTTGGCCTCTATTTATGATCTTTCTACTTTTGGTTCTTCTCGTTTCCTGTTAAGAGTTAAGACAAATAAACCCCACCTCATTCTGAAATCTAAACAAAACGATGGCGCTTGGAAAGAAAAATATTTCTTCGTGAGGCGTGATTCGATTCCTGAGGGGGATTCCCTGCCAAGATCATGGATTAAAAAGGGTAGGAAACAAATTTAGATATCAAGGATCCTGAAATTTACTTCCCTTATTTTGTTTGTTTTGATGCAGCGTTTAGGTTTGAGGAGCTAATTCCTGGTGTTGGCGATTCTGAGGACAAGATATCCAAATTCCTCACACTTCCTGTAGTGGAGAGGTTGTTTCTTGCTTTAATATTCCAATCTTCAAGAGGATTCATCCACTACTGATTCTATTGCTACTCGTAACATTATTTTTCTTGGATATGTCTTTTCATAGGATCTTGACTTAATAGGGATCTCTGACAGGTTCTAAGACTACCCGGTCCAAGGCCCACTTTGGTTTGGAAAATCTTGAAGATGATATGACCAGTGGCTCAATCAAAGTTAAACAGGAAAAAGGTGCCATTCTCCCTCCTCCCAAGAGATCTCATATAGATCTTACGGTTAATGCTTTAGGATCCCGAAAAAGAAAGACTTCTGAGGCTGTAGATTTCGACTTAACGAACCTCAGCATCGAGGATGCTCTTGGGAAGCTGTCTTTGTTTTCTTAAGCTGTAAGAATATGAAATATTCATACTAATATATCATACCTGTTATTTTTCATGCTGATTTTTATGTTTCTTCCAGGTCTTCGCTCATGTTTCTCATGTTACCAACGACCTAGGGGTTTGTGTTGATAAAGCCAAGTATGTTCTAAAAGAGCAGGAGAAGACATGGAGGGTCACCAACGAGGATCTTCTCCAAAGGTTAGAGTTGTTGAGCAAGAAAAAGTCGAAAAGGAAGAAGAGCATATGGCGGATCTCGAGGAGGTGATTGTTGATGCCAAGACGAGCGCTGCAATAGCTATTCTGCAGGCCAAGATCAAGTTGGATGAGGATCTGGAAAATGTGAGTGTCTGGGACGTGGAGGGATAGCGTGAGGTGTTAACCAAGCTAATCGATAAGCTTGTTGTCGCCAATCAGGATCTTGTGTTGGTGTTGATCGGAGGAGGGGAGAAGGAGGTCACAGCCGATGATGACCAGACTAAGGTCTAGGCCTGCAAAAAATTGGTTTGAGTAGTTTTTGCTTTTGTTAGCGATGTAAGAAAATTAACCGTTTTGGTTGTGTTGATATGCAACTCTTTTTTCTTTTGGATGATATGGTAGCATTTTCCTTTTACATCTCTCTTATGGTTTTTCTACATGGCCGATTGTCATCGTGTTTCTCTCTAAGCTTCATTAGGGTGAGTGTTAGCCTAGCTAACGCCCCTCCGATGCTTAAGTTAGTAATGTATTCGAGGAGAGAACCAATAATGATAAAAAATTTAAGTTAAAGGACATGTGTACCTTGGTTTTGTTGTGGATATTTCAAATCTAATTACATGTAGTATGCTTTGAGGTGTATGGCATTCCAGGATCTTTGTATAACGTCTCCTTTGAGTGTTGCTAGCCAGTATGCTCCTTGTAACACCCATAAAATTTAAACCAAATTTTAAACTTTTCAAAACATTTAAATCCAAGAGTTATTACAAATTTTGTTTTCAAAAATAGTCTTTATCAGAGTTTTCCCAGAAATATAAACAAAATATGAGGAGCTGTATGATCACGCCTTCGCCTTGCCGCGATCCCCTGATGTACCTGAAACAATATATTGAAACTGTAAGCCTGAAAGCTTAGTGAGTTTCCCCCAAAATACCCATACTCACAATAATACACATATAACCATAAATAGCATACTATGGGTCTAATCAACCATCGGGTTGGAATACCCCAGGACCTCAACCTTCCGGTTGGAATGCCAATATACTATAGGTCCAATCATCCTCGGGATGGAATACCCCAGGCCCTCAACCTTTCGGTTCGAATTCCTACATACTATGAGTCCATTCATCCTCGGGATGGAATACTCCAGGCCCACAACTAACAGGTTGGAATGCCCAGGTCTATTGCATGACAACCCAAAATTTTCATTCGTACAAACTCTACAGTCCAACACTTCAATTAAAATTTAAATACTTTTCTGCTAAACTTTAGCCGGTTTAAAGTCCGTTTGAGTATTTTTTTATTAATTATTCATGAAACAAACGGATAAAAGAATGTGATTTCTAGACTGTCGGGATAACAAAGGAACAACCATCACCTTGAATTGGTGTTCACGGCCAAACAAGGAAGGTTTGGGTCGTGAACTCTCATTTGGTCGTGAACTCATGCCTTAGGCATTAGTTTACTCCTTATTCCTTTCATTCCTAACTTCCACCCTCAAGAACAATAGCCATTCTCTCTCAAGTAGCATCCTGTTCTTCACCCGATCTTCCGAAAACGTAAGTTTTTCTATACATGATTTGTTGTTATACCCTATCACCTAGTGTTTATACATCATTTCATCCATTCATTGTTGATTCTCACTTAGATCTTCAAAACACCAAGAACACCAAGAACACACACTAGTGTTCTTGGACCTTAAACACCGGACCTTGCCGGGAAATGCATTGCTCCAACTGCAACAGAAAGGGGCATATTGCCCGTTTCTGCAAGGCTCCCGCGAAGCCAAGCACTCAAGTCCCCAATGCTAGGGTGGGCCAAACTTGCTACGGTTGTGGCGAGGTGGTTTACTTCAAAAGAAACTACCCAAAGGAAGCAAATACCGACGGCGTGGGACGAGTGTTGGCTATGGGCCACGAGGAATCCGTAGCTGATCCTACGATAGTTACTGGTACGTTTCTCCTCGATAATTCATATGCATGCATATTATCCGATAGCGGAGCAGAGAGAAGCTTCGTCAGCATGAAATTTGTTCATTTACTTAAACGAAAACTACGTACACTAGTGAAATCATTCACGGTAGAAATGGCAAACGGTAAAACGGAAAGTACTAACTGCATATACGTAGGTTGTACTCTAACTCTAAATGGTCATTCTTTCCAAATAGACCTCATGCCGGTGTCAATTAAAAGTTTCGACGTCATAATCGGCATGGAATGGTTAAGTCATTGTCGCACCGACATCATGTGCTTTGAGAAAGCAGTTCGTCTTAACCTTCCTAACAACGAAACTATAGTTATCTACAGTGACAAATCCAGTACGAACCTTCGAATCATTTCGTCTATCCAATCCCAAAAGTGCCTGTGTAAGGAATATCATGAATTCCTTGCACACATCGTAGATACGAGTCAAGAAGTAACGGAAAATTCGGAACATCCCAAAAGTACGCGACTTTCCCGACATCTTTCTAGAAGAACTACCGGGATTACCACCGCAACGCCAAGTCGAGTTCATAATCGACTTAGTGCCAGGGGCTACGCCAGTAGCCAAATCTCCTTATCGTCTGGCACCAACAGAGATGCAGGAACTATCCTGTCAGTTTAACGAACTTCTCAAAAAGGGATTCATTAGGCCAAGCTTCTCACCATGGGGAGTACCGGTCTTGTTCGTCAAGAAGAAAGACGGATCGTTTTGTATGTGCATCGACTACAGGGAACTCAACAAGCTTACTGTTAAAAATCGTTATCCTCTACCCCAAATTAACAACTTATTTGATCAACTTCAAGGAGCGAATTACTTCTCGAAGATAGATTTACGATCCGGGTATCACCAGTTACGAGTGTTAGAGGAGGATGTTCCCATGACAGCCTTCCGAACTCGTTTTGGACACTACGAGTTTGTAGTGATGCCGTTCGGATTAACCAATGCACTAGCTATATTCATGGACCTGATGAATAGGGTGTGCCATCCTTACTTGGATCAGTTCGTTATCGTCTTCATCGATGTCATACTTATCTACTCCCGAAGAAAGGAGGAGCATAGTCAACACCTATGAAAAGTCTTATAAACATTACGAACGGAGAAGTTATGTGCAACGTTCACCAAGTGCAAGTTTTGGATTCGAAGAGTCAAAATTTTGGGCCACGTCGTTCGCGAAAAGGGAATACACGTGGACCCTTCCAAAATTAAGGCTATTGAGAACTGGTCAGCACCGAAGACACCTACAGAAATTCGTCAATTTCTAGGTCTTGCTGGCTACTATCGCAGGTTCATACAAAACTTCTCTAGTATCACGAAACCATTTACTACACTGACCCAGAAAGGCGTGGCCTTTTACTGGGAAGAGAAACAAGAGAAGGTGTTCCAAACGCTGAAGCGAGCCTTATGCACCGTTCCAATACTATCCCTCCCAGAAGGAATAGAAAACTTTGTAGTCTATTGCGATGCATCCAACCAAGGGCTCGGATGTGTTCTGATGCAACAAGGTAAGGTCATCGCCTATGCCTCAAGACAGATGAAGACGCACGAGGTCAATTACACCACACATGATCTTGAGTTAGGAGCAGTTGTGTTTGCCCTGAAGATCTGGAGACATTATCTGTATGGTACAAAAAGCACTATCTTTACAGACCACAAGAGCCTTAAACACATCTTCGATCAGAAGGAGCTCAACATGAGACAACGATGGTGGGTCGAGCTACTCAATGACTACGAATGCGAAATTCGTTATCATCCCGGCAAGGCCAACGTAGTAGCTGACGCCCTAAGTCGGAAAGAATACTCTGGTCGTAGAGTCAAATCATTGACTATGACTATCCATTCACACTTGTCCAAACAAACTAAGGAGGCTCAGCTTGACGCTTTGAAACCTGAAAATGTGGCAGGTGAATCCCTGAGAGGAATGGATAAGAACCTTGAAAGCAAGGGTGGCGGAGCATTATATTTCATGGACCGGATCTGGACACCGAAACACGGTGGCTTCAGAGACGTGGTCATGACCGAGGTGCACAACACGCGATATTCCGTTCATCCAGGTTCAGATAAGATGTATCTGGATCTTAAAAAGTTATACTGGTGGCCTAACATGAAAGCAGAGATTTCTACCTTCGTGAGTAAATGCCTTACTTGCGCCAAGGTTAAGGTCGAATACCAGAAACCATCAGGTTTACTTCAGCAACCGGAGATACCAGAATGGAAATGGGAGCGGATTACGATGGACTTCATAACCAAGTTGCCCAAGACAACGGGTGGACTTGATATCATTTGGGTCATCGTCGACAGATTGACCAAATCCGCGCATTTCCTACCAATCAAAGAGACTGACAAGATGGAAAAACTAACAAGAACCTACATTAAGGAGACCGTACGACTGCATGGTGTTCCCATATCCATTATCTCTGATAGAGATAGTAGGTTCACTTCGAGGTTCTGGCAGTCGCTACAAAGTTCCCTTGGGACGACGCTGGACATGAGTACAACTTACTACCCACAAACCGAAGGACAAAGTGAGAGAACTATCCAAACCTTAGAAGATATGCTGAGAGCCTGTGTGATCGACTTTGGGAAGGCATGGGATACTCATTTACTCCTTGTCGAATTTTCATACAACAACAGTTATCACACGAGCATAAAGGTTGCTCCATTTGAAGCCCTTTATGGCCGAAAGTGCAGATCCCCTCTGTGCTGGGCTGAGGTGGGTGACACCTAGTTAGCTGAAGGACAAGTTCCTGAAAGCACTCTAACGGGTCCGGAAATCATACGGGAAACGACAGAGAAGATCGTTCAGATCCGTGAACGATTGAAAGCCTCTAAAGACCGTCAAAAAAGCTACGCAGAAAAACGAAGGAAACCATTGGAATTCCAGGTGAGAGACCGAGTCCTTCTGAAAGTCTCACCCTGGAAGGGTTTGATACGTTTTGGAAAGTGTGGAAAGCTAAATCCAAGATACATAGGGCCTTTCGAGATTCTCGCTAGAATCGGCCTTGTAGCTTACAAACTCAATCTACAGCGTGAACTCAGTAACATACATCCTACTTTCCACGTCTCGATCTTGAAAAAGTGTCTGTCCGACGAGACTCTTGTAATCCCATTCAACGAGATCGAGATCAACGAGAACCTCAACTTCGTGGAAGAACCTGTAGAGATCATGGACCGAGAGGTCAAGCAAACGAAACAAAGCCGTATCCCGATTGTGAAGGTTCGCTGGAACGCCAAGCGAGGGCCTGAATTCACATGGGAGCGCGAGGATCAAATGAACTTGAAATATCCTCATTTCTTTACTTAGTTATTTGTAACTACTTATTTGCTTAAACTCTAATTTCGGGACGAAATTCCCTTTAACGAGGGGATGACGTGACAACCCGAAATTTTCATTCATACAAACTCTACAGTCCAACACTTCAATTAAAATTTAAATACTTATCTGCTAAATTTTAGCCGGTTTAAAGTCCGTTTGAGTATTTTTTTTTTATTAATTATTCATGAAACAAACGGATAAAAGAATGTGATTTCTAGACTGTCGGGATAACAAAGGAACAACCATCACCTTGAATTGGTGTTCACGGCCAAACAAGGAAGGTTTGGGCCGTGAACTCTCATTTAGCCGTGAACTCATGCGTTAGGCATTAGTTTACTCCTCGTTCCTTTCATTCCTAACTTCCACCCTCAAGAACAATAACCATTCTCTCTCAAGTAGCATCCCGTTCTTCACCCGATCTTCCGAAAACGTAAGTTTTTCTATACTTGATTTGTTGTTATACCCTATCACCTAGTGTTTATACATCATTTCATCCATTCATTGTTGATTCTCACTTAGATCTTCAAAACACCAAGAACACTAAGAACACACACTAGTGTTCTTGGACCTTAAACACCCAATCCAGCTTCTATCTTGTAAGTAGACTTGACCTAGCTTCTTGTGTGCTTAATATGAACTTGATAACACTTGAAAATCATCAAGAATCATAATAACAAAGGAGTTTATGGCCAAGGATGTTCTTGGGTCGTAAACCCTTCTTAAGGTGGTTAAATGGACCCTAGTCTCTTCTTAAGCCTAGGATGCCAACTATGATCCTTCCTAGAAGTGTTTAAGACCTTAAACAACAATCAAAACATGTACCCATAAGAGTTTACGACCGTAAACACATAAGTATATGGTCCTTAGGCCATAAACTCTACAAAGTAGTCTTATTGTGCCCCTAATGCTTTCCTAAGGCTTGGACTTGATCATTGGATGTGCAATCATGACTTATAAGACCTCAAAAAACAATTTGGCACTTAGTACCATGAGTTTACGGCCATAAACTCATGTGGAAATGACCATGGGCCGTAAACTCCATAAGGAGTGGTCCTTGGGCCATAAACTCCAATGCCATGCCATACAACCCTTTAGGTGCAACCCGTTGGTACCTATAACACTTGAACCATAGTGTTTCCATGTCCTAGGGTGTTTTAACATGATTAATTAGTTGTTAATTGACTAATTAGATACATATATTTTTTACTATATGTTAACTAGGATCATTGTGTGTGTTCAAGTCCTCACGGGACACTTAACATCCTTTACCGATCCTACTATCGCACCACTCATTTCAGGTGAGTTCATACCCCCTTAAACAACCTTTTAAATGCTTTTACATGCTTTTAAATACTTTTATGGGGGGGATACAAGTTGAATATCATAGTAATTATATCAATCACATGTGATTAATAACTATCAAACATATAGATTTACTATATTTTCAAACCGTTTTATCAAACAAACTACTTTTAAATCGTTTTATAAACTGACATCAAGTCATGATTATTTTATTGTTTCAAACCCTTTAAATGTATTACAAAACCTATTTTTCACATATGTATTCATAGAAACTATATCTATACACTTATGTAGTAAGTATATATATATATATATATATATATATATATATATATATATATATATATATATATATGTGTGTGTGTGTGTGTGTGTATATATATATATATATACGTATTACATAAGATGGTTGTGACTTCAGCTCCAACACCCTGTGTAGCAAAGGTGTATAAACATACATGGACACTTCAAACTACATTACTAGCAAACTATAGTACGTATATTTTGGGAAATACTACTTACTATTCCTAGTACAAATGGAACATACAAGAGTCAGTTCATTCATGAGTCTATACAATTGTATTACATAATATATGAAGAGATACTATTACATACCATAGGATGAGATACGATTACATACTATATGATGAGATACTATTTCATATTATATTAGTAGATACTATTATATACGTACGGGGCTAACCATTCTACACCCAGTTGTTAGCTACAGAGGGAAAATGCTCATCGACGGATGTCTACGGTTAATACTATTCGGCAAGTTACTCTGTCGTGTTTATCCTAGTACCAAAGGATAATTACTTACATGATTATGTAATGTTCCCTTTTTACTTTTATTTTGTGACACATTCACATAAACGATGAAGTAGACTATATTTTGATAATAATAGTTACATGGGGAAAAACTGTCATTTTTACAATGATGCATACTTACAAAACAGTCGGGTCTTGGTCGAAGACTACTTTTTATACTAGTAGGAAATATGAGATTTTCTAGGGTTTTCACATTTATACGAACTTTTTCATCAAACATTTACAAGTCTTTTCCTTACGTTTTAAAAATCAAAGACATTAAAATACTTATGAATTCACCATCTTAAATGCTAATCTATGCTTTCAAAATAACTTGTATTCTCAGGTCATCAGTAGACAGGTACCGGTGACAGGTTTTTGAGAAGACGGAGCACAGACAAGACTCGTCTTTTATCATTCATTTTTGGTGTCTATTACATTACAAAGAACACACATGTATTAAAATTATATATTTAATGCAATGGATGATGTTTGTTTACTTGTTTACTATTGCTGTGTTGTGATACTATACGTGACGTCTTCCGCCCCAGAACGTTTCCGCCGTTCCTGGTTTTGGGGTGTGATATATTGGCTTTCGCACAAAGTAGATAAGCCTGAACCAATAAACAAACATGTGCACATGTAATCAGATAATCATGTAACAGATAATCATTTAACAATCTATAGACATCAGTTAATTTAACAGATCATACCACATAATATTATCCTATTCTATAAGATACTGATCTAGTAGATCCTACCACTTATCATATAAATAGATAACAATCCAAAGGGCCGACCTTGGTGCCTTAGACCCTTGAGTATAGTGAGGATAACTCACCTGACTAGTAGTGCCGCAATGCTGAAATTCTAACCGCTGCCTCACTGGAAATCCCGAGCTGACACACATAATAATTACTAGGTTATTACCTAACATCACTCCCTTGACTAAGTGTCCATATAATTCATAAAGTTCATTCCTTTTTGTTGGGCCAAGTCCCAACACCAAGTCCGTATCTTGAGGGTCCATTCTTTAAAGTCCTTTATTGGCCCAATTTACCAAATTGGTCCCAACCTCCTTATTGGGCCTAACCCCATGATCTACTATCATAACCTGGCCCAAAATATCCTATTTGCAGGGTCCAACAAAGGCCCAAATCTATTTAGCCCACAAACCCTAAGCCCATTTGACATGAGTCCAATCAAAGAGCGTACGTGGGGCGTACCTCTCTGGTTACGCTGGGCGTAATGCCGTTCTACGCTGGCTGCCATCGGGATAGCTGACCCCGTATGCTGGGCGTACAGAATTTATGCTGACCGTATGCGGGGTTTTACCAAAATCCTAATAAGTGCTTAATGGCTTAAGCACTTAAGCCCATATCCCAGATCCATCGACCAAATATGCCTCAGGACCATAAAGTTTAGGACTTTTTCACTTAAAGTCCTTAACTCATGGTCTTAACCCATTAAGACCTTCTTACTTCATGCATGGGACAAGTCTAGCCTTTAGGAACTAATTTTTATCACTTAGGACCTCTCCTAAGGTCTGAAAGGATAGCTTATTTCGTCTAAGACATCACATGCATCTTCTTCGGACTCTTGGGACAATAAGACCTCCACAAGGTTAAATGCCTAGATCTAGAAACAAGCACGCACAAAGTTTTAATCTTTTCACTTTCTGGAGCTTTAATGGCACAACACAACTTCAGATCTATAGCCTTGCTCTCATCTTCTAGCTCCGTGGAGCAATGTCTTCACTTCCAAGGTCCAAAGTGCACACGAACTCACACTTCTTCACACACTCTAGGGTTTGGGACATTTTCTGAGGTATGGAGGCAGAGGATGAGCAAAGGAATGATCCATAAGGGTGTTTATATAGTCCTCAACCCCGAATATTATGGTTTTCATCGGACATAAGTGTTGGAATAGTGTCTAAGGCTGCAACTATATTAGGCAAGTATTTGACCCGGTTGTGCATGGTCCTTTTGGGTTGCCTTCACCATAGCAACTTGATAGGATGATTTATTAAGAGAGAGTAAATATTATTATAAAGAATAATAATATTGTTAATATAATTCATAGAATTAATTAGAATTAATTTGGTGACTTAAAGGGATTAATTAAATAAGAGGGTATAAACTGTAAATTGTTTGATAGTTAAACTTTAGACTGTAAATCCATATAGATATGGATTGGACGAATTCTAGGAGCTAAAGGATAGCTCAAATCGTCCAAGACTCATCTAAGGAATGGATTTGGATAGCCTCAAGAGAAGATTATCCAATAGGGTTTAAGCTGTAACCCTTAAGGAGTCTACAAGTATAAATAGACCCCATGGCTAAGGGAATTCGGGACTTCACCAAGAATAGAGAACCTCTGGCCGAAATTCCTCCCCTCTCCTATCTCCTAAATCATCCTCCTTGCAATTTGGTGTTTCTAAGCCATTAGAGGAGTGACAATTGTGACTCTAGAAGCTCCAAGACAACAAGGTCAACAAGGAATTAAAAGGTATGATTCTAGATCTGTTTCAATGTTGTTATTTAACCTAATTAGTCATTAGAAGTCTTGGATTCAAAGCATGTTTAATTAGAAAGCCTAGATCCAAGCATTAGGGTTTTGCATGCGCACATAGGAAAGTTCTTATGGCTAAAACCCATCAGTGGTATCAGAGCCTAGCTTGGTTTTCATTAAATTGTTGCTTAATTGTATGAAACAAACCTGCAAAATTCGATTTTTTGGTTTCTGAGTCATGGACTCGGCGAGTTCCAAAGTGGACTCGGCGAGTTGGCCTGACTCGGCGAGTCCCTTTGTGCACTCGGCGAGTCCAAGCGTCAGGAATGGCCAGATTCGGGATTTTTTCATAAATATCTTATGGAAACTTACCTTAATCATATTAGATCAAACCTAATCCGATTTTTTTGATATATATGACTATAATCTTGATCTAATTAAAGGTAATTATCAACTACAAAATATTTAATTTCCTTATATGATAATTAATTAATTATTTTGATTATTTTGGTAATTATCTTAAAAGAAATCTTGAATAAATCAAATATAGATAATTAGGAAATTAATTGTTAATTGAAATTATTTGTTATTTGTTCCTCCATGTTTTAAATGTTTAAAACTTATCCTCAAGTTTTGAAATTTATATTTTGTGATTAAAAGTTTTAATTTAGACAACTTAAATTTCAAACCCTAGATTTTAAAAGGTTTAAAATACAACCCTATACTAATATAATATTACTAGAATAATATATATATATATATATATATATATATATATATATATATATATATATATATATATAACTAAAATGCTAGTCTTATCGTTAGTAGGCCTCATTCACGAAGCCGATCTATAAGGTGGGTATAAGGTTGCGGCCTATAAAATAGCGCTTAATGGATGTACACTTGCACCCACCGCTTGCTTGATCGGTGGAGGGTCGTTAGCCGAACGGGTAGGATAGGGCAACCTCATCCTCTCTTTAAAAGTATAATAAGTAATACAAAGTAACTAGACACATTTTTAAAATTTCCCAATCTTAGTTACTTTAGGAAAAGTGAATTGATGCAATCCCATGAAGTTACACTTTGCACCCTTGCTAAGAAGTTAGTGGAGCGTGTGTGGTTTACCGGCACACTAATTGGTTCTAAGCAAAGGTGGCAAAGGGTGATTCATTGTTTATCATAGTTCGATGGAGCGTGTGTGGTTTACCGGCACATCGAATAAGGTGATTGTTACAATAAAGGCACCATGTGAATTTTCATGGTAATTCACACCCGCTTTGTGATCCTCGGTATCCCAGTCACAAACAAGAGGGGCATATCGAGATTTAAACATCCCATTGAATAGTTTCAATGAATCTCATCCGAACTTAGGAATTCTCAATACACTTAGGACTAATAGTTTAAGTTTTGTGATGGAGAATTAGTGAATCGTCATTCACTTACCTTCAATTTATTTGCATGTTAGATTACGGCATCCCTTTTCTAGTATGTAAATGTTATTGTTGGATCCTAGCCCTAATTTTTCTTTTTGGGTGATAATTAGGGATTCTTATTCTAATCTATCTTTGTCCTTTCTTCCTTTTGTAGATGTCGAACGCAAACAACGCTGCTGCTAGTTCTTTCACGTTGATGAGCCTTTGCCAAAAGGTCACCTTCGATGGAACGAACTTTAGCGAATGGATAAGATACATTCGCACCATTGCTCGCTACAAGGATAAGGAGTATGTCCTCGATGAGAAGCTCGAGAAAATCAACCCTGAAATCGCTACTCCGGCTGAAATTACCGCTTTTGAAAATCATGAGTGAGATGCAACGAAGGTACATTGCATCATGATAGCCACCATGAACTCCGAATTCCAAAAGTCCTACGAGGACATGTATCCATACGAAATGCACCCAGACTTATTGGAGAGATACCACCAGAACGCGAGACAAGAGTGTTATGAGATTTTCACCAACATGATTTCCGCTAAGATGGGTCATGGATAATCTCTTACCGTGCACCTGCAAAAGATGCAAAGGTATGTCGACCGCCTTCGCAAGTTAAATGTTGACTTTGGAGAAGACTTGGCGATCAACATGGTGCTTCACTCTTTGCCTCCGATGTACAATCAATTGAGGATGACCTATCACATGAACAAAGAGGAGGTCACCCTAAGCAAACTCCAAGGTCTCTTGAGGGTCGCTGAGAGCAACTTCAAAGACAAGTCTGTTGCACCAACTCCCAATCCGCTTGCTGCTCATGTCTTGGCTGTTGGTCAAGGAAAGGGAAAGAAGAGGAAGGCTTCGTCTAAGAACCAACGCAAGGTTAAAGCCCGAGATGGTGCCTCTTCTAGTGGGACCAAAGTTGATCCCGCTAAGCCCTGCCCTAACCCGAAGGAGGCAGAGTGCCACCACTGCCACAAGATAGGACATTGGAAGAGAAGCTGCCCAGAGTACCTGCAAGCCATCAAGGAAGGAAAGATCAAACCATCTTTAGCAGGTATATACACAATTAAATCTAACGATTCTAATCATGCTATTTCTTGGGTTCTTGATACCGGTTGTGGTTACCACATTTGTTCTAATGTGCAGGGACTAAGAAGGAGTAGGGATGTGGAGCAAGGAAGAATCAATCTAATCATGGGGAACAGAAGATCGTTGTCTGTAACCAAGATTGGAGTGTATTCTTTAGTGCTTAGGAATAATTTATGTTTAGATTTGAACAATTGTTTCTATTCGCCAGAAATGGCTAGAAACATCATTTCATTTCATGGTTTATATAGACAAGGTTTTAGATTTTCTTTTAATAATGAGAATGGTTCTATTTTGGCTTATCTAAATGGTGTCTTTTACTTTGAAGCTATACCATGTAATGGAATTTATGAAACTGTTATCATTGTTGATAACTTAGGAAATGATGTTTTGAATATAGATTCCTCCACTAGTATGGATAAAGCATCCTTGTGGCATTGTCGTCTTGGACATGTCAACAAGAAACGCATAGCCCAACTCCAAAAGGATGGAGTGTTGGAGTCATTCGACCTTAAGGAAGATGACACATGCGAGTCTTGTTTACTTGGAAAGATGACTAAATCACCCTTCACAAGTACGTGTGAAAGGGGTGAGGGTCTATTGGACCTAATACATACCGATGTATGTGGACCGTTTAGATCAACCACGAAGAATGGGAACCGCTTCTACGTGACTTTTACCGATGATTATAGTAGATATGGGTATATCTATTTAATCTAGCAAAAGTCAGAAACTTTTGAAAAATTCAAAGAGTTCAAGAATGAAGTGGAGAATCAATTGGGCAGGAAAATCAAGATGCTTCGATCTGATCGAGGAGAAGAGTACCTAAGTCTTGAATTCCACGATTATCTCAAGGAGTGTGGAATAGTTTCGCAATTGACGCCTCCTAGGACACCGCAGTTGAATGGTGTGGCAGAAAGGCGTAATCGAACCTTATTGGATATGGTTCGCTCTATGATGAGTCGTGCTTCACTACCTATCTCTTTTTGGGGGTATGCCTTAGAGACTGCTGCCCATATCCTTAACCGAGTCCCTACTAAGAAGGTTGCCAAAACACCTCACGAGATGTGGACAGGGAAAGCTCTCTCGTTGGCACATATCAAGGTTTGGGGTTGCGAGGCTTTCGTAAGACGAGATACTCACGACAAGCTCGAACCTCGAAGTGAGCGATGTATTTTTATCGGCTACCCGCAGACATCCTATGGATATCTCTTCTATAGACCGAAGGACAATGTTGTCTTTGTTGCGAGGAGAGGAGTTTTCCGAGAGCGAGAACTCATAGGCCAAGGAGACAGTGGGAGGCAAATCGAGCTTGAAGAGATTCAAGAGTCGATAGATGAAGGAACCTCTAACGTTGGCGCTCAACCCGAGGAGGAAACTCCGATTGAACCGATTGACGAGTCCTTACCTCTTAGATGTTCCGATAGAGTTAGAGTTCATCCCCAGTTTTATGGTTTTCATATTACTACCGAAGGGGACACGTATATTAGTGATGGTACACTAGTAAACCTTGATGAACCTAATAGCTATAAGGAAGCCATGGCAGGCCCGGAGTCTGCGAAATGGAAAGAGGTAATGGATAGCGAAATCCAATCCATGTATGATAACCAAGTTTGGAATTTGGTTGATTATGTGCCCGTATGTAAGACCATTGGGTGCAAATGGATCTTCAAGAAGAAGACCGACGTGGATGGTAAAGTACACACATATAAAGCGCGATTGGTTGCGAAGGGCTTTACTCAAACTCCCGGAGTTGACTATGATGAGACCTTCTCACCAGTTGCGAAGATTAAATCTATTAGAGTGATGCTAGCTATTGCCGCATTTTATGATTATGAGATTTGGCAATGGATGTCAAGACCGCTTTCCTTAACGGAAAGTTGGCTGAGGATGTTTACATGGCTCAGCCAGAGGGGTTTGTGGATCCGAAGCATCCGAATAGAGTGTGTAAGCTTGAGAAGTCCATTTATGGACTTAAGCAAGCGTCTCGCAGATGGAATCTTTGCTTCGATGAGAAAGTCAAAGAGTTTGGATTTGTATGAAGCGAAGACGAATCATGTGTATATGTCAAAGCCAGTGGGAGTATAGTAAGCTTCCTCATTCTATATGTCGATGACATATTACTCATAGGAAACGACATCCCGACTCTGCAGGAGGTTAAGTCCTCGCTCGGGAAGTGCTTCTCTATGAAGGACCTCGGAGAGGCTTCTTACATTTTGGGAATAAGGATAGTAAGAGAACGAAGTAAGAGACTAATTGGACTTAGTCAGAATACTTACTTAGAGAAGGTACTAAAACGTTTTAGTATGGAAAACTCGAAGAAGGGAGAATTACCGATATAAAGTAATGCCAAGTTGAGTAAGACTCAAAGTCCGAGTACCGAAGCTGAAATAGCAGAAATGAGCCGAGTACCATACGCTTCTGCAGTTGGCTCAATCATGTACGCTATGACTTGTACTCGCCCTCATGTAGCCTTCGCTTTGAGCATGGTTAGCAGATATCAAGGGAATCCTGGCAGAGCACATTGGATTGCGGTGAAGAATATCCTTAAGTACCTTCGGAGGACGAAGGAATGGTTCTTAGTCCTCGGAGAGAGTGATGACTTGAAGGTGCGAGGGTATAGTGACGCCAGTTTTCAGACCGACAAGGACAACTACCGTTGAAAGTCGGGCTGGGTCTTTACCCTAAATGGAGGAGCAGTGACATGGAAGAGTTCCAAGCAGGAAACCGTAGCTGATTCAATGTGCGAATCATAGTACATTGCAGCGAGCGAAGCATTGAAGGAAGCAATATGGCTAAAGAACTTCATCGGTGATCTTGGAGTTGTACCTGCCATAAAGGAGCCCATGGAGATTTTCTGTGATAACGAAGGAGCGGTTGCCTTGACCAAGGAACCGAGGGATCATGGTAGATCACGACATATCGACAGAAAATATCACTTCATCAGACATCGTGTAGAAGAAGGACAACTCGTAGTGAAGAGGATATCATCAGAAGATAACCTAGCAGATCCGCTTACGAAGGGACTGAGTAGGGTTAAGCACTTGCAGCATGCTAGGAGTATTAGGCTGAAGGATGATATTAGCATAGATTAGATAGTATTAGAAACATGTAGTAGATAAATGTAATTAACATTTGATGATTAGATAAAGGAGTTTTATTTATGAGTAATGTTACTGTCTTATGTTAATTGTTTAACTATTGTTTCACTTTGCATGTTTTGACTTCCAGAATAATTGAGTTTATTAGGAATAACCGAATTGTTCAAATTGTCCACAATCGTTCATATGTTGGAAGTAGATATGAATGAAGATTGTCATGAATTGGTGTGTAGATTGTCTAAATGGTGTTAAACATAGCAAAAGATTGTTGCGACGTTCATGAGTGCTTATGAACTAGTTTTGAGCATTGGAACAAACCCGCGCTTGCTGGAATCACCTTATGGAATATGATATAAAAAGGATGATCGCAAGACGATAATATCATATAGTCTTAAAACGTAGATATATGGTTTGTTATTTGTTAATTGATTGTACATTGATAATGCGAAAACGCATCAGTAACTCGATGTTATAAAACGCATTGTTGTGTATAGTTGGTTAATGAATAAGTAAATGCATATAAGTCGACGTTTATCTGTAACTTTTATCTAAGAAGGTAAAAGCGATATCTCGGCCGCTCGATGATTTTATTTGACTTATGTGTCGGGCCCGGTCAGAATTGAGTTGATGTGTTCGATTAAGTTCTATGTTGAATAAATCGGAGATTGAGAAACCTAAATGCTTGACTAACCATTCCATAGGATTGTCAGCATGATATCTAATAGAGGACTGTACGATCCCTTATCTAAAGGACAAGATTGATTAGATCAGAGTTTGACAGTGTCTTTGAGAGCTACGATTGCAAACCGAATTGTACTTGTGCATATAGTTACTAGACTTATCCAAGTGGGAGACTGTTGGAATAGTGTCTAAGGCTGCAATTATATTAGGCAAGTATTTGACCCGGTTTTGCATGGGTCCTTTTGGGTTGCCTTCACCATAGCAACTTGATAGGATGATTTAGTAAAAGAGAGTAAATATTATTATAAAGAATAATAATATTGTTAATATAAGTCATAGAATTAATTAGAACTAATTTGGTGACTTAAAGGGATTAATTAAATAAGAGGGTATAAACTGTCAATTGTTTGATAGTTAAACTTTAGACTGTAAATCCATATAGATATGGATTGGACGAATTCTAGGAGCTAAAGGATAGCTCAAATCGTCCAAGACTCATCTAAGGAATGGATTTGGATAGCCTCAAGAGAAGATTATCCAATAGGGTTTAAGCTGTAACCCTTAAGGAGTCTACAAGTATAAATAGACCCCATGGCTAAGGGAATTCGGGACTTCACCAAGAATAGAGAACCTCTGGCCGAAATTCCTCCCCCCTCCTCTCTCCTAAATCATCCTCCTTGCTATTTGGTGTTTGTAAGCCATTAGAGGAGTGACAATTGTGACTCTAGAAGCTCCAAGACAACAAGGTCAACAAGGAATTCAAAGGTATGATTCTAGATCTGTTTCAATGTTGTTATTTAACCTAATTAGTCATTCGAAGTCTTGGATTCAAAGCATGTTTAATTAGAAAGCCTAGATCCAAGCATTAGGGTTTTGCATGCGCACATAGGAAAGTTCTTATGGCTAAAACCCTTCAATAAGTACGCCCAGCGTACTAGGGCGTGCCTGGTACGCTTAGCGTACCCTTATGTACGCTCAGCATACTACATCCAGTCCCAAAGTTGCAACTTTAGTCCTTATACTTCTTGTGACCCAACACAACCAACTCAAAGGACCAATAATGACAAATAAGAAAAGGAAGAAGAGTTTTCAAGATATACCTGCAAGTTTTGGGGCGTTACACTCATCTTCCTGCTTCAGCATCTACAAGGTATGGGCCTTCCCATTTGGGAGCCAATTTTCCTGCACTAGGATCCTTGGTGTTTTGGAATGTTCTCCTTAATACTAAGTCTCCTATTTGAAACCTTCTGACCCTTGTATGCTTATTGTAATCCTTGGTGATTCTTTGTTGATGAGCAGCAATGCGTATTTTGGCAAGATCCTTGAGCTCGTCAATAGTGTCAAGATCCTGTGCTAGGATCCTGTCATTATTCTCTTGGTATTGTAGCAAGTATCTTGCCGTCGGGATCACTACTTTAATAGGGATTCTGTCCTATACCCCAAGGAATCAGGGGTCTGACGTGTGGCTACTTTGGAAGTGGTTCTATCTGCCCACAAAACAAAAGGAAGTTCTTCTGCCCATCTTCCCTTCTTTTTTCCAGCTTTTTCTTCAAATTGTTAGCTATGATTTTGTTGCTGGACTTCGCTTGACCATTAGCTTGGGGATGAACAGGACTGGACATTATCATTTTGATCCCCTAGCTTGTGCAAAAGTATCTTGTTCTTTTGCTAATAAATTGGGATCCATTGTCGCAAATGATTTCAGCCGAGATCGTGAACCTGGTCAAGATATTACGTTTAATAAATGATACTACCTCTTTGTCTCTTACCTGGACGAAAGCTTCAGCTTCGATCTATTTGGAGAAGTAATCAGTCATCACCAACATGAAGACTTTTCCTCCTGGGGATACTGGTAATTTTCCTACAATATCCATCCCCCAATTCATAAATAGCCGTGGGGAGATAATTAGATGTAGAGGTTCTTCTAGTTGATGTAGGATGTTGTTGTGTCTTTGGCAAGCATCACACTTTTGAGCGTGTATAAATGAGTCTTTCTTCATGGTTAGCCAGTAGTATCATGTTCTTAGTATTTTGGAGCATAACGATCCGCCATCGGTGTGATTGCCACAATCTCCTTCGTGTATATCCTTCAAGACCTCTGTAGCTTCAGGATCATCCAAGCATCTTAGGTATGGTCTTGCCATGGATTTTTTGTAAAGTTTACCTTTGATTAACACGAATCTCGAGACTCTTGTCCTGAATGCTCTTTCACTTTTTCTCCTGCCGGGATTATGCCATTTTGGAGATACTTCATAATGGGTTGGGTCCATAATCGCGGACTTCTTTGAGGATCCTATTTGTTGGGATCCCTTTAAGGAAGGATCCTAGGTTTAGGATCTTCAATAGTTGCTACACTTGTTAGACGCTTGGGATCTTTTGATTTGTCAGAAAGGGTTTCTAAGGCTTGTGTTATTATGTAAGTTATAGGAATCTTCGTCTCCGGTGGGATCCTAAGGGAGGATCCTAAATTGGCTAATGCATTTGTTTCTATGTTTTCCTCTCTAGGAACTTGGGTTAGGCTAAAGTTTTCGAAATAAAAAGCAAATTTTTTTGAGGATCTTTAGGTATAATGCTAATTTCTCATCTTTCACTACATAAGATCCATTAAGTGATTGGTGTCACTACATAAGATCCATTAAAGTGATTGGTTAGTAATAAAGAATAAACAAATACATGAAGATCCTTGATTTGAAGATCAATAGCTAATTATAGTCCCATGATGAGTGCTTCATATTATGCTTCATTTTTGGTAGTGTTGAATTCACAACTAACTGTCTGGGGTATGATGTCCCCCTGTGGCGACTTTAGTATGATCCCTAGTTATGTTCCTTTTTGATTTGAAGCTCCATCTGTGAACAACGTCCATATTCCCAGGTGTTCGTCTTCTAGGAGTCGCTTGGCTTCCATGTCTACTTTGTTTTGTAGATCATCACTAAAGTCAGACAGAAAATCTGCTAGTGCTTGTGATTTTACGAAAAATCTTGGTTTGTATCTGATGTCAAATGTGCTTAACTTCACCGACCATTTTGCCACCCATCTTGACATTTATGGTTTTCTCATAACATTCTTGATAGGATAGTTAGTTTTTACATGTATAGTGTGTGTTTCGAAGTAGTGTCTTAATTTGGTAGAAGCAGTTACTAAGGCAAGAATTAATTTTTCGAGGTGAGAGTACCTGGTTTCAGGATCCAGGAGACTTTTACTTACATAGTAGATAGGATGTTGATCCTCGTTAAGATCCTTGACCAGAATGACACTTACGGCGTTTGAGGATATCGGGAGGTAGAGAATAAGTGGTTCTCCATCTATAGGTTTTACTAGTAGTGGGACAGAGCTTAGATATTTTTCAGTTCCTGGAAGGATTTCTCGTGTTCCTCTTTCCACTCAAATTTCTTGTTCTTTTTCAAGATATCGTAAAAGGGCTTGCACCTTTCTGAGGATCTTGAAATGAACCTGTTGAGTGCTGCTACTCTTCCGGTTATGTCCTTGTTGACGATGGGGATCTTAGTTCCATGATTGCTTTTATTTGTTATGGGCTTGCTTTTGTCCATCTCTTTGTTACCACGTATCCACGGAACTTGCCTAACTTCAATCCAAAGTGACATTTGAGTGGGTTCAGCTCCATATTGTACTCGTCTAGAATGTTAAACGCTTCCTTCAGGTCACTAAGGTGATATTTGGATTTCATTGACTTTACTACCAAGTCGTCAATATAAACTTCCATGGTTCCCCCAACTTGTCTTTGAACATCCAATTCACCAATATCTGATATGTCGCGCCTGCATTTTTAAGACCAAAAGGCATTGCGATGTAACAATATATACATGTTGGTGTTATGAATGCAATATCTTCTTGGTCTGATGGTTCCATTTGGATTTGTTGGAATCCTGCTGAACCATCCATGAAGGTGAGGATTTCATGGCTAGCCATCGCATCTATCATAGAGTCAATATGTGGTAGGGGAAAGGGTCCTTAGGACAAGCCTTGTTAAGATCCGTGTAATCTATAGTACACCCTCCATTTTACGTTTTTCTTTTGTACGACAACCACATTAGCTAGCCATCTTGGGAACTTTACTTCCTTGATCATCCCTGTTTTGAGGAGCTTCTCTACTTCCTCTTGCATGATTTGATTCCTTTCTGTAATGACGTAAATTTAAATATAAATTTTTCATTTTTAAATTACAAATATTCTCATAAAACATTTCACAAAATCCCAATCATCAAATTAACAAAACACAATTCCATAATTGTTTGATTAATAATCCAGGATCCTCCAAAAGATAACTCTTTATCTCATGTGTATAATCGAACTGTCGCCTTCTCGTGATCCTGAGAAGTACTTGAAACACATAAAACATAACACGGTAAGCACGAAACTTAGTGAGTTCCTCAAAATACCACATACAAAACATATTAGCCACTCGAGGCTATAACTCTGTATGACCCTCTGGTCAATGTGTCTCTATGGGACCCTCCAACCCTATAACTCTGTGGACCCTTTGGTCCTAACTCTGTGGACCTTCCCACCCTAACTCTGTGAACTCTGAATCATACACAACGTAAATCACATAGAATAATGCAGTGTATCACATCATACAAATATCATATAAAGTACTCTGTCACACAACTCTACTACCACTCTAGGTAAAGTATAGTGAGAAGACTTACCTCGTATGGCAAACAGATCCTATAAGTGCTACTGCTACACTCCGGCTTCTATCACTAAGCCAAACCCACAAATAACCCCATTAGGATCTAAGACCAACCTTCTCATATTATGTTTAAACATGGTACATCGACCTGGTCCATAAATAACCAAGTCCATTGGGCCCAACCATGGCCCAATTTTCCAAATTGGGCCCAAACTCTCATATGGGCCTTACCCTAAAGCCCATCTAAATATTCTAGTCCATTTGACTGCTCTTGGATGGCCCAAACAACAAAGCCCAATAGGAAGGCCCAACATAAGGCCCAAGTAGAAATTAGGGTTTTTTCACATAAATTGACGATTACGGTTAAGTATTTCTCACTTAACCCATTACGGTCTTAACCCATTGAGTCCATTATTCCACTAATATATCATACAATAAAATTGTCATGAGTTTATCTTCAGTCCAATAGTCCAAACGCGGGTCCCCAATAGGCCCAAATCAACAAACCCGAAACTAGGGTTTTCTAAACCCTAATTAGGGTTTCTAGCCCAATCACGAACCAACCCAGTCCAATATTAAGTAATTGGGCTAACTAGGGTTCCACTAGGTCAACACCACCCACTACCACCTTAGGTTGTGGTGGTCAGTGGCGGCTCATGGCGGCGACCACCACCATACGGTGGTGGTGGGGGTTTTCTGACCACACAAAACACCATACAACCTCAATAATTTCATAAAGCAACTATTTCACTCAAACACAACTCAAAAACACACCCACAGCCATCTCTCATGGCAGCTGGCGGCGACGTAGGGCGGCAGATGGCAAAGATGGATGGCAGCCACCATCATGAGGTGGTGGCAGTGGGTTCTCCGCCTCAAATGTACAAAATTCACACCACAATTACCAAAAGTAACCCTTACAGTCAAACATGAGCTCAAACAACCACCACACGACATCAGGTGTCGCTGGAAAAACGAAGGCAACAGCCCTCATGGCCACCGGTGGTGGCAGGAAATTTCAACGCCACAACCATACAATAGCGAGAGAGAAAAGGGGAAGAATGGGTTGCGACGACTTACCCAGCATCCCCGAAGGCTCTTGAAGTGGGCAATGACGGCATAGGAGGTTTTATTCTCGGTCCCCGGCAGTTCCCCGGCAGCGTACGACGATCAGGCAGCAGGCAATGCGATCACGCCCTTCGTCAGCGTTACAACGGCGACGGCGGAAGAATTCTATTGAAAACGGCGCTGAGGAGTCTTCCAAGCATGGTGGTGGCGGCTAAACTCGTCTAGGGTTAGATGGCAATTTAACAGTGCGATAAAAGTGAGCACTGAATGTAACTTTTGCATCTTGTACACGTTCAGCCCCTCCTCCCCATATCTCCTTCAGCTTTAATCCCATATTTTCCTTTTAACCATTGATTCCATAAATTCATCACCATTAGGTCCAAAACTTACCAAATAACCCCAGTCCTCAGGAATGTTTACAAATTAAATCCAAAACGTACATAATTAACCCCCAAAACCCAAAATTATATCAATTGGCTCCCTAAAACCAACCCCGCTAATTATTATTTATTTTAGGGCTATTACCCCTTAACAAATATTTATCTACGTATTTATATAATTAAATGGGATGTTACAATTCTCCCCCGCTTAAATTAGATTTCGCCCTCGAAATCATCCTTACCAACTCCTGCACGCACGACAACTCGAACGGCATGGCTACAAACCCGAGCATAAACCCAACCATCCAATCCAACAGAGCCATCTAAACCAACCACATGACCAAGCAACCACTAAGTTCGCCTTACGTTAAGCTATATTACAACTGCTTTGTAGTCACTCCTCATTTCCAATCTCTGTTGCCCAACACTCACCTGCTCCATGCATGTTGCGGTCCTGATCACCCCAAACGAACTGACCCTTCCAGGTCTAGAAAATCAGATGCAAACCATAACCACTCAAATTGAAATCCATTAGTAATCTAGAATCTCAACTCATTAATCCTATACTCCAATAGGGCCAAACCCAAACTCATGAGTCTCATTTGACAGCAGAATATAATCATTCATATCCAATATGATACTCAACCCACGACTCGATCTGCGATTCTACGAGCACATTACTCCTTAATTCCCTCCGAATTGCGTCAATCTCTTCCCAATTAAAAATATAACGGATCCCGACCATCATGGAGACCCCGGTCCCACTCCTGATCCGGCCACCAGGTTCCCAAATACTCAGTCGTCAAGGCTACCTAAGCCTAAGAACTTCTCTGTGTCATGCTCTAACCAGGGAATACTACGAACTCCCGTAGTCTTACGATACTCTCAAACTGACCCATGAATGCTGCAGCTCCCTGCAGGTTGATATCACTTACTCACTCACTCGGGAATGCCACGGCTCCCCGCAGACTTACATCACTTACTCATTCACTCGTGAATGCTACGGCTCCCCTCAGACTTACATCACCTTCTCATTCACTCGTGAATGCTACGGCTCCCCGCATACTTACATCACTTACTCATTCACTCATGAATGCTACGGCTCCCCGCAGACATACATCACTTACTCATTCACTTGTGAATGCTACGGCTCCCAGTAGGCTTACATCACTTACTCACTCGCCATGGGCTCTCCCCATGGTTTTTCCCTGATAGTACCAAGTGATTACTCTCACCTGGATCCTTCCACTCTCTTACCACCCCACAATCTCATTATTAAGCCATCAACATCTTGCGCTCACTGAGCTCATGCTCCGCAATCCATTATGGACAAGTGCACCCACCTTTTTCTGACGAAAAATTGTCGCAACAATATACTTTCTCTCAATACAATTTACATTCTTGAACCATCTCTGACCGATGACAATTAGTTGGTGGGTTCCCACTGGAACAATAGCTATTCAATACTCTACTTATCATATCATAAACTCGAGTCTCAAAATAATCCACTCAACTTTAGGCATCATACTCGGATACCCTGATACAACATCACAGAGGCTCATAGTGACTAGCTACAACCATCTATCTTCTTGTCGCACAACTCATAATCTCGAAATATTCCACTCACAAATTAAAACATGGAGAAATCACCAAGGAGTGAGATCGTGTTAACGATCATCCGAAACCCCATTCCATTACTGATCAAACCAATGCGAAGCTACTCATAATAATTATGAAACTAATTGACAAATTAACCGCTGCTCCTCCTGGAGTATAGATATAATCTATACATCAAACCATCAAATCTCAACAATAGAGACTGGGCCTCGACGAACCATTTGCCTCGAACTCAACCATTGAAACCCAGAAGAGTCCTTTACCACAATGTAACGCTCTAAAAATTCCAACCAATTTAAACTTTTCAAAAACAACCCAATTTCATAAAGTTATTACAAAAAGGTTTTCAATACATTTATTATCAGAGTATTTCCCAGAAACCACATCATAAACACATAAAACCCGAGGAGCGGTACGATCATGCCTTTGCCTTGCCACGGTCTCCTGAAGTACCTGAAACATTTAAACCACAACTGTAAGCCCGAAAGCTTAGTGAGATACCCCTAAAATACCAACGCCATACAAACATAACCATATCATATAACCGATACATAACAGCCACGCACTTTGGGTCTACTGTGTGACTGGTCCGCCGCACCGGCTCACAGTCCACCTGGTCCACCCTCTGAGTCTAGTCACATACATCGAGTCTACAGTGTGATTGGTCCGCCCACACCGGGCCTTCAATCCACCTGGTCCACTCTCTGACTCTACAGTATGACTGGTTCGCCCGCACCGGGCCTTCAGTCGGCCTGGTCCACTCTCCGAGCCTCGGCACGTCTGGTCTGCCCTTGTGGGGCCTACAGCCTATCCGGACCGCTCGTTGGGCCTTCGGGATAACCGGTCCGCCCTGGGTATGTTGGCTTACAGCACAAAGTAGGACCCGCCTCAACCCAACCCCAGTCCAACAACCATGTGCACATAAACATATAATCATATAACAATCCACATCCAATCAAGCCGATCTAGCATATCACATAACATAACCTCATCCTAACAAGGATACCGACCTAACCGGTCACTAGCATAGCATCATCCTATATAATAGGATACCGACCTTAACCAGGTCTCTAACATATACCATCCTACTACCAGGATGCAAACATAGCCAAGCAATAACATAACAACAATACCCAGATTACAATCCGATAAAGGGTCGGCCTTGGTGCCTTAGACCCTGTTGATATAGTGAGGATAGCTCACCTCGCAATTGCTGACTGAAAAGGATAAGATCACGCTGCTCCAACCTCCGATACGAACTCCACCACTGATCAATACCAAAAGACTTAGCTTAATAATTACTCATAATTACCAAAATACCCCTAGAAATCAAGTGGTCAACTCTTGGTCAAAGTCAAAGTCCTCAGTCAAAGTCAACCCTCCTGACTGACTCTACTCACCGAGTCAACCTACTGACTCGTCGAGTCCCCATGCTCTGAAACTCCCATAACACGACTCAACTCGCCGAGTCCCACAACTTTGAGTCTAACCGTACTCAACTCACTGAGTCATCCCTTGACTCACCGATTCACAGCTTAACAAGAAAAGGTTAGGACCTCACGACCAGACTCGCCGAGTCCAGGAACAGACTCGCCGAGTCCAAGGCTATCTTCAACCAACTCGCCGAGTTGTTCTTCCAACTCGTCGAGTTGCTGCCTATCTTCATGCAACTTGCCGAGTACACCCATGTGACTCGCCGAGTACCACTAGCTCTTAACCCATACAGAGGCTTTCCAAGCCATGCAGGGTCTCAAATCCATAGATCTACTCTTATACAAGCCATCCATCACGTAAAGTGGCAAACTTTACGTGAATCCAAGGAGATCTAAGCAAAATACACTCTAGGGCTAGGGTTTGGGACTAAAAGGCTTCATCAATAGCTCTTGAACAGGGACTTTATGCTCTTTTGGATCATCACTACACTAGATCTGAGGTAGCAACCTCATATCCAACCTCCAAACTCAAGATAGCACTAGATATACTCCCACAAATCCCATAAATGATAGATCTAGATGGATAACAGCTCAAGCAACGAACCATTACCTCCAAAGAAGACTCCAACAGAAGAATAAGCCAAAACCTTGAAAAGCCCCTTGCCCCAAGCCTCTTAATCTTCAAATATCTCTTCAACAAACACTCCTTCAAGATCCAAATGTTCTCTAATTCTCTCACAAACGAATATTAGGGTTTTTGGACTTCGGGTATCATGTTCTTTATATAGGGCACAATCCCTGGGATTAGGGTTTTCTCCACACAGCACCAACTCGCCGAGTCCAGCCACCGACTCGCCGAGTTGGCCACTTGACACGTGACCAGAATCGCGACCCTACTCATCGAGTCTACCCATGGACTCGCCGAGTTGACCATTCACATTTCACTTTGAACCCTGAACTTGCACTCCTGAACTCGGGATGTTACACACAATAATATACCTGACCAATGGTTACTCGCCGTAGATACACTCGTTTTTTAGGGCACATACAATATGCATAATCTCGCTCTGCGCCTTGCCTCATCCACCACTAAACCCAAATCTCACATGATCATACCGCAGCTTCCTGACACCCAATCCTATAACTCCAAGTTACACAGAGTGATGATCCTTCTAACAAAATACCACGTTCTCCCCCACTTAGGGTTCAAACCATCGCCCAATGTCATACCCAATCAACCACACTACAGACTGGCTCTCCAGATGTATCATTCCCAACTCAGGGGACGTACCACACAGCACTTGATGACTTTCTGGAAAATGACCAAATAACTCCATGTATCCCGAATCCCAGATGAAATCCTTGTAAACTTATGACTGCCTCTAGTCCTCTAAAATTCCATACCAACACGCTACTGGACCTCTCAATTGTCCAAGGGGAACAACGACGGCCTCTTCCCTACATACTTTTCTTGATTACTCGAAACTGTTGCTAACATCTGCCTTGCTATACTCAACTAAGGCGTACCCCCACCTCATTCATCTCAATACCCACTGATGACCCCTCTCGGTATATGAAATACCTTGCAGCAGACTTACTACAAAATACTCTGATGAAGATGTCACAACCATATACTACCCCACAGGATTAACCACCAAGCTTCTGAAACCAGAAGCTCGATATCTCTTTTTCTCCACACAAGAAACAAAATAGAGCAATTCTCATCACGGAAGGTGATATCTCCATTACCAACCATTTGCTCATCTCAAATCACAATCCCTCATAAAGCATCCTCTCTACTCATCTCTGAGTCTTGTGACTCCAACTGGTATCTTGCCATTGATAATCCCTCGGGAACTAACCCGATATCCCTCTCAGAGTATAGCCCACTAAAACTCGTCCACCATGGCCCTCTGGCCCCATATTCTATCGTACCTATTCTCGGTCTAACCAATCACAACGGAATAGCTGGTAAACTCTAAAGCACCAACCGGTAGGAGTCATGGTACTCAAACCACATGATCACCTCTCAATCTGCTACGGATCATGGTACTCGAACCATGTGATCACCTCTCATTCTGCTACAGATCATGGTACTCGAACCATGTGATCACCTCTCATTCGACTACTTAGAATCTCTAGAATACTCCCTGCATCAAGTATAGGTCCTCTGCTTTCAGTAGTATGGGCCCATACTACCTGCCACATCTACCCATAGTTTCCAAACGGACCATCCCAAATTTCCTAAGTAGCTGCTCAACTTTCTCGTTCACCCATCCTGATATGTGTGTTCGCTCTATAGCGAAAAGCTCTACTCTGTCAGCGCACTCATCTAACCACAGTTACCCCCTAGGATCTTCCTAGGCACTCACACTTCTCCGTCATCAGCTGCTGAAGAACTCCTAATGATGCCACCCGTCTACCTCCTGAATATCTTCATATTCACTTAGTAGCTGACTCCCATCACCGAGAGTTCCACAAAGCACGAAGCAAGCAGCGTTCGGGCTTCGAATAATCTCTATCAACATGTATCGCCACTCTAGGTTACAACTCCGCTTGCTACACTCGTACTCATAAGATATCACCGAGCTCAAGCAACTCCTCCCCTCGCGGGTATACGACTACCTTCTCAGTAAGCTCCTCAAATGTTCATCTAGGTATCTCTCTTAGATTACTCCTTTAATCAGATGCCTCTCTAAAAGGATTCCTGCTGGATACTCATACTCCACACATACTCAAAAGCAAATCACAAATAGCAGTAACTCCTAGGCTAAGGCATCACAAATCAGGCCACGCTAGCCCTAAAATATGAAGTACATAGCCTACTCTCTAGCATGCATAACATACATATCATCATAACACACAACGTAAGGGTATTTTGGGAGATCACCGTTCGGGCTCTGGCTGATTGTACACACTGCTCTTTTACGCTTTCTCTTGAAATCTTTTACTCGTTTTGGGAAAAAATCATTTCTTTTTGAAATTTTTTCTCAAATCCTCAGTTTGAGTCCAAATATGCCCGAAGGTGTATCCGAATCCCTCAAACCAAGGCTCTGATACCAACTTGTAACGACGTAAATTTAAATATAAAATTTTCATTTTTAAATTACAAAAATTCTCATAAAACATTTCACAAAATCCCAATCATCAAATTAACAAAACACAATTCCATAATTGTTTGATTAATAATCCAGGATCCTCCAAAAGATAACTCTTTATCTCGTGTGTACAATCGAACCATCGCCTTCCCGTGATCCTGAGAAGTACCTGAAACACATAAAATATAACACGGTAAGCACGAAGCTTAGTGAGTTCCCCAAAATACCACATACAACACATATTAGCCACTCGAGGCTATAACCCTGTATGACCCTCTGGTCAATGTCTCTCTGTGGGACCCTCCATCCCCATAACTCTGTGGACCCTCTGGTCCTAACTCTGTGGACCTTCCGGCCCTAACTCTGCGAACTCTGAATCATACACAACATAAATCACATAGAATAACACAGTGTATCACATCATACAAATAGCATATAAAGTACCCTGTCACATAACTCTAGGTAAAGTATAGTGAGAAGACTCACCTCGTATGGCGAACAGATCCTATAAGTGCTGCTGCTACACTCCGGCTTCTATCACTAAGCCAAACCCACAAATAACCCCATTAGGATCTAAGACCAACATTCTCATATTATGTTTAAACATGGTACACTAACCTGGTCCATAAATAACCAAGTCCATTGGGCCCAACCATGGCCCAATTTTCCAAATTGGGCCCAAACCCTCATATAGGCCTTACCCTAAAGCCCATCTAAATATGCTAGTCCATTTGACTGCTCTTGTATGGCCCAAACAACAAAGCCCAATATGAAGGCCCAACACAAGGCCCAAGTAGAAATTAGGTTTTTTCACATAAATTGACGATTAGGGTTAAGTATTTATAACTTAACCCATTAAGTTCTTAACCCATTAAGTCCATTATTCCACTAATATATCATATAATAAAATTGTCATGAGTTTATCTTCAGTCCACTGGTCCAAACGCGGGTCCCCAATAGGCCCAAATCAACAAACCCAAAACTAGGGTTTTCTAAACCCTAATTAGGGTTTCTAGCCCAATCACGAGCCAACCCGGTCCAATATTAAGTAATTGGGCTAACTAGGGTTCCACTAGGTCAACACCACCCACTACCACCTTAGGTAGTGGTGGTCAGTGGCGGCTCACGGCGACGGCCACCACCGTACGGTGGTGGTGGGGGTTTTCCGACCACACAAACCACCATACAACCTCAATAATTACCGAAAGAAACTATTTCACTCAAACACAACTCAAAAACACACCCACAACCACCTCTCATGGCAGCTGGCAGCGGCGTAGGGCGGTAGATGCCAAAGATGGGTGGCAGCCACCATCATGAGGTGGTGGCAGTGGGTTCTCTGCCTCAAATGTACAATATTCACACCACAATTACCGAAAGTAACCCTTACAATCGAACATGAGTTCAAACAGCCATCACACGACATCAGGCGCCGCTGGAAAAACGAAGGCAACAACCCTCATGGCCACCGACGGTGGCAGGCAATTTCAATGCCACAACTATATAATAGCGAGAGAAAAAAGAGGAATAATGGGTTGCAGCGACTTACCCAGCATCCTCGAAGGCTCCTGACGTGCGCAATGATGGCACAGGAGGTTTTATTCTCGGTCCCCGGCGGTTCCCCGGCAGCCTACAACGATCCGGCAGCAGGCAATACGATCGCCCCTTCGTCGGCGTTACAGCGGCGGCGGCGGAAGAATTCTCTTGCAAACGGCGCTGAGGAGTCTTCCAAGCAAGGTGGTGGCGGTTGAACTCGTCTAGTGTTAGAAGGCAATGTAACAGTGCGATAAAAGTGAGCACCGAGTGTAACTTTTGCATCTTGTACACGTTCAGCCCCTCTTCCCCATATCTCCTTCAGCTTTAATCGTATATTTTCCTTTTAACCCTTAATTCCATAAATTCATCACCATTAGGTCCAAAACTTACCAAATAACCCCTGCCCTCAGGAATCTTTACAAATTAAATCCAAAACTTACATAATTAACCCCCAAAACCCAAAATTATATCAATTAGCTCCCCAAAACCAACCCCGCTAATTATTATTTATTTTAGGGCTATTACCCCTTAACAAATCTTTATCTATGTATTTATATAATTAAATGGGATGTTACACTTTCGGGCACAAAATTCCTTCTCTTTTGATGTATTGGTCTGAAAGAAGGATCAATATTAAGTTTATGAGTAATAATACTCTTGTCTATACCTGTCATATCTTCGTGTTTCCATGTGAATGTCTTGCTTCTGGTTCTTAAGAAATTTAATAGATACTAATCGATCTACTTAGGCATTGAGGATCCTATGAGGACTTTAGCTTCAGGATCCTCAATGCCCAGGGGAACTTCCCTTGCGTCTTGTTCCTTTTTCTCTAGAACATGTCATTCCCCTGCCTTAATTGCTATGCTTGTTGGGGTTTGGTTGTAGGTTTCATAGAGGTTTTGCAGCATTCTTTCGATTCTTATTGATCTCCCATGATCTTCGTTGTCCCCCAAGCAGCGGGCAACTTCACACACTGATGGTATATTGATGGGACCGCTTTCATCTCGTGGATCCATGGTCTACTAAGTATCACATTATAAGAAAACAGGGTGTCAATAACATAGCAAATTTGTATGGAGTTTACCCCTTCTATGTATATCGGTAGCTTTATTTCTCCCACTATGTGTTTTGTTTCCCTGCTAAATCCTATGAGGACTGAGGATCTTCTAACTATCTCCGATTCTGGTATGTTCATTCTCTTCAGCGCGTCTAGGAGTATGATATTGACCAAGGATCCTCCTTTAACGAGGGTACTTTTGACGAAATGGTTAGCCATGTACTGTGTTATCACGAGTCCGTCATGGTGGGGATCCTGAATTCCTTCCATGTCGGTCTCGTCGAATGTGATTTATTTTTCACTACTGACCATGGTATTCTTTCATGGTCTATCCTCCTTTTCTATTTTGGAGACATTGGCATGTCTTTTATCCAGATAATAAGTGGTACCGTAGATGTTAGATCCGCCTGAGATAATGTTAATTATCTTAGCGTCAGAGGGAGGAGATCCCGGTTTCTCTGGGATCCTGTCATCATCTTGGTTGTTCTCCTTGGATTTTTCTCTTTTTCTCCCTAGGATCTCTTTGAGGTGTCCTTTGCTAAGGAGGTAGCTGATTTATTTTCGTAGGGCTATGCAATCCTCCATCATGTGGCCAAAGTCTTCGTGGTAAGCACACCATTTGGACTTTTGTCTTTCCAAGCGGTGGATTTGTTGTCTCTCTTTGGCCATCTTGCTTTATCTCCAAGATCCGGCATAACATGAATTACACGTGAAACGTCCACAGAAAAACAATAGTCAGTTATTTTAGGAAGCTCTTCTTCTTCTCCTGCATCTTCAAGGGCATTAACCCTGTGATGATCTGGTTTGGAATAGGGCTTCGATTTGTAGGATCTATTAGTTGAGGATTCGGCCTTCCTGTTGAGGTTCTCATATTGATCCAAAGGGTTGCTTCTCTTCTAGATCTCTCTATCCTCTTCAAGCCTTATGAATCTCAACACCCGGCACCAGACTCCATCCAGTCTTTTGAGGATCCTGAAAATTGTAAGGATCTTGGCTCTAACAGTTAAGGTTTAAAAAGAAAATACCTCAATATCGAGATGTACAAAAAACGAAGGTAAGATTTGTAAATACGACTTATCTTTGATTGTATTATCATGTTTGTTGTATTTAATATACACATGCATTTTAAAATGAAGGAAAAAAAACCTAGTTGAAGTCTTGAGTCTGTGACATCTAATATACAATATGACATGCTAATATTTAAGAAAATTAAAATTGTTAATTCATTCGTAACTCATCTGTGTAGCATCCAGACTCTGAGGTATTAAAAAAATTAATTTCTGCATTTAGAAGAGGCTCACGACGTGAGCCATAGTATTCACGTCGTGAGAAGGACCATTGACCGTTTGAACTGTGTTCTCGAACCTCACGACGTGAGGCATAAGATTTCACGACGTGAGTCAGGCATGATAGTTCCAAACCATAAAAATCGAGTATAAAACAGAATGAGGATGCTAGGGTCACCCATCCCTAGCCTCTTTTACTCCCAAGTCACTGAAAAACACTAGATTCGGCCCTCTTGATCCCTTGATCTTTTGTTGGTGATATTGGTGTGTTATTGGTGTTTTGATTTCCTCAAAGAAGAAGAAGAAGCTCTTATGGTGGTTCCTTTTGGCGAGATAAACCCCTCCTTGTGGATTTTCTGAGCTTGTGAACTTATGTAAGTCATAAAGATCCTATCTTTTTTAGTTAAGCTTGCTAGATCTAGGTTATGGTTGCCTTCTTTGCATGGGATCTTGGGTTACCATGCATGAATTCCATAAAGTTGGCAATTTTATGGACCACTGAGTCATTTGCTGTATTAGAACCCTTGGATCTAGATTTTGGTGCAACTTTTGATCAATATTAATTAAATAATATGATTTCACATTAGTATATTAGAACTTAAAATATAGTAACAAATCATGAATATCCTCTCCTCATAAGTCCATCCTTACAAATTGTTCCGGTGCCATGCAACCCAAATGGACCATGCTACTATCGGTTCAAGTACACACCAACTATAATTATGGGCTTAGACACTAAATCCAACAAGTTGGTGGTTCTTTGGGAGCCTCAACCATTGAGGCTATGACCTGGTCTGACTTTGTGACCAGGTTTAGGGCTGAGTTTGCGCCGGCTGTGGAGCTTCAGCAGCTGGCCATGGAGTTTCTCGACAAGAGACAGACTACTGAGACGGTGGCAGAGATTACTGCCAAGTTTCGGGAGAGGGCCTTATTGGTGCCTCAATAAGCAGGAGATGAGGAGATGCGGAAGACCTGCTATCATGATATGTTGAGAGCTGATATCCGGGAGCATGCCAGCTAGTCAACATGCCCGACCCTGGATTTCATGATTTCCAGGGCGAGGGAGAGGGAGATTGATTTAGAGCACCTCAGGAAGAGGAAGGCAGAGACGGAGAAGATTACTGGGGTTTTGGGGAAGAAACCTAAAGGATCCGACACTAGGTCGAAGGGCCAGCCGAGCCAGAGCCGCTGCAGGAAATGCAGCAGGCCGCATGAGGGAGCTTGTAGATTGGGATCATCAAGATGCTACAAGTGCGGCAAGACGGGGCACTTCAGCAGGGATTATACTGCCCCTACCCCCATATTCCAGACATCAGACCTGATTTTCTTCCATTGCAATCAGAAGGGCCACAAAAAGGTCGATTGCCCAAGATTGACAACAGCAGCCGCGCCAGTGGCGGTGCCAGCCGTAGCGACCCTGCGGATCACTGATGGCCGGCAGGGCAACTCAGAGGCTCTAGTAGTGAGGAGTCGCGCCTTCCAGTTGACTACCGATGAGGTATGCGCTCCACCCGATGTGGTGACGGGTATGATTTCTCCTCCCGAGCTTAATTTATATGTTGTTTATGATATTTATGTGCCATATTATGTGTTTTGTTTAGGACCGTTCCATGTGAACGATATTCCAGTTCAGGTGTTGTTCGATTCGGTTGCTACCCAATCATTTGTCTCTCTTGCACTTAGCAAGAGGTTCCCTGAGTCTTCGGGCATGTTGGATTGCCCTTTAGAGGTCAAGATTGCTGACGACCGGTCAGTACGAGCATCAGAGGTTTTTAGAGATTGTGTTATGAGACTGTATGAGGAGCGCTACCTGGTAGACTTGGTTCCCATTTCGTTGCGTGGGAACAAGTTTATTATAGGCATGGATTGGTTGAGCCCCAATGGGGCAGTGATCGACTGCGCGCAACAGTTGGTACGGGTCAGGACTCCAAGTGGGGGAGAGCTGGTGATTCAGGGCGAGAGGCCACAACGTGGACCAAATTTATGCTCAACAACGAGGGCTAGGTGTTACCTTCAGCAGGGCTGAGCAGGGTATGTCTCTTATGTTATGGATACCCGGGAGGCGGGTAGGGTGACGGTGAGTGATGTACCAGTGGTTCGAGAGTACGCGGATGTATTCCCAGGGGAGCTGCTTGGGATACCTCCAGAGAGACAGGTAGAGTGCAGGATCGACCTGGTCCCTAGTGTAACTCTGATAGCCAAGGCACTGTATCGTTCGGCTCCTCTCGAGACGTAGGAGTTGTCTATACAACTGCAAGAGCTGTTAGACAAGGGATTCATCAGACCGAACAGTTCACCCTGGGGAACCCCGATTCAGTTCGTGAAGAAGAAGGACGGGTCGCATCAGATGTGTATAGATTACCGGGAGCTAAACAAGGTAACGGTAAAGAACCATTACCCACTCCCTAGGATTAATGATCTTTTCGATCAGCTATAGGGGGCATCTTGGTTTTCCAAGATAGATTTACGTTCGAGCTAACACCAGATGAGGGTCAGAGACGAGGATGTACAGAAGACGACGTTCCAGACTCGTTACGGTCACTACGAGTTCGTGGTGATGCCCTTCGGGCTCACCAATGCTCCTGCCGCGTTCATGGACCTCATGAACCGCGTATGCAAACCGATGCTGGATCGATCTGTGATAGTTTTCATCGATGACATCTTGGTTTATTCCAAGACGCAGGAGCAGCATGAGGAGCACTTGCGAGAGGTGTTGGATACCCTGAGGAGGGAGAGCTTGTACGCTAAGTTCTCCAAGTGTGAGTTCTGGTTGCGCGAGGTGCAGTTTCTTAGGCACCTTGTCAACCAGAACGGTATTCTGGTCAACCCGGCCTAAGTAGAGGTCGTGATGAGATGGGAGGTTCCGAAGTCTCCATTTGAGATTCGGGGTTTCCTGGGATTCGCAGGCTATTACCAGATATTCATTCAGGACTTCTCCAAGATAGTCGCGCCCTTAACCCAGTCGACGAAGAAAGTCGTGGTCTTTCGCTGGGGGCCTGAGCAGTAGGAAGTGTTCGAGACATTGAGACAGAGATTATGCAAGGCACCGATTCAAGCCCTACCAGAGGGCGTGAAGAATTTTTTGGTATACTGTGATGCGTCCATCACTGGGTTGAGCATGATATTGATGCAGAGGGGGCATGTTATCGCCTACGCCTCGAGGCAGCTGAAGCATCATGAGGCGAACTACCCGACGCACGATTTGGAGTAAGGGAGGTTGTCTTTGCCCTCAAGATTTGGCGACACTACCTCTATGGGGTCTGATGTACCATTTACATGGACCACAAGAGTTTGAGGTACCTCATGGATCAGCCAAATCTGAACATGAGGCAGCGCCGGTGGCTAGATGTGGTGAAGGATTACGATTGTGAGATCTTCTACCACCCGTGGAAGGCCAATGTTGTGGTCGATGCTCTTAGCCGCAAGGCTGCACCGATCAGAGATATTTGCTTACGGATGACAATAGTGACTCCACTATTAGAGCAGATATGAGAGGCCCAACATGAGGCTATAAAGGAGAAACATCGGAAGAGTGAGCGTATTGTGGGGCAAGTTTCCTCCTTTAACTATGATAGTCGTGGGTTGTTGACACTACACTGTAGGCTGTGGGTTCCGTATCATGGAGGTGTGCGTCAAGTGCTAATGGAGGAGGTGCACAAATCTAGGTTTTCTATTCATCCCTGGGAGACGAAGATGTACAAAAATATTCGTCTTGATTATTGGTGGCCCTGCATGAAGCGTGATGTAGCTTGGTACGTTGAGAGATGCCTGACCAACAGGAAGGTCAAGGTTGAGTACCAGAGGCCTCACGGAAAGACACAACCATTGGATATCCCTATGTGGAAATAGGACAATATTACTATGGATTTCATCACGAAGCTTCCTAGGACTGCACGAGGAGTGAATGCGATTTGGGCCATCGTGGATCGGTTGACCTAGAGTGCCCATTTCATACCGATCCAGGAGAGCATCTCGACCGAGAAGCTGGCCAATATCTACATCCGAGAGGTAGTATCTCGACACGGAGTGCTAGTCTCCGTGATTTCTGACAGATACGTGCGGTTCACTTCCAGGTTCTGGAAGAAGTTTCACGACGAGTTGGGTACCCGTCTGCATAGCACCGCTTTTCATCCACAGACGGATGGTCAGAGTGAGCGGAGCATCCAGACCTTGGAGGATATGTTGCAGACATGTGTCTTAGACTTCGGTGGTAGCTGGGATACCTATCTTCCATTGGTTGAGTTCTCCTACAACAACAGCTACCATGCGAGTTTCGATCGTCCTCTCTTCGAGATGTTATACGGGAGGAAGTGAAGAACCCCAATTTGTTGGGGAGAGGTTGGGCAGAGATTCATGAGGAGTACCAAAGTGGTACTCAAGACGACGGAGAGGATTCAGCAGGTCTAAAGCAGGCTTCAGACTGCTCAGTGTTGGCAAAAAAATTTACGCTGACAAGCATCATTCGAACCTGGAGTTCCAGGTCAAGGATATGGTTCTCCTGAAGGTGTCACCTTGGAAAGGTGTCATCCGGTTCAGGAAACGGGGCAAGTTGGGCCCTGGTATATCGGTCCTTTCAGGGTTACAGCCCGGGTTCCCAGCCGAGCTTACTCAGATTCACAATACCTTCCACGTCTCCTAGCCGCGGAATTGCTTGGTAGACGACTCTGCAGTGGTGCCTCTAGAGGATATTCAGTTGGACGACAGCTTGAACTGCATTGAGCGACCAGTAGCTATCCTCGACAGGAAGACGAAGGATCTGAGGAACAAGAGGGTTGAGCTGGTGAAGGTGCAATGGCAGCACCGCAAGGGCTCAAAATGGACTTGGGAGCCGGAGGACGAGATGAGAGAGCACTACCCCGAGCTTTTTCCAGATACAACAACAGACTTCGAGGACGAAATATAAAATAAGCGGGGGAGATTTGTAATGCCCGGTTCTCGGTATGTATTTTCAATAAGAATTTTTGCACTTTTACTCTGGGACTCGACGAGTTGGAGGCCCCAACTCGTCGAGTGGAGGCTAAACTTGGACGCAGGTGGAAGAATCTACTAGCCGAGTCGGAAGCTCTGACTCGACGAGTAGACCTGTCTGGATGAAACCCTAAATTTGAGGGTTTGCACCCTATTTAAACACATTAAGTGGCCTCTACTCCAGCCTCCATCAACCTCATACACCATTCTCCAAACCCTAATAAGTTGTGAGTGTTCTTGAGCTATTTTGGTGCCATTTTTGTGATTTGAAGTTTAGAGAAGGAAGGAAAAGGATTGGAGGTTCAAGAAGAAGGCAGTAGATCCAGAGTCTTGGTTGCATTTCCAGCTTGTCTGAGGTAAAAAGCTTCAACTTTGAGTTCCCATTTGTTAGATCTTCTTTAGGGTTTGAATCTTGTCATTTTTGGGGCATTTCTAAGTCACCTTCGGGTTTAGAGCGTAACGTAGAGTGTTGACTTCAGATCTTGACCTTGGAGGGTTCTCATGGCATAAAGGTGCCAACTTTATTGCTAAAAGAGTCCCCTGAACCATATAAACCTCTTTTTAGGACCATTTGAGCCAAATACTCCATGCACGAACGTCAAGTTTGTAACTTTACATGTAATATGGACCCTAGGAGGTCAGATCTATGTTTTGAATGCATTAAGCCCGACTGAAGTCGACTGAATAGTTTTGGACATAGAAGGACTCGGCGAGTCACTCATGTGACTCGGTGAGTTGGGTTGTAGTTTCCCCCAAACCTCTTCTGATATTGGGAAATGTGTTGAGCTGGAAGAACACTCAGCCCGTTGGGTTCATTGTGGGCTTGAAGATCATGGAACTCGGCGAGTTCAAGAACAAAACTCAGTGAGTTCGAGACTAAGTCCAACCTGCATGAAGACGAACTCGATGAGTTCATAAGGAACTCGACAAGTCCAAGACTAGACGTTCCTTCTTGCATGAAGAAGGACTACGAGTTCAAGGATGAACTCGGTGAGTCAGTGGTAGAAAGTCTCGACCTTGTATGAAGGAGAACTCGGTGAGTTCTTGAAAGACTCGGCGAGTTGGTGTGTCAACCCGACGAGTTGAGTCAACCAGATGTTGACTTTAACCCATAGTTGAATTTGACCAAGGTGTTGACCTTGACTTTGACTTTGACAAGAGTTGACCATGAAATGGTAATTAAGGAAGATTGTTATGTGTAGGAATCGAGAGGAGTTGATCCCGACAACGAGGACCGTTCAGACACTTCATGACATTGAGGCGAGTTACCTTCCAGTAGAAGTGGGTCTAAGGCACCAAGGTCGGCCCACTAGTAAGAGTTATAGTAGAGATAATTGTCTTTGTGATAATTATCTGGTATGTTGTTCTCTATTATGATTATGTGCTACCTGTTGGATTAGTGTCTAAGTCCATAACTATTTTGGTATGTACTTGACTCGATGGTGCATAGTCCTTTTGGTTGCCTTCACCAAAGCAACTTGATTGGAGAAATAAATAGAGAGAGAGGTTATTATGATTTATTAATATGTTATAAGAATAATATATTAAAGGAGAAATCATATTTGTTTACTTAATATTGGTCAATAATTAATTAACAATTAATTTTGTGATCAAGTGTGATTAATTAAACGAGAGGGGCTGAATTGTAATTATGTGATAGTTACAAAATAAGGTAAGGATTATCTTAAATATAGGGTGAACGAATTTAAGGAGATAATGCCTTAGAATTCGACTAGGATAAGGGTTTCTAAGACTTATCTTATGGTTGCTTGGTGGGCAAGCAACTAGATAAGGATAAGGACTAAAACCCTAATCTTTACACCTATATAAACCCCCTAAGGCTCATGAATTCGTCTAAGCCTTCCCAAGAAGTCCTAAGGACGAATTCCTACCTCTCTCATATCTCTTTATACCTTCTCCATTTGCTCTTGGTGTTTGTAAGCCATTAGAGGAGTGACACTTGTGACTCTAAGCCTTCCAAAGTCAATTCAAGGAGGAATTGGGATTGTTATTACTACATAACAATCAAGGTAATATCTTAAACCTAATTATATGTTAATATTGATTTCCATATGCTAGAATTAGGGTTTATAGTCTTGGATTCAAAGCATGTACAATAGAGAAACCTAGATCCAAGCATTAGGGTTTGTATGAGCATATAGGATGTCTTATGACCAAAACCCATCACTACCATGATATGATGTTAGGTGATAGTAGATAGCAAGGGGAACAGCCCCCAGTTACTGGTCGAGAGATACCGAATGGGTAGACAGCACCCCAGATATGCTTGACATTATGTTTATGCTATGTTATTATGTGGTAGGGGTAGTGGTGAAATAGTCCCCGTAGCCGGTTGAGATGAATCGGAGGGTAGGTCGGCACCCCATAATTGCTAGACGGGGTAGGTCGGCACCCAAAAATTGCCAAACAGGGTACGTCGGCACCCCAGAATTGCCAGACAGGGTAGGGTGGGCACCCCAGAATTGCCCGACAGTATGTTTGTTATATGGTATGTGGTATGATGGGGGAACTCACTAAGCTTTGTGCTTACAGTTTTCAGTTTTGTTTTCAGGTACCTCTTCTTCGAAGGGGAAGGAGTCGACATGGTAGCATCGCATCACACACACATGATTTCCACTTTATGAGATTCTTGGGATTGTACTCGGACATTATTATAACTTGATGACATGGTTTTGAAACACATGACTATGGTTTTATGAAATGAATCGATGATGCTTTTCAGTAAACTGTTTTCTAAGTTACTTAATTAAAAAAAAAACAAAATTTTTGGTCTTGAAATTTGGGATGTTACAGCTAAGGATCTAGGAAGGATGCCTTGTATGCCTACTGTATGTGCTTATTGAATTGCATGCTAGTACCGATTATTCAGTGATATGATGGCCTATTTGGGATATGCTTGGTTTTGGTTACTCAATGCTCGAATGTTGCTTGCTTTGTGCTTATATGAGTTCTAGTTATCTTTAATTAACTAGTAAATGAATACATTAAGTTACATATTACAAGGACTAAATAATTTCAGGAGGTTAGGTCTAGCCCTATTTCGCAGCTCTTGTTTGAGTCCAACCGTTGTAGGTTAGGACCTCTCATTCGAAGAATTATCTGGTCTTAGTAATCTGTAATGGTATTTGCGAGCTATTTAGGGAGAGATAACAGGGACTTCTTATGCAGCTGATGGCGGAGAGTGGGTCGGAGATTACCCTAGGGCAAGCCTAGGATAAGATTAGTGTGGAGAGCAGTAATAGTGAAAGGGACTTAGTGAAGTCAAGGCAATCCTTAAGGAAAGTAGGGATAGATGTGGAAGGTAGTATAGGCCCATACTACTGAAAGCAGAGGATCCGTACTCGATTCAAGGAGAGCTAAGATTAAACCAGGGAATTTGTAGTGTGCATGAGGTCTCTCGATATTATGTATGACTCTGAAGATTGTGTGGTTTGTTTTAGAATGGTGATGAAACGTCATGGAGCAGGGGGATCAGGGTTTGGGTCTGTTTTGGGTACGGGTTCCGAGCCGATTGATGATGGATTGTGCGAATTCATTGCATCCGAGATTACGAGAGGCATCCTTGAAGTGACCCCGATTATTTTCGGGTCGATCAAGGAAGGCATCATTGAGATGATCGAGGACCGCCTTAGGGCATTCAAGAGTGACATGACACCTAGCCAATATGGGACTTGTACGCTCTCCTTCAAGGATTTCAGGGGATGCGGGGCACCAGACTTCTACGGGGTGAAGGACCCTATTGTATCATTGTGAGTTTCCTTGACTCAAGTACGGATCCTCTGCTTCCAGTAGTACGAGCCTATACTACTTTCCACATATATCCATACTTTCCTTAAGGATCGCCCCGAATCCACCAAGTTACTTCCATATCAATCCAAACAATCCCTATCAAAACAAGGCTCTTGGCACCAAATTACCTCTTAGGTTTTCCTAGGGCTACCACCACACCACCCCTGCTATCAGCTACAGAAGGAACTCCCCCTAACACCCACTAACTAGCTTACGAGTACAATTACATACCACTGATGTGTGTAAAACCAACTAGTTTTAATCCTACTAACTTAGACACAAAATAAAAACACGAAAGGCAGTGTACCTATCGATTAGTAATATAGTTCAAGCAAGTAGGGTATCGAACACAGGGAACGGTAAACAATTAAAATAAATGCTAATATTATCTAAATAAAACAAATAACAAAAAGGGGGTTTTCTCTAGTTTTACAAGACTAGAAACTTAATTAGAATAACCAACACACAAATTACCTAACTAGCAACTAAAACAATTAAATACTAACTAAATTCAATAGTAAAGAGGACTTCTGTTTAGGTACGACTCATTTGTTCCCATGGATGATTTTAATGTATCGGATTAATTCTTCATTGGTTACCGATTAAGATAATTAGGTTCACGTTCGCTATTCCTAATTCTTAGAAAACAAATTAACTCAAGCAATGGCCAGTTGTCTAAATTAACGGGTTTCCTAGATTATTGATTCGGGTTAAGTAAGACTTGTAGTGGTTAACTAAATTGGCCCTTCAATTAACCTCTTGTCGATGTTCATCCAACAAGCTTACACATTAACTTACCTATGTTCTAGTTAATTCTAGTTTCACGTTCGTTATTCCTAGACATACAACTATGTGGTCACAATAAATCATATGAAATTAATAACTAAGAGATGTTCATACAACTTAATTACTGATTTATTAACAGAAGAATAGTTATTGTCAACACATAAAGTTCTTTAACAAGCTCAACTAAACATAATTACCAATTAAAATTAATCATACTCAAATAATCAATCCATGTTCACAAAATTGTCTACCCTCACAGAAGAATAAGTTTTTAGCTCATGATTGCAGTAAACATAAACTCAAAAACGAAATCAAAGTATGTAAACATGATTCAAATCAAAAAGTTACTAAGAATAAACCAAAATTGTCTTGATTCTCTTCACAACTGAATGTAGGGTTGATTCTTCAGTTCCTCACGACCTAGCAGCACTTCCAATCGTTTCTCAGCCTCCTAGGGTTTCTCTCCATGCTAGGGTGTCGATCTGAAAGTCCCTTTATATAGATTTTCACAAAAAAAAGGCTACTCGGTGAGTCCAGTGACCTACTCGCCGAGTACATCACTTAAAACCCGTGTACGGCAAGTCAGCGCGTCCAGAATCGCGAAAGTTCGATACAACTCGCCGAGTAATCGACCCTACTCGCCGAGTACGTTTCGAATCAGCATTCTCTCAAAACATGAAATTCATCCGAAATTGTGTCTACTTTTCATAACATTTTGAATCTCGTCATTCGGAGTTACGGTTTATGAGATATGGCCAAAACACTGACAAGGGGTCAAGCTGTCCAGCAACGTCCTTCTTTCTTCAAAATCCAAGATCCAAGCGTCCAATCGCCAGTTATGATTCCTTTTCCATCCGAGCATGTCTTTGTTGCTGAAAATGAAATATTTAAGCTAATTAAGCACCTTTGGTTCATTATTTAAGATAAAATCAACATAAAGTATTAAGATAATGCATGGATTTTATAACTAAATATGCCCATATCACCACCGACACCAGATAAATCTTTGAATGAAATGTCTCAAACGACAACGGTTGGACTCAAACAAGAACTGTGCAATAGGGTTAAACCTAACCTTCTAAAATTATCTAATCTAAGTTATATGTAACTTAGCGTATTCGCTTATACAGTGGGCATATAAATGCATCTCTCCTAGCACTCTATCATGCAAGCCTGAGCATATCCTTAGCCCTAATCTAGCATGTGATTCATATATTAACAATTCAAAGCATATCACAAGAACGTGTATAAGTATTTTGGGAAAACTTACTTGGGCTTGGTCGATTACATGCACCATTGTGACATCCCCAAAATCACGGCCAGAAAAGACTGATTTTGTTTATGCTTTATAAAAATCATAGTACTTCGTTTTATAAAAAGGTTGCGGAATTTGTTCCCAGAAAAACATGGTAAATACGTTATTAAAACATTTTCGAAGAAACGTATTTATTTCATTTTAAAATGTTTGGGATGTCATCGTTAATACCGAAACATAAGCATAAACAGAACTTACAATGATTTACACTAGTGATCTACATCTCTTTTAAATCTCTCAGTGTAATGTCACTTCACTTCGTCACCTGTGATATACATAAACTGAGTGGGTCAGGTTGGGAAACCTGGTGAGTACATAGGGTTTTCAACCCACAATAATATAATTATTATGTTCAATCAAACAATCAACCCAATTACCCATCCCCATTATCTTCTTTACTCTTTAAGGATTTAACCTAAGAGTCATCTATCCTGCATTCGTTTATTCCGAAGTCCCTTACTTCCAGGGTTATAGGACTGGCACTAAATCCATAGCTGCCAATGTTCGTACATAAAGCACTAATTCCATAGCTGCTATAGTCTATTCATCGGGTACTAAATCCATAGCTACCAGTCTTTATTTAATAGGTACTAAGTCCATAGCTACCAATGTTCAACAGGTACTAAGTCCATAGCTACCAATTCCTATAGGTACTAAATCCTTAGCTACCAATGTCTAACTAATAGGTACTAAGTCCATAGCTACCAATTCCCAACAGGTACTAAATCCATAGCTACCAACGTCTAAAAGGTACTAATTCCATAGCTACCGGTGTTTGTCCCATAGGCACTAAGTCTATAGTTGTCAATGTATACTCACGTCATCTTCTATCTCTCATCATTCATCTACCCATCTCATACCCAACATATTCGTATATATAAAATACGTATACAGTTTAAATTCTTTAAAACATGTATAAAATGTTCAACCAGCATAGACAACAAGTATTCAGATAATATGCACACATAGCACGTAGTTTATATAAAATACTTCATATCTATGTGTAAGATGAAAGGGACTATGCACTCACTTGAGTAGGTGGTGACTCAACACTCGAACAGCGCTTCGATACTCTCAAAACAATTTCCTTCGATAAAACCTGGTATCAATACCACTAGGGTTTAGTCCAACGATAACTGCGACAAACTAATAGTCTGACTATTATTATTATTATATAAGCGTTAAATAACACTCAATATAACTCATAATAATAGCCCAAATACTCATTATAAGTTCCTAATAATGTTACTATATTAAAACATAAGCTATACTAAATATGGGTTAGGCGTAGCTCACTTACAGCGAGTTTTCTCGAAAACCGGGCTTCGCTGGAGCAGCGTTCCCGAGCCGAAAGGCTCTTTTCTCGGAGCCGTCGGGCGCTCCGGGGCTTCCGCCTCGTGCTAGGGAGTTACCCTAGGCTTTGGGGGGTTAGGATAGGCTAGAGAGAGTGTAGAGAGAGAAAGAAGTGGGGAAAGGTGTGAGAAATGAGAGGACCTGACTCTTCTATTTATAGGGTGAAATCCTGACGGACTCGCCGATTCGGTTCACTGACTCGCCGAGTCAGTGCCACGTGTCATCATCTGATGGCTTTCCTTGGGGAGAAAGCCTTGGCCCATATTCAGCCACGTCACCCCTTTTGCAGCAGCACCCTGCCGACTTCTAAACCCCGTAACTTTCGCATACGAGCTCCGTTTTCAACGTTCTTTTTTCCACGCGTAGGTAAAAACAAGATCTACAACTTTCATTTAGACTTCATCGGCTAATTCTCGACCGATCTCAAATTTAACAGTAGGAGGCGTTTAGACTGTTAAATGACCGCGAAGAATTCGTAACTCCTTCATACGAACTCCGTTTTCATCCATCTTTTTACCGTTGAGTTCCTATTAATGAGATCTTCAACTCTCATTTAGGTCGCGTAAGCCAAAAACCGCTCGAACTAAAATTCGGGTTTCGGGCCGTGCACTGCTAAGCCGAATCTTAGAAAAATCATAACTTCCTCATACGAAGTCAGATTTGGGCGTTCTTTTTATCGACGCTCTTAGTTTAACATATTCTACAACTTTTGTTTAGATTGCTAAGGCTAAATCTCGCTCTATCATAAATTCACTATTTACGATTCCTGGTGTCGTGCCGGTTTTGCCGTAAAACTTCGACGGGCCGTAACTTCTTCGTTATAACTCAGATTTCGGCGTTACTTATATGTACGGAAACCTTGTGACATATTCCACAACTTGGTTAAGATTATTTATTCTAAATAATCTTTTGTCAAAAAGTCGTTTTCAACCCCTATTGCCTCTAAATTGACTAGCCCAGATCTACGGGCGTTACAACCATGGCCTTTTCTTTTATTAAAGAATACTTTAGTTAAACATTTCTTTTATGACAAATCTACCAAATCCTTAGTTTGAGTTCAGGCACGTTCAAGAGTATGCCCGAATCCCTCAAACCAAGGCTCTGATACTAACTTGTAACGTCCCAAAACTCATAACCAATTTTTTTTTGTTTTTATAGTAAATAAACCATTAATCAAACATGTTTGTCAAAACCATAAAATATTCAGAGTAAACCATATAACATCCCAAAAGTACATTAGAGTCAATAAGTAGAAAAATCATGGTGTGTGCAATGCGATCATCCTGAGCTCTTCTCATTCGATTCGGAGGTACCTGAAACATAAATTGAAAACCACAAGCACAAAGTTTAGTGAGTTCCTCAAAATACAACATACCATACATTTCAAGCATATATTGGGCCTTACCCGTCATTTATCAGGCCCCCGCTTGGCATCGGGCATCACCTGATATTTATTGGGCCTCGCCCGATACAGATCTGTCAGTAACATGTGAAGGGCCCCGCCCAACATACTCATCAGGCCTTATCATTAACATGTGTTGTACGTGTTTGTATACATACAAACACATACAACACATGCAAGAGTCACACAGACAACTGGCATACAAATAACAATGATCCATGGACCGACATTGGTGCCTTCGACCCGCCAATCACTAGGAGGAGATCTCTACACTAAATATGACCAAATAAAGCCCTAGTTAATATTTAGGTCATAAACCATAACCGAGACTTTAATTCACAATTATCGACTCCAAGGGTAAAAGACCATTTTACCCTTCCTCAAATGTCCCAAACTAAGTAGCACTTAAGGCTCTAAAATGGCCCAAGTCCATAAGATATTCAAGGCCCAAAATCCTATAGCCCAAAAGTGACCCACAATCAAAGGAGGCCAACAACTTGGCGTACGCCCCGCGTACCCAACACATACGCCCCGCGTATGCACGTTGACCCAGAAGCAGGCTGCTGATCTAGTTCGCACAACGTACTAAGGAGTGCGCCCGACGTATTGGCCAGAGTCCCAAAAGCTAACCTAGGGTCTTAATCCCTTAATACCTTAACGTCTAAACCTCAGATCTACTACTAAATAAGGTCTTAAACCATAAAGCTGACAACTTTACTCACTTGCATGGCTAAAAAGGACCCAATACTAAACCCTAGGTCCAAAACTACATAAAAAGGCCAACAACTCAAGCATTGGTGAACCTCAACCCCCAAGATCTTATTTTTATGACTTCATACACTCGTAAATGCCCAAAAGGACAGCTCAAATGGTATGGAGTAGTCCATACTCCATAAGACCAAGGTTTTGGTACAAAAAGTGAATAAACATGGACATATTGAGATCTAGAACAAAGACCTTCAGGGTGTGAACTTGATACATCCTATAGATACAAAAGAAGGTGCAAAATCTGGATCCAAGGACTTGAATGGGCCACTCTATCTTTAAGGAACTCCCTTCACCACGAAAAACCACCTAAAAGCACCAAAAGATCACTATAAGGCTCAACAACACTCAAAAGAGGGCTAGGGTTTCGTGGGATATCTTCTAGGGTATGGAGGTTGATGAAAAGGAAAGGTCTTGGGTCCATAATGATGCTTAAATAGGGTCCAAACCCTAAATAATAGGGTTTGCACTCTAGCCACTTACGCCCAACGTTTGTGCCCAGCTCCCAAAAATTATGAAAATACCATTTGGGTCCAATTTAACAATTAATTCACATCCAAGGTCTAAAATGAAATAAATTCTCATACTTAGGGTTTAAAAAGAAAATACCTCAATATCGAGATGTTACAAAAAAACGAAGGTAAGAATCGTAAATACGAATTATCCTTGATTGCATTATCAGTGTTTGTTGTATTTAATATACAATTGCATTTTAAAATGGAGGGAAAAAAACTAGTTTAAGTCTTGAGTCTGTGACATCTAATATACAATATGACATGCTAATATTTAAGCAAATCAAAATTGTTAATTGATTTGTAACTCATCTAAGAAACAATTGGTTAATTATGGTGATATATTTGTTGAGAAACCAAATATTTATAATGACATATTTATTGAGAAACCAAAGAAATGGTTTTTTTGTTGCTCAAATATTAACATGTCACATCATTTATTAGATGTCTCGGACTCGAAACTTACACTAAGTATTTTTTTCTTCATTTTAAAATACATGCGTAAATTAAATACAACAAACACTGATAATAGAAAAATGAGAGTCATTGGTTAATTGGCTAACACGCCACGCCAATCAAGGATAAGTCGTAGTTACGACTCTTGCTTCGTTTTTTTTTTTTCGTTTTTCATTTTAAATTATTACGTTTTAAAATATCTATTTGTGATTAGCCAACAACTAAAATGAAATTTTTTCAAAAAATAATGACAAATAAGAAATAAAATAAAAAATAATGAAGCTAAATGCAAATACTTGCATAAATATTTAGGGCTAGATATAAAATAAGAAAAATGCAAAATTAACACGTCATTAACCGACCAAGCACCTCATAATAAAACATTTTTTAAAATATAATAACAAGTGAAAAAACAAAAAATAAATTTGGAACAGAATATAAAGAAAAAGGTGTACTACAAATACTCTCAAAGTTGCTGTTCATCTTGACGCCAACCCTAACTTTATACATACAAATCTTTCCCCCCATTTCAAACCTCTCTCTCTCTCTCTCTCTCTCTCTCTCTCTCTCAAACACCATCTTTTTCTTCACCTCTCTCCATATTCAACGCCGTGAAGAATTTACGAGGTTGTGTTTTATGGTAATAAAAATAGAGCATCAGTGAAGTGAGAATTAAGTGATGGGAAGGTACATGAGGAAAGCTAATTTGACCGGAGACGTGGTGGCCGTAATGGATGTTTCGCAGTCGTCTCTTGGCGTCCGAACGCGAGCCAAAACCCTAGCGTTGCAGAAACTTCGAGCTACGAAATCAACTGCTACACCGCCAGAGTCGCCAGCGGCGGAACAAGACAGTGAATTGTCTTATCTCCAGCTACGCAGCCGGCGGCTAGAGAAACCACCGTTTCAACAACTAACATGCTGCAGGCAACAAAACCCTAACCCTAATCTTCTCACGATTTCTTCAGGTGTTTCTGGTTCTGTCGGGTCGGGTTCATTAGACACTCAAATTAAAGCAGGTGAAGAAACAGAGGAGTCTTGTCATTTTGGAGAAAATAATATTGATTTTGATGGCAGAGAAAGGTATACTTCCTTCAACTTTATATCAAAATTACAACTTCCTTTTACACGAAAATGCTCTGGCTTTTGCAATAACTGATACTTAATTTTGTTATTTCTTGATTATATGAACAAATATATGGAATTTCAACCTTCATTTTACTTCCTTTTTTTTTTCCTTTAACTTGCTAGTTTTTTTTTTATCATATGAAGCACACTAGATTTATATATTGTTTGCAGTGAAAGAACCAATGTGGGGATAGCAATTAGTTTATATATTTCGCTATATGTGTTTGTATAATTGCTATATGATTGTTTTCTAGTCTTAATTTGGTACATGCTTGACAAAAATAAGAAATAGGGGTTGTTTTCACTCTAAGTTTCAATGTGCTTGATTTATTTTGGAATTATTAGGGTTCTTTCTTCTCTTTTGGAGTAGATATTTGTAAAATTAATCCATTTGGAGACACTTTCATGTTCTTATGTTGAGAAAGGGCTTCTTCCCTTTTCCATTTCATCATGTGGGGTACCACTTTCCTTTCTTTCATCCAAGACAAATATGCTAGTAAACGTGTCTTCATGACCACCCTATGTATTTTCCATAACACGACTTCTTTTCAATTTGTGTTTCTTGAATTTTTTTTTCTTTTCTCAAATATAAGTCGAAAATCTTGGTGAAAAACATGCTAAAATAATTGATAAGGTAAAATACAAAAGTGAAATGATCTAAGCTTTGAATTTTGATTTAGTGGGCCTATAGACAGATAAGATGTTTTCTCATCATCCCTTATCTATTTTTATTCATTATCAATAAAGCCAAGATTTGACGTTGTTTCTTTTTATAATATGAACATTAAACCAAAATCACTAATGATGATAAATGATAACCGATCACAATCACTTATTACAGTAGTGGAGTGGACCCATGTTTTCCAACATAGGATAACCACACCCATTATTGTTTTCTATTAAAATCTTTAACTTTACACTACACAAAACTACAAAATTGGATAGTGAGTGGTGAAAAAGACTTCCTTCAATAGGCCTCTAGCTTCTTTTTTTTATTTATTTTATTTTTTATAAATAGGTGGTGAAATCAGAAATGTTACCCTGTATTAAATAATCAGAGGCGTTACTCAGATATTATGAGACCCACATGGTCCCATTTATTATCAACTGTTTTCTCTTTCCATATCAAGCTATCTTCTTTGATAGGTCTAGTTCTTGTGTGTTATTAGGAAAGATTCAGTCTTTTTTAAGATTAGAATGTGCCATTTATGCTGTTTTATGGGTGTTTGGATTTATGTATTTTTTTTCAAGTGATTATTGTGACTTGAATAATCAGAGAATCAGATAATCAGCTGTTTTAAGTTCAGGTAATAAATAGTATTTATAAGTTATAAAAACTTCTTATTTACTTCCATGAACAAAAATAGTAACCGGTTTTTGTCCAACTTTTGGTTTACTAGTTTAGACTTTAGAGGCATACACAAACATCGACTTTAATAGCATTCATGAAGGAGGGGGCCACATAAGTTGTTTTTTTTTTTTTTTTCATATGTTAGTGAATAGTACAGAAACAAAGGACAATAATTGGATATTTGGATCTTTAACTTCCACTGTCATATATATATATTTTTTTTATAAAAAATAAAATAAAACTTCTTCATCATAGATATGGTATGTGACCCCCCCACCCACCCCCAATTAAAATTGTAATCTTGTTGAAAAAACCAGCCTACATGGTCCACTTTCCATACCCTGAATTTATTTTTTGTAGTAATGTAAGAAAATAATAAAATAAAAAGTAAAAGTTTTTTAAATGTATCCCATGAATTCATTTTGTCATATTAGTGCATAAATTGGTCCTTTCAAATCCATGCAAAATCCATGACTTGCCATTTTTAGAAATAATATCTAGCTTATATTACAAATTTGCCCATTATCTTTATTACAACAAATGGTCAAATGGATGCTATATTTGACAAATAGTCAAACACGGTGTTAAATTTTTTGCTTTGAAAAATGATGGTTTGTTTTACCAATTACAGGAGCACCCGAGAAAGCACTCCTTGTAGCTTGATAAAGGACATATATGACATTTATACCCCTGGTTCTAGCACACGATCCATGAATCTAGAAGCTTCTAGAACATCCCAGAATTCAATGCCTTTGGCACAGGAGATTGAGGAGTTCTTTACCCGTCATGACCAGGAACAACAAAGACGGTTTGCTGACAAGTACACATCATCTTCTTAACCCTAATTTTTAAATGCAAGAAATAGCAACATACTTTCAAAAATAAATAAAGTAAGTTGCTATTTTATGCATTTAGTTCTTTATTTATTGGCTATAATTTTTTTTTGTTCTGATGTTTATGAAGGTACAACTTTGACATAGTGAATGAAAAGCCGCTTGGAGGACGATATGAGTGGGTACAAGTACAATCCCAATAAGGAAGGAGGATGGATATATATTAGAGGGCATTGGTGTAATTCCGCTTATACCCTTTGGTTTGCTAGTGAAATGTAAAGGAAAAAATTGAAAAGTTGTGTAGTTTAATGATTGAATTACACACTAACCTTTAGGGTAGAATGGGAAGAAGAAAAATTGTAACTTTTTAGGCTTAATTGTTCCATGTTTGTCTAGATTTGCAAGTAATAATAAATAATTGCCAGAGTTTCATGTTGTTATTTTTCAAGATTTCTTTAAAGCTCATGTGAGAGTATTTTGCACCAATGGGTACTAAATGAATTAAAGATGTGTACCCTTTTGCTATAATCAAATACAATATATAAACAAAATTTCGATCAGAGTATGTATTGTGACAAGATTTTTAAGGGTTAATGTCAACTATTCTTTTTACAAAACACTATTGATTCAAAAAGAAGATTTTGTTAGGTAATGTACTACTATTAAAGATTTAAGGTAATGGTAATGTATTTATTAAAAGATTTTTTTTTTTATGAGGGTATGTATTATTACAAGAATTTTTAATTGGGGTATACATTATTATTGTTACAACCAAATATTCACATGAAAAGAAGGATAAATTCTTGTTATTTTCGTTTCACGGTGTAATATTTAAAGGGATGTACTGGCATACCCAGGTTTAGCTCTTGTCTTGCTTGATGAAAATGGGAACCTGTGAAAATCAGAACAATAAATCACATGTGATTTCATAAATTGTGTCCTTTTTTAAAATCATAATGACCTGATACTGTTGTATATGCTTCATGTGTTATCACCCTATGGTAGGGTAGGCCCGTATACCCATTAATCATATGTTTCTGCATGTAGAAAAGTACAATTTTACATAACACACACACACACACATATATATATATATATATATATATATATATATATATATATATATATATATATATATATATATATATATATAGAGAGAGAGAGAGAGAGAGAGAGAGAGAGAGTTAGGTTCAAATGTTTTCACTATTTATTGTGTGTATATATGATTAATTCTGGACCAATCATTTTAGCTATTTTAAGAAAATAATTAATGCATATTAAATGCTAAAGATGTAATTAATATTCATTATATATTCAACATGTAATATGCATTAATTACTTTCTTAAAATAGTAAAATGATTGGTCCAGAATCAATCATAGATGCACACAATAGATAGTGAAAACAAAATAACCTAACCCTATATATATATATATATATATATATATATATATATATATATATATATATATATATATATATATATATATATATATATATTCAACATTTAAGGCTTATTGTATAAGTTTATAAGAACTCAGTAAATAAGGTATCATTTAGCAATAAGTTAATTTTCATTGTATTGTTATGCATAAATGCATATTTTTATACATTTAAAACCATATTGTTACATATAAATATGTATTTTTTTTTTTATATTTAATATTATATATTTACATGGGTTTAGGTCATTTTTTATCACTTAACTTTTTGTTTTGTGCCTATTTGGTCACTTAACTATTTTTAAGTTTTAAAAGGTCATCAAACTTTTGACTTTGTGCTCATTTAGTCACTTAATTTTTGGTTTGATCACTTAACTTTTAGATTTGTGCTTATTTAGTCACCTAACTTTTAAAAACTTTTAAATTTTTTAAAAGTTTAGTGACTAAATGAGCACAATTTTAAAAGTTAGGTGACTAAATGTGACCAAACCAAAAGTTAAATAACTAAATGAGCACAAAGCCAAAAGTTTGATAACCTTTTAAAACTTAAAAAGAGTTAAATGATTAAATAAGCACAAAACCAAAAATTAAGTGACCAATAAATGAATACTAACAGATACTAAAATACATATCTGAAATTTACATTATATACATTATATACTAAAAGTTTGATAACCTTTTAAAACTTAAAGAGTTAAATCGCGCATTGGTTCAATGGTAGAGTCAATGCCTCCCTTAAGGTCACGGGTTTGAAACCAAGCATAGTCATTTATTTTAGTTCTTTGTAAGATTATTGGTATAATGTGTATAAAAAAGTTCAATGGCAAAATATGTGGTAAAATATATACAAAAAAATAGTGGAATTTTTTAACCAAAATTAAAGTATTAGTGATATTTCGTGAACAAAGTTAAATGATTATTGATAAATCATATAAAAAAAATTCACCCGTAAAATATGTACCAACTTTTAAGTCATTAGTTTTTTTTTTTTTTTCAGGTCGACCACTTTGATTTACCACAAATCAATACAAAGAAGTTATCAAAAATTGAGCGGCTTTATTGAAGTTTTTGGACTACAATAATATTTCACTAAAACTATTAAATTTTCACAATGTTTTTAATTTGTGACCACTTTAGCAGCTCAAAACGGTCAATATGAAAAATATATCAAACTTGGGTGGCTTTTATATATTGTTTAAACCACAAAAATCGACAAAAAAAAAAATCTATAGTTTCACATATTGTTTACGCCACAAAAATCGTCAAAATCTGTATAATGTATGTTAAACAATGTATTCTGTTACTTCCATTTAATAGAAAAGAAAATTATTTTACATACTGGGATACCTTTTTTTTTTCTTTGACATCGACTAAAGTATGTGATCAACTACATATATTTAACAGAAGAAAAAAAAACGAGAAACAGCCCAGTTTTCGGTGTGTTTTTGTTTAGACTTTAGACTTTAGGGCTTCTAGTGTCGATGTTATTGGTACTGAAGCCTATGGTCGGTCAGTTCTGACTTCGTAGACAGTCCATTCATCAATGTGCTATTCAAATTTATTAACATTTTAAATCACATCCACATACTCACTTTCTAATATTTATATTTTCTGACATGCTTCCTATCAATCTGCAAAATATGTTCACATCTTCCGCTTATATAATTCATTTTCTTATAGAATATAATATCCAAAACTTGTCATCTTTTACTATTAGCATGTTTCTATATATAAAAAAAATTTCACAAGAATCGTTATTAACTGATTAAAAGAAAGTATGTTACCTCAAAAATAAAAAACACAATTTTGATTTTATTATGTAGATTGTGATGATGAGGTAAACATGTGAAATGAACTGCTGCAGATAAAGTTAAAATCTTAGTGGTAAATATTAAAACTGACTTGACTGACCACTTGCACTATGATTTTACAAGTGTTTTACACTTTTACTGCGATCTTTGGCTTTCAGTGCAACTTTTCAAACCCCTATATCATATGAGAATCAAAATAGCCCCCATAAATCAATTGCATGTCATGCCCAAAAACTTACAGATTCCATTGTTGAGATAACTTCAATCATGAAGATGAAGAACCCACCTCTGAAAATTAAATGTTTTTTTTTTCTTTCTCATGTACAATGGTTTGTACCTTGTGCAATAAAAGTTGTATGTTCATAACCATTCAAGTCGATTATTTAGGTTTTCTTTATGAAAGTATATTTCTGGTTTTTATTTTCTTTTGTTAGTATTAGTACACTCTGTATTTTAGGATATTTTATTTAGATAATAAATTAGCTCTAGTGATATACAACATCAATATTAAATATAATAAATGATGTCCCCTTTATTTTAAAAGAAAAAAGTGTAACCTTAACTTGACAGTTGATACATAGTATGGTAATGTTAATGGTATGATGAGAATTGAAAACACATGGTTTGGGACAAAAGAAGAATAAATTGACTAAATTACAAAAAACTGTGTCCATGTGGTTGGTGTTTAATCACTTTAACACTTTTGATGGATACAATACAATTCAATAGTTTCGTTTTTTTTTTTTTTTTTTTTTTTGCTTTTTCCATCCCTAAGACCATTTTTTATTGCAATTTTAGTCCCTGGGCTCTGTTAAAATCCATAAAAATGACCATTTTGTCCCCATCTTCTTGTATAGTTTAGTTTTCATGATTTATAAAGCTAACCATAGGGAGATACCACGATGCTTTCAAGAGGATGTAACCTTAAAAAGTATATACAAAAGAAAAAAAATACATAAAAAATCATGTTTCATGAATATGGAAGAACAACTAACAACTACGTTGAACTTGTTTCCGTTTTGATTTTTGGAATGATTCACCTTCTATTTAAGGGAAGTTGTAGGATCCGGATGTGTAGGCTTTCTTGATTCCAACATTTCAACTTCATATCCATTTGTATTTGAGTCTTTTTTCTTATTCTCTGATGCAATCTGTTTAAGTTTCTCCATTCGTATGGCATGTAACTCATATCTGATTATCAAAATACCAATCAACTTACCTCTATCGCTTTGCAAATGAATTAGAAATTAAAAAAAAAAAAAAGATTTTCTTACTTTGCAACATAGTTCTTCACAAGGATAAAATAAATTCTCCAAAATTGTCCTTCTTTCAAGTAGCGAGGACATAATCTAAACCTAAGTTGTGATAGTTCCTGTCAGAGAAACCATTATATGTAGTGTAAATGACAAAATTATTTTTTTACTTTTACTTTTACTATTATTGGTAAAAGTATATGTATGTTGTAAATATAAGTAAAAAAATAAACTGCATTGCTCATATTAGTAGCAAAAAAGTAAAGTATGTTGCTATTCCCCCAAATTGTCTCATCAGGAATACAAATATTGGATTTATTATAAGAACATAAAGAGAAAATCCACCACATAGAATTCATCAATGGGAGATTCAATTTTAATCTGATATTTATAAGAGCACCTCTGACCATTTCTTAAGGTTAAAATGGCAAAGAAAACTACACCTAGAATGTTCAAACTAAACACCAAAGGAATGTCTGCTCTATAATACTACTACTCTATCCATTTTAACTTGAAAAGCTCCATGGATTCTTAATTCTTTCAATTTTCTATAAAAATAGATACTTGATAACGAGCCAACTTCAACACTTTATTCTCAAGTTCTTCTTGCATCTGATTATCTAATTATTTGATTCCAATACTTGAAGCAACAATAATCACTTTAATCCGCAAATCCAAACACCCCCTAATTTACTAGTCATATGGTTAGATATTGTTCATCGCTAGGGCTACGACAATGGCATAAGAACAAGAGGTGGATTCAATAAACCAAATAAAACCCTAAAACCTAATTACAAAGTAAAAAGAAATCCTAACCTTGGACCTTGATAGGACAAGGACGGCATGTTTCTCTTGCCAATCAGACAAATCCTTTTGTATATTCCCAGAAGTTGATTCAGCTCCATCATTGGCTCCTTGTTCATCTAAGAAGGCCCCAACTCATTAATCATCATAAAATAATAACATATAAAAACCACGATGTACGAATGACGAAGGGAGTACCTTGGAGATTGAAGCTCTTGAATGTTTCAAGAGTGAACGACTTGATGAGATCAATCAACTCCTCAGTGATTCCATACAACTGTTCTTCATCGTTTTGATTGCTTGTTGCCGTTGTCGTTGCTGATTGCGATGAAGATCCCTTTTTGCTAAGTCGAAACCATGAATACACATTCATTTTCACTGTTAAACAGAGTGTTTGCCGCTTAGGGACTTTTGTAAATACTACGCTTTCAAGGTGGTGTTCTTATTTTGGTGGCTAAAATCACAATAGATCTTTTTTAGGGTTTTTATCTTGGCTTTAATCCCAAAAATACCAAAGGTGATTTATCATCATTTTAACATGAGAAGTTAACTTTAATGACAATTTTTTCAATGTTTTATAAAATTATACGATCTAATATTTTAAAACACAAATTATTATATATAAATAAAAATGGTTATGTACAAATAAATTTTAAGTACTTTCAATATTAAATATAAAATGGTTGTGAGTAATTCAATTTTGTTTGTTGTTATTTTGAATACATAAATGATTTATGGTTCTTTTGGCAAATGATTTGAATAAATAATCTATAACCATCATAGAAACTCTTCTAAAGTTCTAAAGTATTAACATTTCTATAATTTTTACCAATATTATTGATTTAAATAATACGTGATCTTATAATCTTTAATAATTTATTTTATTTTTTATTCTAATGTAATTAGAATGAAAATTTTAAAATTTAAAATTTGAAATTTGAAATTTGAAATTTGAAATGAAACATCAAGATTGACAGGTGACATGACATTAATTAATAAGCCTAATAAGATGACACATGACAAAATGAAAGTAAACTTATTCTTTTATTAGAATAAGAACATGTTGGGTCAATATGGTAATATTTCTACATAACCGAACAAGCTGATTATTGCTCACATATTGTATTGTGAAACCCAAACAAAATTCAATAACCATACTAGGTTATAGCCTGTAGAAATTACGGTTATAAAATTAATTAAACTTTTATAATAAAAATTTATAATTATTAATCAATTATTTTAAATAAGTCATTTTAAATAAATTATTAATTAAGAAATATATCAAAATTTTAAAGTTATTATAACTTCCAATTTAATATATAATTAGAAAATGTAAATCTGAATTTTGAAATGAGTTGCCTAATATATCTACATGACACATGACATAATATTAATGAAGAGTTGTACTAAAGTGACACTTGGCAAAAAGATATTAAAACTATTCATTTATTAGAATAGAGATTGTGATGGCATGATATGTTATTTTCTATATTTTTCTTCAATTTATTTGTAATATATTAACATGTTAGTATATAATCAAATCATTAATTTTATCCACATATTCTACTGTGAAAATGACTACAAACCATAAAACTCTAAGCATTGCGGAATATGACATTTTCATATTTTTGCACTTGAATATAAGCTTGTTGTTCTGAAAAGAATGTAACTACTTCTAATCTTAGCCATTGATCTATTGATTAGACAATCAAATTTTGTTGTGTGTTTCTTAATATAAGTTTGTTCTAAAAAATATAAGCTTGTTGTTCTAACATAGATGTAATGGATTGTAATCTTAATCATTGATTTTTTTATCACATAGAGAATAGATTATTATACGTTTATAATTTTTTAAATATATTTTTATTTAATAAACTATAAAAGTTGATTAAAATGTAAAAATATATTGTTATGAAATATATGGTTAGTTATTTATAATGAAACTAAATTAAATTTGATAAAAAAAAAAAGACATCCACATACCAAGTATTTAGTTGAAAAATCTTCATGTGGATTGATGTGTATAAAAAACACAATTAAAATGAAGATGGTCGCAAATGAATTTCTTTGTTAGTTGCATAAATAGTTTTTTAGACAATTATGAAACCATTGTTGACATTGGTAACCATTATAAAAATCCAAAAGAGAAAAAAGAGAGTATAACGTTTATTGTTTGATTTTTTTAAAATCGTAGACATAATGGTATCATTGTAGTATACTGTAATCTATATTATATATAAATTAATAATAATTATGGCTCGGTTATCACAATAATAGGGCTTCCATGTCATGCGTACGAAAGTGTTTTGCATATTCTCTATCGATCTATGGATGAATTAATACATTATTTTCAACCAAGTACTTAATATGCGGATGTATATTTCGTATCAACTTTTGATTTGGTTTCATCATCAAAAAGCAACAAGATACATTTCATAACAATATATTATTTACATTTTAATTGGTTTTAAATTTTATTAAATAGAAGTATAATTTAGTTATTATCATATAGAGTAAATTACACGAATGGTCCATATGCTTTAGGGTAATTTGCACGTTTGGTCAATAACTTATTTTTTTTAACTCCGAAGGTCCTTGCTGTTTGTTTTTGTTGCGCGCTTGGTCCTTGTCTTACCTAAAAAAACTATTTTGCCATTGATTTTTTTAATTTATTTAAATAAACACACCCCAACCTCATCCCTCTCACCTTACCTTATCTACCCTACTTTTTTTCCTATTTAAATAATAGTCTTTTTAGGTAAGATAGGGACAAAACACGTAACAAAAACAAACAATATGGGCCAAACGCATAACAAAAACAAACAATAGGGACTTTTTCGAGTTAAAAAAATAGGTTAGGGGCCAAACGTGCAAATTACCCCAAACCATTGGGACCATTCGTGTAATTTACTCTACCATATATTAAAAATCAAACAAATTATGATTTTTGTTTCAACAAAAATATAATATAATTTAGTGAGTGTTTAAAAAAAAAAAGATATCAAGATAGGGCTTTTTACTTTTCAAAACTTTCTATAACTTTTTGGGTTGTAAAATTCAAATACCCATTAAAACATGTATAAGACAAACACTTAAAAAAAGCAACTCATTGACTTATTAACTATCTCCACCACAAAAGCTAATTCAAACATTTTTTAAAAAGACAAAATTTCAAAAATGGTCCATGTGGTTGACAAATTTATGTGCTTTTGGTCAAAAACGAAACGTTGGTGCACCACTGGTCCAAAATTAGATCTTTTTATTGGTTTTGGTCCCTATCAACTTAAAAAGACTATTATACCCCTTAGATTTGTTTTTTTATTTTTTTATATTTATCATAATATTTTTAATTAATTAAAAATTAAAAAATGGCATCCCCCCCTCTTGTCTCTATCTGGTTTTATTCACACACACACACACACTGAAGGGAACACACCCATAGTTGCCACCATCACCATCGAATTCCATCACTTGTTGTCACTATCAACGACTGTTACCACTATGCACCGCCAACCACCATCATTTGTCGTTCGCCCACACACCCTATCTCCCTACGTTGGAAAAACATGCTTAGATCGAAAACCGCTGTCACATTTGTTGGGAACCACCGTTAGAAACCATCTGAGCCATCCATACCCTAACCACCTTCAACGACGCCATCTGAACATCGGATGGTGTTACAGATCTGGACCGTCATAGCCACCTCCCTTCTCATCGGAAATAGGATTTTCAAAAGGCTCGCCCTCCCGGTTGTCATTTGCAGCCTCTCCCTCTCTATCTATGTCGAATCTGAAAACCACTGTCAAACCACCTTCACCAGAGAATACGACTCGAGCTATAAATCTGGACTGCGACACTATGGGTTTCTCGACCACTCTTTCTCCCTCTTCTACTGGTATGATTGTTAGAGTTTTCCAAAAGAAGATAAGGTTTTCTATGAAGAAGACGAAGACGAAGGTGATGGGTTTTATGCATAAGAAACAGTCCTATGTGCTCATACAAACCCTAATGCTTGGATCTAGGTTTCTCTATTGTACATGCTTTGAATCCAAGACTAATAAACTTAGATCTAACATATTATAAATTGAATTAAGGTTTATAGAATTACCTTTGATTGTTATATAGCAATAACAATCAATCCCTTGCTTGGATTGGCTTTAAAAAGCTTAGTGCCTCAAATGCTGCACTTCTAATGGAGTCACAAACACCATATACAACTTGGATGAACAGGAGAAGAAGGAGGCTGCCCAAAAACGACTAGAAACCCTAGAGAATCAGTTCCACACGTTTTTGGGGCCTAAGGGGTCCTTTATATACTTGTGTGGGCTGCTAGGGTTTCAGTCAAAACCCTAATGGACAGCTTAAACTCTAAGCAGCCCATGGAACCTTCTGGATAAGGCCATGGACGAAAATATGATGGGCTTCCATCATAATTTCGTTCACCCCTTATTCCTTTAGCATTCCTTAGCCCAATAACTCAATTATCCAATAATTGCAGTCCAGTCCCCTAAATTTAATTAATCTCTTTTAGCCACAAAATTAATTCATAATTAATTATTGACTAATATTAATTAAACAATATGATTTATCCTTTAATATATTATTCTCATAATATATTAATAAATCATATATAAACCTCTCTCTCCTTAATTTATCCTACATATTGCTATGGTGAAGGCAACCCAAAAGGACCATGCTCATAATCGGGTCAAGTACATACCAAAATAGTTATGGACTTAGACACTAATCCAACAGTCTCCCACTTGGATAAGTCTAATAACTATTTTCCGTATGACTTCAGAACCTGATCAGCAATCGTAGCTTTCAAAAGCCGCTGTCAACTCTGATCTTATCAGATAGCGTGTCCTCTAGATAAGGGATTATATATTCCTCCATTCTCAAGATATCGTATAGACAAAAGACATGAATTTCAATCATTCTCTCTATATTGTTTCCCGACTTCCGATTTATGACGACTGATAACAGACTACAATTGAACACATCAACTTAGTCTCGGCTTGGCCAAGCGCTTAGGTGTCATTACTAAATCATCGAGAGGCCCAATGATATCGCTTTTATCCCACTTTGGGTAAAAGGAATGGATAAACTTTGACTCAAATGTTCGCTTGCATTTACTGATCGAATCACACACAACAATAAGTTTTATAACACCAAGTTACTGGTGCGTTTACTTATTATCAATGTGTAACCGACCAACAAATAACAACTCACACGTCTCGGTTTCAAGAATATACAATATTATCGTCTCACTAATCACTCGTGATAAAACTATGAAGTGATCCAAGTGAGCGTGGGTTTAATCCAATACTCTAATCTTATCAAAGCACTCATGAACTCTGCAGCAAACTTGTGCCATGTCTAAACACTTCAGACAATCTACAGACGGATTCATGACAGTCTTTATTCATACCTACTCCCAACGTATGACCGACTGTGGATGTTTGAATAACCTAGTTATTCTGGAAGTCAAAACATGCAAACTGAAACATGACAATAATACTTAATCCTATATGGCCCCAAACTTGTGAGAGTAAATAAAACACTTCTATTTATCCACCATATTGATCACTCATTATTTATCATTTAATGTTTCGGATAATCAACTCATTACTTGAATTACAACAACATTTGTCCCATGCTCTAAGCATGCACACTTTGTTTCCTATGGTCCATGCTTTGTGAAATAGAACAATTGAAAACTTTTCCAATGATTCTCATTTCACAATTCCTCAATCCCCATTATTAGTGTAAGAACACAAGGTTCTTCCACTACTAGAATATGCTAGATTCTAACATTTTACGCAACGATCCTTTCGTAAAGTCATAGCACAAAAGTCACCAAGACTTGGCTAATGAAATTACAAAGTACTCTCTCAGAAATTGTTGCAAGACAATTCCATAGACAAGAAGTCTCACATTCAAAGTACATTCATTTGAACATCCTTCCTGCATAAAAGTTTCTAATCTAGGCATAGAATCTCAATATCCAACTCCCAATATGGAAACATTTCCACATTTTCCATATGACAACTCATTATGAATAGAATCTTATATATTCATAATAATGTCGATATGGTCCATCCAATACCATACTTCCAACTACTCACAAGCGACCAATCCTCAGCGAACTTTGGATCATCCTTTGATAGTTGTTTAATTATTTTAGTCGAAACCAATTCTAGTCCTTTTTCCCTCTTAATGCGCTAGACATTTATAAAATTTTAGAATGGTAAAATGTTATAACATTTGCAATCGATCCTATACCCGAAGCGTATGGGACACGATGCATAATGTCTTACATAAAGATATGATACTTTACCAATCTTTTGCCATAATATTTTATGTGTCATGTTCTCACAATTTGAACTATGAAGAGGGATGCCGTAATCATAATCGAATTTTAAGAACACACAATGTATCCTTTTACTGAAAATATTAAAATTTCTCAATCTAAGCTTTAGATTTTGAAACGAAGTATAATATTCTCTCCCTTAATTATATTAAAACAACTTTTCAACCCATGCAACTTTGCAAATTGAATCTTTGTTTTTCTATAATTAATATTGCTAACTTGCAATACTCGCCATAATAATCATACAAGCATAACACTTATGCTCCCACTATCATGATGATTATTATCATATAAGCATAACACTTATGCTCCCACTAGCTTTGACATGTATTCAGAAAACAAATGAACTTTCAGAAAACAATGCCTATTGAATTTCTGAAATTCATATTTCTAATACCAGATGCTTCGATTAGCCTTTATCTAGGCTTCTTAACCTTATACACTTTTGTCTTAGATAGCTCATATGTGTGTTTAAACAATTCAGAACTTATGTTACTAAGTTCCAAATGTTGAAACTAATTGCCAAATCTCATAATTCGAACTATGGAAAGGGATGCCGTAACCATAATCGAATTTTGAGGATACAATTTTCACAATCGCTATCTTCTTAAAATCTCTTTTAGTGAAAGCATTTCCTCACAGTCATTTTCATGAAGGAGGGAATCTTATGACACTTAGATTTTATGGTGTATGAGTTCCTATCCATGTGAATTTGCCAAAACCAAGGTTTGCGACAAATCCAAACTCATATGGACTGAACTTTCTTAATCTTGATTTCTTGCCTTATGGTAACACGAGTGCCCACCATGTCTTCAAAGTAGTTTAGTAACTTGTCTTTACATATCAATGTACTTTCCATCGACTAAGGCTCTAGTATGCATTCAAATGAGAACTCATAGAACTCACATACGCAATTAACTCAATTGGAATGGCACAAAAACAAAATAATGTCAGCACGATAGGTTGCAAACCTCAAGTCGTGTGCTAGTGATGATCGATAAGGTATATTCTTGATTTGTTCTTGAAACCTTTCAAGACCATTGAGACTCCCACTGACTCCTTGATAAGATTCTCTTGTCAAGAAACATTTCTTGACAAAGCAAATATTCAAGAGTTAGTGTAGTTCTTATCAAGACAAAACACTTCACAAATTGGTCCTAGTTGGTCTTTGTCTTATCCAAGACATCACAACTTACCAATTTCTAATGTGCAAGAATAAGAAAACTTTTCCAAATTCCACATTTGATGAGTGTTATAAACCTACTTAAGACTTGTCACTCAATGTCACAATCTTGGAGTATGACTCTAAGACTTGATATTGGAACGAAGCATGATTGACTCTTTGATTTAACCATTTCTACAATTCTCGATTCCTCTTCTTAGACATGCAAATGCACTAAGACTCACTTAGAGGATCAATTGAGATATGGTTCTTAATCATTAAGACTTCATCATAAAACACAATAAAAGGTACTCTCCCTTCTTCTTAGAATGGAGAAACTTTTATCTTTCTGCCTTCTTGATTCTTCTTATTCGTTCTGCTATTGATTGAAACTATTTCAGTTAACTCAGAATTATACTCAATCTTATAAGTATAACCATATTTACTAAACTTTAGTAAATCATGACAAATATCTTTGTTACTCTTGTGGTAGACTTGATCAATGTACGACCTAGTGTACTCGATCTCCTCGTCCTTCAATTGACACTTTGTCAAAGAATTAGTCTTAATTTCCCAAATGTGAAAGTTTTTCATTCATCATACAATACACGTTGCATGATTCCAAGTTTCTGTCCAATTGAAACTTGGGTGATGAGAAACTCTCCTTATTTGGTAAACTTTTGATATGTCCACAAATAACATAATTTAGAATCAAATTCATTGTTGCTAATAATAGAAACATTCAAACATCAATTTTTTTTATACATGCCATCGTAAGGATAAATAAATAAGACAAAATCAAAATTCATTTTATTGCGGAAAAAAAATTTGTCCTTACAATGCAATTCAACTGAAAAACTATGTTATTACATATTTCTTAACAATCTATTCTAACTCCAAGTAGTAGCTTAAGAATCCATTCTTCAAGTAATGCGATCGAAATCCATTTCTTCATGATTAGATTCAGCTCACTTCTTCCCTCAAGCTTCCTCTCTTTTCTTCGATCCTACAAAACATCAAAATGTAATCTTATCACATCATGTATTAAGAATCTAGAATAGGAACTCAAAAGACTTAGATAATGGATTTTACCTGAAGCAGAGCCATACGTCTTGACTCTCCGATCTCTTAGATCTCTCAGTTAGTTAGGGCAGCTTCGTCTCCAATGCCCCTTCTCTTGGCAATAAAAGCAAATGGACTCCTTTGGCACAACACATCGGACAATCACATACTTAGTTCTTTCTGCACTTCCAATGTTGCCAGTGTCCATTGAAGTTTGGGAGTTTGATTCACCAGACAAGTTTGCTTGACCAGCACGCCAAATCATTGCTGATTCAGCAGCTATAAGCAAATAAGTGAGATTAATGAGGGTCACATCGTGATCCATCATATAGTACTCTCTGACGAACTCACTATATGATTCAGGAAGTGACTGAAGAACCCAGTCAGTAGCCAACTCGCTTGAAATCTCGACACCCATCATGCTTAACCTATCAATGTGCGACTTCATCTCTAAGACGTGTGCACACACAGGTTTCCCATCTTCGTGTTTACTTGCCAAAAGGGCTTGAGTGAGCTTGAACTTTTCAAGCCTTTGAACTTGTGGGTCAGGGAGAACGATTGGAGGAGGTGGAGGAAGTGAAGCATGACTCTCATTTCCTTGATCTATCTCGGAATGTCATCTTCATTTGGAAAGCTTGTTCCAAAGGATTTGGGAAGACCATTGTAAGATTCAGACATCTACAAAACGGGAGAAAATTCAAGTTATGTTGATTAGAGTTCTTGATGTAACACCCAAATGAAACATCAAGCTAGGATCCAACACAATATTCTACAACCTAGAAAAGGGATGTCGTAATCTAGTTGCACAATATTTGAAGGTAGGTAAATGACGATTTACCAATTTCCACCATGAAAAACGAAAAGGAAGATTAAGTTTTAAATGAATTGAAACTCCTAGATCTTTTGAGATTCATTGAACTTTTCAATGGCATGTTTAATCTCGATTATGCCCTACTATTTGTGACTGGGATGCCGAGGATCACAAACAAGGTGTGAATAACCATACGAATCACGTGGTGCACCCAATGCTACAATCACCTAATCAATGTGCCAGTTAGCCACACACGCTCCATTGATCTATGACAAACATCGAGTCACCCTTCGCTACCAATGTCATCCCCAAATTAGTGTGCCAGTTAACTACACACGCTCCACTAACGTTTGACAGGGGTACGAAGTGTAATTCTATGGATTAACATACAATTTCACATTTTTCCTAAAGTAACTATGATTTGGAATTTGAAAAGGCATTTAGTTACTTTGTACTTCATTATACTTATAATGGAAGGTTTCTGTCCTATCCTACCCGTTCGGCTAACGACCCTCCACTAGTCAAGAGTGCGGTGGGTAAGAGTGGATACCCATTCAATCGCCATTTTATAGGCAATTTCCTTAAACACCCCTTATAGACCAGCTTCGTGAATGAGGCCTACTAACGGTAAGACTGACTAGTTACTCATATATAATACTAGACTTTTAATGTTATATATAATATAGGGTGTATTTTACACTTTTAAAATACTAGGTGGTTTAATTTAGTAAAATTATACTTTTAATTTAATTAAATGCAAACCAAAACTTTATGGGTTTATTAAATCACTTTTAATTATACACTTTAATTAATTAATAAAACCATAAGGGTGTGATTTGAACTTTTCAAATTACTAGGGTTTTAGAATTTAACATTTCAAAATTAAACTTTTAGTCAAATTTTAAATTCCAAAACTTGAGGGCAAGTTTTGAAACATTTCAAAACATAATGGATCAAATAACAAATAATTCAAATTAAACAATTAATTTCTTAATTATCTATATTTGACCTAATCTTATCTTAGTCACTAGATAATTACCAAATAATTTGAAATAATCCATATTTATCATATAAACAACCAATATTTAAAAAGATTTGAAATTATCTATTGTTTTGGCAAGGAAAATTACTAATTTAAGATAAAAATCGGATTTTAACTTCAAAAAACAAATTAGGCATCAAATCCAAGTCAAAACAGTAGCCAAAACCCGAAAATCCCTCTGCCTGACGAACTGACTCGCCGAGTCCAGATACTGACTCGCCGAGTTGAGTCGGGCAGGGGCCAAAAACTCGATTTTCATTAAATAAAGCAGTTAAGCATCACATACAACTGAAACCAATCAAGGCTCTGATACCACTAATGGGTTTTATGCATAAGAAACAGTCCTATGTGCTCATACAAACCCTAATGCTTGGATCTAGGTTTCTCTATTGTACATGCTTTGAATCCAAGACTAATAAACTTAGATCTAACATATTATAAACTGAATTAGGGTTTATAGAATTACCTTTGATTGTTATTTGCAATAACAATCAATCCCTTGCTTGGATTGGCTTTAAAAAGCTTAGTGCCTCAAATGATGCACCTCTAATGGAGTCACAAACACCATATACAACTTGGATGAACAGGAGAAGAAGGAGGCTGCCCAAAAACGACTAGAAACCCTAGAGAATCAGTTCCACACGTTTTTGGGGCCTAAGGGGTCCTTTATATACTTGTGTGGGCTGCTAGGGTTTCAGTCAAAACCCTAATGGACAGCTTAAACTCTAAGCAGCCCATGGAACCTTCTGGATAAGGCCATGGACGAAAATATGATGGGCTTCCATCATAATTTCGTTCACCCCTTATTCCTTTAGCATTCCTTAGCCCAATAACTCAATTATCCAATAATTGCAGTCCAGTCCCCTAAATTTAATTAATCTCTTTTAGCCACAAAATTAATTCATAATTAATTATTGACTAATATTAATTAAACAATATGATTTATCCTTTAATATATTATTCTCATAATATATTAATAAATCATATATAAACCTCTCTCTCCTTAATTCATCCTACATATTGCTATGGTGAAGGCAACCCAAAAGGACCATGCTCATAATCGGGTCAAGTACATACCAAAATAGTTATGGACTTAGACACTAATCCAACAAAAGGGACGTGCTACCAGAGATGGTGGTGGTTTCTAGCTAAAAAAAAGTAGATCTGGTGTTGGTTTTCTACTGAGAAAACGAAGACAAAGGGCAACATTACTGGTGACGGTGGTGGTTTATGGGTAAAAAGGGGCAGATCCGACGGTGGTGGTGGTCCGGTGACATGTAGAAGGTGGTGGTCCGTTGGCAGTAGTGGTGTCAAGAAATGAAGTGTGAGAGGGAAATGGAGTCAATGTAAGGAGTGAGAGATGTAGGGGTTGGGGTGGGTGTGACTTAGGAGGGGTTGGAGTGGGTTGGATTTTTCTTTTTTTGTATTTATTTTTAATTAAAATAATAAGAAAACAATTAAAAAAAATTAAAAAGCTTATATAAGGGTATATTCGTTATTTCATGTGGGGTATGGACCAAAACCACATTAAAATGTGAAATATGGGGACCAAAACCACACAAAGTATTCAAAATTGAACCAGTGGTACACCAACATTTCGTTTTGGACCAAAAGCACAAAATTTTGCCAACCACATTGATCATTTTTGCAATTTTGTCTTTTAAAAAATTCTTTCTCTCACTACCGAGTCATTTTGCCTAAAATATCATTTTAAGGTTCAAAAAGAAATCTTAAACACACTCTTAATCTTAAAATATATAAGACTTGGGGTTAAAAGTTATTATGCATCGAAAAAAATTACTTATATTTTGGCATATTGACATAAAAATCATCATTGATATTTGTTTACAATTTAACCATCGAAACATGTTACTGTTTGCGGTAACCTGCAAATTGAGCCAAATTGCCGGTTCCAGTGGTTAGATTGTAAAAAAAATCAAGAATGACTTTTTTGTCAATGAAGTCAAAATATAACTTTTTTTTACAGATTTCTAAAAAAATACAGTTATTTATATTGTTTTTTACTACAAAAATTTGCAAGTCAAAATATAACTTTTTTTTGCAGATTTCTAAAAAAAATACAATTATTTATATTGTTTTTTACTACAGAAATTTGCAAAGACTAATCTTTTTCCGTAAAAATATACTACAACACATGAAAAAATATCAAAAGTAATGTCTGAGTCTACAAAAACTTTTTGTGGATTAGATTATTATTTTTGAAAAAAATAGATTTTTTAAGTTGTCTTTTGAAAAATTTGGTTAGAAAGCGATTAATCTATCAATTTTGTAATATATAATGTTTGAATAGAAAAAGGAAAACCTTTCGATTAGGATTGAACATTTTGACCGGAAAACTGGAACCGGATAGAACCGATTGGGTCGGGACCGAGATGATATTCTTGTGGATTTTTGGAACCGGAAACCGGGAAAAACCGGTACCGAATGTTGCTATTTCTCGAGGACCGGTTCCAACATTAAAGACACGGCAAGAACCAGAAATCGGAACCAGCGGTTTGGTTTGGTTCGACCAACTTCGGTTCCCGGGCCGGGGCGGTTCTTTGCTTATCCCTAATTTTTCGTCCCGTAGCTCCTAGGGAGAAGAGCTTATTTAGGGTTTTATAAACACTGATCGAACTTCAAAGTCGCCGGAGTTGGTTACGCGAGTCGAAGGGATGTTGAAAGGGGGACACAGGCTATATGGAGGTTCTTCAAGAACAATCTATCTTGAAAGAAGGTCAAGTCGGGGCTCTAAAGTTTCGCGTCGGTGCATTTATTTGCACGACGGTTTTCAGCCTTTGAACGGTGTCGGTTAGGATCCACGGGATAAATAACTGAGAGTTTGGGGGACCGAGTTATAGCCACCGTGCGTTGGTGGCAGCGACCTCTTGAAGAGCGAGCCACTAGAATATCTGTTTCCATCCAGACCTGTAAACTAACAGCGGGAAACGGTGGCTTATGAATTGACTTATCAGAGCACAACAACAACCGGCACACTATTGATTGTCTAAGGTGCGAACCCTTCTTACTCTTGGACTTGGCCTGATGCTTCCGTTGTAACATTGTCCTCAAAATCATCTAAACCCCCACTTCCATCTTTTTCAATTTTATTCTTACAGCTTTCTTGTTATGCCTTTGATTATGACTTGTGTTGATTTTTGCAATTGAATCCATTTTAAGACGAATTAGGTTTATGACTTGTGCTTAATCTTTTTCTTAAACCATCAACTTGTTTTATTATTTGTAACATGAACAATCAACATTGCTTTGGACCTTTTTCCTTTTCCTTCTTCTAATGATGTATACATTATACGCCTTGCATTAATTGGGACAAAATATGTCTTAAAATGGAGTTAGTTAACAGCATTTTATGTAGTTTTTTTATTGGAAAGTTTAACCTTCTGTTGAGTAATCTTAAAAGTTCATATATTGTTACAATCTGATATTTTATAATCATTGTACTTAGTCTCTCAAAGTTGGTTGCCATTAATTACAGTTTGGTGTTTTACTAAGCTCAAAGTTGGTTACTGTTTTGCTGGTGGCTTCTGAAGTATACAGTATACCCTATCTTATAGGATCAATGTTCAAAGTTCATGGGATGAATTTTGACTTTCAATGTCAAATATGTTGTTTTCCTTCATTTAATATCGTTTTTTACTACATGTGTTTTAGGATTTGAAACCACATTCGGATCTCCTAGCTTAACCTATGCCAATCAAGATTGTCATTAACATAAATATAATAATTAATGGGCATGAAAATTTTACAAAAATCTACTCTTTTAATCAAAATACACCGGCAATAACAATCTAGAAATGTCAAAATAAGTATATACTACAAACTGTTTCCATGGTGATTATTGTTTTTTTTTTTTTTTGAAAAGAGCCAAAGCTCAGCAAACTTCCATGGTGATTATTGTTTGGGAAAGTTAGTATCATTGATCTATATTTGCACCAAGGTTTCCTCTATTTTTTACTCTTATACATCTATTGTCCATTCCAACTTAATAAATTACATGAGAGCCTTGGTATGAGTAGCTTGTCTATTACTTCTAATACTTCTAATCAAAGCCATTAAAAAAATGGGACCCTCTTGCTAGTAAAGCAGTACAAACTTAATTAATTATTGAACTTAATAAGCAATTTTTGATAAAGTGTTTATTAGCTTATGAGGTGACAATTTTTTTTTCCCTAAAAAGGTGTTTTGATTAGCTTATGTGGTGCCAAGAAGCTGTAAGTTAATAAGTTTTTTTAGAGTGTTAAGATTAGCTTATGGAGGTATTATAGTCATTTTAAGTGAAGAAGTCATAGGAGCTATTTGGCATAATCTGAATTTTTAGGAGGTATGAAGTTCTAAGAAGGTCTGAATTTTTAACATATTGGTTGGTTGTTTGGTTGGAACCTCTGAATAGTTGTGTTGATAAAAATGACCATTTTATCCTTATGTATTATTTTTTGCTTAATTCAATATTTATGTTTATAAAATAACCGAACCAACTTCTTGAATAATTATAAAAAACATATATAAACACCGTACAAAATCCAAATTAAACATAAATCATATAAGCAAACACAAATCCAAATCAAACATAAATATTTTCAAATCCACAAAATCATACTAAAATCCAAATAAATCCTTCAAATTTAATTTGAAGCATTTAAAAATAATTGATTCACAATCTAGTCACACAAACTAGTCATGTATTCGTTGCATTGTGAACCCTGTTCCATGTCGTGTATGTTTTGGCCGCCACTCTCTCCTTCTTGTGCTCAACCTGTGTTCTCCACGAACGCCATAAATAATTGATCATCACTGCATTTCCTTATGAAATTATAGGCTGCGAAATAAGCAATGACTATGTCTATTTGCACCTAAAAAAACTATAAGGAGTCACTTGCTTTAGGATTGAGAATCTCTCGTTCAAAATACGATAAGCTCGCTTAAAATATCATTACTAGATTGTACGTGTGCATGATTGAATCTTTCCTCAGTTGACGCACGTTGTCGTCGATAATCAGAGAATCAATACCTCATGTTGCGGTAAGGAGTAATAAATCCACTTCCTTTGTAACAAGCCTGTTAATCAGCAAGGCATGATTACGTATACAACTTCCATCTAACGTACCTATTACTCCAGGAAATATTTCTTTTTGCAAAAAATCATCATTGCATTTCGAACCTCATGAAAATATCTATGAAAAGTTTTTTAGGAGTGTTGGATGTCTTATAATTGTGAAGAACATAACCATCTTTTTTTTCAATGCTTATATGCCTACCATTTTGCAACCAATAATTTCTTCTAAAATGATTGTGTATAAAAGTACGTATGTTTCGCATGAAAGACGCATCTGCTCATAACAAAGTGTATAAGTTCCATGTAACAATTATTGTGTGTATGCATGACCGCTCAATTCTGAATCGGTTTTAATTGTCTCCCAAGTCTATTGGATGCTAGACTTGGCCAATACTAAGAAAATAAAATGAAAAATACAATTTTTTCATCACATAAACAATATGTGAATCTTTAAATAGATAATAATTATACTAATAACGTGTAACATATATCCAAAACATCAAAGTTCAATAAAAAAAAACATCAAGATCAATCTAAAACATCACAATATTTCATAATGTACTCCGATGCGCCATACCCAAGTCTCACAAATATGTGGATTAATGGTTAATAAAACTTGTCTTTTATCCTCACATTCAATAAAAAGCAAAATAGATGTAGTGTATTATTGATCAAATATTCCCTATCCCAGTCTGTTCAACTTTCCGTATTTGCACCTAGATTTGAAGAAACATGCTTATCTATAAATATTTTAGCAACCTTGGCAATATCTTCTTCAATTTCTAGGATTTTTGAATTCGATGTATCTTTACTCTTTGTCGTATTTGTACTCTTCCGTTTTTTTGAGCAGGGACTTTTCACTGGTGCGTACGGGTTCTTTTTTAGTGCAATCAATGTCATCAAAGTCATTCAAACTATAATGGGTTGAATGTTGAGAATGAGGGGGTACATGTAGTAATTGGCTCCTAATCGTCAATGCTTGTCAAAGTCGTGCCTTCAAATAATTGAGTGCAAAGGTTGGTGAAGGATAGCAAAGTGCGTCTCAAAAAATCAACATGTTTGTTTGACTGTTCGAAAAAATTACATCTTATTATTTAAACATAATATATATATATTTTTTGAATAAACAAAATACATTTGTTTTTAGCTCCCATTCTTCTTTGGAAGGTGTTGGTTGTTGCATTGTACACATTGTCGTTTTGTTTCTTGACTTCAAAAAGCACCAAACAGTGACTTTAGGTAGTCATATCAGTTCTTGATTTGCTTTTGGTCGACAATGAAGTTATGTTCATTTTTTAATTTTTCAGCAATAATTTTTCAGGAGACTGGTTTTAAGCTATTCTTTTCCCGTCCATTAACTGTAACTTTATGTAAACAAACTTCAAAAAAGTTTTGTATACGACTTCAGACTATCAACTAATCATATCCTTATTTTCTCTCATGTCCTTGATCAATTCAATAAACATTTCAGCAATCAAAAAACAATATTAGATTGTAATATTAGAAAAACAAATGTAGATTCGGTAGGATTAGATTTCAAGAAATAGATGGTTGTTTTGTTCTTTTTTTTGCCCTCAAAATAGATGGTTGTTTTATGATGCTTGATAATTTGATGAGTTTTTTGTTTTACTTGAAATTTGATATGATAATATTGTTTGTTTTGTATTTTTATTTTTTGAAATTTGGTAATGTTGATTTGCTGAAATCTAATCCTACCAAATATACATTTATTCTTTTTGATATTTGATGTGGTTTTTTGCTTTGTTGAATTGATCAAAGACATGAGAGAAAAGAGGATAAGATTAGTTAGAAGTTTGAAGTTGTATACAAAACTTTTTTAGAAGCATGTTTACATGAAGTTACGGCCAATGGACAGGAAAATAGTAGTTTAAAACCAGTCTTTTGGAAAATTGTTGCTGAAAAATTAAAAAGTGAACATAATTTTATTTTTGACCAAAAACAAATGAAGAATCAATGACTACCTAAAGTCAAAATTTGATGTTTTTTTTAAGTTAAGAAATGAAACCGACAATATATATATATATATATATATATATATATATATATATATATATATATATATATATATATATATATATATATATATATATTATCATGTTTAAAAAATAAGAGGTAATTTGAGACTCACTGCTACCCTACACCAACCTTTGCACACGATTGTTTGAAGGCACGACTTCGACAAGCATTGACAGTTGGGGGGCCAAAAAGAACCCATTGTAGTTTAAATGACTTTGGTGACATTGATTACATTAAAAAAGAACCTGTACGTGTCAGTGAGAATTCCTCCACTCAATCAAAAAACGGAAAAATACGAATGTACGACAAAGAGTAAAGAGTACATCGAATTCAATAATCCTAGAAATTGGGGAAGATACTGTTAACGTTGTTAAGATATTTGTAGATATCTTAACGTTGTTAAGATATTTGTAGATAGCCATTTTCTTCAATTCTAGGTGCTAAGATAAGAAATATTTGATCCGAGATGCACTACATCTATTTTTGTATTTTATGTGCGGATAAGAGACGTTTTGTTAACCATTGATCTACATATTTGTGAGACTTGGAAAAGCAATTAATAACGATTCAGAATTAAGTGGTCATGCATATACGTAAGAATTGTTATATGGAACTTCTACATAATGTCATGAGATGATGCGTCTTTCACGTGAAGCGTATGTACTTTTATGCAATCAATTTAGACGAAACAATTGGTTGTAAATAATAGGCATATAAGTGTTGAAAAAAATGGCTATGTTTTTTACAATTATTGTACATAATGAACGATTTAGGATGATCAAATGAAGATTTCAACACTCCATAGAAACTATTCATAGATGCTTTAATGAGGTTCTACAAGCAATGATGATTTTTGCAAAAGAAATTATAGTGGAAATTGTAAATTCTTCAAAACGTCATAATAGGCTAAAAGAAATATTTACAGGAGCAATAGGTGCATTAGATGGAACTCGTGCGCATGCAGCGTACCTATTGATCAACATACTCGTTATAGAGAAAGAGAATTTATGACTTCTTACCGTAACATGAGGTATTGGTTATCCAATTTTCAACGATGACTTGCGTCAACTAAAGAAATGGTATTTTGAGCGCCTATGGTGTTTTGAAGCTGAGATTTTCAATCCTAAAGCAAATGAGTCCTCATTGTTTTTCAGTGCATAGTCGTTGCTTGTTTCGCATTCCATAATTTCATAAGGAAATGCAATATTCATGAAGAATTATTTATGGCATTTAGGAAGAACACATGTTAAGAAGCACTATGGGGAGAGAGTACCAAACAACCTCTTAAGTTATGGAAAACATAGACGACATGGAATGGGGTTCAAGGCAACGAAACATACTTAATATGAAAAACTAAGAGCATGTATCTTAATTTCTCAAGTACCAAACAACCTTTTAAGTTTTTTTTTTTTTTTTTTTTTTTTTTTTAAAATCATGAGTGTGCGACTTTTAAAAAAGTCTTTTTAAGGGTAGTAAAAAACTATTTTGTAAAAGAACTTTTCTATTTCCCAAACACTTTTTTAAGCTTATTGGCTAATGAAAAGCAAATAAGTCAATAAATATTTTTCAAACTCAATCCCAAACGCCTAAGGTTGTAAATGAACACTAATGGATGCTTTTTCTTGCTCGTTCGTTTTAACTTTAAACTATAAATGAGCGAACACGAAGACTTAAATGAACATAATTTTATGTCCATTCGTTTAACTGATAAACATTATCAAATGAGCATAAACAAACTCAAACGTACTTAAATGTACATAATTGGACACTAAAGAACATAAACAAACAAATATATGTTAACTTAAACGAACAAACACATACAAACATGTGTGTACATAAAAAATCTATCTATAATAAATTAAACAAACGAACATAGATTAATGAACGTAAACAAACATTCACAAACATAAATGAACGAAGGAGAATGTTGTTTGTGTTTGTTCGTTTAACTAACCGAACAAGATATCTTGCACTGATACCATAATTCAACCTCATAGTCATTAAACCGAAGGGGTTGTGTTCGAGCTCGTGTAGCCCTCGCTAAATGAATATCTTCAGATTCAGTGTGCGTGGAATAATTTTCATTGCTAAAGCTGGTGGATATAGGAGATGCATTATTACTATCATCATTAGAAGTGGGAGTCACCTCTTGGTCAATGGTGAGATCATCTTCGTGAGACTCTGCGTGAGAAACAACTTCACCACATGGGGCAACATGAGTTTCACTTGCATTGTTGTCTAGCTCAAAAAGTTCTTCTTGTTGCATATTCTTATTTATTAAATCTGATCCCATTGGAAACTGATCTTCTAGAAATCGAACATCCCTAGAAACAATTATTTTTCTGTTTTCTAAATCATATATTCGATATCCTTTTGTACCTTGAGGATACCCAACAAACAAACCTGGTTTGCCCCTAGCCTCAAATTTGTCACCCTTAGTCTCTGTACTTCGATAATAAGCCAAACAGCCAAACACCCGCATGTGATCATAAGTAGGTTTGTGACCGAAAAGTATCTCGTATGGTGTGATACCTTGCAAAACTTTGGTTGGCATTTGGTTTATCACATATGTAGCTGTCAAAACACACTCACCCCAAAAAAGCTTTGGTAGGTTTGCTTGAAAACGAAGAGCATGTGCAGTTTCTAACAAGTGCCTATGCTTGCGTTCAACCACACCATTCTGTTGTGGTGTATGAGGACAAGATGTCTCTAAAACAATTCCTTCTTGCGCATAAAAATCACGCATTTTATTAGACACAAACTCACCCCCGTTGTCACACCTTACTCGCTTGATTTTCTTTCCAAATTGAGTTTGAACCATCTTGTGAAATTCTGAGACATGTGCTAGCCTCATACTTATGTTTAATCAGAAAGGTCCAAACTGCTCTACTAAAGTCATCTACAATTGTCAAAAAAATAAGATGCATTGCTAAGAGGAGTCCTATACCTACCCCACACATCACAATGTATCAGATCAAAACAAGAAGAAGTTTTTATTTCACTAGCAGTAAATGGAAGTCTAGTGTGTTTTGCTTTAAAGCAAGCATCACATTTATTAATTTGTTCTTTATTTGAAACACTAACAAAATCTAAACTCGAGATCTTCTTGATTGATGGGTGCCCAAGCCTTTTGTGCCAAACCTCAAAAGTCGACATTAAAGCTTCATTTGTCTTCATCTTCATACCCCTCATCCGATACAATCCTCCATTGCGACTACCCGCTCCAATCAAGTGCTTCGTTGTGAAAACCCAAAAATTTCCGTTACTTTTAACGTCGAAATTAATTACGTCAAAAAAAAATTAACCAAATTTATCCCGAAAATATTTTTGATCGGATTTAAACCTGTTGGAATATTTTAAATAATATTCATCAAGCGAACCAAAATTAAGGAGGTATAATTTTAAAATGTTGTTGTGTTTAACGGTAGACGTGAAAAACCCCGTTCGCGGTTGGTGTTGGGTGAACCCCCAACCAGGGCATAAACTACACCCTATATAAGGGTTTAGTGGGTTTCATTCCCACATTTTTCCCACCTTAGACAGACACACTCTCTCTCTACAAATCGGGTTTGCTCCAAAATCGCCTCTTTCAAGCCCCAAACTAGTAAGTGATCTACCCTAACTTGTTGTTTAGCTCATTTAACTTACAAATTCGTGTTTAAATTACCCAAAACCCTCAAGAACATGAGTTTACGGTCCAAGAACACCTTCTTAGACCGTAAACACTCATAGATGGGGTTTTAATGCTCAAAAACCCTTCCAAACCACTTATGGAGCTTAGTTATGACTTATGGGCTTACATGAAAGGACTTAGAACACAAAAATCGGAACAAATGGGGAGTAAACATGAGTTTACGGTCTAAGAACATCCTTAGACCGTAAACCCATCTTCATGGACCATAAACACTTATTTAAGTGTTAAACTGCCCCTCAAACACCTCCAAAAGCTTCCATGAGTGTCTAGAGCCTTGTAATCCTTCGTTGATGCACCAAAAACATGATTCATGGACTAACATGAGTTTACTGTCGTAAACTCATGTGTTTAAGGTAGTAAACTCCTCAAGAACATCTTTATAGACCGTAAACACCTTTCCAAGGTGTTTAAGTGCCTTTAACACCTTCCTATGCTCATATAAGTGACTAGAACCTTGCGTGCATGAGTTAGAACCACCAAACAACAAAAGAAATGTGTTTACGGCCGTAAACTCCTCAAGGAGTGGTCATGAACCGTAAACTCCCTAAAATGGTCCATATGAGGCCTTAAGCCCTTCCTATGCCCTAGAATTGAACCTAGCCTAGTTTCACCAGTGTTATAAGGCCTTAATGCATCCAAGAGCACACCACCCATGAGTTTACGGTCGTAAACTCATGGGGATATGGTCATAGGGCCGTAAACTATATAAAGAGTTTACTCTTGAAGAGTAAACTCCCTAATTGGGCCATACACTCCCTTAGATGTTACCCGGGACACTCCTAGCACTTGACCAAAGTGTTTTCCGCTCATTAGGATGCGTATATGTGTTTAATTAGTATTATAATTACTAATTGTATGTAAACATATGTCATCATATGTTAATAGGTTACTAAGCGTGTTCAAGTCTTTACTTGACACCGAGCACCCAACTGGCACCTCCGCCCGATCCACTTACAACAGGTGAGTTCATACCCCTGAATTAACCTTTTAAATGTTTTCACATGCTTTTATGGGGGTAATACAAGTTAAAACATGCTAGTTATAATATCAATCATATGTGATTAATAACCCGCATGCACAAGGATTTATTACACTTTCAGTTGTTTTACCAAGTATGATACTATAAATGGTTTTCCAAAACGTCTTTACTTGTTTAAGTCTTTCTCAAATTGTCTCTTGCGCTGTATGTTGTACTTCAAAACCAGTTACAGCAGTATGTTAAACAAAGGTTTTTCTTTACTTATATTGTTTTATCAAAGTTATATTCAAAACTTGTTTATGAAAGATTTTCAAGGATTTCTAAAGGTCTTTAAACTTATTTTACAAAAAGGATATCAAGTCACAATTTTCTTAAGTGTAAAGGTTTTCCAAAGTTTTCGTCAAAGTTTTCTTCCACGCTTATATGCTTCTACTTCGTTAAATGCATGTTTGTACTTGTATAGTTATATAAATAATGTTTAAAGGACTTAGGATGGCTAGTTCGCCCTATTTCCTTTTCCTCATTTGGATGTGGTCTGGTGGGTATCGGATACCCGTCCGAAGGTCGTTTAAACATTAGTTATATATCATGTATACATATATGGACATAAAAGCTCTCTCTCTCTCTCTCTCTCGCTCTCTCTCTCTCTCTTTCTCTCTCTCTCGCTCTCGACCATTACATCGCCTTGGGTAGCAAGGGCATCCTTCCGTTCATCGCTCATAGATTAGAGACACTAGTAACTATTATAGGAATAGTTAGGAGGTTTTATTCACTCTTTCTAGTACGAGAATTCCACAGGAGTCGGTTCATACGCGAGTCTATGTCATTTCTCCAGCGCCTCTATTAGTACTCAGAATACGAGATGCATCTTCAAGACACGGATCTCCCCGTCGTTGAGTTGGTAACCAGAGTCTCCTGTAGGGAGAGCGGACATTGTGTGTATAGATCTATACGGGACTGACACTCCCGCACCCTGACTTCTAGCTACAGTCCACGGCCTACCAAGCCAAGGGGTGACAAATGTCACATTTATTTCGACGCTTGCAGGGCGTCATGTACTCTAGTGTCGATCAATATGGTTACGAGTATCTCCATGTTTACCTTATAATTCATGGCCCTAAGGTAACGAGAATCTAACATTGTATTCTTGAAACAACCCACTTAGGACTTTTTCCTTGTTTTAGACCTTGCTAGCTGTATCTTTCATTTGATACTGTCTGGGGTCTGTGTTTCTCCATTTTAGACCTTGCTAGCTGTATCTTTCATTTGATACTGTCTGGGGTCTGTGTTTCTCCGTTTTAGACCTTGCTAGCTGTATCTTTCATTTGATACTGTCTGGGGTCTGTGTTTCTTTGTTTTAGACCTTGCTAGTCGGATCGTACATTTGATACCGTCTGGGGTTTGTGTTTCCTTTTGTTAGACTGAGTCAGACGTATCATTCATTCGATACTCTCCCGGAGTCTATGATTTCTTTTGCCTTAGTCAGCAGTATTTCTGCCGAGGCATATGTTATTTTCCCCTAGTATTCTACTAGTGATACTCCCCTACTCTCTTTAAAGTCAAATACCGTATTTTGGTAATGATAGTGTTTAAGGGAAAATTACTTTTTACAACATAACTCTGTCGAGTCTTGGTAGAAGACTGCTTTTATTTAGAAAATATAGGATTTTCTAGAAAGGACGCTAATACACTGTAGATTCTAAACTATTACTTTTCATAAAGTTATTTTGAATAAAGTGTTTACTTACACAAATGACACTAAATACTTATGAACTCACCAGCATTTATAAAAATACTGATACTCGCTTTCAAAATAACTTGTATTCTCAGGTCAGCAATAGACAGGTACACCCAGGAGCGTTTGTGAAGTCAACCTAGAACCGAGCTGCATTTATAGTAGTTCTGTATTACTTTGATGTCTCTATTTAATGTAACTTATGTAAAAATATTACTATTAATGCAATGGTTGTTATACTTTGATCACTATACTGCATATGTTGTGATACTTGACATGACGTCATCCACCCCAGAACGTTTTCGCCGTTTCGGTTTTGGGGTGTGACATTCGTCCCCAACTCCTGCATCACAAAGAAACCAGGGAAAAAAGTAACAGCACAGTTTAGATCATCTGCAAGTTTACCAACTGAAAGAAGATTGTAATTAAAGTTTGGTACAAATAATACTCCTTTTAATTTTAAACCTCCTGGCAAAGTTTGTTCACCCTCCCCCATGACCTGAACCTTGTCTCTATTAGGGATAACAACAGGTGAGTCTTTTGGGTTTTGGGTTTTATTAATCAAAAAATCACTTATGTGTGTCATGTGCTCGGTGGCTCCCGAGTCGACAATCCACCCATCATAGATTCCATTTCTACCTACCATGTTTGCCATTAACTGTTTTGTTATATTCGTTCCTTCCTTGAAGTGTTCAACAAAGAGTCGGTATTGCTCGTCTGAAAGCCCGGGGATCGGACTTGGGCCCAGCTCCACACAAGCTGCCTTGGGTTTATCTTTCTTACCGGGCCACCATTCAGGGTACCCAATAAGTTTGAAACACCCATCCTTGTTGTGTCCATCTCGCTGACAGTGAGAACATCGAATCTTATTGTCATTATCTGATTTCGAGAATTTTTGTGCCACTTTATTCACCGATTGAGTGGCTTGCTTTGACAATGGTTGTCGCTGTCCCCGCTGAGAACTATAGTTAGCTTGAAATGTTGATGCCTCAGTCCCAGTTCTTTTCACTCCACCCGTGATTGCCCTTTGTTGCTCGTCTTCTGCTAACAAATGGTAAACCGTTCCGATGGATGATGTTGGCTTCATAGCAAGTACTTGTGTTCTGATGACTGCGAAATCTTCGTCCAAACCCATCAAGAACTCGTAAGTCCTTTCTTTCTCTCTCAACTCATTCAGTTGTTTTCCAATTCCACAATCACAACCTTCACAGGTACATCGTGGCGTGGGAAGTACCATCTGCAATTCATCCCAAATTGATCTTAGTTTAGTGTAGTAATTCGACACCGAGCTCCCATCTTGTCTCGTTACATGGAGTGTTTGTTTTAGCTCGTAAGCACGAGGTGCACCCTCTTTTTCGAATCGCTCTTCAAGGTCTGACCAGATCTCAAAGGAGGTGTTCGCATATCGAACACTTGTTCTTATCTCCATCTCCATCGTTGTGGCTAACCACCTTTTTATCATAGCATCGGCTCGAACCCATGCCTTGTACGTGGGTGATGTTGACTCGGGCTTCTTTACCGTTCCATCTATTAATCCCATCTTGTTTTTCGCCAAGAGAAAATTTGTCATCTCCTGTTTCCATTCGTTGTAATTGTTGTCGTTCAACAAGTCATTCACTTGAACTTGTTTGGGATAATCTGATGGATGAATGTAGAATGACGAAGTGATATCAATTCCCTCATCGCTTTTCTTGCCGGATCCTTCTGGTATATCTCCCGCCATGCTCGCCGGAGATTGTTATCGTCCCCTGAAAACGACCCGCTCTGATACCACAAAGAATTGGTATAAGCTTACTTTAATTGGTATTCATCATGATAATCTCAGGTTACAAACGAAGACTACATATATAGTCTGATCACAAAAGGATAACTACCAATTACTAACAAATAGGATATCTATCTCAGTAAAGATAAGAACTAAATAAACCATGCTAATCTAATAACCGGATAATCACCAAATCCTTTATGCTGAACGGTTCACGAAAGGTTCCTTGATCGTTTGGTTCGCTTACAACCATTAATGGAAATTTGATCACTTAGATAAACTTTTTGACTTGTATGTGCTTGTTTCATCACTTGAACTTAGATAAGATTTCGCCTTTTTGTATAATACTACTTATTATCCTAATTTTACTTTTTATGTTTAATTTCAATTATAGAAATCAGGTCGCAATATGGACGATACATTTGGAGGGAATAAGTAATTGCTTTGTGAGGTACACCACAATAAATGATGTAATATTAGTTTTTTTTTTGTCTGTTGCTGCGTCTGAAATGATGGCTTTTTTTTTGTCAAATTTTATTCCTTCTAATATCAAATATTAAACAGGAAACCTTGTTGCTGTATGTTGCTTTTTTTGCTGCTTGTTGGTGTTTTTACTGCTTGGTGCTGTAGTTGCTTGTGTTTGCTATTGCTTTTTTTTTTTGGCAATAGCGGGGATGATATTTGAAGTTTGTAATTTGTCGATTTGTACCTGCACTTGTTAAATTCTATTTGATGGGAGATGTTTTTAATAGTTGATTATTTAAAAGATATAAGTTTTTATAATTGTTTTGGTTTTATATCTAATATCTATAGAATATACTCTATAATTCATATTTATACCGTTTTGATTTTTTACTTATGATAGTTAATTTATCTAACTTATAAAGTAAGAAGTTTTAAAGATAAAATTCAAGAAATTGGGTACCCGGAACCGGTCTTGGGGTTCCAGGAGCAGTTCCAGATTTCTAGAAACCGGTGTAAGTTGTTCCTGGAATCCAGGACCAATAATAGGCGGGTATCCGCTATGCTCGCCCCTAGTTGCAATAGCAAGGAGTTCTTTATCTAGTTTTGCATATTTAGCCTTTAATTTAACAAAGTTTTAAATGATCAATTTGTAAATTAACACATATGCAAATAGTCAAACATTGTAGATTTTTCATTTTCAAAGTAATTAACAAAGTTTTAGATTTGACATGATACATGGTGAATAGATCTCAATCAATTGCAATACTATTACCGAGATTTTTCATGTATGGCTGCTCGAAACTCCTGTCCTCTTCAAAAGCCATTAAATCATCTGTCTTTCTTTTCTCCATCAGATATGCATGCTCCTTTTGTCACATGATGTTCCCTTGCATTGTTCCCGTATCTCTTGAATCTTTGTGCGTCCTTTAAAACATTGTTGTCTAAGCTAAAAGTCTTTCATACTACTTTCCATAATTATCTAGGCAATCTTAAACATTTTCATTAGATTATGGTTTATTGACAATAAAAGGTGCGTCAGATGATTGGTTTGTTGAGACAAGAGTTGGAGTTGTAGTCATGTCTTGAATATCATTCAACTTATCCATTGATGCAAGTGGATAGCTAGGTTTTAGATTTGTCATGATTCTTCAACAGACTTCCAAATATAATTATACTTTGGAGGTTATATGTGTGGATTGTGTCACTCTCTTTCATCACAATGACCACATACATGTTCATCCTATATACGTAGGTTATTAGATCATTTGAGTGAAGTGTTGAATTTGGTATATGTTTAGGTAAATGTCTCATGGTGTTGGCACAAAAGAGTCATATGGCTTAGTTACTTATAGCTTTAAGTTTCATGAACATAGCTAGAACCTTTAGAATGTCCTTTGTCCCATCATAAGGCACCATATTGAGAGAAACATATGCCCCTTTATTCATAGAGTAAATTACACGAATGGTCTCTGTGGTCCGGGGTAATTTGCGTGTTTAGTCCCTAACTTATTTTTTTAACTCGAACGGTCCTTATAGTTTGATTTGGTTACGTTGTTGGTCCCTAGACGACTTAAAATGACCGATATACCCTTATCTATTATTTTAATTGTTTTGTTTTATTAACTTATTAAATAAAATTATAAAAGAATGTTTATATTAGATGTGGCCCTACTCTCTAATATTCTTAAGAATGAAAAGGAAACCTAAACCACCGATCCGCCTTCTTCCTTCTCCCTTCTCTCCGGCGCCACCTCCACTATGCCATTGAAATCGACGTTGCCGATGAAGAAAACCTTCACACTGCTGTCTTGTTGTCTGTCGATTGTGTTCAGTGGAGGTAGGTTGCTCATTCCTCCTTCCGATCATCTTCCCTCTTTTACCCTAAATCAACAAACCATCAAAACATAGTATGTCGCCTTCTCATCTTAACCGGCGATGCCCACAACCCACCTCAAGTCCATGTCACCGGAGCCAACAAGAAGAAGCAACCTATTATGCGAGACCCAGCATCCTACGACCAAATCATCCAACGATTTTTGGATTTCGATTTCTTCACCACAGGTTTAATCTAAGGTTTGAAATGTCAAACCGTATCAATGTCGAATCGTTATAGGGTGGAGGATGGGGAACAGCTGGAAGCTTCAAGTTAGACCCCTCCAATCCAAACAAACGACAAACCCATAGGGAGAATATTGGATGCAGGTGCATTGAATCGAGAGTGCCCTCCGTTATATCGTTAAATCGCAAATCTGTCTGTAACAATTTTTCCAATTACTGATCAATCTGTTGAGTCTCAATGACATAAAATGTTCTCTTGTGTCGATTCACCTGGATTGTATTCGAGATTTTTGTATCTACGATTTTGGTTTTGTATTTGAAGTCCAGGTTCGATTTTAGATGTATTTCAGATTTGCTGTTGAACTTTACATTATTGTTGGATTTGTGTGTAGTTTAGGATGATTTATATGGTACTGGATCTGTAGCCTGAGATGATGACCAGAGTTGGTGCCAGGAACTGGATCTATGGGCCGGAGATGGTGACCGGATGTGGTGCCGGGACAGGAAGAGGATTAACGTGGGATGGATCGGTGGGTCCCATTTTCAACAATATATTAATAGTTTACATTATTTGAAAATAACTGAAATAATAAAAAAAGGATTTAACAAAAAAAATATATTATTAAGGGTAAAATAGTCATTCTAAGTGTGATAGGGACCAAAGATGCAACAGAATCAAACTACAGGGATGGTCCGAGTTAAAAAAATAAGTTAGGGGCCAAATGCGCAAATTACACTAAACCACAGGGACCATCCGTGTAATTTACTCTTATTCATAATAATAGTAAGCATATAGTGATGCACAGGGTACATAAAAATCGATGATTTCACATGTTTTCATAAAACTTGCTAATCGATCAAATCCTCGTTAATATCCATCCTCACAAAGACGATGTTTTCTGAGTTTCTCTAAGAATGGATACATGCCTGTAAATATATTATAGTTCGAAGAGAGGAATATTGTTTGTGGCAGAAATCTTTGAGATGGTTACTTGGTAGGTGGTCATGAGGTAAGACTTGGGTGGGTAGATTCTTTATGTGACAAACTAACTTATGTTGATGTAGATTATGAATACCTACCTACATGCTTGAACAATGAACAACCAAAAAGAAAAGAATGTACTAAACAAAACTAGATATGTCAGAAGATTTTATATCATGTAGAGTTATAGATGATCCTTTCTATAATATACAGATTATACGATTACCGCTACAAACATATGCACCAAGCTTCTTGAGTAGATTATGTTAAACTGATTCATATTAGAAATTGGAAATTTGTAACCCCAAAAGTTTCATGATGATTGTTACAAAAATAAATTGTGTAATTAGGAATCCATCCATGTGATGTAAAGACACACCCAAGGCCCAAGCTTGCTTGCATTTACTTGAGAGTTGCATATATAACAGGATGTTCTAAGCGTCTCAATTTTTCTCATTAACACCTGGAATTGTAACCAGTAAAATGACACTGTCATTTAAACTGAAACTTGAATCAGAAAAGGGCATAATAATGATATGTTTAAAATGCGCATAGCGTTTCACATTTTTCCCATTTATGCAACAACAAATTGTTTTTTTTTTATATATACGATATAGGCATAATCTGGTAAAAGGTGAAACATTGTTGTTCAAATAAGCATCTAATTAGTAACATGTAATAATTGTTCCTGTTACTACTTTCACATTTTTTAGAGCTAAAATGAAACATTGGCATATAAAATAGGAAAATTTTGAAACTAATTATCCATAAATATGCAATGATGTTTCATTTTAAGACTAAAATATGCAAAATATTTAGCCTGTTACTACTTGCGCATTTTACATTAAACGATATTTGATTTTAAACTTTTGAAATACGACACTTTATTTCTGACCTTTATATCTATCTATGATGATGATGATGATGATGATGATTGCCAGGTGGAAAGTGCCACAAGGGTCAACAATCCAAGCAAACCGTAATTGACAATGGTGTCAACATTTTTGAAAGTTTGAAGCTTGTCAACCATCATATCCCATAATTCTGCATGAGGACAACTTCCATTTCCATGTTTCACTTTCACCACCTGCACCACCACCATACACTTGTCACTCCTTCCTTCATTGGATAACATTTACATAACAGGAAGAAGGAACACAAACTTAAGATCAATATAAGCGAGAGTTTGGTGTTGGATGGAATGGAATCAGGAATGAAGAATGATATGAGTAATTAGTAATTACATTCCATGCTCATGTAGGAATGGAATAAATTTCATATGTAAATACAAATTATAGTTTTGACTCTGCTGTATACGTAATTTAGTTATAACTAGCTTAGATGGATTCGTAAGTGGAATTAAAGATCCTTACATTTGTCTCCAGATGATCAACTTGTTTCTCAGAATGTGAAGTGGTAGTTGTTATTCTTGGAGTTGGATCTGATGACACATCAGATTTGGGTTTAACTCTGTAAGCAGAACCAGTGTGGATTGTTTTCATCACTGAACCAAAGAAATTTGTCACGGGTACCTAAACAACAAACACACACAACTCAAACTCAATAAATCAAAACCACCAAATATCATTTTGCAAAAAAAAAAAAAAAAGTGCTATTAATTTTTGGGGAATTTGATTCTTGGGTTCTAATTTTTTAGGGTTTTGAAGAAAGAGATGAACGAGATGGAGAAAATGAGGGCAAAACGGTCAACTTAATGGTTTAAGGACGAAAAAAGACAACCGATGAAAGTGATAGAACATATCCATAGAAACCAATATACCACAGGGACTACTTTTGTAATTTAGTCTAGAAAGAAACAGTGGTATGAATGCCTAGACCTTAAAAAACAGAAATTCCCTTTTCAGGAAGGGTGAGGTGTGATGAAAAATGGCATATACCTTCTCCAATTCTTGTTGGTATAAATCTGTCCGATAATATGCAGTTGACAGCAGTAAATTTGGATTAAATGAGCCAAAAAGACTGCAAAACAACAAAGAAAAATGAAGTAAAATAGGCCGAGAAAACTTAAACAGATTTTCAAAATGCAACATTTTTTCATACCTGATTAATGATGCGTTGTCATACATGTTGAGCCTCTCAAAGAAAGCTAACGTATAAAATGTGAATCGATCCACAACAGAGACACCAACCTATATGTATCACACAGAATTAGCAAGAGATGTTAAAAATCATGGAGTATTTCTGTATATCAAATTACAAAATTTTCAACTTGATAGAATCCAAGATAATACTCACATCAGAATCTAAGTGATGTGAATATGAGTTTTCCCCTTTCATGCTACTCCCAATAGCCAAAACACCAGGTGAATGGAGCTGAAAATAAAGAAAATAATAAAGTTATGTTTTCATTTATTTCCATACTTAATACTTTAGGTGAAAAAAAGGACCCATACCTGGGAAAAGAGGGTAGCAGCTTGACATGTATCTACCATAATCAACAGTTCCTTGAACCTAAAAACATGAACACATAAAGTTACCAATCTACAACCAATGACAAAAGAAATAACATAAAACTCAAATGGGTACTTCTGACCTACGCTTTTCTTTCATTTGTTTGACTGCATCAGCCAAATCATGACTCTGAAGTTCATCAGAGTCTTGAAATTTCAGAAACTCATCTCCTCCATGTCCTGTCATATATAACAGTATATGGCTTCCTTCATCACTCAAAAGACGTTTGGATCTTGGAACAGCATTTTCATGGCGACCTGTTAAAACTCTCAAAAAGTTCTCAACTGTCACTTCATAACCTCGATAATCTACCTGACAGATCACTTTACTAAAATCAGCACATCTTCTCTAAAAAAAACAGCTATGCAAATAAGGAATTAATTGGACACAAAAGTTGACCTCAACGTTATCTCCATACAAGTTAAGCCTATGGTTTTCATTGTTGAAAACTTGTGCAGGGTATTTGTTTCGGGAATTGCAAGCCATGTCATCTGCTAACATAAGAATGATCCTCTCATCAGGTATCCCTAGTCGTTTCACAGTCCTATACAAGATGATTAAGTGAAAGAATGACAGAGAAATGTCAATAGGGTGTGAACTATAAATAAGTCTACACAAATATAAGATTATGATGAAGCACCATATACCTATACAAGGATAAAGTGTTTGCCATATGCCGATAATTAAACCTGAAAGATAATCACACTTTGTTAATTCAAAAAAGGTCAAGAGTGCTACAAAGGAACCTTCCTATCAGGTATTATAAACAGGAAGACCAAACTTAAAACTTAATCAGTCCCAAACCATGACCTAACCATGTAATCAGAAATCAAAATGACTGAAGAATCAAAAAACAAAAAGGAAAAATACCAGAAGCGTGAGGTGCAGACCAAGACTGCCCAGTTGTTGGTGTGCACTGAAGAAGAAGAAGAAGAAGTCGAGGAAGCAGCATGTGAGAAATTCACACATGAACATGAAAGTGATATCATAATCGCTGTTATTGTTAATATGAATCTGCTGAAAAAGTTGTCTCTCTTTCGATTCGTCATCTTCTTCAAGATCTGTTGTTTTCAAAATCATTAGTTCATGTGATAGATAGCAGATTACATCTACTGCCTATTGATTTCAGCATATCATCAGCAATTTGCAGTAGAGCATCTGTCCACTTCGATTTGAAAAGAGGATTAAGCAATAAACACCCATTTTCAGAAATCAATAAATCTTTGTAATTTTCAAATGGTGTTGGAGAAGACAGATTAATCACAGAGTAAAAAAGCAAACGGTGCAGAGAAGACAAATTATAATCGAAACAATTTTTACAGCAATGATTTAAACAATTTTCACACTAACAGATATTTCACAAACCCTAAACCAATTTTCACAACGTCACCAAATGGAAATCGCGAATCGGTACTGGAAAAAAAGGAGTGGACCAACTACAAATCTCGAATCAATACCGGAAGAGGAGAGTGAGGACCAACTAGAAAGCAAGAATCAGTACCGTAGAAAAAGAGATGACACGATGGAGAGGATACTGGCCGTAGATGATAGTGACGAAGCAGCTGCCCGAAATGACTGGTGCAGGGGGAATGAAGCCCTTGTTCGATCCGGAGTACCGGATAACTACACTGACGTCGGAGAACAAGATGTGCGCCAGAGAACGAGAGGTGCGCCGGAGATGCGAGGGAGTGCCGGAGAAGAGCTGGAGATCTTGACGTGATTTTTTATGATTTTTTAGACAAAATTTCACAAATGGTCCTTTTTTTCAAATTTTCCCTAAAATAGTTCTTATGATTATTTACTTATCTTTAGTATTATATAAAGTATAAAGCATTTTAAACATTTCTTGAAATTTGAAATTTAAGAGGTACCAAACCTACTACATCATTTACAATCAACTTATGCTTACCATTCAATACACATATTACATTTGTATATTTAGTAGGTTGAAAATCTTAATTGGTATCAAATCTATAATTGTTATATCATGGTGTTTGTATATTTAGTAGGTTAAAAATCTTAAATACAGATGAGATACGTTCCGGTGGTTTTCTTCACACCATAGGATTTTTCAGAGAGGTAATGATAAAAAAATTGAAAAATACATTGTTAAAAAATAAAAGTAAAATGCTATAATAAACAAATAAATAGGTGAACATTTGTGTTAAATTTATAAATTAAAATGGTTTCAGGACTACAAAAAACAACATAAAATAGATTGAAAAAAAAACGAATTGAATTTACAACCCAGCAAACCGGTCAAAGTTGTGAAACAAGTTAAGATGTTACGGTTATTAGAAGTTAACATTACGAATGAGTGATTAATTGCAATTTACAAAGAAGTGACACATAAATGGATTTTTCAATGTTTGAAGATTAACTTAGTTATACTTAAAGGTTTTATGGTTTGATCCGATAGCCGCAATGGAACTATTCACCGAAACAAATTAATCACCATTCGGACACTATTTGTCGCCGCCGCTTTGCGCGGGCACACGTCTAGTTTATTATTATTATTATTATTATTATTATTATTGCATAGATAGTCCATTTGGAGCAAACATTGTACACAAATGATCCTTATGACTAACATCATTAACGGTCAACGGAAATCATAAGTCAACCAGGTCAACGACCATTGTGTCGTGGTGAGTCCTTGACCGCATCGTGGCCAAGTCTAGACAAAACAATTGTGATGCAACACGCCGCCATGTCGTGAGCCTTCCTTGGCCATGTCGTGGTTTCAATCAGAATGTCATTTCTTCATTAAGAGCTTAATCGTTGCAAATCAAAGTTCTTAAACTCATATTTGGTTCTTCTTATTGACTTAATGGATAAAGTTTCCAACGTTATCCAATTAGACACAACCACAAAACACGATCTAAAATCCTAAGTCCATTAAGTTTTCTAACAGGCAAGTGGACTTGTGCATGAACTCAAGTTAACCCAAAGCATGGACCTTTCTTACTTAAGAGGGATCCAAATGCCATGGAAGTGCCAGAACAAACTCTGTAGTTCCTCAACTCCAAGAACATCCATAAAATAGACTAAAACCAACCAAAATGAGCATAATCTTGAATCTAAAAGAACAAAGGTCAAGGTATAAACTTTTGTAACATCCCAAAAATCGGGTCCAAAAATTTATTTTAAAAACATGAATAATTCATAGCGTTAAGTCATTTAAACATACTAAAAGGGTTTAATTATCAGAGTAAACATCCCAGGCTAACTTATCATGGTGTGTGCACTACAATCCTCCCGAGCTCCTCTTCCGAAAACTGAATACCTGAAACCAAAACTGAAAACCGTAAGCACGAAGCTTAGTGAGTTCCCCAACCTACCACATATCATACATATCTATTGATCCATACATGCCATACATAATACTGAGCACATAACCACATACTAGGCTCCCGCCCGCTGCATTGGGCCTCGCCCGCTATCAGACCCCGTCCGTCACCAGGCCCCGCCTGGCTTCGAGCCTCGCTCGGCGTACAGATCTGTTTTCCTTAGGCCCCGCTTATCTCTGGGCCCCTCCTGCTAACATATACTAACATACAATCATATCACAACACATAACTAACATACTTTATTGGATTACTGTGCTAAGGCCTCGCCTATCTTGGGCCTCGCCCCTGTCCTGCTACTGATGAATCATGGAACCCCGTCCACGCTCCTACGGATAGTGAGATACGGGCCCAACCCACTCTCACTCTTTTCCTAACTTGGGCCTCGCTCCTGCTCTGCTGCTAATGAGGTATGGAACACCATCCACACTCTGCTATTGGTGAGATACGGGACCTCGCCCACACTCACCTCCCTACCAGGCACATACATGTATCACACAGACAACAAGTATAACTATCATATAAACCATTCCTTGGGCACCCGCCCGCTAACATTGGACCTTAGTCCCGAATGTCATACTAGCATATTGTGTCTAGGGCTAACCCCCGGGTCTTCCTACTCATAACTACATGGGTCGGCATTGTGGCCGTAGACCCATTCACACAAAGGGAAACTCACCTTGCACTGCTGAAGACTTGCTGAACACTTCTGACTGTTAACCGGCACTTCTGAACCGCTGATCCCTCGGCTTCCCAAACTATCAATACCCAAAACAACATTTAGACCACAATAATCCAAAAGTCAACCCTAGTAAAACTTGGTCAAAGTCAACGGTCAAGGTCAACTTCCAGTTGACTCGACTCGCCGAGTTGTCCTACCAACTCGTCGAGTCCTTAGTCCTCCAATTCAAAAACAACCCCGACTCTACACGTCGAGTCTAGCAACAACTCAACGAGTCCTCCTTCAACCACACACTCGGGACTAACTTCAACCGACTCGCCGAGTTCATCATCATCCCATGAATGTCTAGACCATGACTCGCCGAGTTGTATGAACAACTCGTCGAGTCCGCCTTCATAACTAAGGAGATTGCCCCGGACTCGCCGATTTTCTCCTTGAACTCGTCAAGTACGATGATCATCAAAACCATTATGGACTCAAGCTAGCTGAGTCTCTAACCAACCCAACTCACACCCTTAGCAGAAGGGTTTCGGGGCAAGAAACTAGTCCGAATCGCCGAGTCCCTCTATGTCCAACCCTATTCAGATGATTTCAGACAAGATCAATGCATCCAAGATCCAGATCTAGCCTCTGGGGGTTAGGATATCACACAAAGTCACCATCTTTGCACCCATGCATAGCCCTTTTTGCTCAAAAGGCCAAAACAACCCCTTAAACCTTGCATGGGGAGTCTTAGAGACATAAAGCTCCCACCTTTATGCTTTCCCTTCTCTAAAAACCTCTAGATCTGAAGGGATCCAGCCTGGGGACGTCCAAATCCCACAAAGCATCAATCATGGTCCAATATTTCATAAAGAGGGACAAGAAGAGATCTAACAAATAACAAGGCAAGGAAGGAACTTGATTACCAAAATGAGCAGCAGATGAGATGAATCTTCTGGATCCACAACCTTCCTCTTGAACCCTCAACTCCTCCTTCTTTTTTTAGACTCCAAGAACACTCAAAATCCTTCAATAATGGCTCACACACTCAAAGAGAGCACTAGGGTTTCGTGGGATGGCTTATGGACAATGGGGGCTACGAATGAGGCTGAGAAAAGGGGAATAAGATCCTTAAATAGGGCACAAGGACCCGATTTTAGGGTTTTCCAACCCATACCAGACTCGCCAAGTTACTCACCCGACTCGCCGAGTCAGTCACTTAAGATGCAACACGGAGCCCGCTTCGACTCGTCGAGTTCCTCCCTAGACTCGGCGAGTTGACTCTTTAACGTTAGGCTTTACCCCTTCACTTTCCTGGTCTTCCGGATTCCGGGTGTTACAACTTTATACCTCAAATGACTCAGAAATTCAAAGAAGACGATGGATCTAAGATAACTTTATGCTTCCATGCACCAAGATGGAGTTAATTCTTCCTAAAGCGTCACAAAAACCAAGACGATAATCTCAAAACCAAGGGAACAAGCTTATTCATCAAGCATGAGGTTAGGGTTTCAAGTTGGGAGGGTGGATGTCGAAGGAAATGAACTAACACAAGAGTTGGTTCCTTTGAATATGGAAAAAAAACCCAAAATCTTAGGCTTGGGTTGCAACAACAACCACGTTGCGATCACCATCTCGCCACGTCGTGGTGACCAACTAGGCACGTTCTTCATTTAAGTGGCATGACCACATTGAGACCATCAACCTATCATGTCGTGTCATAAGGTTTTTCCCCAAAACCTTATATTTGGCATCCTTAAATCTCCAACTGATCAAAACAGGAAAAAGGACATTACAGTGTTATAAGATAAAACATCGATGATTAAAGTCAGTTTTACATTTAGTTGTTGTTCGAATACATTTTTAAGGATTTTTATGTGATTACGTAATGTAATGTATAATAGCAAAATTAATTGGTCATATTGTTCTAACTTTGGTTTTTATTATTACCATCTTTAATTAAGATGACCATGTTGTTTGTTACTTTGATTCTATGTAGATCGTTAAATTTTGTTAATTATTGTGTTCGAAATATAACATTTTAATTACTCGATAATACAATGGAAATTGTCAAATGTTGTTCATTAATACGTTTTTGAAGTCTTGTTACTTTTTAAAAAAATAAGTTATTTTTTAGCAGCATGCAGATTTAAAAAAACAAGCAGTCTTCTTCTTGTAGGCTATAGAAGTTCGGTAAACTTTTTATTCTGCAGATGTAGTCCACACACTAAAAACCTTTTACCTCTTAAAAACAAAAAGAACTTGTAACACCTGATTCCTAGTACGTGTTTAATTCAAGAATCTTATGTATTTTTTTCTCTGGGACTCGACGAGTTGGTGGCACAACTCGTCGAGTAGAGACCGGATCCGCGGGAAGTTTAAGTGACATACTAGACGAGTCGGAGGCTGACTCCGCGAGTAGGTGCCGTTTGAGTGAAATCCTAAATTTGAGGGTTTGCACCCTATTTAAACGTCTTATTGAAGCCGTCATTGTCCCTTATGCTCCCATAACACCTCATGTCGAAACCATAGCCGCTTTTAGTGATCTAAGGCCATTTTTGGTGCTTTTGGGTTGTTTGTGAAGCTTGAAAGGAAGGAAGAAGCTTGGGAATTCGAGTTGGGGTTGTAGATCCAGAGATCTTATTCCATATTCAACTCAATCAAGGTAAATGCCCCCTGTTTTGGTCTTCCATTTGGTTGTTCATCTTTAGGGCTTAGATTTTGGATGCATTTAGGGCTTTCTAAGCCATTTTCGGATTTAGGAAGCGATTCATGGGGTTCTACTTTCAGATCTGAGTCATTGGAGGGGTCTCATGGCATAAAGGTGCCAACTCTATGGTCATGAGAGCCCCATGCACATTGTAGAACACCTTTTATGGATTTTTGAGCCAAAAACCCCATGCATGTACACCAAGTTTGGAACTTTACGTATAAAATGGACATTAGGAGGCCAAATCTATGGTTTTGACATGTTAAGACCCATTTAAATCGACTGTATAGTAAGGTTCAAGAAGGGACTCGACGAGTTGTTCCTGGAACTCGGCGAGTCGGTGTGTAATGACCACTAAATCCCTTCTGTGGCTGGACCAATGGTTCGGGAAGGAAGTCCCGTAAATGTTTAGACTCGTAAAGGGACCTGGGAATCATGGGACTCGACTAGTGTATGAACAGACTCGGCGAGTCCAAGACAATCTCCCAACCTTTGAAGATGGGCTCGACGAGTTGTTCATACAACTCGGCAAGTCATAGACTGGACACGTTCTTATGAGGGGGATGAACTCGTCGAGTTGAAGGAAGAACCCGGCGAGTCAGATGAAGATGGCCCCGACGATTTGAATGAAGGAAAGCTCGTCATGTTCTCGCTAGACTCGACGAGTGGTGTCAGGGTTGGATCGGGTTAGTGGAGCATGGACTCGACGAGTTGGTAGACCAACTCGCCGAGTAAGGTCAACTGGATGTTGACTTTGACCAATGTTGACTTTGTCTGGTTTTGGTATTAACCCTTGTTGGGTTATATGTTCGGTTGATGACTTGAAGGTTGTCGTGTAGGGATTGAGGAGTCTAGGAGAGCCGACCTTCACGCCGAGGACAGTTCAGACACTACACGACATCGAGGTGAGTTACATTCCAGTAGCGGTGGGTCTACGGCCACAATGTCGGCCCACCAGTAGGAGTTGTATGTTAGATGATTGTCTTTGTGATATCATCTAGGTTTGCTACTACCTTATATGTTATATGCTGGCATGATATGTTATATGTGATAGAAGTAGAGTTCGGTTGTTAGGACCGAAGGGTAGGTCAGACACCCCAGTTATGTCTAACAGTATGTGATGATATGTTTATATGATGGCATGATATGTTATATGCGATAGTGGTAGTAGGAGGGGAATAGTCCCCAAGCTCGGTTGTTAGGACCAAAGGGTAGTTCGGATACCCCAGATATGTCTGATTGTATGTTTGTGTTATGATATATGTGATAGTAGCAGTAAAGGGTGGAATAGTCCCCGAGGGTCGGTTGTTAGGACCGACGGGTAGGTCAGCACCCTAGAATGGCTTGACACGGGTAGGTCAGCACCCCAGTATGTCTTGACACGGGTTGGTTGGCGCCGCATAATGGTCGTACCGGGTAGGTTGGCACCCCAGAATGGCCGCACCGGGTAGGTCGGGCACCCCATAATTGCCCGACAATATGTACGCTATGTGTTTGTATGGTATGTGGTATGATGGGGGAACTCACTAAGCTTTGTGCTTACAATTTCAGTTTTGGTTTCAGGTACCTCTTCGTCCAAGGGGAAGGAGTCGGCGGTGTATCAGCGCATCACACATACACATGGTTTCCACATAGAGTTTTCTGGGAATGTACTCTGATTTATTTTACTTTTGACGATATGATTTTCAGACACTTTGTTATGTTTATTTATACAATGACATGGCATGGGAAATGTTTTGGTAAACTGAGTTGTGAAATACTTAATTTAAAATGAAAGTTTTGGCTTCAAAATTTGGGATGTTACAAGTTGGTATCAGAGCCCTGGTTTGAGGGATTCAGACACACCCTCAGGGGTGTCTGGACTCAAACCGAGGGATTAAAAGATTTTTCACAAAGAAAACGGTTTTCTAAAATTCAAGTTAAGGAATTGAGAAAGAACAAGATGTGTGATGCGTGCGACCGGACGAGCTCAAGTAAGTTTTCCCCAAGATACCCATACTTGTTATGTTATGTCATGTGATATATGATTATGAGAATTACATGCTAGACTAGGACTAAGGATCTAGGAGGATGCCTTGTATGCCTGATATATGATTCTAAGAACCGCATGCTAGACTAGGGCTAAGGATCTAGGAGGATGCCTTGAATGCCTGTTACATGAGTTGTATGCTAGGACAATCTAGTCAACAGTAGGATAGCCTGGTTAGGCTATGCTTGATGCGGTTACTCAATGCACGAATGCTGCTTGCTTTGTGCTATAGGGGTCCTGACTAACTTTAACTAACTAGTGGGAGGATATGTAACAGTATCCACAAGCTAGTTAAGGAAGGGTGGTAGGGACTCCTAGTGTAGCTGATGGCAGAGAGTAGGTCGGAGAGTGCCCTAGGAAAGCCTAGGATGAGATTAGTTGGAAAGGGATATTGGTTGAGGGACTTGGCGATGTTGAGGCAATCCTTGCAGAAAGTACAGATAGATGTGGAAGGCAGTATCGGCGCGTACTACTGGAAGCAGAGGATCCGTACTCGAGTCAGGGAGGGCCGAGATGGAACCAGGAAACTTGGAGAGTGTGTGAGACCTCTCGAGAGTATGTATGATCCTGATGATTGCGTGTTTATTTTCAGTATGGTGGTTACACGACATGGAGTAGGAGGTTCTGGATCGGGCTCTGGCTCGGGTGCAGGGTCCGAGCAGGTTGACGACAGGCTACACGAGTTCATTGCGTCTGAGATCACGAGAGGTATCCTTGAGTCAACCCCAGTTATTTTCGGGTCGATCAAGGAGGGGATTATGTGACATCCCCATTTTCACGGCCAGAAAAGACCGATTTTGTTTATGCTTTGTAAAAATCAGAGTACTTCTTTTCATAAAATGTTGCGGAATTTGTTCCCAGAAAAACATGATAAATACGTTATTAAAACATTTTCGAAGGAACGTATTTTATTCATTTCAAAACGTTTGGGATGTCATCGTCAATACAGAAACATAAGCATAAACAGAACTTACATATATTTACACTAGTGATCTACATCTCTTTAATCTCTCAGTGTAATGTGACTTCATATCAACACATGTGATATAAATAAACTGAGTGGGTCAGGTTGGGAAACCTGGTGAGTACATAGGGTTTTCAACCCACAATAATATAATTATTATGTTTAAACATCAAACAATCAACCCAATTACCCATTCCCGTTATCCTCACATTACGTCCCTAAAACATCTAACACAAGGGACCTAGTCTAAGGATTATCATCGGGATGGACACTACTGCTAGGGGGATTCCTCAGCAATCAATATCCTAAAGGAAACAATGTGGGGGATGGAGTACACCTGGTGAGCACACAGTTCAAGTAAACACACGGTTCGAATAAACACCTACAGGTTGCGAGCCTGCTAGTGTTCCACTGGACTGTCTAGAATAGTCCGTGGTCGTCATCTATACTCCGCTAGATGACTGGATCATCAATAACATCTATAACGAGGCCTCTCATTATTTTATTTTATCACACAACAACTATTACATCTAACCATGTTTTACCCCAACATTTTCGTAGATATAAAATACATATACAGTTTAAATCATTTAAAACGTGTATAAAATCATTCATCCAGCATAGATAACAAGTATACATATAACATGCACGCACAACACGTAATTTATATAAAATACTTCATATACATGTGTAAGCTGAAAGTAACTATGCACTCACCTGAAAGGTGGTGACTCAGCACTCGAACAACACTTCGATACCCTCAAAACAATTTTCCTTCGATAAAACCTAGTATCGATATCACTAGGGTTTAGTCTAACGATAACCGCGACAAATTAATAGCATGGCTATTATTGTTATTATATAAGTGTTAAATAAAACTCAATATAACTCATAATAATAGCCCAAATAATTATTTTAAGGACCTAATAACATTCTTATAATTATTTGAAAGCTATATTAAAAATTGCGTAAGCGTAGCTCACTTACAGCGAATTTTATCGAAAATCGGAACTTTATTCAGAGCAGCGTTTCGAAACCGAAAGACTCTTTTTCTCGGGACTCCGGGAGCCTCGGGGCTTCCTTAGGGTGCTAGGGGATCACCTAGGCTTAGGGGAGGGTTAAAACCCTTAGAGAGAGAAAGAAATTGGTGTGTTTTGCTCGGCAACCCTCGCAGCCTATTTATAGGCGCGGGCCTTCAGAGGTACGCTAGGTGTACAACAGCATTACGCTGCGCGTAGCTTCGGATAAGACTAAGGCGTGGCAAGCTTCGGATGGTGAGACGTGGAGGCTTGTGGACCAAGGAAGAGTTCTTCTACGCGGGGCGTTCCGAACCTCGTACGCGGGGCGTTCCGAACCTCGTACGCAGGGCGTTCCGAACCTCGTACGCGAGGCGTCGGATGCTAACGTTGGGCGTATGCGAGGGGTTGCGTGTCATGCATCCGAGGCGGGTACTAAGGTCAGCGATGGAGGGTCCAGATTGCGCCACGTCATCGAGTCCTTATCAACCTTCGCAAATTCGATCATAAACTTTAAAAATTCGTAACTTTCGCATACGAGCTCCGTTTTCGACGTTCTTTATATCCACGCGAAGGTGGGAACATACTCTACAACTTTTGTTTAAACTTTGTCGGCTAATTTTGACTCGATTTTAAATTTTATATTATTAACATGTCGGGACAGGATTGGTCCGTTAAATCCTCATAACTTCTTCATCCGACGTCCGTTTTCGCCCATCTTTTTCTCGTTACGCTACTCTTATCGAGATCTTCGATTCTCGTTTAGGTCGTGTCGGCTAAAAATACTCGATCTAATATTCGAATTTCGGGCTGTACACCGCTAATTTGAAACTTCGAAAAATCATAACTTCTTCATATGAAGTCAGATTTGGGCGTTCTTTTTATCGATGTTATTAGTTTAACATACTCTACGACTTTCGTTTATATTGCTAAGGCTAAATCTCGCTCTATCGTAAATTCACTATTTACGCTCCCCGGTGTCGTGCCGGTTCCGTCGCGAAACTTCAACATGTCATAACTTCTTCGTTATAACTCGGATTTCGGCGTTCTTTATACGTACGGAAACCTTGAGACATATTCTACAACTTGGTTAAGATTATTTATTCTAAATAATCATTTGTCGAAAAGTCATTTTCGACACTTATTGCCTCTAAATTGACTAGCCCGGATCTGCGGGCGTTACAAATTATTGAGTTGATGGAGGATCGCCTCACATCATTCAGGAGTGACTTGGCGTCTGGCAAAGCGGGTACGCGCACACTGTCCTTTAAGGACTTCAGAGGGAATGGTGCGCCGGGTTTTCATGGTGTTAAGGACCCCATTGCTGCCAGGAAATGGATCGTAGACATTGAGTCTATGCAGTTGACGAGCTTCTGCCCGGAAGGGTTGAAGGTCCGCTTTGCTACGGGATGTTTGAGGGACAGAGCTAGAGACCGGTGGGAGTCGGTTGGTGACTCGTTGGGAGCTCCAGCCGTCGAGGCTATGACGTGGCCAGATTTCGTGACCAAATTCAGGGCTGAGTTTGTGCCGACTGTGGAGCTTCAACAGCTGGCTAGAGAATTTTTGGATATGAGGCAGACTACGGAGACTGTGACGGAGATCACCGCCAAGTTCCGAGAGAGGGCATTGTTGGTACCCCAGTATGCGGGAGATGAGGAGATGCGGAAGACCCACTATCATGATATGTTGAGGGCTAATATTCGAGAGCATGTCAGCTATTCAGCCTGTCCGACCCTAGAGTCTATGATTTCCAGGGCGCGGGAGAGGGAGCTCGATTTGGAGCACGTCAGGAAGAGGAAAGCAGAGACTGAGCAGGTGATAGGGGTTTTGGGGAAGAAACCTGATGTGCACAAAAGTACTTACTAATTTTAATATTTATAACCTAACAAACTTAACTAACTATGCACTTATAGGCAGTGTACCTAGTCGGATTACAGTATAGCGTGGGTAAGTCGGGTGTCGATCACAGGGAACGGTGTTCTAATTAATTTACTTACTATTAAATTAACCTAATTTATTAACAAGTTTAATAAGGGGTTTTATCTGGTTTTACAAGATCATATGAACTTAATTCAAATTCAATAAATAAAAACACACTCTTGTTTAGTTTTGAATCCATTTCTCCCTTATGGCTAGCTAATGATTACGGATTATTAAGTTGGGTTTTTAGTTGTATTAGTAATTTAGTTCTATCTTACCAATTATTAACTAATTCATGTCAAACCATGTATGTTCACACATAATTAAACACAAAACTAATTATGAATGTAAATATGCTATGTAAGATTTGTTGTATAAACGCAATTATGGTCACAATACACGTTCTCTAGCACAGCTAAGCTTTATTTATTCTAATTACTAACTAAGATTAGTCAATCCTAGCTCTAACGATTCAATGTTCACTAAATTATTAGGTAAACAGGTTCATGCAGTTTAATGGTCACCAAGCTACACAGAACATGCAATCAAGCAATTAGATAAACAAATAATAGCATGCTAGGTTATACAAATCAAACACAAGCAATTTTTTTACCAACTAAACTCAATCCATAAGCATATAACTATTCATAAGTTCAAAGCTTCATCTAGCTAAACAAGAGTAGCTAGATTCAGCTGCTCATCATAGCAACTAAACCAAAACAACTAAAACTAATGAAAGACATGTTCTTATTTAACTAAAAAATAAACCTTTACTTCTTTTGGTGTTAAAAACCCTCTTCCAGAACCTTTCTTTCGTTTTTAATCGTCTCCTGGAACTCTTTTCTTCTGCCAAAAAGCTCTCCCTTTCGTAATAATAAGGAGGACTTATATAATCCTCAAAAACCCGCGCCACGTCATGGCCAGAGGTGCCACGTCGTGGGCTTCAAGCAATCCGTATCCTTCAAGGAAATCCTCCGCGTCGCGATGTTTATCTTCTGGAACACCCGTGCCATGTCGTGGGCTTCATTGCCACGTCGTGAACTGAGTGTTTATTGTGAATTTATTCTTTTCTTGTCTTTCAAGCCTCCCATGTTCCACATTTTGGCATTTTTGGTCCCTCTCTTCGAAAATCCTTTATATTGACTGAAAATAACAATTGAAAGTCATAAGTATCATTATTCTAAACATATTACCACTTTATTAATAAAAATGTACTTAAATATTGCCTAAAAATAAGTATAAATATGGCAATATCAAAATACCCTACACTTAGGCTTTGCTTGCCCTTAAGCAAATTTAAACTTAATTCTTAATTACTAACACCACACAGAACAATCCGACTCTAGTTAAGCCATTATGCCAACACCTCAACGCATGCTTTTGTGTCTAAAATTTTCCTAAAGTACCCCCCCATACTTTAAATACTCACAATCTTCATAAACACTCGCCCACTTTTTCCGAAGAATGCTCATTTTATGCAACCCTCCGAATCCATCATCAGAAAACCTCCTTATCCTCAAGGTATTTTTAGTTGAGCAACCTAAGCATACATAATCTAGAATTACAATTATCGATACCACTATGGAGCTCTTTTGGAAGTCTTCATTTCTTTGACATTTGATCTCTTTGAATTCACCACCTTATTTGATTTGATTTCTGGTATCTTCAACTTTTGAATTTCTTGGAATTTTGATCTTTTGATCTTCACTTTATTTGCTCCAAAATTCTTCACACTTTACTCATAATTCTCTCTCTCTTTTTTTTTTAACATGTACCTCACTTTTTTCACTCAAAACCTACATGCTTAAGCAGAGGCACTCAACCTCAACCTTTATCGGTTAATGATAATAATTTTCCTGGATACATTTCAGGTTTAGGCTGCTAAACATATTGCATCCCTCAAACCAAGCGGGGTTGTGTTTTTGTTCCATGATTTCACTAAAATAAGGGAGGCCACAAATGCACTATAACGTGTATTGGCTCAACTAAACATTTGAACTTTCATCGGATCATCCCACATAATACTAGTAATTATAGCTCAAATTATTACTAGATTCAATTATTCAAAATTTTCAAAATTTTTCAATTTTTACTATCAAATTCTATGATTTTCTAGCAACTTACTTTTTCTACCCCTACCCCACACTTATTTCATATAATGCCCTCATTGTATTCATAAAAATAAATCAAAATTAAAGAAAAGGGAGAAAAAGGAACAGACTCCCCTGGGATAGTGGCGTGAGCATCTCCAAAAGTGTGGAAAACGTGCAATTGGACTTCCAAAAATAGAAACTTGGTGTAGAACTGGTTGAATACGTAAATAAACCACGAACTTGACTCGAAACTTCAATTTTTCAAAGTGGGTATTTGTAAGGAAAAACGTGACAATGATAAACTGGGTCACGTCGTGACAGGTAATTGGCCACGTCGTGATATGAGTTGAAACCGCGAACACCAAAATGCTGAATTTCTTCAAACTGCAAGAGCGCCACGACGTGGCGCAAGGATTCCACGTCGTGGAAACTGGGCATCAGCAGAAAATGGCTTATTTGTTTTATTTACTTTAGCAACTTTGACCAATGGCTAGCTGGTTTCAGACGCTTCTATGCAAATATATTTCCCAACTATAACATCTCTCCTAATATACCCCACACTTATCTTGACTTGTGGGTTCCAACTCACGACTCTAAGCTTCCTGGACTGGACAAACACGACTCGAAAGTTAACCTTTTATTCTCCTTAGAATTCCAATGCTAATCTGAAAAAAAATGGACAACCCAAAAGAAATAAAAAGTAACATCATAGTTTAATAATGTTTTACATCACACACCAAATTCAACATAAAAAAACTACTCAAAAGAAATAAAATCAATCATCATCTTGATCTTGTGCTCCACTTGGCCCTGCCCCATCATTTTGCGGACGCCATAGCTCCTCCCATGTCGGAAAATAGGGATACTGTGGTGGCATAGAAGGTGGTCGGGTCACACCCAAATGCGAATAAATACCCTCAGTAAGTTGTGTATGGTAAATGGCATGCCCCCGTAGATTATCCAAATACGTTCCTACCCGACTCTGAAAAGGGTCGGTGGGGACTCCCTGCACATACTGCGAAGCAGCACGCTCTCGCTCGACTTCACCTCTAGCCCGCACATTCCGACGCCGCGGTCTGGCTGGTGGTTGCTGTCCCGGCTGCACCTCCTCCTGCTCGTCATCTATCGGCGGTATAACAAAACGACCCCCGATATTCACCACCGGGCGCATAACACCCAAGACTTGAATAGTCAAGTCTGTGTCCGGGAATCGAGTAAGATTCCTCACAAAGTCATGGGTCAAAATATGATATGAGCTAGCCAGGCGAGTAACCAAATGCCCCCCCAGTAATTGGGCTCCCAGGCCTAGAATTGGCCGCTTTCTTCCCCATAAACCTCGCCAACATATAAGGTAAATCACAGCAAACTCCCGGGGTAAGAAGAGTCCATAAATAAAACAGATTCTGAATGGGGACCTTATCACCATGATGCTTGTGATATATTGAAAAAGTGATAAGGCGGTGTAAAAATCGGAAAACAAGATTCCGTATTTGTGACTCACTCGAGTCACGAGTGTTGTGCTCATGGTTAGAAATGCCCCCCCCCCCGAACTGCACATCCAAAGTACCCAGAGCAAAATCCCGCACACATCCAAGCAAGAACGGAATGAAAAACGGAGATTGCGTCTCCACTTCTGTATAGAGCCCCATACGCCAAGCAAATTCCCGAAGACTACACTCTCGATATACACCGCCCAAACGAAACACAAGTGCCTGGTTGTATGTGAAATCAAGAGTGCGTTCCTCGAAGCATACGGTAGAGAAAAACTCTACCGATAATTCCCGGTACACGGGTTCTTGAATGGCGAATAAATTCCTCCACCCATGACAAGTGAACGAAAATTGGTCCCCTTCGTATGTTTTCGACCAATAGCGTGTCAACTCTGCAACCATTCCCACTCCACCAAGCCATCCCCAATCGATAATTGGGGCTATTGCAAACTCCCTATTATATAACCATCCAAGCCGATTCTCGTAGGTAGTTAGCAACGGTCGGGGAATGTTTTGAGGAAACTGGTATAAGGGATGTATGCTTGCTACATCTATCGGGTTTTCCTCCTGTGGAACAGCTCGTCGTGGTCCCATTTCTGCATACAAAAGCAAACCAAAGCAGCAAACAACCAACACATTAAAACAATTTAAACCTGTTTCACAGAAGTCACGACGTGGCCAGGCTGCGCCACTTCGTGGGTCGCGTTCGGTCACAGTTTCCAGATCGGACTATTTGCATGCCGTATCTACCAAAATTAGTAATTGGGGTTTGTTCCTATGACCATTTAAGGGATATTTAACCTAAAATCAACCACTATATTCAACCAATTTCGGAAATCATATCAACCCTAACCATGAAAACTTGAAATTGGAAGAACTAACTACAAAATAATGAGTAAAACACATACCAAGTGGATTAATTGGCAAGATCTTGCAAGGAAATTGGAAGTAGATTAAGAAATTAGCTGTGGGGTTATGATGTTCCCGTTCGTGCGGCAATCTCCAAATGGGGAGTGAGAATTATCGGTCAAAGGGTTTTAAGAAATTGGTCCCCCCTGATTTTTAAAGGCCACGACGTGGCTTGCTATGCCCACGTCGTGGAAACTTAAGTCTGCTTTATAATCGCGTGTTTTCATTTCGACCCACGACGTGGCTGGCTATGCCCATGTCGTGGAAACTGCCAATTGCAACATTTTTAATGGACTCTAACATAATAACTAATTACTTTGCATATCATTCATTATTTAAAGTTCCCTACAGCTAATTCCTTACCAATTATCAGTTTTTAGATGATGAATTGATGTTTTTCCTAAATAAAAGCTAAAAGAAAAGAAAGAAAAGAGAAAAAAAAATTAAAAGGAAAATGCAAACCAAACTCGGGTTGCCTCCCGAGAAGCGCTTCTTTTTTCTTGGAGTCTTGAGCTGGACTCCGTGCCTCCTACGTTGAATCTTTGGAAGAGTCTCCCACCAGAATCTTTTGTTCCTTGAATCGCCGTTTGTACGCTTGAACTCTCCTTTTATACGCCTTCTTTGAATTTTCCTTTTTAGCTTTTCCATCTTCTTCAAGCTTGTGTTTTGTGCCCTTCGTTTGTTCCTTGCATTCCATAGCATTCTCCTCCTCTTTCACCACTGGATGTGTTACTCTTGAAGTGACTTCCTCTTCATCACTTGTCATTTCCTCGTCCTCTTTTCTTACCCAAGAAGGTGGGCTCTTGTAAGCTATGACTTCTGATATGATAAAATAACAAACGTGAAGATCGATTAGATCTATGAAACAGGTATTGCGATGAACACAAAACAATAAATAAGACAAGAGTGGATCAAAATATGTCGAATGATTAGATCAAACAATCCTCAGCAGAGCTCGACTAAGAGCTTCCGCTGTAGAGGATTTAGGGTTACAAGAACGATAATAATAAACTTCTGAATAATGATCTGATCGTTCTATTCCTTTTTTTTCTAAGATGCATGCAAGCACCTATATTTATATTCAACCCTACTAAACTCACGGATGGACAGGCCCATACCAGAGATACAAAAATGGACTAGCTAACGATCCCAATAGACGCAACATATTATACAAAACGCGACCCAACAATCTCCCCCTTTGCGTCAAATTGGAGCGAGACTACTTCTTCTTCGGGCTAGCAGCAGGAGCCTTCTTAACAGTATCAAACAGACGTGTGATAAGAGCGAGAATAGTCTGTCTGAACCGAATGTACCATTGAATCATGTCATCAAAGTACTTGACATCATCCGCTGTGTTCTGCTTGCATCTGTGGATGATCCCCAAAACGTGCTCTAAACAAGCAGTGGTGTAAAGGTGTTTGTCAGCCAAGGCCAAAAGACATTTATGTCCTTCATTCCTGGTGAACATGACCGAATTCCTTCTCGAGTCAATTTTACCCATCTGCATTTGGTTGAGATCACTGGCAGAGCCAACAGGAGATATTGTTGGTTTCTTCTTAAATACGCTTGCAATCTCCTGATCCATCAGTGCAACTTCCATGATGTAGCACACGAGCATCCTCTTTAAATGGTCGATGATCGGACCGTATTCAACTTCGTTGGTGAGTAGGATGCTGTGTAAGATAATCCAATTATGGGGATTAAGGTTTGGAAGATCTGCAAGGGAAATAGCATGTTCGGTTTTGGCAGATCCCCGAAGTACCTTGAACCGAATGTTGATGAAGTTCCCTTCACTATACGGCTTCAAGACCCGAACGTTGACAATTTTCTGAGCGCTCCAAGTCTGATACTGAGGTTGAGCAGCCTTCAGATAAAAATTGATTAAGTCCCGATCAACCTGTGGATGAGGATGAGGGAACTCTGCAACGTTGGAGAAGGCATGAAAGATGAACGCCTTTCGGGTCAGTGGCATGTCGAACTGTGAGTCGACAGTGTTGGAACAATCAAGAGAGATTACAGGTTCCAGCCACAAGATACTCGGTGTGTCAATGGCTTCTTTTATCATCCTCTCGAGAGTCCAGGCAGGAAAAAGAGTTTTCCTACTCTCAAGAAGGCCGTGGGATTCCTTCTGTTTACGTTCGGCTTCTTCAGCCTCTCTTGCCACACGAGGATTGATATCAGCCTCATTGCGTCGACTTCTACGCTTCAACAAGTCGGCGATTGTTTCTTTGTCTTCTTCATCTTCTTCCTCAGCAATCTTTTTGCCTTTGTCTTTCACACCGGAACCGGAGGCTTGGCCTACTGGAGGAGGTTCGGTAGTGTGAGTTGCCTTTGAGGTAGGAGGTGGTTGGGACATAGATTCCTTCTCTCCCCCTTGTTTCGGAATGGACACGAAATCAAGTAGCCCTTCAAGTTTGCTGAGCAGGGCAAGGGCGGGAGCGAGCTTCTCTGCAAGGTCACGCCTCACAGTATAGTTAAGAATAGGATCATGTGCTTCGAGGATGTTGGAGATGGAAGAGTGGACATCCGAAACACACGACTTTATCACCTCCCTTTCGGACTGAAGAGAGTCAATCTCCTGTTGAGAGTTGGAGAGTTGAACGCTCTTGACCTTCAGAGCAGTGGTCTTCTTGTCAAGAACATCCATAAGAGAGTTCTTGGTAGCCAAATCTTCTTGTAGCTTCGAGAGACGCTCGTCAATGGTTGTGCGAAAGGCTGAGTTGTCATCTGAAAGCATTTGACGAAAAGAGGCGAAGGACTTCAAATCAGTGGAGACTGACGTTGCTAGCTGGTGAACAATAGGTTCCAACGTAGTCTTGGTAGCATTTGCACTCTCCTGTAAAGACTTTAACAGGGAAGAGGCATCAGAAAATAGTTTATCGACTTTTGCGGTCGCTGCCTGACAGGCTTTTGTTGAGGCATCTATGGCGGAGGTTGCAGAAGCAATGGAATCTTGTTGAGCTTTTGAGAAGGTGTCAACAATCTTCTGAACTGCATCTTCAGAAAAGGATGACTGAGAAGCGGAAGAGGAGGCGATGAGCAAGTCAATCTCGTCATGGAGCTCCTTGAGATGTCTTTTTGTGACAGGAGCGTGGTCATCGTCATCACTCTGTACTTGAAACGGACTATAGTAGACCAAGTCAAACGTCATATCTTCCCCTCCAAGGAATGGTTCTTCTCCCTCTGAAGCATGACCAGGAGAAGGTGGTAGTGGTGAATCTGGTGGTGTAGTAGTATGGGTAGGTTCGGGTTGGGTTGTTTCGGGTGTTGGTGTAGGTTCGGGTGCTTTTGTGGTTTCGGTTGCATCAGTATGAACCCCCGTATCAGATACGTTGGCTCTAACATCTGCAGTGGGTGTTGTGGTTGCGTCGGTGAATATTGGTGTTGGTATTGGTATGGAAGTGGGTGGTATTGAAGTAGTGGAAGTTATTGGGGGAATAGAAATAGGAATGGTTTTTGGTGGAGAGGCAATTGGAGAAGTAGATGCATGAACTTCTGGGGTAGGAGATCTGGGTGGAGTATTGCCACGTGGAGAGTCGTCAGAATCTGAACTCTCACCCTCAGACTCGCTTGAGGAGGAAGCGAAAATTAACTTTCGTCGTGGTTGGGTTTTTCTCCTATTTTGCTGTGGAGACTGAGCAGGCTTGGTGGGTTTCCTCTTCTTTGGAGATGGGCCTTTTGCTCCTTTTGCCACCTGTTTCCCCTTATCAGCCTTTTTGCCTCTTGGAGCAGGCTTATCGGCGTCATGTATCGACTTCAACATCTCTGGAGTAAGATCCCTCGGACTAGAACGCTTGAACCCTTTGTACGTCTGGATAATCCGGCTGTCAGCAGGAACATCCCCATACATGGTTTCCAGAATAGACCCGTTGAACGGAAACTTTGAAGTGTCCGACACAATGATCTTCGTGGTATGGAAGGTACCAATCGAAGACATTGGAGCACCAGCGACAATGGGGACGTGGTACTTGTCCATCACCCGTTTCGTGATAAGAGTCCAGAACCTAGCATACGAAATCTCTGAATGTCTGGAGGTAGAGGAGAGACTCTGGGTGAGTTGTTGCCATAGAACATATCCATAATCCATGTTGATGCCATTGTAGATACCATACATTATGTAGAGAAATAAACGGCTGGCACCATCATATCCAACGCTTCGTTCAGATAAGCCCTTGAACAAAACAGTGAATAGCCCATTCCACTGTGGAGGTAGGCACAACTTCTTGAATTTTCGTCGCCGTAGTAAGCACCTCCGTATAACCCATGTTATAGAACATGTTGAACAAGTGACCCATCGGAATCGTTTCAGGGTTAACCCTCGAAGAATCAGGTTCAAACCCTAACAGCGAGCAAAACCTTTGCTTTGAAATTGACACCTTGTGCTCAAAGACATCAAAAAAGATTCTGTCAACGACCTTGTCGTAGTGAGCGGTCGCAAAGATCTGTGACAAGAACTCCATCGGAACAGTTTCAGCCCTAGTAAGTGCAGGAGCGATCGGAGAAAACTTCAGACACTCGATGATGGGGAACATGAAGGCGTCGTAAGCATGAGGGGTTAAATCGATGATTAGGCTTTGTTGTGGGCGAATGGGCAAAATGTGGGATGTTGCGTGAACGGAAGATGAATCTGCCATTGCTTGAAGAAAGTAGAGAAGATGATGAACAGTGAAGGTTTAGGGATTTCTTGCGCTCTGGGAATTTTAATTGCAGTAAAGAGGTAAACGGTGGAGGATGTTGCCTTTTATACTGTGGTGTAAGGAGAGAGAAAGATCTTCCCAAATCTTCTATTAAAAAACGAAGGGTTTTTCGGAGTTGACTGATGCGTGACAGTTGGGGTTGCCGATGATCACGCATGAGAGAGAATGTCAGGTCCCTAATAACACGCCTTCCCATCAGGCGCCGTTTGGAGACGAGACGGTTCAGATTCACACGCGCCCCTCTTGCGCCGTTTGGAGATTAAACGGTTCCGATTCGCACACTTTCCCTTTTAGCGCCGTTTGAAATCAAATCGATTAGACTCCCGCCTGAGTCAGCATGTCTTCATCTTATCCCTTTAAATTGTAACGACATCTTTTGAAAAATGCCCCCACGTGGATTAAAATCAACCACAACCTTTAATCAACCGCCAATCCAAGTAAAATGCCTTGTACTTAATAGAACATGAATTTGGGAAAGTCAAAGATTTTCGCGCTTAGGGTGTAAAAGAAAAGAAATAAAGCAATATATGTTTGGGAAAATATGTGATGTCAATAAAGACACGAAGCAAATGATCCCGGGCACGAATCTCTTCCTTCAAAGTCAAGAGAGACCTTAAAGTGTTTGTGTGGTTTCCCGTTGAATAACGATCAAACACTTATTAAGAAGTGTTGAAAGGCTTCTTTTAACTAGGCTTATTAGGGTGGCTTTCGCTTCGATTCAAACTTTCTAATCTTGATATAAGATAGAAAGCGAACAAAGTACTTGTGAGACCGGTGTAGTCTATTGAACAAGTAGGTTGGAGATAATTTAATTTGGCTAGGAAATATGTATATAAAATCTCAACAAAAATTTAAAACTGGATTCCAAGGGAAGAAAGGTTATTGGTGTTAACAATTTCATAGGAATCACACAAAAGAAAATTTTGAGATTTCATGGAGGTACGTCCGTCAATGCATTAGTGAAAACTAGAGCAAGTTAATTGTTCACCGTCAATTCGTATTGGGTATTGAATTTTGGGTTTCACTTAGATCGTAGTAGCACGAAACTAAGATCATGAACACAGAAATTGTGTAACCATAAACCTCAGTGGTAATTTCTGAGAGTCTCAAGGGTTACGTTTGTGAAACGAATGTGATGGAGAAAACAATTTAGATGGTGTAAGAAATCAAAGTACCTCTGCTGTGAAAAATAGGACCAAGCAGAAAACTCTTATCTCATGTGAGAAGAGAGTTAGGTAGCTCATGATTAGAATAAATATGATAGCCTAATTGGGAAGACAAGCTTTGTGTATACCAAGTCATTAAGGCTATTATTCAGAATCAGGTGAGGCTTTGGACACATACAACAGCATGCTTCTAGGGACACTTAGCTAATTCAACAATTTCCCCATAAACGAACACACAAAAAAAAACCTAAAGCCAAAAAAGAAAATAAAGAACGAAATATTTTTGGAGTTTTTGAATTTATAAAAAAATATTTTTGGAATTTTTTTGATAATAATAAAAATAAAATGAAATAAAAATAAGACAAAAGAAAAAAACAGAGAGAAAAAAAATTTGGAGCTGAACCCGAGCGTTCGGTTTATTTCGGTTGTGAAAAACTTTGGAACCGAACCCGAGCGTTCGGTCTATTTCGGGTGAGAAAAATTTTGGAACCGAACCCGAACGTTCGGTATATTTCGGTTGCCAAAGAAAATAGGTTTTAAAAAGAGAATAACTTTGACAAATAAGATAAATGCATTTGGAACAATTATACATAAGATCTACAACCAAGAAAACTACCTTTGATTGATGAGCGAAAAGCAGATTATTCAAACGAACCCGAGCGTTCAGTTCATTTCGGTACATTAGTACAAGACCCGAACCCGAACGTTCGGTCTATTTCGCTTCTTACTTTTGAGTTTGAGAGGTAATGTTTGGTACTGACTCCGATTCCATCATACCTAGCCCTTGTAGAATTTTGTTGAACGACGCTTCAGGAAGAGCTTTGGTGAAGATGTCAGCCAGTTGATCAGTGGTTCGAACAAAATGAATTTCGACGTTCCCATCTTCCACATGATCCTTAATGAAGTGATACCTCAGTGCTATGTGCTTAGTCTTGGAGTGTTGTACTGGGTTATGACAGATCCTAATTGCACTTTCAGAGTCACAATATAGTGGGATCTTTTTCATATTGAGTCCATAGTCCCGAAGTTGACTTTGGATCCAAATCACTTGAGAAGTACAGGTGGCAGCTGCGATGTATTCTGCTTCAGCGGTAGACAAAGACACACAGGTCTGTTTCTTTGATTGCCAACTAACCAACTTCCCGTCTAGGCTTGAATGAAGAAACCTGAGTTGGATGGATACCATAGGCCTAAAGAGGTAGTTCGCTTGAGATAACGGAGTATGTTCTTCACTGCAAGCATATGAGGTTCACGTGGATTCGCCTGAAATCTAGCACAGTAACAAACAGAGAACATTATATCAGGCCTTCTAGCAATAAGATACATCAGAGAACCGATCATCTGGCGATATAGCGTAATATCAACTGCTGGCTTATCCAATGATGGAGTGAGCTTGGTGCCGAACGCCATTGGAACTTTAACCTTTGAATCTCCCATCATGCCAAATTTTGCAAGGAGAGTCTTCATGTAAGCTTCCTGATTAATAAAGATGCCTTCGGGTCCCTGTCTAATATTTAAACCAAGGAAAAAGTTAATTGGGCCCATTGAGCTCATTTCAAATGTAGTCTCCATCAGCTTTCTGAATTCAGCCGTTAAGCTAGGATTCGTTGAGCCAAAGATGATATCATCGACATAAATTTGAACAATCATAAGGTGGTTACCTTCCTTCTTACGAAAGAAGGTTGGGTCAACCGAACCTTGTTTGAATTTTGACATCTTTAAAAACTTGGTTAGCGTTTCATACCAGGCCCTCGGAGCTTGTTTCAGTCCATATACGGCTTTGTCCAAAATGTAACAGTGATTGGGGTACCTTTCATTGACGAATCCAGGAGGTTGCTCCACGTACACCGTTTCTTCAAGTTCTCCATTTAGAAATGCGCACTTGACATCCATTTGGTAGACCTCAAAGTTTTTGTGTGCAGCATAGGCAAGAAATATTCTAATGGATTCCAGCCGAGCTACAGGAGCAAAAGTCTCTTCATAGTCGATTCCTTCCTCCTGACAGTATCCTTTCACCACCGGACGAGCTTTGTTTCGTATCACGTTGCCTTCCTTGTCCATCTTATTTCTGAAGACCCATTTGAGACCAACAACTGAGGCATCTTGAGGAGTTGGAATGAGGCGCCAAACTTTATTCCTTTCGAATTCATTCAGTTCGTCTTGCATAGCTTGAACCTAATCGGAGTGATCAAGAGCAGTGTTAACTGTCTTTGGTTCAACTTTTGAGACGAAGGAATTAAACATACAGAATTCTACTTTTAAAAATAAGGAAGTTTGTTTTGCCTTTAGTTGTGATCGGGTCAGGACCTTTTCAGAGACATTACCGACAACCTGGGAAACAGGATGATCTCTGGTCCATTTGACAAGAGCAGGGTAATTTGGATCATAAGATGGATCCAATTCAGCGTTTACCATTTCTTCTAGTTCAGATTGACTGTCATCGTCATAAAGCATATCGGCATTCTCCCCCTCAACAGATAAGTTTTCAGGTGTGTCTTGAGTTTCTGGAGCTATAGGGGTTTCGGGTGGTGTTGAGCTTTCAGGTGTTGTAGCACCTTCGGGTGTTGTAGCACTTTCGGGTACTGTTGTGCGTTCGGGAGCAGCTTGAGAACTGTTCTCCCCCTCAACATGTGAGCTCGGCTGTGATGACGAAGATGGGTCCTCCCCCTCAACTGAAGCATCATGTTGTGGAGGTTCGTTAGAACTTGATCCTCCTTCATTCATTTGCTTGGCAGCATCTTCGATGAGTTTAATACCCTGTAGGCTTTAGAAGTGAGAGAATAGCCTAGAAATATCCCTTCATTGGCTTTGACATCGAACTTGTTACGATGTTCTTTAGAATTGAAGATGAAACACCGTGAGCCGAATACATGGAAAAATTTGACATTTGGCTTCCTGTTGTTGATGATCTCATAAGGAGTGAGAGTGAATCGCTTATTGAGATATGACCTGTTCTGCATAAAGCATGCTGCAGCAATAGCATCAGCCCAAAAATATAAAGGTAAAGAAGCAAAACTTAGCATGATTCGAGCCGCCTCACACAAAGATCGGTTTCGTCTTTCGACAATCCCGTTTTGTTGAGGGGTGTAGGGAGCTGAGAAGTTGTGACTGGTTCCTTTTTCGGCCAAGAATTCTTCAAATTCTTTATTTTTGAATTCCAGCCCATTGTCGCTCCTGATGTTGCGAACGACTTTCTTCAGCTGTACTTAAACCTGCTTGATAAACATCTTTAGCTTGAGAGTTGCTTCAGATTTGTGCTTTAGAAAGAACACCCATGTAAACCGTGAAAAGTCATCAACAATAACAAGAATATACTTGCTACCGCCAATGCTTTCGATAGATGATGGACCACACAAGTCAATGTGAATTGACTCTAATGGTTCAACAACTTTAGTGTTTACAATCGATGGGTGACTTTGACGACTCTGCTTCCCCATTTCACACGCAACACATAAATGTTCTCGATCGAATTTGAGCAATGGAAGACCTCGAACATGACCACCTGTGACAAGTTTGTTGATATCCTTGAAGTTGAGATGAGAGAGCCTTCGGTGCCACAACCAGCTTTCTTCAGATTGTGCTTTGGATAACAGGCAGATAGTTGGATTCCCTTTGATGGGTTTGAGGTTCAGGGGAAACATTTCACCTTTGCGCTCCGATTTGAGAATTACTCTTTTAGTTTTCTTTTCAATTGTTTCTGAACCCTCGTCATCGAATGGGACCTTGAGACCGGTACCTCCAACAAGCTGAGATACACTGATGAGGTTGTGTTGTAGTCCTTCAACGTATGCGACCTTCCTAATCGTAAAATCACCATTTGTTATCATTCCATAGTCTTTTATTGTGCCGAATGAGTTGTTCCCGAACTTGACATTTCCACCGTTTGAAAAAGACCGAAATTCCCTCAGCTCTTCCTTCCTTCCTGTCATGTGACACGAGCAACCACTGTCAATATACCATTCTTCGTCAAACTGCTCGTCACTGATAACCTGCAAAAATTAAGCAGATTTAGGAACCCAAAGTTTCTTGGGTCCACGTGAGCCTTTCACAGGAACAGGAATAGTAAGAGAGATGTCAACAAGATATGTTCTTTTTATTAAAGCTGTTTCATCTTTCTTTTTAATGATGAAAACCTTAATTTTATTGGGATTTGTTACAGTCAGTTTGGATTCAAGTTTAGGCACTGGGACATTGGAATGCTTTTGATCGGTTTTGACTGAGGAAACCTTCGATTTTCCTTTCAAATCTGTTGAAGATTTTGGATTTTGAGTATTAACATAACTGGATTTAGAATGAGGTTGAGAGGAATTAAAAGGATTAGAAGAAGTAGAACGAGAGAATTTAGACTGAGATGTTTTCTTTACTTGAAGTTCTAAGTGACCCTTTTGTTTTTTATCATTAGTGGTACCGAACTTAGAACTTTGGTTGCTTTTGCTCTCAGAACCGAACTTATGCTTTCGGTAGCTTGTGTTTTCTGAACCGAACCTTTGCCTTCGGTTATCATAATTTTCAGAACCGAACGTATCCTTTCGGTTGTTATGACCCTCAGAACCGAACCTCTCCCTTCGGTTGTTATTACTTTCTTGCGATCTAACAGTACTTTTCTCTGACTTTGAGTTTCTGTCATGATAAGAGAAATGGGCGTTTTGAGATTGCCAAAACTTTTTCATTCTGAGAGATTCTTCTTGTATCTCATATTCCTTTGCTGCTTCTGATTCTTCACTTGCTTCGGCTGTCGATGGATATTTGCTTTTTTCTTTTGCTTTTTGTCAGCCGGTTCACTCTGAACTAATGACGTTTCGCTTGAAGGAGTGACTTCTTTTGCAGGATCTCCTTTTTCTTCAGGAACATCTTTTGTACCACTAGTACTTGGCATGTCAAAGTTATCGGGCTTGTTCAGAGGCTCTGGTACATATCTGCCTTTGGTTTTCCAGGACGTCCGTTCAGACAGACCAACGGTTTCGTCAGCATTGTCGATAGGAGCGGACCAGAAGAACTCATCACAACCATCAACATTATCTTCGTTTACAATGGCTGTGAGTTCAGCTGTCTGATGTTCGGTTACTCCTGTGACCTTATACACTTGATTTGGAGTCGTCCTTACCTTTTGGTATACAACAACCTTTTCTTCAAGGATCGGGGACTTTTGTTGGGACAAACGAGCAAACTCCACAGAATTTTCTGAAATAAGATTTTTGTGGTTTTCGGGTTCGCTCTTGACAAACTCAGAACAGTCAACTACATCATCTACAGAAATTTCACTCATATCATCATCCTCATTAAGCTCATATGCATTTTCAACATCAATTTTATTTTCTGAGCTCAAGTTGGCATTCAATGAGTCAAACTTTTGTATGGTTTCGGTCCTTAGTTTCAATTTATAATTTTCATCCAAAAGGTTTTTCAGCATGTCCTTATGGTCCTTGGACTTTATGAAAGATTCGATTTTGTCTAGTCCATACATATAAGTCGGATTTACATCCTCAGACGAAACTACACTTTCGCAATTATATGCTTCAGCGTCGATTTCATCCTCCTTAAACTCAAGGAAAGGCAAAATCATGCGATGAATTTTCTGCCCTATTTCACAGTTTAAATGAAGTTGAGTGATATTAGTGTAAAGACGCTTAGCAATTAAACAAAAGACATTTCTCTGTTTTAAAAGTTTCAAATTGTCTCTTTGTAAATAAATGTTTTCGTCCTTAGATTTGATTAACTCCGACTCCTTCAGCTCGATCCACATCCTCCGTTCCTCACTCTTTGAAGACGCCCTGCTTAATTGGTCAGTTAGGTTAGAATTGGTGACCCTTGTTTGAGTTAAACTGCTGTCTAGATGCGAGATTCTTGAATTTACATTTTTAATTCTTTTTCATATGAACTTTGTGGGACTTTGAATGAAACAAAAATAGATTGTACCTTCTTTATTAATTCATCAAGCTCGTTAAACTGCACGCTGAGAGGTTTTGCTGTGAAGCACAAGTCCTCTCGCTCCTTTGTGTCTTCATTCCCACCGTCTGTGTTGTATCCCCTCATTTGAGATACATCCGACACCATCAAGCACTTTCCACCACTTCCTTCATCTTTCGCAACATAAGCCTTTCCATGAGATGGCTTCCTTACTTCATCATCCTCAGAGTCGGTTGACCAGACCTCCACGCCACCGAACTCATCATCTGCTACCGAACCCTGCACAATTAAAGCATTCATTGAAGGGTTAGTGACAACTTTCTTTTTCTTGATCTCTTCCAGCTTTTTCATTAACACGGCTTATTCATCTTTCTCCTCATCCTTTTCTGCTATTTTCTTGAGGACACAATCTTTGGCATAGTGGTTCTTTCCTCCACAATAGTAGCAGTTCACACCCGAATCTCCTTCAGCTTTCGGTTCCTTCTTTGGTTCTTCTGCTTTCGGTTCTTCCCTGACCTTTTCAGAACTATAACTTCTCTGCCAATTTCGGTTCTTATTGGTAGGAAACTTTTTCTTGATGAACCTCTTCAGGTTTGACACCATCATTGTATAGTCTTCAGAGGTAAGGTCATAGTCCTCTAAGTTAAAGTCTTCATCTTCCATCACACCTTTGCTTTTGGACAGAAGGGCCAATGATCCCAAGCTTGAAACTACATTTTTCTCTTGCAAGACGATCTTTTCTTGGGATTTCAAAATCCCTACCAGCTTTGCCAGTGGGTAAGATTTGAATTGCTCATGTGCTTTAACAGTGGACACAACCGCTCTCTACTTAGATCTAAGACCGTTTAAAAACGTAACCTTTTGTTCAATCAACTTCCTTTCAATATCATGTTTAATCATCTTACTAAGAAGATGATTGAAGCGATCGAACGTTTGAGTTACAGTTTCTTTAGGACTCTGCTTGAATTCACCAAACTCGGACAAAAGTAAGGTTTGAATGGAATGCTCGAGATCTTCATCCGTGGAATATAACTCTCGCAGCCTATCCCATATTTCTTTAGCAGTGCTGCACGAACTCACTAGCCTGAAAGTATCAGATTGAAGAGCAAATCTGATTAGTCTCAATGCTTTAATATTGCACTGAAATTTATCTTTTTCGTCTTGGGCAATATCTTTTACATCTTTCAACAGATCATTATACTCTTTCTGAGTTTTAATGATTCTTGATGTCGCTGAATGAGCGAATGGTCCAGACACGATTGCTTCCTAAATAAGATATTCGTTGTCCTCAGATCCAATGACATAATCTTCAAAGTGATGTGCCCAGACTTCGTAATCCTGGGTGTAAAGGATGGGAATCTTCATCGTTGATCCAATGTTGTTTGAGATGTTAATGGGATTTGATTGTGACTTGTCCATGCTAGATCGAATAACCTGTTTAAAAGATCAGACTTGTAATATATTAAGTTAGGGCAAAACGAATAAATGCTGAGTTACGTCAATTATGGGATGACGGCTCAATAAATATTAGTTAATGCGGAATAACCCTAATCGCAACCTTTTTCACAGAAAAGATGTGTATGAATTACACAGCCTCCTGCTCTGATACCAATTGATATGATAAAATAACAAACGTGAAGATCGATTAGATTTATGAAACAGGTATTGCGATGAACACAAAACAATAAATAAGACAAGAGTGGATCAAAATATGTCGAATGATTAGATCAAACAATCCTTAGCAGAGCTCGACTAAGAACTTCCGCTGTATAGGATTTAGGGTTATAAGAACGATAATAATAAACTTCTGAATAATGATCTGATCGTTCTATTCCTTTTTTTTCTAAGATGCATGCAAGCACCTATATTTATATTCAACCCTACTAAACTCACGGATGGACAGGCCCATACCGGAGATACAAAAATGGACTAGCTAATGAGCCCAATAGACGCAACATATTATACAAAACGCGACCCAACAACTTCAATCAAATACGGAACAGATGCCCTTGGTTTTGTCCTCTTGACTTGATGAACTGCCTTTATCTCTTCTTCTATAAGCTTTTTCAGTTCTTCTAATTCATTCTCTTCATTAATTATGAACACATCTTCTTTATCTTCTTGAAAGTCATCTTTTATCCCAAAGACTTGTTGTTCATCCCTAACCCTCAAAGTGAGCTTGGACTCGCGGATATCAACTAGGGCTCCAACAGTGTTAAGCAATGGCCGACCAAGGATTATTGGAACATCCGGATCTTCTTTCATGTCCAAGACTACAAAGTCTATTGGAAAAACAAATTTTCCAATTTTCACCAAAATATCCTCCACGATGCCGCGGGGTTGTGTCACCGAACGATTCTCCATGTGAATATTCATTTTTGTAGCCTTCATCTTCTGAATCTCCAATTTTTGATAAAATGAAAAAGGCATTAAATTAATGCTAGCCCCAGAATCGGCTAAAGCATTAACCTTCATTTTATTCCCAAACTCACATGGAAGAGTGAGGCGTCCAGGATCCCCCATTTTTTCTAGTGTTTCTCCCAACACAGTTTTGAAGTTTGTTCACTTAGAATCACTGTAGACTGCTTCTTTAATTGCCGTCACGTATCTATCAAGTCTTGCAGTAATTTCTGGTTCTCGGGAGCTTTGGATAAGGACTCGACAAAGGGGGTATTAATTGGGATCCCCTTCACATGCTTTACGAACTCCAAATGCTCCTTCTCCAGTTGACTGAGGGTAGCTCGGGTGGGAAATGGCAGAGGTGGATGATAAGCTGGAATGGGTTCAAAGGACTTTTGATCATACTTGCGCCACATCGTGGCCAGAGGAGTGCCACGTCGTGGCAAGCCTGGTTCAGCACTTTCTCCATTTTCGATCCTTGATTTCTTGAGTTGCTGTGGTTCTTCTTCCAATCCCTCCAGGAACTCAGATATTGCATCTTCTTCAGTATCGATGGCCATTACGTGAGATTGGGTCTTTACTTCGGGATTCTTCGGGGACAATTTTTTCATGAACTAGAGTGGCTAGTTGACCAAATTGTACTTCAAGGTTATGGATGGAGGCTTGCTGGTTCTTTATCAATATTTGTTGTTCCATGATAGCGGAATCAGTGGCATCGTGTCTCTTTTCCAAAGCCTCCATAAACTGGTCTCTAGGTCGGGTTTCTTCTCGGCCGGTGACTGCTCCTTTTGATATAGGCCTCGACCTGTCTGCCTATATTTCTCTTCTTTTTGCCTCTTGTACTCTTCATATGGCAGCCACTCCTTCTTCGGTTTCCTCCAGTCCTCATCAAATTTATCCCCACTAGAGTAGCACACTTGAGCTTTTCTGTTCCCAAACTCATCTACATTGCAGTCCTTGGTCAAGTGTGGACCACTGCATCTCTCGCACCCTACTCTTATGGCATGTATCGACTGGTCCATTTGTGTTATCCTGCGATCCATGTTATTTAGCATGGCCATGACATCTGCAATTTCTTTAGTTTGGGCCCCTCCACCGCCTCTGATTCCATCTTGCCTTGGGTTGTGGTATTCGCGAGAGTGTTTCGCGAATTCTTCAATTAACTCCTTAACCTCCCTTGGATTTTTCTTTGTCAACGGTCCTTGAGAATCAAGGAGTTGTCTTGTCATCACATTGACCCCATCATAAAAGATTGACATCTCTTACTGCACATTTAGGTCATGTTGAGGGCAATTTCTGATCAAGCCCTTGTACCGCTCCCATGCTTCGTATAGTGACTCCCCCGGCTGTTGCTCAAAGTTGGCTATTACCTTCTTGAGTTTGGCTATCTTGGATGGCGGGCAAAACTGGTCCAGGAATTGCTCACGCATTTGAGCCCAAGTGGTGATTGTACCGGGTGGGAGTGCTTTCAACCACTCCTTAGCGGCTCCTTTGAAAGTGATGGGAAGCATCCTAAGCAAGACTGTGTTTCTGTTGACATTTGGGACATTGAAGTAATCCGCAATGTCATTGACTTCATCTAGATGCTTAAAAGCATCCTCATGATCTTTCCCGAAAAATGGGATGTCCTTCAGTGCTGTCAATATGTGTCCCTTCAGCTCGAATGTGGCAGTGGCAGGTATTGCTGGTTGGACTAAACCAGGACCCATATCTTCTCGCATTCGCTTCTTGTAAGCTCCCATGGACATTTCTTCAATCGCTGCCATCTCGTTCCTTGGCTCGTTCTCGGGTTCGCTTGTGTGTTCTTCAAATTCTGGCTCGGTATTGCTTTCGGACTCGGTCTGGACGGGTGTATGATCCAAATGCTCAAGATTGCTCTTGTGCTTCGCTGATGAACTTGACTCTCCTGTCTTCTTTCCCGACTTCCTAGAAAAACCTGACTTCAGTTCTTGCAAGGGCGTCTTTTCTTGTGAAGTGCATACTCGGGGTCTTCCAGTGGTGGCACCAAGTGTGTGTTTGAGCTTCTGGTCATGAACTTCTGCAACTTGCTAAACTAAAAAAAAACGTAAAACTGAACTAAAATAAGAAAAACTAACTTCAAACCAAAAAAATCTAGTTTTTAACTGTCCACGTCGTGGCTAGAGTGATGCCACGTCGTGGACTCTGTGAATAACAGAAAAAATTATTTCGCTGAAAAATTAACTTTTTGTGGGTTTTTTACTCCACAAGAAGGATCGATCAATTTAATGCAAATAAATAAGCTAAAAACTAAGCCGTTCCCCGGCAACGGCGCCAAAAACTTGATGTGCACAAAAGTACTTACTAATTTTAATATTTATAACCTAACAAACTTAACTAACCATACACTTATAGGCAGTGTACCTAGTTAGATTACAGTATAGCGTGGGTAAGTCGGGTGTCGATCACAGGGAATGGTGTTCTAATTAATTTACTTACTATTAAATTAACCTAATTTATTAACAAGTTTAATAAGGGGTTTTATCTGGTTTTACAAGATCATATGAACTTAATTCAAATTCAATAAATAAAAACACACTCTTGTTTAGTTTTGAATCCACTTCTCCCTTATGGCTAGCTAATGATTACGGATTATTAAGTTGAGTTTTTAGTTGTATTAGTAATTTAGTTCTATCTTACCAATAATTAACTAATTCATGTCAAACCATGTATGTTCACACATAATTAAACACAAAACTAATTATGAATGTAAATATGCTATGTAAGATTTGTTGTATAAACGCAATTATGGTCACAATACACGTTCTCTAGCACAACTAAGCTTTATTTATTCTAATTACTAACTAAGATTAGTCAATCCTAGCTCTAACGATTCAATGTTCACTAAATTATTAGGTAAACAGGTTCATGCAGTTTAATGGTCACCAAGCTACACAGAACATGCAATCAAGCAATTAGATAAACAAATAATAGCATGCTAGGTTATACAAATCAAACACAAGCAATTTTTTTACCAACTAAACTCAATCCATAAGCATATAACTATTCATATGTAACACCCAAGATTTTGAAAGCCAAGAAAGTAAAGGAAACCCTAAATTTAGGAGGGACTCGGCGAGTCCAAGGAAGGACTCGGCGAGTCGGAGCGGAATCCGGGTCGAGGAGTAAGTGACCAACTCGGCGAGTCGGCCAAGTGGACTCGGCGAGTCTGGTCTGTGCGAGGAAAACCCTATATCCGGGGCTTGGAGCCTATTTAAACGTCTCAATCTTCTTCCTAGGGCTCCTTTACTGCCCTTCACACCCAGAACGCCGCACCCTAAGCCTCCATTGTGATGATTCATGTTTTTGGCCATTTCTGAGTGATTTAGAAGAAGAAGAAGAAGAAGAAGTGGGAATCTTTGAAGCATCAAGGAGTGGCTTTGGATCTGAAGTTTGGGGAACATTTCAGAGCATTGGAAGGTATCAATTCGTTTCCCTCCTTTAGATCTTCTTCGGTTATGAGTTTTGGGGCTTTTAAGCCATGCCTAAGATCAATTTCAAGCTTGAGGTCCGGATCTGAGGTTGCTACCTCAGATCCATGCTTGAGTTGGTTTAGAATCCCGTAAAGTATTAGCCATTGGGCGGATTTTAGAGCCTCTTGGTCTTAAACCCTAGTTATTAGTGCATTTTTCCTAGATCTCCCTCTCTACACGTAAAGTTTGCAACTTTACGTGGGGAATAGGCTTGGGAAGGGTAGATCTACAGTTTGGAGTTCATGCATGACTCGGAAGTCCTCTGCATGTAAGTGGATCTTAATGGACTCGGCGAGTCCTTCGAGTGGACTCGGCGAGTAGCTTGAAGATGAGGAGGAACTCGACGAGTGGGATGAATAGCTCGTCGAGTCGGATGAAGGTGAGCATGAACTCGGCGAGTTGGATGAACAACTCGGCGAGTTGGATGAAGATTGTCGTGTGCTCGGCGAGTCTGTTCTTAGACTCGGTTAGTCAAGTCGCGTGGTCCCAAACCCTTCGAGTTAAGTCTCGAGTCAGCAAGTCGAGCCAGGACTCAGTGAGTTGGACAGGACAGGAATCGGGAATCAGTAGACTCGGTGAGTCAGGGGCTGACTCGGCGAGTAGAGTCGCGAGTGGAAGGACTCTGGACTTATGAACTCGGCGAGTCAGTAGGGTGACTCGACGAGTAGGGTTGACCAGGACGTTGACTTTGACCAGAGTTGGCTTGGTTGACCTTTGAAGATCAGTTAGACTAAGTGTTATGTTGATATTGGTAGCTCGGGGAGCTAGCGGAGCAGCAGTTCTGAGTCAGTGGTCAGGTAGCGGTCAAAGGGGTTAGCAGCAGCAGTTCGGCAGTATCAGGTGAGTTACCTTCCAGTAGCGGTGGGTCTAAGGCCACAATGCCAACCCGCCAGTAGGAGACGTATGATAGATGATTGTCTTTGTGATATCATCTAGGTTTGCTACTACCTGATATGTTATATGCTAGCATGATATGTTGTATGTGATAGTAGTTGAGTTCAGTTGTTAGGACCGAAGGGTAGTCAGACACCCCAGATACGTCTGACAGTATGTGATGATATGTTTGCATGCTGGCTTGTTATGTTATATGCGATAGAGGTAGTATGAGGGGACCAGTCCCCGTGTTCGGTTGTTAGGACCGAAGGGTAGTTCAGGCACCCCTGATATGTCTGATAGTATGTTTATGTTATGATATATGTGATAGTAGCAGTAGGGGATGGAATAGTCCCCGAGGGTCGGTTGTTAGGACCGACGGGTAGGTCAGCACCCCAGAATGGCTTGACACGGGTAGGTCAGCACCCCATAATGGCTTGACACGGGTAGGTCAGCACCCCATAATGGCTTGACACGAGTAGGTCGGGCACCCCCAGAATTGCCCGGCAGTATGTATGCTATGTGATTGTATGGTATGTGGTATGATGGGGGAACTCACTAAGCTTTATGCTTACGGTTTTCAGTTTTTGTTTTCAGGTACTTCCGGTTGCGGAGGGAGGAGCTCGGGATGATCGCATGGCACACACCATAGATTAGTCAGCCTGGGAATGTTTTACTCTGATAATGAATATGTGTTTTGAAAACTAACACTCTCTTTATGTTTTGAAATGATGATTTTACTTTAAGTGATACTTTATTAAAAGAAATTTTTAGTCGTGATTTTCGGGTCGTTACAAGTTGGTATCAGAGCCTTGGTTTGAGGGATTCGGGCATACTCTCGGGTGTGCCTGAACTCAAACTGAGGGGACGGCTAAAAAGTTTTCAAAAGTGAAAAGACAGTTTTTGTAAAAAGAATTTTGAGAACGAAAAACAGTTTTAGAAAAGCAAAAAGAATTCAGAAAGAAAAGAACTTTGAAAAGAGAAAAGAGGTGTGGTGCATGCAATCAACCGAGCTCAAGTAAGTACCCCAAAATACCCATACAAGTTTATGTTATGATTATCAGTTGATAAAACAGCATGCTAGAATAGGACTAAGGATCTAGGGATGAGCCTTATGTGCCTGTTATTTGTGCTTTTGAGCTGCATGATAGTGCTGATTAGACAGTAGTAGGATGGCCTGTTTAGGTTATGCCTGAGTTTATGAGTTGTGATGCATGCTAGTTCAGATTCTTGCTACGTGGATATGATTGCTTGAGTATGTTGTGGTTAGATTTTCCCCTTATCCGAATGCTGCTTGCTTTGTGCATTGTGGGATTTTGAGTGATGGGAGTTAGCCATTAGATGAATACGTTACGTCACATGTGATCAGGGTTGAATAATCTCAGAGTACTGGAATTGGCCCTATTGCGCAGCTCTCGTTTGAGTCTAACCGTTGTAGGGACGAGTCTTTTACTTGAAGGATTATCTGAGCCTCGTCGCATGTGATGGTATCCAGGTGATTGCTAGTTGGCATCACAAGGAGACCTTCAGCAGTTGAGGACTGGTTTGAGTTGAGTCAGAGGTTTCCCTAGGGTAAGCCTAGGATGAGATAGTGTTGGGAGCAGTATTAGTGGATAAGGGACCTGGTGGAGTCAAGGCAATTCCTGAGGAAAGTACGGATAGATGTGGAAGGTAGTATGGGCCCGTACTACTGAAAGCAAAGGATCCGTACTCGATTCGGGAAGGGTAGAGACAAGACCGGGAACTTGGTAGGGCATGTCTGGCCTCGCATCAGTGATGAGTATTCTGATAGTGGTTGTGGTATATTTTCAGCATGGTGACATTGCGAGAGAGACCAGCGGGCGGATCAGGCGCCGGAGAGGGATTAGGCTCGGGTTCAGGGACCGAGCAGCTCGAGGAGCGGATGAGAGAGTTGATATCAGCTGAGGTTACGCGCAATATTCTAGTTCAAACTCCTGTGATCTTTGGCACGGTCAAGGAGGGTATACTGGAGATTTTGGATGAGAGGCTGAGAGCCTTCCATACTGAGATGATGGCATTGATGGGCGCGCGTGCCTTGACATTTCGAGAGTTTAGAGCCTCCGGGGCACCAGATTATCATGGGGCTAGGGACCCCGTTGCTAGCAGCAGATGGTTGGCTAATATTGCCAACGCTTTTCGTGCGAGCAAGTGTCTCGAGGGGGACAAGGTTAGATTCGCCTCCGGTCTCCTGAAGGACAGAGCAAGAGATTGGTGGGAGGAGATTGGTCATGCCTTGGGGGATGATGCCGCGTTGGACACGATGACTTGGAGCGATTTCTCGGCTAGGTTCAGGGCGGAGTTTTCGCCAATTATTGAGGTGCAGCCGCTGGCACGAGAGTTTCAGGATTTGACACAGACTACTGAGACTGTGGCGGGGATCACCGCCAAGTTCAGGGAGAGGGCTCTTCTTGTACCGCAGTATGTAGCGGATGAGGAGATGAAGAAGGCTCGGTACCATGAGATGTTGAGGGATGACATCAGGGAGTTCGTGAGCAGGTCCAGCGGTAAGACGCTGGAAGATATGATTTCTTGGGCTAGAGAAAGGGAAATTAATTTGGAACAGATCCGGAAGAGGAAGCCGGATGAGGGTCAGGTAGCTACGGGTTCGGGCAAAAGGCCCAAGGGATCGGATTCGAGATCGAGGGATCATCAGGACCGCAGTCGGTGCGGAAAGTGTGGCAGGGCGCACGGGGGCGCGTGCAGGAGTGGTAGCGGTGGTGAGTCTGGCTGCTTCAAGTGCAGTCGGACTGGTCATTTCAGCAGGGATTGTACTGTTACCGCCGCGCAGGGATCAGACTTGATATGTTTTCATTGCAACCAGCGGGGCCACAAGAAGGCCCAGTGCCCCAGTTTGTCTTCGGCAGGACGGGTGATGGCACCCGCCCCTGCAACCTTGAGGATCGCAGATGGCCGTCAGGGCTGGGTAGAGACACCTGCGGCAGGGAGCGGGGCTTTTCAGATGACGACCTTGGAGACGCGAGCAACGCCGGACGTTGCAGGTATGCAATTTCCGATTTTCAGTTCTTTTATTTGTGCATGATTTCATTGTTATGGTTCTGCATCATTAGCGGTAAAAGTATTTTATTTTGATTGGTTGATTGTGATCGAGTTATATGCCATCTGCATACCTTGGATATTGTATGGTAGTTAGGGGATGTGCTCTATTGAAGAAGGTTTCGAAGGATGCAGTAATTGTAGCATGCTTGGGAAGGATTTGGTACGTCTCGCTAGTTCGGAGTGGCATAGTGTTAGAGACGGATTGGTTAGATCCCTAGCTATGGCAGGCTTGGGTTCCTTAGCAGAATGATTATGGAATGGCAGCAAAGATCGGAATCTCTTTTGAGTATCGAGCAACAAGGGGTAAGCAGGATCGAAGTGGGGGAGAATCCTCCGAGTACGCCCAGGTAAGAGCACGCATACCCAGAGCGAGTATGTGGCCTCCGAGAAGGAAAAGGAGTAGTTCAGCGTTTGATGGACTAAGGATTCAGGGTTGGGAGTTTGAGAAACTCCCCACCAGTTAGCGCGTGCGAACAAGATGGTCGAAAGCTGGTTGAGAATCCAGGATTGGAGAATCACTTGTAGGGGCTCAAGTGAATCGGGATGAGGAATCACTAGCGGGACTAGGGATAGTCAGGATGTCCTCGAGATAGTAGTAGTAGTAGTGTTGTAAGTCTGCGGGGGTAGCCGTAGCATTCACTAGCAGTCAGGTAGTAGTAGTAGTGTTGTAAGTCTGCGGGGGTAGCCGTAGCATTCACTAGCAGTCAGATAGTAGTAGTAGTGTTGTAAGTCTGCGGGGGTAGCCGTAGCATTCACTAGCAGTCAGATAGTAGTAGTGGTGTGGTAAGTCTGCGGGGGTAGCCGTAGCATTCACTAGTAGTCAGATGGTATTAGAGAGTTGTAAGTCCGCGAGCGTAGTCGCAGCCTTTATCAGTTTAGTAGGTAGCATGAGCGCGTGTTGGACGCGGGAAAACAGTAGTACCCATCAGTTCGGGTGCAGCAGTGAGGATATGGGAATCCACGGGTTAGATTTCGGATTTCCCAAATGGTTCAGTTATGGCTAAGTCAACAATTTGGCTATAGATCGTCACATCAGTTATGAGATCAGAGTAGCAGTGGACCGTTGGGGTTCGGGTATGTTAAGGGCTACCGTCAGTCTAGGAGCCATCATGTTGTTAGTCGTGGAATTGATGATGTCAGGATGTGACGTATGGACCCAATCGGTTGGATCGGAAGGTTGCTAGAGCCACAGTGACAGGATAACTAGTGGAAACTAGTCCCAGAGGAAGATTTCGTTCAGAAGTCGTGGAGGCGACTAAGTGAGGAGTCCTTTGACTCCACAGTTGGGTTGGAGCTCAGTGTTTCAGTCAGTTTGGTGTTTCAGGCAGCTCAGTGTTTCAGTCAGTTCGGTGTTTCAGGTCGTTCAGCGTTTCAGTCAGTTCAGCGTTTCAGGCAGTTTAGAGTTTCAGGCATGTTCAGTATTGCAGGCAGTTCAGTGTTTGGAAAGTTTCAGAATTTTGGACAGTATTAGTATTTGTGTTGGAATGCAAGTGCTGACGGTATAGTTAGTCGATTTGGAAATGGCAAGTCTCTCTCAGCAGGATCAGTTGAGCCTTCTGCCAAGTGTAAGTGATCTGTAAGGATAGCTAGATAGGTGGCTTTTCTTTCAGGATGGAAGGCTCAAGCTAGTAGGAGTTGAGTAATCAGATGGGAGATAAGCAAGTTGGTTCCAGCAGCATCGTTTCAGTATGAGCGGCAGAATGGATAGAACAGTTATAGAAAGTCGAAGTATCTTCAGGAGTCACTGGAAGCTACTAGGAGATTGCGATGGAGTGTAGTGACCGGTGGGAGTCTGGTAACTCAGATATCGGTAGATTAATTGGACTAGGTGGAAGACCAACGCAGGTAAGCGGCTGGTGTTGGGTATTGGAGGCAGATCGCAGGCGGTGGGTCATGGTAAACTTCGAGGACGAAGTTCAGTTTAAGTGGGGGAGAGTTGTAACACCCAAGATTTTGAAAGCCAAGAAAGTAAAGGAAACCCTAAATTTAGGAGGGACTCGGCGAGTCCAAGGAAGGACTCGGCGAGTCGGAGCGGGATCCGGGTCGAGGAGTAAGTGACCAACTCGGCGAGTCGGCCAAGTGGACTCGGCGAGTCTGGTCTGTGCGAGGAAAACCCTAAATCCGGGGCTTGGAGCCTATTTAAACGTCTCAATCTTCTTCCTAGGGCTCCTTTACTGCCCCTCACACCCAGAACGCCGCACCCTAAGCCTCCATTGTGATGATTCATGTTTTTGGCCATTTCTGAGTGATTTAGAAGAAGAAGAAGAAGAAGAAGTGGGAATCTTTGAAGCATCAAGGAGTGGCTTTGGATCTGAAGTTTGGGGAACATTTCAGAGCATTGGAAGGTATCAATTCGTTTCCCTCCTTTAGATCTTCTTCGGTTATGAGTTTTGGGGCTTTTAAGCCATGCCTAAGATCAATTTCAAGCTTGAGGTCCGGATCTGAGGTTGCTACCTCAGATCCATGCTTGAGTTGGTTTAGAATCCCGTAAAGTATCAGCTAGGGGTGAGCGCGGTGCGGTTCGGTGCGGTTATTAGCCAAAACCTCACCACTAACCGTAAATGCGGTTAATCCATTTTCAAAACCGCATGGTGCGGTTATTTTTGCGGTGCGGTTAGGCGGTTATTTTTGCGGTGCGGTTTTGTTTTTTTTGTGTTGCGGTTATTAACCGTATGGGTTTGGTGCGCTTATTTTGTGTGGTTTTTAACCACAGTTTAGAGTTCAAATAGTTTTAAGAGTTCAAACATATTACTTGTAATAATAATAAAAACCATAAGGTATAAGACAATTAACTATTTAACTTAAACCTCAAACAACTAATATCTTAAAAACATCAAATCAATAGTAATTAACAATAAATATCTTAAAATTGTCTAATTTCATTCTTTTTTCAAATTTAAACATAAGAAAAAACCAACACTTTTGTCTTTTAGTATTTTGTCCGTCTCTTCATTCATGAAACTTGTGTTATTTTTAATATTTAATAAACTAATAATTGATAAAAAAGTTGTATATAATATATGCGGTGCGGTGCGGTTTTTTTTGCGGTTTTTGAAAACTAATAACCGCACCGCACCGCAAATTTGCGGTTTTTGAAAAACAGAAAACCTCACAATCGGTTTTTATTGCGGTTGCGGTTTATGCGGTTTTTGTGGTTAATTTTAGTTGCGGTGCGGTTTTTGCTCACCCCTAGTATCAGCCATTGGGCGGATTTTGGAGCCTCTTGGTCTTAAACCCTAGTTATTAGTGCATTTTGCCTAGATCTCCCTCTCTACACGTAAAGTTTGCAACTTTACGTGGGGAATAGGCTCGGGAAGGGTAGATCTACAGTTTGGAGTTCATGCATGACTCGGAAGTCCTCTGCATGTAAGTGGATCTTAATGGACTCGGCGAGTCCTTCGAGTGGACTCGGCGAGTAGCTTGAAGATGAGGAGGAACTCGACGAGTGGGATGAACAGCTCGTCGAGTCGGATGAAGGTGAGCATGAACTCGGCGAGTTGGATGAATAACTCGGCGAGTTGGATGAAGATTGCCGTGTGCTCGGCGAGTCTGTTCTTAGGCTCGGCGAGTCAGGTCGCGTGGTCCCAAACCCTTCGAGTTAAGTCTCGAGTCAGCGAGTCGAGCCAGGACTCAGTGAGTTGGACAGGACAGGAATCGGGAATCAGTAGACTCGGTGAGTCAGGGGCTGACTCGGCGAGTAGAGTCGCGAGTGGAAGGACTCTGGACTTATGAACTCGGCGAGTCAGTAGGGTGACTCGACGAGTAGGGTTGACCTGGAAGGTTGACTTTGACCAGGACGTTGACTTTGACCAGAGTTGGCTTGGTTGACCTTTGAAGATCAGTTAGACTAAGTGTTATGTTGATATTGGTAGCTCGGGGAGCTAGCGGAGCAGCAGTTCGGAGTCAGTGGTCAGGTAGCGGTCAAAGGGGTTAGCAGCAGCAGTTCGGCAGTATCAGGTGAGTTACCTTCCAGTAGCGGTGGGTCTAAGGCCACAATGCCGACCCGCCAGTAGGAGACGTATGATAGATGATTGTCTTTGTGATATCATCTAGGTTTGCTACTACCGGATATGTTATATGCTAGCATGATATGTTGTATGTGATAGTAGTTGAGTTCGGTTGTTAGGACCGAAGGGTAGTCAGACACCCCAGATACGTCTGACAGTATGTGATGATATGTTTGCATGCTGGCTTGTTATGTTATATGCGATAGAGGTAGTATGAGGGGACCAGTCCCCGTGTTCGGTTGTTAGGACCGAAGGGTAGTTCAGGCACCCCTGATATGTCTGATAGTATGTTTATGTTATGATATATGTGATAGTAGCAGTAAGGGATGGAATAGTCCCCGAGGGTCGGTTGTTAGGACCGACGGGTAGGTTAGCACCCCAGAATGGCTTGACACAGGTAGGTCAGCACCCCAGAATGGCTTGACACGGGTAGGTCAGCACCCCAGAATGGCTTGACACGGTAGGTCGGGCACCCCCAGAATTGCCCGGCAGTATGTATGCTATGTGATTGTATGGTATGTGGTATGATGGTGCTTATGGTTTTCAGTTTTTGTTTTCAGGTACTTCCGGTTGCGGAGGGAGGAGCTCGGGATGATCGCATGACACACACCATAGATTAGTCAGTCTGGGAATGTTTTACTCTGATAATGAATATGTGTTTTGAAAACTAACACTCTCTTTATGTTTTGAAATGATGATTTTACTTTAAGTGATGCTTTATTAAAAGAAATTTTTAGTCGTGATTTTCGGGTCGTTACATCATAAGTTCAAAGCTTCATCTAGCTAAACAAGAGTAGCTAGATTCAGCTACTCATCATAGCAACTAAACCAAAACAACTAAAACTAATGAAATACATGTTCTTATTTAACTAAAAAATAAACTTTTACTTCTTTTGGTGTTAAAAACCCTCTTCCAGAACCTTTCTTTCGTTGTTAATCGTCTCCTGGAACTCTTTTCTTCTGCCAAAAAGCTCTCCCTTTCGTAATAATAAGGAGGACTTATATAATCCTCAAAAACCCGCGCCACGTCATGGCCAGAGGTGCCACGTCGTGGGCTTCAAGCAATCCGTATCCTTTGAGGAAATCCTCCGCGTCGCGATGTTTATCTTCTGGAACACCCGTGCCACGTCGTGGGCTTCATTGCCACGTCGTGAACTGAGTGTTTATCGTGAATTTATTATTTTCTTGTCTTTCAAGCCTCCCATGTTCCACATTTTGGCATTTTTGGTCCCTCTCTTCGAAAATCCTTTATATTAACTGAAAATAACAATTGAAAGTCATAAGTATCATTATTCTAAACATATTACCACTTTATTAATAAAAATGTACTTAAATATTGCCTAAAAATAAGTATAAATATGGCGATATCAAAACCCAAGGGATCCGACGTTAGGTCGAAGGGCCAGCTAGGCCAGAGCCGCTGTAGGAAATGCGGCAGGCCGCATGAGGGAGCTTATAGAGCGGGATCGACCGGCTGCTACAAGTGCGGCAAGACGGGGCACTTTGGCAGAGATTGTACTGCCCCGCCCCCACAGTGCAGACGTCAAACTCGATTTGCTTCCATTGCAATCAGAGGGGCCATAAGAAGGCCAATTGCCCTAGATTGACAGCAGCGACAGCAGCAGCGCCTGCGGCGGCGCCGACCCCAGTGACAGCGCGGGTTGCGGATGGCCAGAAGGCCAAGGTAGAGGCTCCGGTATGATGGGATTGAGCCATAAGAACTTTCCTATGTGCACATGCAAACCCTAATTGCTTGGATCTAGGTTTCTCTAATTGAACATGCATTGTATCAAAGACTTTCAATACTAGATCTAATGTAAACAATTAGTTATAATCATATGAATTAGGATCTAGAACAATACCTTGGATTACTTGCTTGATACTTCTTCTTCTTGGAGCTTAAAGTCACAATTGTCACTCCTCTAATGGCTTACAAACACCAACTAGCAAGAAGATGATTTTGAGAGAAAGAGAGAGAGAGGTGAGAAATCGGCTCTAGGGTTTCCTCGAAGATAGATTGGCCGATTTCTCCAACCCTAAGGGTCTATTTATACTATGAGCTCCTAGGGTTTCACCTTAAACCTAATTAGATAACTTAGCCTCAAAGCAATCCAAAGATCCTTCTAGATAAGGCCTTGGACGATTTTTAAGATATCCATATCCTTAAAATCGCCCCTTCCTATATCCATAAGGATTCATAGCCCTAAACACAACTATCACACATTTGACATTTTATGCCCCTTTATTCAATTAATCTCTTTAAGTCACCAAATTAATTCCTAAATAATTTATGACTTATATCAATCAAATAATATTATTATTCCTTTAACACTTTATTCTTATAATACATTAATAATAATATCTCTTCTCTCTCTCTATATAAATCACCTTGTCAAGTTGCTATGGTGAAGGCAACCCAAAAGGACCATGCACAACCGGGTCAAGTACTTACCAAATATAGTTACAGCCTTAGACAGTAATCCAACACAGTGGTGCGGAGCCGAGCATTTCAGTTGACAGCTGAGGAGGCATGAGCTGCACCCGATGTGGTGACGGGTACAATTTTTTTTTATGCTTCTATGTTATGTCGCTGTAATTTTGATATGCTATGTATGTGCCCTGTTTAGGATCGTTCCATGTGAACGATATCCTAGTTCAGGTATTGTTTGATTCGGGTGCTACCCAATCGTTTGTCTCTCTTGCGCTTAGCAAGAAGTTTCCTGAGTCTTCAGGCATGTTGGATTGCCCTTTAGAGGTTGAGATTGCGGACGACCGGTCAGTGCGAGCATCAGAGGTCTACCGAGATTGTGATATGAGGTTGTTCGATGAACATTACCTGGTAGACTTAGTTCACATACCTTTGTGGGGGAACAAGGTTATTATTGGTATGGATTGGCTAAGACCCAATGGGGCAGTGATTGACTGCGCGCAACAGTTGGTGCGGATCAGGACCCCAAGTGGGGGAGAGCTGGTGATTCAGGGCGAGAGGCCACAACGAGGACCAGCTTTATGTTCAGCAGCGAGAACTAGGCGCTACCTTCAACAGGGTTGTGCAGGATTTGTCGCCTATGTTATAGATACCCGGGAAACGGGTAAGGCGATGGTGGGCGATGTGCCCGTGGTACGAGAGTTTGCGGATGTATTTCCTGAGGAGTTTCCTGGGATACCTTCGGAAAGGCAGGTAGAGTTCAGGACCGACCTAGTCTCTGGTGTGGCTCCGATAGCCAAGGCATCGTATCGGTTGGCTCCCCATGAGATGCAGGAGTTGTCTACATAGTTGTAGGAGTTGTTAGATAAAGTATTCATTAGGCCGAGCAGTTCACCTTGGGGAGTCCCGATTCTGTTTGTGAGGAAGAAAGACGGGTTGCATCGGATGTGTATAGATTATCGGGAGCTGAATAAGGTAACGGTGAAGAACCGTTACCCACTCCCGAGGATTGATAACCTCTTTGACCAGCTACATGGAGCATCTTGGTTCTCCAAGATTGATCTGCGTTCAGGATATCATCAGATGAGGGTCAGAGAGGAGGATGTGCAGAAGACCATGTTTCGGACGCGTTATGGTCACTATGAGTTTGTGGTGATGCCTTTCGGACTGACCAATGCTCCTATATTGTTCATAGATCTCATGAATCGCGTGTGCAGACCGATGTTGGATTGGTCTGTGATAGTTTTCATTGACGACATCTTGGTTTATTCCAAGACTCGAGAGCAACATGAGGAGCACCTACGGGAGGTTCTGGATACCTTGAGGAGGGAGAACTTGTATGCAAAGTTCTCTAAGTGCGAGTTCTGGTTGCACGAGGTGCAATTTTTGGGGCACCTTGTCAATCAGAACGGGATTTCGGTTGACCCGGCCAAGGTGGAGGCCGTGATGAGATGGGAGGTTCCGAGGTCTCCATCTGAGATTCAGAGCTTTCTGGGATTAGCAGGCTACTATAGGAGATTCATTCAGGACTTCTCCAAGATAGTCGTGCCCTTGACCCGGTTCATGAGGAAGGACGTGGTCTTTCGTTGGGGGTCTGAGCAGCAGACTGCGTTTGAGACCTTGAGACGAAGATTGTGCGAAGCGCCGATCTTAACCCTGCCGGAGGGCATAGAGGATTTTGTTGTATATTGTGATACAGAAAGGTCATGTTATAGCTTACGCTTCGAGGCAGCTGAAGCCTCACGAGGCGAATTACCCAACGCATGATTTGGAGCTGGGTGCTGTTGTTTTCGCCCTTAAGACTTGGCGCCATTACCTCTATGGGGTTCGTTGTACTATTTACACAGATCACAAGAGCCTGAGTTATCTCATAGACCAGTTGAATCTGAATATGGGGCAACGTCGGTGGCTTGATGCGGTGAAAGATTATGATCGCGAGATCCTCTACCACCCGGGAAAGGCTAATGTCGTGGCCGATGCGCTTAGCCGCAAGCCAGTGTCAATCAAGGACATTTGTCTGAGGATGACAGTTGTGACTCCGCTGTTGGAGCATTCGAGAGGCCCAAAAGGAGGCCATAAAGGAGGAATATCGAAAGAGCGAGCGAATTGTGGGCCATGTTTCCTCCTTCGATTATGATAGCCGAGGGTTGTTGACTCTTCACTGTAGGGTGTGGGTCCCTTATCATGGGGGTGTGCGCCATGTATTGATGGCAGAGGCGCACAAGTCCATGTTCTCTATCCATCCCGGGGCGACGAAGATCTACAGGGATCTTCGTCTCGATTATTGGTGGCCTTGTATGAAGAGGGACATAGCTTGGGTTGTGGAAAGGTGCCTGACCTGCAGGAAGGTCAAGGCTGAGCACCAGAGACCTCACAGAAAGGTCCAGCCGTTGGATACTCCGTTGTGGAAGTGGGAGGATATTACTATGGACTTCATTACGAAGCTTCCCAGGACCGCGCGAGGAGTGGATACGATTTGGGCCATCGTTGATCGATTGACCAAGAGCGCCTATTTTATTCCGATTCAGGAGAGTATTTCGGTCGAAAAGTTGGCCGACATCTATATTAGGTTTGCTACTACCTTATATGTTATATGCTGACATGATATGTTATATGTGATAGCAGTAGAGTTCGGTTGTTAGGACCGAAGGGTAGGTCAGACACCCCAGTTATGTCTGACAGTATGTGATGATATGTTTATATGTTGGCATGATATGTTATATGTGATAGTGGTAGTAGGAGGGGAATAGTCCCCAAGTTCGGTTGTTAGGACCGAAGGATGGTTCAGACACCCCATATATGTCTGATCGTATGTTTATGTTATGATATATGATATAGTAGCAGTAGGGGTGGAATGGTCCCCGAGGGTCGGGTGTTTGGACTGACGGGTAGGTCAGCACCCCAATCCCCATAATGGCTTGACATGGGTTGGTTGGCACCCCAGAATGGCCGTACCGGGTAGGTCGGGCACCCCAGAATTTCTCGATAGTATGTATGCTATGTGTTTGTATGGTATGTGGTATGATGGGGGAACTCACTAAGTTTTGTGTTTACAGTTTTAGTTTTGGTTTTAGGTACCTCTTCGTCCAAGGGGAAGGAGCCGGCGGTGTAGCAGCGCATCACACATATACATGGTTTCCGCATAGAGTTTTCTGGGAATGTACTTTGATTTATTTTTACTTTTGTTGATATGACTTTTAGACACTTTGTTATGTTTCTTTATACAATGACATGGCATGGGAAATGTTTTGGTAAACTGAGTTGTGAAATACTTAATTTAAAATGAAATTTTTGGCTTCGAAATTTAGGATGTTACAGAACCTAACATGACAAGTTTGGATTAATTAAATTAATACTTTAGAAAACTAGGATAAAATGGGTATTGACTTGGCTTATAAACTGTCCTATTTTGTATTTTCGAAATTGAGACCAATCAACATGGATTGATCATTTGTGATATAGATAAAAACGTGTGAGATAAACTAATTATATCGTGGGATATGATACAACTTTAGATTACCATGGCGGAGGAAAGATTGTTAGTGACAGATCATATTCAAGACAATTGTGAAGTTAATCAATGCTTTAATGTGATTATTTTTGTTTGTACGCTGGGTCACTTGGAAGTTTCAGAACGACATTTTTTTTACTTCAAGAAAAACTGTGAAAATATACTATTTTCATAACATGGTAAAGTTTTTTTTTTTTTTTTTTTTCTTTTCTTCGAGACATGTGGTTGATTAAAAAAGAAAAGATTATTTTAATTAGATTTGCTACAAATCTTGTATTATTTCGCCTAGCAACTTGATAGGGTTTTTCTAATACTAATACAATTGTCGTTTAAAAAACTTTGTCACATGTTTTCAACTTTTGGATGGTCAACTAGACCCTTTAAGGATGATTTCCCGATCCACATGGTTACATGATGTGGTGTGACCCGAGATTTTCATAAATCAATAAAATTGACATACATATGATTTATTCTTGTCATTCATAAAAAAAATTATTTATACACACTCAGAAACTCTCGGGAAATGCTTTATATTTATTGAGGATTTATGCTTCATGATTACAAATGCAAACAACTTCAACTTCACATATTTATAGGGGGAGCAAGTCCTAAAAATTTATCACTGTTATGTTAAGAAGCAATATAAGAATTATAGAAGGTTTTGAGCTTCTAAAATGTTCTAAACATAACATCTTTCTATAAAATATAGAAAAATTTTAAACTTTATATTCTGTTAGAGAACTCTATAATGCTATAACGTTGCTACCAATATTCGATTATGTTGATTTTCCTATATGTTTGCATTTTGTCGCATGCCATGGTGTTCGTTTCTCATTTGCTATAACGTTGTTTAGAATCGGACTGTTAAAACATATACATACATTCTTATTGCTTAAAGAACTCTACATGACTTAGACTTAAAAGACACTTTTTGTTTTTCAAATCTTATTAAGTTATATCAAGATTAATTCTAAAACAAAGTTCAAAGGATCTCAAAATTGTTTTTTATCATATAATAACCAAAAAGAAATCGAACCCACATACTCCATTTCTAACGCATATACATGTCGTTTACAATTTATACACTGTTTAAACTATATATATTTATATTATGAAAACCTTAAAATTGATTTCAATTTGGCCCAATAAACGAGTATCTGGGCTTACAGCCCAGCCCTACATCAGCAAAATAGTTACCCTGTCAGCCTGTCTTCTAAACCCTACAACCCTAATCTTATATACTTCTGTTAGCGATCGAGAGAGAGAAAGAGAGGCGAGAGAGAGAGGGAGAAGTAAACCCATAGCTGCTGCAACAATGGTTTCCGGATCAGGTATTTGCGCAAAGGAGGTAGTGGTGGACGCCCGCCACCATATGCTCGGCCGATTGTCGTCTATTTTGGCAAAGGAGCTTCTCAATGGCCAGCGAGTCACCGTCGTGCGCACTGAAGAGATCTGCCTCTCCGGTGGTCTCGTTCGTCAGAAAATGAAGTACCTTCGTTTTCTCCGTAAGCGTATGAACACCAAGCCTTCTCACGGACCCATTCACTTCCGTGCTCCTTCGAAGATCTTGTGGCGTACCATCCGAGGGTAAACCCCAATTTCATGCACACACACAGACACACACATCACTTTATGTTGCTAATATTCGTAGACATTTGCACTTGCTGAATGGCTGTAGCGATTTTCTTACATGCATAATCACACTGCAATCCTTCGTTTCATGTCTAAATAGAATAAATTCATGCTCAAAGTAGCTATGTATTGAAGTTTTCGTGCGTTATAGGAGTTAGGTACAACACGAAACTGACGTTACATGTATCCTAACATAAACTCTATCGGATTTGAAATTATTCATGAATATTTAGTACTTTGATTCTGCTCAGAGTAAGAAGTAGAAGTATCAATTCATATAATCTATTTCTGAGATGATTTCTGTTAGTATAGCAACTCAACTGTTCAAATGTGTGTATTTAAAACTGAATTCCAAATTCGTTGAATTGAAAAGACAATTGTTTGTATATCATATGGATCCTTATTGAAATGGTATTTGTTTGTGTCACTTTGAATGATTAAAAAAGTATATGTTTTTGTTTACAGTATGATTCCACACAAGACCAAGCGTGGAGCTGCTGCACTTGCAAGGTTGAAGGTTTATGAAGGAGTCCCAACTCCTTACAACAGGAAGAAGAGGATGGTTATCCCTGATGCCCTCAAGTGAGTTTCTTTTTGATGTTATATGAACTGGATTCGAAATGAAGATTTATATTAGCATAACCTAATATACATTAGGTGTTTGAGAGGCTTATCTGCTCATCCTTTGAGGTTATATTTAATTGATCTGTTAAAACAAATGTAGGGTTTTGAGGTTAACTGCTGGACACAAGTACTGCTTGCTTGGTAGGCTTTCATCCGAAGTTGGATGGAATCATTATGAGACAATCAAGGTAAGATATTTTTTTGTTTTGCATTTAGATATAATATAATGTGTGTCTTAATCATTAAACTATTATGTATATGTATTGTAACACCTTTTTATAAACAATGGAAACTGAATATGTAATATATACTTGTAGGATCTTGAGAAGAAGAGGAAAGAGAAGGCACAAGTGGTGTATGAAAGGAAGAAGCAGCTTAACAAACTGCGAGCCAAGGCTGAGAAGGTTGCACAGGAAAAACTTGGTCCACAACTTGAAATCCTTGCTCCTGTTACCTATTAAACCTTTTAAATTTAGTTTCTTGCTAGAGATTTTGTTTTTTTTCTTCTTATATTTCATTTTGGCAATACACTTGTGTTGATTTTGTGTTTTATTTTTTTGTTGTGCCAACTTTTGATGCTATATTACTTGATAAACGCTTAATTCTCGCAAAATGCTCTTATATATGATCGGAAAAATTATATTAAGATAATATTACTATGTTCAAGAAATTATCGACAACATAAATGGTCCCTGTGTCTTACAAAAATTATAGGTTTAGTCATGTAACCTTTCTTAGTGGTTAATTCTATTTTTTTTTGACACAGATTATTTATTTCTTTTTCATTTTATAAATAAAAGAGTAAATTACACGAATGGTCCCTATGGTCTTGGTTAATTTACATGTTAGGTTCATAATTTATTTTTTTAACACGGAAGACCCCTATTGTTTGTTATTACACGTTTGGTCCTTATTGTTTGTTTTTGTTAAGTGTTTGTTCTCTATCTTATGTAAAAATTTAATTATTTAAATATAGAAAAAATGGTATGGTAGATAAGGTAAGGTCAGGTGAGGGAGTTGGGTTGGGTTGGGATGAGTTTATTTAAATAAATTAAAAAATCAAGGGAAAAATAGACTTTTTTATGTAAGACAGGACCAAGCGTGTAGCAGAAACAAAAAGTAGTGACCTTCCGAGTTAGAAAAATAAGTTAGGGACCAAATGCGCAAGTTACCCTAAACCATAGGGATTATTCGTGTAATTTACCCTAAATAAAAAGTACAAAAGTCAATAGAACGCCTACTAAGTTGATAATGGTTATTATTATATGGGGAAGAGAATTAGAGCCCAATTGGAAACCTATTAAGTTGATCCTGGCATAGCACCAACATTATGATTGAGATAGTTTTTGTCACCTGAGACTTAAAGCAATAACAGAGCTCCGTGAATTACTGATGAAATGATCGGTTCTGTGTTAAACAAATTGAGAGATATATGTAAAATTGTGATTGAATATTTGAATTTTTTCATCTCCACATCAAAACCAAAAAGGGGAAACAAGTGATATCGAATAACATTCAAAACTTTCCCAATCAAGGATCGAGAAAGGAGATTAGCAGTGAGGAAGGGGGTGGCACCGGTTGTTCGAACCTTCTGTCTTTTCACATCGGATCTTTACTTTTAAATTGGGGTGTGTTAGTGACAAAGGGGGTAGATCTTTGATTTTAGTTTCTGTTATTGTGTTGGAAATCGATTTCAAAGGCTTGTTGATCATGAGACGTATTTACTTTATTAATTTCGCTTTCCATTTTGATGTTTGATTTGTATCTAAGAGAGAGTTGATTTGTATTTGTGACAAAGAGAGGGGTTTACTTTATTAATTTATCTTATTCTTAATTAAAATAAGTAAAAACTTGTATAAAAATAATGTAAAGGGTAGTAATGTCATTTTATATAGAGAAATCTAAAAAAAATGTCCCTACATTTTGTCTCTATTCACAAAAAAAACTATTTTTTTGTTGCAATTTGACAACTCAAATTGCTAAACACTTGCAAAACAATTATTATAATACCCTGTGCTGGTTTTAAGAGTAAAATTACTATATATATATATATATATATATATATATATATATATATATATATATATATATATATGTATATATATATATATATATATATATATATATATATATGTATATATATATATATATATATATATATATATATATATATATATATATATATAGAGAGAGAGAGAGAGAGAGAGAGAGAGAGAGATTCAGATGTTTTTTTCATCTATTGTGTGCTACAATGTACCAATAAAAATTAAGTAAACACTTGCAAAACAATTATTATAATACCCTGAAAGTGTTGGTTTTAAGAGTAAAATTACTATATATATATATATATATATATATATATATATATATATATATATATATATATATATATATATATATATATATAGAGAGAGAGAGAGAGAGAGAGAGAGAGAGAGAGAGGTTCAAATGTTTCTTTCATCTATTGTGTGCACCAATAAAAATTAAGTAAAAATTAAATGCATAATAAATGATATTCATACTTATAATTCATTTTTATGGAAATTAATTAAATTCGTCATTAACATCATCAATAATATTTTTTAAGAATAAATTCGTATCCAAAATAAAGAGAGTGTATTCTTGCAGAATGTGAGTGTATTTTAAGTGTCTGATCCTGAAACAAAAAACGAACTCATAAATAAAAACCTAGATGCGAATTCATTTTGAAAGAATGTTATTGCTGACATTAATGAAAAATATATATTGTTTCCGTAAAAAAAGAATTATAATCATGGATATCATTTAATATACAAACAATTATGGAAATCATTTAATATTTATCTTTACTTAATTAAACAATTATTTAATTTTTATAAAATTTTTATTAGTGTATTCTAGCACATAATAAATGTGATAAACATATTTACCTAGCTATATATATATATATATATATATATATATATATATATATATATATATATATATATATATATATATATATATATATATATGCTTTTTTTTTGTTAATAAGGTTAAAATTTAAAGCTTTGATGAATTTATATATATATATATATATATATATATATATATATATATATATATATATATATATATATATATATATATATATATATACCAAATTAATTTGAAAAAAACTTATATTTATTTATTAAAAAACATAAATAAAGATGCTATCCACATCTCTTTTATTAAAAAACTCGTATTTTTTTTTTATTAAAAAACACAATAATGATCATTTATATATAATTTTTAGGATTTTTTTGTGATCTTTAAAAATTTTATTATCACAGTCATAAAGATTTTATCTAGATATAATTCTTAAGGTAATGAATTGAAATGGTAATAAACTTTCAACTGTAACAACAAGAAATTTCAAACCAATTTTTTTTTTCATTTTTAATATTCATAAAACATACGTCTCATCATTAAATTTCCAAATTAAACAATTAACAAATTTTCAAAACAGTTGTTCAATTCTAGGATCCACAAATACTGCTCCAAATCAAAAGTGTGTGTACAATCATGCTAGTGCCTTCCCACGATCCTCTAAGGTACCTGAAACACATAACACGTAACACACACTACTAGAAAAACAACCTTTTACGACGCTCATTGCGTGTCATAAAAGGCTCAGACGACGCGCAAATGCGCGTCAAGGAAGGCCCTGTCATAAAGAGAGACGACGCGCATTTACGACGCGCGCTTACGACACGCAATGCGTATCAAGTCACTTAAACATAGAGTCGTGTAGTCACTTAAACATAGAGTCGGGGTACATAGCATAGTTCCTAACGACCTACTAAGATAAGTCTATCCCTAACCGCGATGAGCTGCGTCCGGAGGTGGTGCCGAGGATGTGGATGCTCCCTGAAGACGGGCCACCAATCGTTCTGTGTCCTGGAGTCGAGACTCACACCTTACCTGCCCCATGTGAAACTCCCGAAGGACGTCACGTGTCTCCTGTTCCGCACGCTCGACCCTAGTCCACAGCTGGCGTATCTGATCAGCAGTGCCCTGAGCAAGATCGCCGGTGTTCCGTAAGCGTCTCACCATGACCGATAGGGCTTGGTCGGCCGGTCCTCCGTCCCTCAGGTCAAAGAACTCGCGTGACATGCCGAACGGAGGTCGCTGTCCCTGCTGTCTGCTCCATCTCCAAAGATCAATACCCCAAGGAGGGGTAGGGCCAGTAGGGCCCACACGGTAAGCAGGCACCCTGATCGGGTAAGGGGGGTTGATGACTTTGGACTCTACGTCCGAATCATCCCCTTCGCTGTCATCGGGTTCCTCTTCGAAATTCTCTTCGTCTTCTTCAGGTTCGGCAGGCTCGCCTTCATCTCCAGCCTCCGGTTCCCCGTCAGATTCCTCTTCGGGGTCTTCCTCAGGCTCTTCCTCTAACCATCCGTTATTCCCCTGATTAGGGAAATAAGGGTCTCCAGGGTGATGAAAACCAGCCATGATGTCTGCGCGAGTATGTAAATATGCTAACATTATTCCTAGGATGCTACAACTATTGTACAAACTAAACAAGCGTTCTCTTTTTGGTGATAAAGGGGTATAGTTTTAGGTTCCCTAGCTATCACGATCTCATCAGAACGTGTGTTAGTTATACTTTGGAGAGAATGTAGTTGATCAGGCTACATCCACTCTTTGGTACCCCTAAGAACAGTCCTGATTTAACCGAGATACTAGCATTATATTGTTTGGTTCGACGTTATGTTCCTTATCCCTAATGCAAGCAGAGGTGTTTTATCATTGTATTTTACTTGTTTTGTTCAGAGTTATGTTAGTCCCTCTTTTGGTTTATAGTTGCATATCAATGTATGGTTAGATATGCTAGTTCACTATAAACAGAGCTCTGATACCAACCTGTCACACCCCCGAACCAGACGGCAGAAACGTCCGGGGGCTGTTGTGACTCAATTGAATACCATCACAATGAATATACATGAAACATAACATCATTCATCACCAACATTTAAATATTACAACTGATAGTGTTTACATCCATTACATTGCCTCAAAATATTACATGCCCAAAAATAAATTGTTCATTGTTAATTAAACAACCGCAAAACATCATAGAGTACAATCCTTTCTTCACTTTATCTGTTACCTGAGAATACAAGTATTTTGAAAAACGTCAACATATGAAATGTTGGTGAGTTCATAAGTAATGTTTGAAATCCAATGTTTTGTATTGTTTGAAAACCACCAGAAAATCCGATATTTTCTGAAAAGAGCTTAGTATAAAAAGTGTGAAGATCCATAAGTATGCTTGTTTGTTTCTATAAATGTAAGAATACGATTTGTAAAACTCGGTATGTAGTTCAAAAGTGTATTAACTGAAAACCCTAGGAAAACCCGACGTTTTCCTATCACTCTACTTTAATTAGTTTATGTGTTGTTACTTCGTTGCGACAGGTGTATTCGTTGAGCTCCGGAGACCTTGGATTAACAGTGGGTTGTGAATTGTTGTAACTTACGTAAATGAAAACGACCAGTTGACAACCGTACAAACGATCCCTTAGGCGTCGGTCACACTTATTCACATAATCCAACCCCCGGACTCATGTAGTCCCACGACCGAGAGGAAAAAGAAGGTGCGAAGCCCCCGGTAATTCCCTACGTCGTTCAAGGCTATAGTGAATGCGAAGGGCCCTTAGCCCAACTCGCATTGGAGAAATCTCGACTTTGCTAGCAGTACCGAAGGACCCTTGGGGACCAACAACACGTTTGCCATTGAAAGCCCTTTTACGCTGTGTTGGATCATGTAAGACCCAACAACTCGTAAGGTTGATGTCTTCGGGCCTAAAGATCAGGTCATTGGGCTAGCTAGGCCCAACAAACAAGATTTTACACTTTTGGGTCCAAAGATGGTGTATCGACGTCTGTGCACTCTCACGTGTGTATTGAATTCCCAAATTTTCCGTGTATGAATCGAGTTGTCGTCGTGTTAGTAGTTTCGGAATTGTTATTGATTCGAGACCGAATCAATTCGTTTGATAACGATTTTTGGTGTTGTTGTGTATTGTAATTCGTCGGTAGTCGTAGTGTCAATATTTGATCACAACGGATGTATTGAATTAACATTGAAAATTTTCTGTTACAGCCCCTCTTTATGTTGTAAATTTACTTTTTCAACCCTTTGAATAAATAAATTTCCGGTTTAGTCCTTAAACCATTTTTCTTGGCATTTTAACATCAAAACTTATTGAAATTGATATTTTTCAGCAAATTTTTAGTTGAAAACAGTTTTAGTCCCTGAAAATACAGTTTTCTCGGTTGTAACCCCTCTTTTTTGCAATTTTTACATTTTTGGTCCAAATTGGAAATTTTTTGCAACTTTGGTCCTTTTTAATTATGAAAAGCATTTTTAACCTTTGAAAAGGACTTAGAACACTAATAGTCCACTGTTTTACCGAAAAACACAGTTTCAGCCCTCCAAAACAGAAATTTTGCATATTGGGCCCTATTGGGCCGAAAATGTCATTTTTAGCCCATTAAGCTTGAAATTTATATTTTTAATCCTCCAAATGAGTATATTTCCAGAAAATATTTTATTGAAACTGTTTTGACTCTTCTCATCCATCAGAATTCGTAATATGTCATTTTGGGCCCTTTAACTTTATATTTTTAACATTTTGTGTCCAAAAATTTAGTTTTTAGCCCAAAGAAGATGTTATTAAGCCACTTAGCTATTTTTCTTGAAATACTTTGTATGCAGCAATATATTTGATGCTAGTATCATTTAACATAAAGTATATCTCGATTTTTAGGGGCTTATGTCTAGATCCAACATCATAATCACACAAAAACACACATATAAGCATAGAAATCATACAAGGCATACAAATACATATAGATCTACACATTTGCTTGTATTCCCCCCCCCCAAAAAACTTATAAAAACCGAAAATAGGGAGTATGAAGCTCACCTTAGGGTGTGGTTTTGGTTTTTGGAGAAAAGATGGAAGAAATGAAGTGATTTTTGGCCTTAGCACCCTTTGATGAAGATTTCGACCTCTAGGATGCAAGATCATAAGAGTGAATGAATTTAGAAGAGATTTTAATGAAGTGGAGGGAGTTAGATCATAAGTTAAACATTAACTTACCTTAGATGATGAATTTCTTTATGATGATCCTTAGGCTTCAAGCCAAATTTTCGAGATTTTTGGAATGGAGAGAGGGGATGATTTCTTGAGTAATTTAGAGAGAGTTTGTGAGGTGTATGTGTGCGGGTTACTCTCGGACGAAACAAGAAGGGAGAGGGAGAGAGAGAAGAAGAGACCTTGAGGTGATGTTTGCATGGAAGAATGAGATTGTATGGATGTTTTGAGTGTAGAAGGCTTGGATATCCCCCATGCAAAAGTGAGGTGGCATGAGAAAGTCAAACCCCTCTTCTCTTCTTGGATTTGGGCCTTGGGCCGAGAATATGGAAGGGAAAAAGAGTTTTTGGGCTTTATTGCCCCTAAGCCCATATAGGAGTTAAGTTGGATGATTTTTGACCCAAAAAAAATATAATATGATTTTTACACTTTGTTGGGCTAGTTTGAGTTAATTATGATTCATAATATTTAATTTATTTCATTCTAGGCCCAATATGGCCCAAAATGTTGAAATAAATTAATGTGGGTCCAATTAGAGCCCATTAAAAGGTTCTAATCCCATGATAGTCAAATTGGAGGCTTATTGGCCCAATGGGTCCAATAAGGAAGTCCTAGTCCAAAATGGACCTAAACAAGAACTTCTATGGTTTCCAATTGCTTATTGACTATTTGTAACACTTGTATGGTGTATTTGATTAAAATTCTGTTGTCTTAGAGTAAGTATCACACATGCTTTTAAGTTTTTGATTCAACATTTTACTTGAGTGTATAGATTACATGACACAAAATTTCTAGTTGTGACAACAACACATCATAATGAGAAATTACTAATATAGAAAGCACTATAGCATATATATTTGAATGGCAAAGACCAGATACCTCTTGATTAGCATAATAACCACCATATTGCTTAGTAACTTCACAGCTTGATACCTTAGTTGATCAAGCAACAAACCTAAGTTCCTACTTGATTCAATTGATAAATCACTAACATTAAGTATGGGACCCCCTCTATGAAGCCATGTTGTGTTAAATTCATATGGCATCTCTACTGCACAAGTAATCAGACAAAAAACATCATCAATACTCAATAACCATGCAAAAGAACAAATAACTTATTGATAGTGGAGGATAAATACCTCCAGAAGTTTTATCTTCAGGTGGTTCAGAAGAGACACTTGGATCAGCTGTATATAAAAGAGTTACTGCTTCAATGAACTTAAGTGCAACCAACTTTCTCCGATCACTTTCCGGCTTGCAAAATATTCAGTTGTGTTTGTACATCTAGCTATGAAAAGTTCACAATGTGTAGTTACCGCCTCATCAAAATGCCAACTGAAATTATTAAAATATCCCAAATCATGACACTTACTAACTGAATTCTAAAATATAAAATATTGAAGGTGAAATAAAATACTAAAATTTGCCATGCTGAACTTGCAGATCTCTACTCATATCTTCCATGAGAATCATATTTTCTTTTTTGATTATCTAGAAAAAATTACAAAATGATTTAAGAATCCCACAATAAGAAGGTAAAACATATAAATGTCAAAGAAAACCTAGATTACAATACAATAAGTTTAAGGCCTCGAAATTTCATGTTTAAGCAGAAATATTAAAAAGCGAAATTGGGAACAATTAAAGACAAAACACAGCCTTAGACACGTTACCATTAACATGTATGTTAAAAAAAAATACATGAAATGCCTCCTGTCATGCTGATTTCACCATTGATATATGAAGTATACTTTAATAACTTACAAAGTAGTGAGCAAAGCATAAATTGAACCTCTTTGTATGAAAAGCTATACAAGGATAAATTTGTAATCACCAATCTTTCTGGAAAACCGAGAATGTTAAGTCGCTGGAGAGAGTTTCCAGGCTCAGATTTGGAGTGATTGAATCTGCAAGATTCTCCATATTTGCAATGACCAATTTGGTAAAACTGCAACACAGTTGGGTAAGCATGTAAATACTATATGGATACACAACAAATGACATTCATTTATGTTTTTTTTGTATGTTATTGACTTATTTTAGATAGATGTAGAAATCATTCTTGTAATTCTTACACTGACTTTTGTCCATTTCAAGTACACACTAAAAACATCACATCAAAAAACATAACTTCTAACTCCAACTTATGAATGAACACATAGTTTATTCAGCAAAAGAATCTGAGTTCAAAGGAAATTGACTACAAGAATATTACTACCTTTTGATACCCTCTTTCCGGACTATCATTCTTACTCATAATTCACCAAAAAAATAATACAATTCATGACTTATATTATGATCAATTTTTCTAGAATTTAAATTCATCTGCTATCAGTTGTGGGATAAAGGAGCAACCTTGAAGCGTTTGTTCAATGATATGGCCCACTCTCAGCAATTTTTCCTGCAAAAATCTAGTAATATAAATAAGATTGATGAATATGTCAAGGCATCTTTTTACCTATTTTTCCATTCTTTTCTACTGTCTAAATCCTCTTAAGTTAAAATTGATGAATATTATAAAATTTGTTTTTTGGAATGTTAGGGTAAAATGGTCATTTAGTCTAAACCTGTCTAGAAAAGCAACAAACTTTATATATCAAGAAATTATTCCCACCTCATCAAAAGCAGCCCCTATCATTTGAACACCAACAGGAAGGCCATTTTGGACAAATCCACATGGCAAAACCAATACATGCAATCCAGCCAAGTTGAAATTCACCTTTAATTTCACAAATGAAAACCAAAAAGCCAAAACAATATTCAGAAAAAAAATAATAAAAAACAAATTATTGCATCAAGAATAACACAAAAGGAAAAAAATATAGCATTTTAAAAACAAAGCTTATAAGGACTTTCAGTCATGATATCCCCTGCATACATTGCCAATGGATCATTTTTCTTTTCACCTGTAAATAATATAAACATAACATATAAATAAACAAACACTGGTTATGAATTGAGATGATTGTTTTCACATCAAGAAACAAAATGATGATGTGGAAAATTACCAATTTTATATGCTGCAGATGGAGCTGCAGGTGAAATTAGAATATCATGTTCATCTAATGCTGCCTTGAAGCTTTTCTGGACTACAGTTCTCACCTAAATCACCATAATTTACTGTTTACTGTTTACTCAATGATTTCTTGTATGTGAAAAAGACATAATTGCCCTTTTCGTTCTAATCATAAAAAAACCCTAGGAAGCTTGTGTAACAAACAGAACACCAAGTAAAGTTACCTGCTGAGCTCGCTTGTAATAGGCATCATAATAACCTGCTGAAAGGGCATATGTCCCCATCAAAATCCTCCTTTTTAAAATTTTAAATCCTAATATTTTACAACTTTGCCCTTTATTTAGTTTTCCTTTCATACCTCTGGACCTAAGCCATTAGCACGTGAACCCCCGTAAAGGGAACTTAGCTCATCAGAAACAATTTGGTTACCATATCTGGAAATTATAAAAAAATGATGTTAGCAACCTATTATTCTGCTTTTCTCCTACCAATCTTTATATTTTTAATAGGTTTCATATCTACATTTGAAGAAAAACAAGATTCTATATATTACCTAATACCATCATAACGAGACAAGTTTGAAGAAGATTCGAATGAAGCAAGAACATAGTATAGCTTATAAGCTTCATCCATGAACCCTTGTTGGGAGAAGCCATCAAGCTTTCTTACACATGCCTTGGCTCAGATTTGGAGTGATTGTTCAATCACAGTGACAAACAAGCTACTTTATTGATGAAAAACTCACTTGAAACCCTCTTTCGCATGCCTTGGTTCGAAAATTGTCAGCATCACGCACAAATAATGTCACAGTATAGAGTGACCATGTTCTGAACTCACAAAATTAAATGAACCAGGTCATATTTCTACCATTTATTGGTGGAAGCACCAATGAATCAAGAATCATGTCATCCTTCTGCACTAAAGAAATAAGGAAACAAATAACCAAAATAAGAGCAGTTCCAGCCATAATTACTGCTAATGAACAAATTGAAACCAACTGATTAATAACTTAAGGCATGTTAATCAAAAGTTTCCTACTTATGGTTGAACATTTAAGAGGTTCAAAATGTAATGTTATATACTTATATACCCAATTTCCAAATCTTCCTATTTTTAACTTTCAAGTTCTGTTTAGCTGAAGAATATAACATGAGGTGACCTCGTAGACCACTGATAAAGAAACAGTAGTCAAAGAAAGCTATTGAATTCCCCATTGCTTCAAATGAGAACCCATAACGACAAACATGTAATCTCTTTCTGCAAAATCACTATTATTTCGTGGTTTTTTTTTTCCAAATTAAAATTCATACAAAAACATGACACATTTTTATTGTATCACTTCATATCTTACTAAATATCATTCTAATATAATAAATCACTCATATTATAATCCATGAAAAAACATTTTTGTATTTTTTTTCACATGTCACCCGCTGTTGTTATGGCATACTTAATGAAGAGCAGAAGGTGGACTCTTGAATAGAGTTACCAATGGGTCAAAGAACACAGACCGTCTATTGACTTACTTCCAGGTATGGTGGTGGTGGAGGCGGCAGGTGGTGGTGGTTGTTTTGAATTTTAAATCACTTTTTGTTTTTTCTGATGAATTTGTTTTGTGTAGCTGTTTTGCAGCAACTACAAGAGTACGCACAGAAGATTCAGGCGGTTATGGAGGGCAGTGTTGTTGCTCTGCCGCCAATCTCAGGTGGTAGTGCCGCCCCTTTCAGCTTTTGGTTAACAAAACAGGAAATAAGGAAGAAGTACCTGTATATCCGCCATGGCTGCCAATTAACAGCCCAAAGTATCACAAAAGAAGCCAACCCCAAGAAAGAGAAAAGGGTTCCCGATATTATGCATGCCAACATTACATCCCTGTCATCCCCTTCCATGGCTTCTTCCTCCATTTTCACACTAGCTTTTCAACTACACCGCAGACAATATACAGAAACAAATCAAAGCGTGATTAACATATACTCTAAAACAAAACGTAAAATCCAACCTAACTAAGTTACTTTGAAACCAAAAAGATATGCAATTGAAGCAAACAACTTACTTCACAGAACTGGTTTCAGCTGCCAATAACATCGTGATAACTTCTAGGACGCGAAATTGAGTTTAAGAGGAACTAGGGTTTCGTTTATTTTTTCAGTTGGATAGCACCGTCTGTAATCAATAAAAAATTTTCCGCTGAGATTGTCTTTGATGAAGCTCTTCAAAATGACCATTGAAGATCTTCAACCTAATGTTAAACCACCACATTTCAGTTTATATATCAACCAAATTTTTAATTATTTTTTATAGATATAATAGATAGTTGAAAAGACAAACCTATCCTTTACAAGTGCTCGTGAAGCTCCATTGCTGTTACCAACTCCATCACCACCAGCAGAAATGTACAAAAAGCCTCAAAAGAAACTTTTAGAGCCCTAAACTCAAAGGGTAAGTAGTCAGGTGAAGTGTTACCAAACAAAAGGTTTTGAATATCCCAATATAATTGGTCACCATCCCTTTGGTCACTTGAATCGACTCTCTTATAGAGCAACAAGATTGTTGATTATCATATCAGAAGAACACAATAAAAACAGAGTAGATGAAGCAAGAGAGAGAGAGATGATATATATCTAAAAACTTTGTTTATGCCCTTGAATTTCTAGGCATCTGAATCTTTCTTTCCAGGTTTTGTCTTCTCCATTGAAAGTCTTTGGTCGATAGAAACAAAAGAAAACCTAGATTTTATGTGCTATCGACAGAGAAGAAGCGTTTGGAATCTAGGGGAGTGGTTTCATTTGAAATCACGATGGTTTTTGAGGATTCTTATTCAAAAGCTTGAAATTTCTCTTCAAGGTTTGTCTGTGTTTTATGTGTTGAAAACACGAGAGAGGTAGAAGATCGAGTGAGTTGCCTTACCAAATCTTCCTCATTCATAAATGCAACAGATCTCGAGGCAGGTTCTTGACAGCGATACACACCGATTCAACAGCTACCAAGTTCGATAGAAAATTGAGGAAAATCGTCTTGAGAGGGGAAGTTATTTGGGAAGAACTTGAAGCATTTGAAACCCTAGATCTTGATTCGATGTAACTTGACAATGGCCATTGTAGATTGATAGATTGAAGACCTGGAGCGATCCCTTGTGAAGAAAGCTGCATGATTACAGAGAGTCCTTGTTGACCGAATTCAAAGATTCTGTCAATGGCTCTATTGGGTTTGGTTAAATCCCCAGTTTGGAATGTGCTACATCTAGTTCATGAACTTGCCAAGTCAATTAGGGTTTTTTAATGAAAAATTAAAGGGGTTAATGGATTGGGATGATGTTGTACCTGAGAAAACAAAGAAAAAGAAGGAGACCTCACAGATCAATTACGATTCACCTTCGAGGTTTACAGAGAGACGGGAGGTAGAGAATGAAGGGAGATCTAGAGGAGAGAGTATCAGAGAGGGGAGAGTGGATTGCAAGGATGAAAAATAGATAGAAGATAGAAAAAACAAGGCGGGTTTTCAAAAATTTGGGGATTTCGTTTCCCCCTTGTCTACTAAAAGCGCGTTTCATTAAAATTATAAAGCGACAGGTACAGATGACGCACGTTTAAGATAAAGCGCCCTCTGTGTTTTTAATTTTTTTTCTTGAGACACTAAATTAAGGGCACGCAATAATGCATGACGTAAATCCTTAAATTTTTTGGAGAGATGACACTATTTTAAGGGCACGCCCTTTTGCGTATCATTAATCAGCGCGCGTCGTAAAAAGCGCGTCATTAAAGGTCTATTTTCTAGTAGTGACGATAAGCATGAATGCTTAGTGTGTTTCCTAAAATATCACATACAATAATTTGCCACTCGAGGCTATACCCAGCACGACCCTCTGGTCAATGTGTCTCAGTTGGACCCTCCAGTCCCGTAGCTTGTTGGACCCTCTGGTCCGGTCTAGCTAGTTGGACCCTCCGGTCCGGTTTGGTTGAGGACCCTCTGGCCTCGGAAATCGTTGGATCCTCCGGTCCAGTCAAAATAACACATAACATACATAATCACAAACACACATAATATCAACCAAACACGCATGACCTTCCAGTACAAACATAGATACCACCCTAGGTAATGTATAGTGAGAAGACTCACCTCAGGTAAACTTGGACGATCTCGAACTTGAAACACTGATCTAGCCTCCGCCTAAATACATACAAAATTCACTTCTAATTATAAACGTCTCTCAAAGGCTAGACTAGTCCCTTCCTATACTCACTCAGAAGGGTAAAAGACCATTCTACCCCTCTAATGGCCTAAAGGTCCACTTGTTGACTAAACCCAAAAAGTCAACAAAAGTTAACCCTAAGGAGTACGCGACGCATACCAGATCCCTACGCTGGGCGTACTCGACTACTATGCTGATATCAGGCTGTTTGAACCCTACGCCCCGCGTACTGGGATTTACGCTCAGCGTACGTCCCAGTTTCACTATTATCTCACTTAAGATCTTAATCAGTTAGGACCTTGGCTCAAAATACAGATCTAGACCCCCTATAGCCTCCTAATCCATAAAGTCGAAGACTTTACGCCTTTGCATGGCTGTAAAGGTCATCATCTCCCAAAACACACCATTTTCTTCACTAAGGAACTCACAACTCATGCATGGTTTACATCCAAGATTGGATTTTTATGGATCTAAAACACAAAATACACTGAAAAGGGGAGATCAAGGTCTATGGAGCTCCTTTACTCATAAAGTCTCCACCTTTGGGACAAAAACTCTAAAAATGGCCCATAATGCACAAATCCAAAAAGGTCAAGAAAGCTTTGAGCTTTTTACCTCCTAGTGATGCTTCAACCTCTGAAAAGCTCAGATCCACAGCTTGCACTCCAACTTTAGCTTCTTTAATGACACCTTCTTCTCTTCAAAGGCACACAAGAACACTATCAAGCTCAAACACACACACACAAGCTCTAGATTGAGGGTTGGCACTCTTAGGGTTTCACTCTCTGAAAATGGTGGCTAAAAGTGAGGCCAATATGTTCCTTTTATAGGGCTCACCCCCACAAATAGGGTTTCAATCTGAACCCAGTACGCGCAGCGTACACTATGGTACGCCCAGCGCACTGGGTAGCCTCCGCGTCAAGAACACGCTCATGAGTACGCGCAGCGTACTCACCAGTACGCCCAGCGTACTCAATTGCCATAAAATATTTCAAGGGTTAAATTTGACAACTTAGGGAAAGAAGAAGGGCGAAGGAGATATACCTGATTTCGGGATGTTACATCAACTTTGTTCACTAAATTTTTTTTCGTTCTCACCGAACTATTAAAACTGTTCATATTTTACCCTTATGACCGATAATAACCGGTCATAAGGGTAAAATGTGAAGAATTTCAATAGTTCAGTGACAAATAGATAAAGCAAAAAAGTTTAGTGACTAAATGTGAACAAAGTCGAAAGTTCGTTTCCCCCTAAAAAAAATTCAATGACTAAATGTAAACAAACTTCCTCTTGTATTATGTTTTAGCAAATTATTTATTTTTGTTAAATTCTAACAACATTTGTCGATGAAGAAATCTATTAAATAAAAAAACAAAACCCCAAAAAATATATTAAAAAAAACGAAAAACCGAAACCGAAATAAAAAACCAATGGTTTGGTATTTTCTAAAATAAAAAATCAAAATTTCCAATCTGATTTTGGTTTAACAAAAAAATAAACCATTCTCACCCATAACTATTAAGAAATTGTGTTTCATGGTCAGAAATTAGGATGTATTCTGAAGAAAAAAAAATTTAAAACTTTATTTTTTTAAAATAGTTATTTAGATATGAATTGTTTTTTTCTAAAACATTTTAAAATTATGAGTGACTTTTTTGAAAGAAAAAAATACCGTTGTTTTAATTGTTGAATATATAGCTATTTTTTTCTAAAAAAAATATTTTTGTAAAGGTAATATGGATGTGGTGGTTTGGGCGCCACACTTCATAAAATTGTTAACTATTTTACCTAACTCTATATATCTAGTTAAATAATCATAATTTCAATAATTATTCAAACTTTCTAAGAAAATACAATCTCAAATATAAATCAATTCTCCAGATAAATTAAAAATGTCTAAATTCTAAACAACTTGACTTTTATTTTCGATATCTTTTTTGATAGTAAATATAGTAATATGATGTATGTCAATACATGGAGTGTGTGTATATATGTGTATATATATATATATATATATATATATATATATATATATATATATATATATATATATATATATATATATATATATAGGTTCAAATGTTGCTAGCAACTATTGTGTTCCTAAATGTACCAATGCGAATTCAAGAAATAATAAACAATTAAATAAATCATTTAACGACATTTTAGACCTTTTGTACTTTTTAATTAAGGAATCATTTAATTGAAATCTTACAATTAAGGAAATAAAATCAATATTTTTGACCTCGTCTCTCTCTTGCATCGTGTCTTATATCTTCGAGTATTCCCTTTCCTCGAACTCAAATCGGCCACCAATGGCTTCAGCCGATCAACAAAGATAGGTGTGTCTACATCGGCGCCATTAAATCCTATCAAGACTCGTCAACAGGTATACATCCCTATTATGCTTCACCAGTTTCTCTCGCTCCTCCATTTCCTATTCAATACCAGAAATCAGATCAATGAATCCAAAGAAACACGGAAACATTCACATAGAGGGAAAAGGACGAACAAGGGCGTCGAAATCGTCATAGATAGGAGGGCCATTAGCGATGTCATCGGATAATCGGTTGAGTATTTCTACCTCAATGATCTAGTTTCTTGCGATAAAATTGATTTGGCAAGTTTCTTTCGACATCTATGATCGACAAAATCAAACTGATTTTATCAAGTCGTCTAGAATTTATCTCGATTTTGATTCAAGATCGAGATTGTGTTCATCATCTTATTAAATTTGATTTCTTCAATGTTCTATTTCTATTCGATTGAAGAAATATTCTGATACAACTTGCACTTCACAATCATAAGTTGGAGTTTGTTTCGAAAAAGTCAAAATTGGTGTTCATATTTCTAAATCGATATTGCAAAGGTGTGTTTGTTTCTTGAATTCCTGACGGGGAATGAATGCAGATGTGTGTTGATGATTCAATCACAACTATTGAATTATGTATTCAGTCACAACTCTTGAATTCTGTATTTAATCACAGCACTTGAATTCTGTAATGTATTCTATTAGAATTTATTTATATAAATGTATTCTGTTAGAATGTTTGAGAATAATTGTTAACAAATATATTTGTTTAACTGGTAATTAATTTGTGATGCTTTATGGTTGACTTTATACAGGGGCGGAACACGAACATCTAAACTAGGGGGCCAAGATGACAAAGCTTTTAACGCCGCCCAATATCCTTTCATTTTCCAAATATTTTTAAGAATACATTTTTTTGAACCCAATTAATAAAAGAACTTCATTGTTGAGATATCTTAATGAAATACACTACTAGTTTGGTTTTATTTCAAATCTAGTGTGAATATTAATATTATCGGGTTTTGCATTGGGAAAATAATTTAAGTAGCTTCGTAAACTATAGAATTAACAGGTCAAATCTTATCCAAAATAAGGAAAAATGCTATATTATATATTTATTCGGTACTAGTTTTTATGTTTTTCAAAACAAATTTGTACATCTTCATTCGTTGTATTTGAAGAGTTTTTTCTTTTGTACAACACAAATGACACACATGCTCAAAACAACACACATAAAAAGAAATCTAAAGCAAGAAACCTCGTAAACTATTATGAACATATTAACTCATATTTTGATTATGTAAATAAAATTATAAAAGAGGTATAAATAAGAAGTATCTTCATAATTTCAGTATTCACAAATCACAACACATTATAGCAAAAAAGAAAAGTAATCCTGATAAAAACTAGAACCTTCTAGCTTTCTACCTTCACAATACTTAAAATAGCTGAAAAAGACAAAGCTTTTCATATATCTTATTCCTTTAATAAAGAAAACACAATCAAATAGAAAGTCAATAGCATACGGAGAGATAGAGCGGAATGTTCACACAGTAACAGTGATACCTCAGAGACGAGATGGGCGAGATGCAGGCTCGGTCAAAAAAATAAGGTGATGGGGAGCAAGGGTTTCATGAATGACTTGTGCCATTAACAAGGAACTACGGGCAATCAGATGTGTTAATAGGGTTTCTTAGTTTTTACTTTATAGCATTGCATTCTCAATTTTTTGTGGGCTTTCTAAAGTTTAGATAAAACGTGGCGTTGTGGTTTTTTTTCCTATATATATATATATATATATATATATATATATATATATATATATATATATATATATATATATATATATATAATGTATCAATGTACGTATGTATTTTTTTTTATAAACAATGTATATGGTTTAATTTATGTCAATTTATATGTTGCATAATTTTATAACACAAAATTAATATTTATACATATAATATTGCATAGTTTTATAACATAAAACTTAGCCAAAATTGCAAAAAATGGTCACTGTAATATGCAAATTTTTGGGGTTTTAGTCCAAACTCCGAGTTTTTTGGATTCATGGTCATTTTGGAGTGGTTTGTATGTGAAAATAGTCCCTCTGAAAATTGAAATGACTATAATACCCTTCGGGTATTTATTTTTCATTTTTCTTAAAATTTAATATTTATTTATTTATTTTAACAATTAAAATAATAATAAAGGACCCACCTCTTTCTCTCCCCCCCTCTCTCTCTCTATTTAACAAACATGTTAGAAAAAATGGATATGAGTCATGCATACAAGGTGTTCAACAAAATGCTTCAAAGAATAACATTTCCTATACTCAAGAGCTCTGGATCAATAACCCATGTTCGTCATTTTTTGACCTCTCATCGTGGTGAGCTGCCTAGATTCGCTGTTTGTGAATTCTTTAACGAGTTGATAAGCCTTCCGACCATACATCTTGATGTTTTAGTTGTTTGTAGAACCTCATGCAACTGCAAGAAACCACATAAGCATTTCATCGAACACGTTGACTACATGATCTAACAATGACTACATTCACCAATTATTCAGTGAATGAGGGAAATTTGAACATACGAATGTCAATTGTGATACAAAGAAAAAGACAAAACAAAGAGTTTTTTAGATATCTAAGATATCTACTTGTGGAGATCAAAAATTGGGGATGATCTGATAATGTGAAATGAACAATGAATGTTGTTGGGGAGATTTTGTATCTGATAATGAACCTAATCGATTCAGCTGTGTGCATGAGATGGGGAAGATGATGAACATGTTGTATTTTTACAATGTGTTTTATCCTCATAAAAAACTCCTAAAGAAATTTGGTCCCAGTAAAGCTGCAAGATTACGACTTTACCCAGGTAAAATTTGAACGAGATGAGTCTGAAATTTTTCTGGGTGTTCTTCAAACACCATTACCTTTTTGAAGGGTAAGGCTTCCATGCCTCAACATATGCATCGCCGAGACTAAATCGTGTGCATTAGGGACTAATCAATGGTTTATCCATTCCAATTCGAAATATTATTCAATAAACATCACCGAGACAATGGAATGGGATCGAAGGTGTAAGGAATTGGAAAGCCCATTAGGGGTCAATGAGGGTTTCCCTATACACGAAAATCCCCTTCGTACAAGTAAGATCCCAACTCCCATTTATTCATCTTTCTTTACTCCAGCATAGCTTATAGTTCTTCATCAATAATTTACAGGTTTCATTGCATAATAGTTGAGGTAGAAAACATGGGGAAGAAGAAGATGGGTTGGGAAGAAGAAGATGGATTTGGGTGGGTTTTTTTGACTTTTTCTTTAGAGAGAGAGAGAGAGAGAAAGAGAGAGATGTGGGCCCAAATTAATTAACTATTTTATTTTTCATTTAAATTAAATAGATAAAAAACATAAAAAATAAATCAAAAGGACATTACAGTCATTTCAGTTTACCGAATGACCAAATCTGCAATGAAACTAGCTCAAAAGGACCACTAATCCAAATAAGTCGGGGTTTGGACTAAAACCCCCAAAAATGCATACCACATGGACCATTTTTGCAATTTATTCTAATACTTATACATATAATGTTGGTTTCGTTTTTTATACCTTTTTCGGGGTTTTGTTTTTTTAATAGATTTCTTCATCAACAAATGTTGTTAAAATTTAAAAAAATACATAATTTGCTAAACCATAATACAAGAGGAAAGTTTGTTTACATTTAGTTATTGAACTTTTTTGAGAGGGAAACTGTGACATCCCCATTTTCATGGCCAGAAAAGACCGTTTTTGTTTATGCTTTATAAAAATCAGAGTATCTCTTTTAATAAAAATGTTGCGGAATTTGTTCCCAGAAAAACATGATAATCGCGTTATCAAAGCATTTCTAAAGAAATATATTTTTATTCACTTTTAAAACATTTGGGATGTCATCGTCAATACAGAAACATAAACATAAACAGAACTTACATTCATTTACACTAATGATCTACGTCTCTTTTAAATCTCTCAGTGTAATGTGACTTCATATCAACACCTGTGATATAAATAAACTGAGTGGGTCAGGTTGGGAAACCCGGTGAGTACATAGGGTTTTCAACCCACAATAATATAATTATTATGTTTAAACAATCAAACAATCAACCCAATTACCCATCCCCATTATCTTCTTTATTCTTAAGGATCTACCCTAAGAATCAACTATTTCTCATTCATTCATTCCTAAGGATCATCCTAAGGAAACAACATGAAGTCCATTGTTGTCAATGACACATTGGTCAAGCGCAGCTGCTAATATTATCACTTAGGCGCAGCTGCCAGAATTGGGACATTTTCTATGAGGCGCTTCTGCTGGTATTGACCTTTAAACGCTACTGTCATGGTCATAAGGCTCCCTATTAGGCGCAGCTGCCGATACTGTCCTTAGAGCGCAGCTGCTAGGACATTTACCGTAGATCTAAATCATCTACGGGTTGTGGCGCAACTGCCAGTGCTCATCTATAGGATACTAGGTCCACTGCTGCAAATGTATACTTATAGGGCACTAGGTCCGTACTACTAATGTTCCTCTATTCCAGCTTTTATCCCTCATCATTCATCTACCCATGTTTTACCCAACATATTTTGTAGATATAAAATACTTTATACAACTTACATCATTTAAAACATGTATAAAAATCTTTCATCAACATAGACAACAAGTATTCAGACAATATGCACACATAGCACGTAATTTATATTAAAATAATTCATATCTATGTGTAAGATGAAAGGGACTATGCATTCACCTGGTAAGGTGGTGACTCGGTACTATGACAGCACTTCGTTACTCTTAAAACAATTTCCTTCGACAAAACCTAGTATCATTACCACTAGGGTTTAGTTTAATATTCACTGAGACTACTTAATAGTCTAGCTATTATTACTATTATATAAGCGTTAAACAATACTTATATAACCCATAATAATAGCCTAAATACTTATTATAAGGTCCTAATAACATTTTTATGTTGAAACATAAGCTATACTAAAGATAGGATAGGCGTAGCTCACTTACAACGGGTTTTCTCGAAAATCGGGCTTCGCTGGAGCAGCGTTCCCAAGCCGAAAGGCTCTTTTCTCGGGGCTTCGGGAGCCTCGGGGCTTCCTTCGGGTGCTAGGGGGGTTTACCTAGGCTTTTAGGGGGGTTAGGGAGCTTAGAGAGAGAGTATAGAGAGAGAAAGAAGAGGGTTGAGGGTTGAGGAAATGAGGGAACCCGACACCTCTATTTATAAGGGTGCTAATTGATGGACTCGCCGAGTTAGGGCATGTGGCAGCCTTCTGGTGGTGCCACGTGTCCAATTCTAGTGGTGCCACGTCACCCCTATCGCGTATCAACCTTCAAACTTAGAAAAATCATAACTCTCGCATACGAGCTCCGTTTTCGACGTTCTTTATTTCAACGCGAAGGTAAAAACAAGATCTACAACTTTCATTTAGACTCCGTCGGCTAATTCTCGACCGATCTCAAATTTAACAGTAGGAGGCGTTTAGACTGTTAAATGACCACGAAGAATTCGTAACTTCTTCATACGGACTCCGTTTTCATCTATCTTTTTACCGTTGAGTTCCTATTAATGAGATCTTCAACTCTAATTTAGGTCGTGTAAGCCAAAAACCGCTCGAACTAAAATTCGAGTTTCGGGCCGTGTACTGCTAAGCCGAATCTTAGAAAAATCATAACTTCCTCATACGAAGTCAGATTTGGGCGTTCTTTTTATGGATGTTCTCGGTTTAACGTATACTACAACTTTCATTTAGATTTCTAAGGCTAAGATTCGATCCATCGTAAATTTACTATTTACGCTTCCCGGTGTCGTGTCGGTTTTGCCATAAAACTTCGATGGGCCATAACTTCTTCGTTATAACTCGGATTTCGGCGTTCTTTATATGTACGGAACCTTGAGACATATTCTACAACTTGGTTAAGACTATTTATTATAAATAATCTTTTGCCAAAAAGTCGTTTTCGACACTTATTGTCTCTAAATTGACTAACCCGGATCTGCGAGCGTTACAGAAACAAACTTTCAACTTTGTTCACGTTTAGTCACTTAACTTTTTTTCATTATCTATTTGTCACTGAACTATTGAAACTGTTCACATTTTACCCTTATGATCGCTTGTTACCGATCATAAGGGTAAAATGTAAACAATTTCAGCAGTTCAGTGGCAAATAGAGAATGAAAAAAAGTTTAGTGCCTAATTGTGAAAAAAACTGAAAGTTTGTTACCCTTTCAAGTCATTATCTCAATTCTTAAATAGATCTCTTTGATATATGTGGTCTAGAAACACACTCCCTACGACAAATAACCAAAAGTCCTATTATTGTATTTAACATATTTTTTTTTATAACTATTATAGATCTTATATTAGGGTTATTGCCATAAAATCCCCTCGTAGTTACATGAAATATATGGTTATGTCCTAAGTCTGAATTTGTATTCATTAATGCTACACATTTAGGTAAGTTTTATTATTTTGAGCTTTTTATCATGTTGTGAAGAGAAAGAACAGTTGGTGGATGACGGTGATAGAGATGGAAAATACAAAAGGTGGGTTAGAGATGGTTCTAATGAGTATTATTATTAGTGTTTTGTGGTGAAGATGGTGTTGTTGGTGGCAAAGGGTGGTAGTGATGACATAGTGGTGATGTGAAAATATGAAGGATTTCATGACAATGATACCAACTAAGAGAGTGCAAAATATGAGAAAAGGTTAAAATGAAAAAATTGACAAATATGAGGCATCAATGAATATAAAAACGAACTTTTGTTGATTTGTTTTAAGAAGTGCGTTTCTAGGTCACTTAGTGTATAATAGAGCTCTATTTAGGAATAATATCCTCTGATAAGCTTTTATTTTCTGAGGTGTCGTTCGATTGTGAAAAGATCTTTGATAAGTTGTAGTTTTATGGTAAACATTTTACATCTAAGACCTAAAAATTCAAAGTACATTTGGCCTAGAAATACACTTCTTGGGACAAATGAACAAAGTTCTCTTAAATTATATAGAATATAAATGATATCTTTATGATTATAGTAATGATATTTATTAAAGAGCATCACAAAAATTTCCAAAAATGAAATATATATATATATATATATATATATTATCATTATTATGTTTTTTAATAAAAAAGTTATATTTATTTTGAGTTTTTTAATAAATAAATAAAAGTTTTCATCAAATAAATTTAGTATATATAAAAAAGAAAATCTCTAAAAAAATCCTTAAACTATAATCTTATTAATGAAAAAGTTATCCATGTTTTTTTTTTTTTTGTTTTTTTTTGTTTTTTTTTTGTTTTGCAATTTAATCCTTAAAACCGACACTAATCGGTTACAATAATTATTTTGTAAGTTTTTATCAGTTTTAATAATTAAATTATAAAAACAAAAAAACAAGGGTGACTTTTTGTTAATAGAACAAAAATGGAAAGACCTTTTTTTTTCTTAGATTTGCCTTTGAATCACAGACCAATCATGCAACAAATTTAAAACACAATGGCTATCTTCGTCAAGAAAAAAAGTTGGAAGAACCTATGATTTTTTATAAAACACATTACCATTCATGTAACACCTCTTGATAACGTATTGATGGATTTCGTACGGTTAGAACAAAGAAACATTTACTTAGAAATATTGTATTTGTCTGGCTTGAAATTTAAATACTATATTTACTTTTTTTTTCTTTTTTTTTTTTTACTTTTAAAATATCGTAAAGTATCTTAACCAGTTTTCATAGAATATATATATATATATATATATATATATATATATATATATATATATATATATATATCATGGTTGCAAAAATCGGCGATTAATCGTTTGACATTCTCCAACCGTCGATGATTAGGGTATTAATCGAAAATTTAAGATTAATCGGGTTTAGCGGGATTAATCGGTCTTGGCGGGATTAATCGGTCAACAAAAGTTAAAATAGTCGAGAAAAGTCAAAAAAGGTCAAAAATATTTTAAAAAAATTCAAAAAATCAACTTTTTTTGTTACTCCAAAATTTTTAAATTTTCAAAATTTCAAATATTATACCAAATGTTCATATTTTCGTATTTTCAAAATTTTAAATTACAAATTTTCTTATTTTCTAATTTTGAAGTACTTGTTTTCCTTAAGATATATATTAATATTTGATTAATTTTAATATTTTATTAATAATCTATGGTCCCCGATTAATTCCTACAAAGACCGATTAATCCCTTAACACCACTCGACCGTCGAACGATTTTTGCAACCTTGATATATATATATATATATTATATATATATATATATATATATATATATATATATATATATATATATATAATCAATCAACTTGTTTTGCTCTTCAATATTAAAAACCCAAATTAACCTACATTTTAATTTACAAATAGGTTCACCACTATAAAAGTCACCGCCATCAATGTCGACTACCATATTTTCAAAACTTCCCATTGTATTGGACATTTACAATGTCCTTGGAGGAACCTTATGTGGGAAAGACAGGTTGAGAGTTTACCACATTCTGGATGTTCTTTGTGGAGATGGTTCAACTATAACAAAGACCTCCTACGTGCTCTTACATCTGTGGTTAATCTATGGTTAGGGGAAGATACACGTTAAGTTTGGCTTAATTTGTTGTCTCTGCTCCTTTTATGCTGCTCTGAAAACCTGAAAATAGAATACAACCTATTGCAGAATGAGCTGAATTTAGCTCATTTCTCACCATTCCCCATCTTTCTCCTTGGAGACTTTTTTGATCTCGAGTCCCGATATTTTTGAGACTTTGAGCACTTTAGCAAGGCGCCACAACGTTAGAAATCCCGATAAGATGAAGTATTCGGAGTCGAAGTTCTGCTTGTGAACTTTCTGACTTTTTGCTAGAAACTCTGTAAGTTAAGTTGCACTTACTACACTTTAAGTGTAACTTATATTCATAGTCGTTATTATGAATCTATAAATAATATTTATCAGTGATTCCAAGTCAAAATACTAATTGATCCACTTACGGGAGTGATGTCAAGGCTAGATCTAGTGATGGGTTTGAAATGGATTTTCCAAATAGTGTACTCTGTGTACCAAATGGACCCTTCTTCTGATATGATCTTACCTAGTTGTTCCTTATTTGATAGAGCTTGAACTATTTCTTGGGATTATTGAAGAATCTAGAAATATTTTATAAGCATATAAATATGAACAAATACTGGAGCATAGTTGTAACATCCTAAAAATCAAGGATAAAAATTTCATTTTTATCATAATCAAAACATAACTGTAACTTGATTCAAACATTTAAAAGCATTTCTAAGTAACACAATTATCAGAGTTGAATCCCATTATCACGTATTGCGGAAAACACAAGTGTATGCGCTACGATCGCCCAAAGCTCTTTCATTTGAAAACCGGAGTACCTGAAACATAAACTAAAAACCGTAAGCACAAAGCTTAGTGACTTCCCCAAATACCATATATAATGCAAACATATTATCAGGCATATCTGGGTGCCCGACCTACCCCTTCAGTATCTTTCAACCGGATACTGCCGAGCATATCTGGGTGCTCGACCGACCCTTGTCAGGCATATCTGGGTGCCCGACCTACCATTGTCAGGCATATCTGGGTGTCCGACCTACCCTTCGGTTTATTCCAACCAAATATGGGGACTATTTCACCCCTACCACCACAACATAATATCATACATAACATGTTTTCAGACATATTTTGGTGCCCGACCTACCCCTTCGGTCTATTTCAACCGGATACCGAGTCTATTTCACCCCTACCACTACCACATAATATCATACACAAAGCATCAAGCAATACATGCACAACTGACGATTATTACACAAACAATCATCATACTATAACATACAAGTGAGCCGGCCTTGGTGCCTTCGACCCACGTATTCTACAAAGGGAGACTCATCTCAAATGTAGGAGCTCACTGAAAGAAATCGCTAGCTGCTGCTCTGATGCCTTCTCGAGCTATCAATACCAAAATATCACCCAATTACAAATTGGGTTCCAAACCATGATCCATAATCCAAACTTGGAGTAAAATGACTATTTTACCCCTAGACCAACAAGACTCACAACTAAAGCCCAAGCCCAAAACAAACAAGATCTATAAAAGCCCACTAATGGCCCAATTTTCCAAATTGGGCCCAAACCCTTACATGAGCCTTTCCCTAAAGCCCATTTACTTTTTCTTAACCAAAACACATAATCATAGCTAACCCAACAAAACCCCATGCAATACAAGCCCATAAGATAACTCGAACCCGAAATGGCACCACAAGGCACAATAAGGCTCAATTACCCCAATTAGGACCAAATCAATCATAGATTTATCCCGAGAAGGCCCAATATCCAAAAATGCATGAAATACTGAATGGTCAACCCAAGTCAACCCATGGTCCAAGGTCCAAAGCCCAAAAAGTCAACAAAACAAGATGGCTCAACCAGGCCGAGTACGCCCTGCATACTCGTCATGTACGCCCAACGTACACCCTTTTGGGCCAGTACACACAATGTACCAGGTGGGTACGCCCAACATACTCCCTTGGACTCAAAACTTCTTTAATAAGCACTTAATCACTTCAGCCCTTGTTCCAACTCTCCAGTTTGATACATATGGGTGGCTTTTCAAGTAAAGTCGGCAACTTTACTAGCATGCATGTCTTAATGGGACTTTAGAGCTCAAAAGGGCTTAATGGATGGTCTTAACTCATGCATGAACTCAAAAACTCCACTAAGCTTGCACCTTTATGAATGAGGGACCCTTAAAATGTCCAAATCTACTAGATTGAGCTCCTAACACAACCTTAGCTCACCAAGACCAAGTAAAAGGACTAAAATGGAAAAAAAATCAACCCAAAGTAGATATATATATATATATATATATATATATATATATATAATGAATAGCCAAGGTAGAGACTTTATACCTTAGAAGCTCGAAATGAAGATGCTAACACTGAATCTCTAAGCTCTTCCCCATAAGTTGAGTATTTCACCTTCTTCTTTTCTTGCACATACCACCAAAAGTCTTATTTCAAGCTTCAAGATTCACCCAAGGCACTCTAGGGTTTCACGAACGTCACGAGAGGTGGTGTCTGACTTAAAATGACCAAAGGGGTGGTATAATGTTGCTTATATAGGGTAGGAACCCCGACTTTAGGGTTTTGGTCTGAAAGAAGTACGCCCCGCGTACCCCTTACTACGACCGACGTACTTACGAACCACCCACGATCATTTATCCTTATACGTTGTGCGTACCCCAGCTTACGCTGGGCGTACCCATCCAACACGCGCATGCATCCTCGCGGGCATGGGACTGATATGCAAGCTTTTCCATCCAAGGGCCAATTCTGTCAATAACTTTAAAATGCCATAACTCACTTATCCTAAGTCCGTTTCCAACGAACCTTACATCCACGAAAATTTCTCGAGAAGCCCTAAACATAGTTGGTATTGGAGGTTGACTATAAAGATTGTAGTCTAGTCTAGTTTCTAAACTAAGACGTATAAGGGATGCTTAGATCCATTTAAGTTGGATAATAGTATGGTTGTATACTGTATTGTGATAACATGACACAAACAAGAAAACAAATTTTAGATGATGATTACAAGCATTATAGTCTTTCCTAGTGATGGAATAAGACTTATAAAGGATGCTTAGTTCGAGTTGAAAGAGTGCATAGTTATAATCTGTATTATAAAGATATTACATAGGCATGAAATTTGTGTTGAATGTTGATTACATGTATTGTAATCTTGTCTAGTTATACACTAAGGCCCAAAGGAGATGCTTAGTTCAATTAAGTTTGGATAACGGGTAACATCATATTAAGGGTATGCGTACGATGGGAACAGAGAGTAAAAATCTATTCGATGAAATTGATGATCGTTGGGGTATGTTTTATGCACATGGGTATTATATTATTATTCCCCTCCTTTTAGACAACCATAAATGTTGTGTTTGTTTTAGACAGTTGAATAGGATGCGTTGGTATTAGACTAACGCTAAGTATGTCTAAGTCATCTAGTGGAGTATAAATGGCCACCCCTGACTAAACCTAATTCTGGTGGTGTTAATGTATTTTATTGATCTAAATAGGATTATATGTTGATTCGAGTACTCCATCCCCCCTGGCTGCCTTCATTGACTAACGCTTGCTTCCAAGGATATCCCGAAATTGTATAGTTAACGCGTTGATTACAGTGATCCATTAGGATATATTTTATGAGATCACTACCATATGATCAATATGTAAGGATTGACGGGATGGGTAACTAATGGTAAAGTGTCTTATAGATATTTATGATGTGTTGTTGGATAACAATTGGTTTTGCCAGATTTATAATTATGGATTATTATCATAATAACACTGTGAGATTGAAAGCCCTATGTATCTCACTAGGTTTTCCCACCTGACCCACATAATTTATATGCATCACATGTAACGGTGTTAGGACTACTGAAGATCTGACTAGGATGTTGTGTGATTGAAGAGAAGACCTACATAATATTCAAGATTGTTAGGTATTTATGATGTAACTTACATACTGTATTGATTATGACATCCTTAGTTTGAGATAATCATTTGTAGTCAAAATGTTTTAATATACTGGGATTTTCACAAACAAAGATATTAAGATTTTTAAAGCATGAATAATGTTTTTTTTTTCAGTTCTGGAAAATAGGGGATATCACAGCTATCGTTGTCAACAGCTTATGGTAGGGTCATATTTACTTTTACTATGATATGTGATATTTATGTGTGTTGAGACTTCGGGTAGTCTCCAGAGTTGCTGATAACCCACAGGGCGTGTTGTTTGCCCACTGAGACTTTGGGTAGTCTCCAAGGTTATTGATAACCCAAAAGGCATGTTGTTTGCCCACTGAGACTTTAGGTAGTCTCCAGGGTTGCTGATATGTAACGCCCTGTTCTGAATCGCTGCCCATTTCGAGGTGGTGACCAAGGATTGGGTATTAGCAGACTTAGGACCCTAGAGAAATTAAGATCTGGAGTCATTTGGAGGTGGATGATGTAATTTGGATTATTTAGGTGTTTGGTTTGTGTTTTGGAGACAAAGGGTATTTTGGTAATATGTCATCTTGAGCTTTTATGGAAATTAGATTTTTGTTTGGGAAGTTGTAAGGCAAGTATGAGTTGATTAAAGTGTAGAGCCTCTCGTTGCCTTTTCATGGTTATAAGGATCGTCCAAATCAGATTTATATTGAGGAAGTTATGGCCTTTGGAGTATATTGGGGTTTAATGGAAACCCTAGTATGCAGGGCGTACCTAGGGAGTACGCAGGGCGTACTAGTGCGAGGGTCAATACACAAGGCGTACACTCGTGTATACTTAGCGTACTAGGAGGGTCTTAGCGTGTATGCGATACCTCGTACGTTGGCCGTACAAGGAGTACGCGGAGCGTCGGAGGAGTTAGTGGAAACCCTAATTTAGGGCGTTGTACCCTATATAAACATCTTAAGTCTTTAGGGCTGGCCTCTTTACCAGCCCCTAATCCCCCAAAAACCCTAGAAATCATTCCTTAGCCTCCATTTTTGTGTTTTGAGCTCATTGTGTGCATCTTGGTGTGTTTTGGTTCATATTCATGATGAAGGAGTTTGGTGTAAAGTTATGGATCAAGGAAGATCTTGTGGATCCTGATTCTCTACGTCATTTCCAGCTTGTTTGAGGTAAACAACTATGACCTTGCTCATTAGAAGCTTAGATCTAGTTTTTATGGGTTTTAGACCCTTTTTGGCCGCATGAATGAATCTAGTGGTTTGTCACCACTCCAGGAGCTATAAGATGCCACTCTTGGTATTTCTAGGGTTAAAAGTCCATAAAGTTGGCACCTTCAGGGTTTAGAATCACCTATGCATGAGATTATGTCCATTTACTGAAAGAAAAGTGCTATATCTTGAAGTTGGGTCCTTTTGGGGCGTGCAAAGTCACCAAGTCAGTAACTTTATGGTTCTAGACTTTTGTTAGGGATTAGATGTGTGGTTTGGACTTTTGGTCTTAAGCATTAGGTGCTTAAAGATGGTTTTGGATTATTGGGTGAGTACGCTGGGCGTACAAGTCTGTACGCATGACGTACAAGCCATTTAGTATGTACGCTTAGCGTACAACTGAGTACGCCCTATGTACTCAGCAAGATTGGATTTCGGAGTTTGGGCTTTGATTTAGGGCATCTTTTGGGCTTAGTTGTTTTGGGTCCCGTTGGGCAATTAGGTTTTGGGTTGATAATTATTTCGAGAAGGCCTATAATGGGATTATGGCCCAATTTGGAAAATTGGGCCATGTTTAGGCTTAAAGTGATTATTTGGTAATTGGGCCTTTTGGATTAGAGGTTTAGGCCTAAGTCTTGGTTCAAACTAGGAGAAGGGGTAAAATGGTCATTTACCCTATTTATGGACTGATAGTGATGTATTGGGATTCAATTATTAATCGGATGTTATTTAATATTGTTAGCTCGAGGATTTTTCAGATCGGCAACCATGGATTTATTAGGGTGATTCGGCAGTACGAGGTGAGTTTCCTCACTGGGTTTAGCGGGTCTAAGGCACCAATATTGGCCCTTGTTATTTATGTTGGGATTCTAGGAGTTTGCATGACCCTTGCATGTGATATGTACTGCTATGTATACCAGGCCAGGCTCGATGCCGGGCGAGGCCCGGTGACTGTATCATATGTTATCGTTTTATGAGCATTGTATGTGTTAGTATGATTATATGATATATGTTTATGTGTGTAGTGGGCGGGGACCGATGTCATGAGGAGCCTAAGAATAACAAATATTTATACCGAGCAGGGCTCGATGTCGGGTGAGGCCTGAAGCCGAGTGAGACTCAATACCGGGAGCGGCCCGATGAAGGGTGGAGGCCCAGTAGGTGATTTGTTATGTTTGGTATGTGGTATCTTGGGGAACTCACTAAGCTTTTCAATTTATGTTTCAGGTTCTTTGATTTTCAAACGAAAGAGCTCGAGTTGATTCCAGTGCACACACCACCTCATTCCACATTTTCTTGATTTACTCTGATGTGAAATGATGATTGATTCACATGTTTTTTTTGGGAATAATGGTTTTATAAATATAAAAAAATGAAAATTTTGGGTCTTAGTATTGGGACATTACAAGTTGGTATCAAGCCTTAGTTTGAGGGATTCGGAGATGCTCTCGGGTGTGTCTGAACTCAAACTGAGGATTTGGTAAAGTTTTCAAAAATAAATGTATTTTTAAGAAAAGATTTTTCTAAGACAAGAAAGGGTGTGGTGCATGAAATCGACCGACCTCAAGTAAGTTTCTCCCAAAATACCCATACATATTATCTGATTATGAGCTGAGTTATGAATTTGTGAATCGCGTGCTAGTTAGGGCTAAAGATCTTCTCGATGTTTTCATTATAGAATGTTAGGAGATATGCCTTGTATGCCTATTGAATAAGCTTGTAGACTTGCATGCTAGTTCTTATTAGTCAGTGATAGATTGGCCTGTTATGTGATGCCTTGTAGCCTAGGAAGCATGGGTTTCTGGTTTGGGTATAATTTGTATGTGTAAGGCTGTCGACAACGAGAGTAAAGGTTCATAGCTTGAGTTGTGGGGTGTGGGTTTGAATGATCTTTGGTTATTCTATGGATCAAATTGCAACTGCACAAATGCTATTTGCTTTGTGCTTTGTGGGGCTCTTAAGTGATGTGAGTTAGTTGTTTAGTGAATATGTTAAGTCACATGTAATTTTTGGATTAGTGTCTAAGCCCATAACTATTTTGGTATGTACTTGACCCGATGGTGCATGGTCCTTTTGGGTTGCCTTCACCAAAGCAACTTGATAGGATGAATTATGGAGAGAAAGGATTAAATATGATTTATTAATATATTATGAGAATAATATATTAAAGGAGAAATCATATTGTTTAATTAATATTAGTCAAGAATTAATAAGAATTAAGTTTGTGGCTAAAAGACATTAATTAAACTTAAGGGACTAGAACTGTCAATTGTGTGATAGTTGAATATTGGGCTAATGGACTCCATATTAAAGGGGTGGACGAATTCTATGGGGAAACCCATTAGAAATCGTCCAAAGGCCTTTAAGAAAGGAGTACATGGGTTGCTTAGGGCTTAAGCATCCAAATTAGGGTTTCCTTGTTAGATAACCCTAATAGCCTCACTATTTAAAGAACCCTTAAGCCCCAAAAACGTGGTGAACTTGTTCTCTAGGGTTTCCACACGTTTTTGGGCAGCCTCCTTCTCTTCTCCTCTTCATCATTTTGCTCTTGGTGTTTGTGAACCATTAGAGGAGTGACATTTGTGACTCTAAGCTTTCTAAAGTCATTACAAGGAGGATTTGAGATTGTTATTGCTACATAACAATCAAGGTAATATCTTAAACCCATTATTATGCTAATATTGACTATCATATGCTATATTTAGGGTTTAAAGTCTTGGATGAATAAGCGTATACAATAGAGAAACCTAGATCATGGCATTAGGGTTTGCATGAGCACATAGGATGTTCTTATGGCTAAAACCCATTAGTAATAAAGGTTGAATAATCTCAGATTGATGGATTTGACCCTATTGTGCAACTCTTGTCTGATTCTAACCATTATAGGGATGAGTATTTTACTCGAAGGATTATCTGAGCTTTGTTGCATGTGATTATGATCATGATGTAGCTACTGACATTATGAGAAGTTCTTCAATAGCTGATGGCAGGGTGAGGTCGGGAACCTAGGAAAGCCTAGGAAATGCTTCAGTGTTTTTTTTTTGCGTTGTTTAGTGAGTGCTTGGAGTATTACTTTGAGAAGGTGACTTGAAGGATCCGAGATGATTCTTGAGGGAAGTATGGATAGGTGTGGAAGGTAGTATTGGGCTCGTACTACTAGAAACATAGGATCCATACTTGAATCGGGGAGAGTCTTGGAGAATCTAGGAATCCTGTGGGATGAGGATTCTTGGGTATGTTATGATCTTTTTCATGTTGTTTATTTTCAATATGGTGTTGAGCACTCAGGAAGGGGGTTCGTGTTCTGGTTCTGGCTTAGGTGTGGGTACCGAGCCGATCGATGAACGGATGCGGGAGTTCATCTTATCAGATATTACCTATGATATTTTGGAATGGACTCCGGTGATATTTGGTTTATTCAAGGAAGAGATTTTGGAGCTCTTGGATGGTCGTCGGGGTCTTTCGGGCCGAGGTTGTAGCAGGGCAGTTAGGGGCTCATCTAGAGCCCAACGCTTTTGGTTCCCTAGAATCCTTCAGGAAAGAGGATCCTATTGCTACTTCTCATCATTTGGGATCAGAGGTGGGTTATGCACCTTGTTTTCAGGAGGGTCAATCCCATGATTGGATTGTTACGGAGGTTTCGCGAGCCTTACGTGAGGAGTTACCTGATATAATTGGACGTGTCGCAGATAGACTGGTCGCCTGGTTTGAGGGCCGGACGTCGACCGTTCAGGCGGTTGTTGGGATGGTCGGGCTAACCTGTGACATCCCCAAAATCACGGCCAGAAAAGACCGGTTTGTTTATGCTTTGTTTAAAAATCAGAGCTACATTTTAAATGAAAGTGTTGCGGAATTTGTCCCAAAACAAAAATATGATAAAGATTTATCAAAAGCATTTCCATAGAAATGTATTTCATTAAAAGACTCGGGATGTCATGTTCGTACAGATCAAAAGCATAAACAGTACAATATAAGCCTTACTACATTATTTCATATCTACAGGCCTATATCCGCAATCCCTCGTCCAAAACATCACACCTATGCTCATGCGCCACTACCTGTAATACATAAAACTGAGTGGGTCAGGCTTGGGAGCCTGGTGAGCACATAGGGTTTTCAACCCACAATAAATAAGTTTATTAATTTCATCGATCAACAATAACCCGATTACCCGTTCCCGTTATCCTCACTTTACGTCCCTAAACACCTATCATAAGGGACCTAGCCTAAGGATCATCATCGGGACGGAAACTACTGCTAAGGGGATTCCTCAACAATAAATGTCCTAAAGGCAACCATGTGGGGGATGGAGTACACCGGTGAACATATCGTTCACAAACACCTACAGGTTGCGAGCCTGCTAGTGTTCCACTGGACTGTCTAGAAGAGTCCGTGGTCGTCATCCATACTCCGCTAGATGACAGAATCAACAACATCAACATCGAGGCCTCTCATCATTTTATCACACATCACCTATTGCATCTACCCATGTTTTACCCCAACATTTTCGTAGATATAAAATACATATACAGTTTAAATCATTGAAAACATGTATAACAACGTTCATCTAGCATAGATAGCAAGTATTCAGATAATATGCACATATAGCACGTAATTTATATAAAATAATTCATATCTATGTGTAAGTTGAAAGTAACTATGCACTCACTTGTTAAGGTGATGATTCCAAAATCGGGCAGCGCTTGCTTCTAACGATTCTATTTTCCTTCGACGAAACCTAGCATTATTATCGCTAAATTTTAGTCTAATATTTACCGTGACCAACTATTAGTCTTAGTATTATTATTATTATATAAGCGTTAAACAATATTTTCCAACCACTATGTACAGACAGGGGCCAGACATAAAACACCGGAGGGCAGGACCATTTTGGCATATAGCACTTCTGAAATCCAACAACCCTATGCGGCCCTTTAAACCAGATTCCCCGTACCGCGAGTAGTTAAAAAAAATATTATAACGACACTTATATAAGTTATAATAATAGCTCAAATATTTATTATAAGTTCATAATAACAATACTAATTTTAAATATAAGCTATATTAAAATAAGGTAAGCATAACTTACTTACAAGGGGGTTTTAGCTAGGAGTCGGGCTCTGCAGGGGCAGAACTTCGTCGCTGAATCTTTCTAAGAAAGATTCGTGCAGCGCTTCAGCGCTCACCTTACTATACTAAGCTACAGAAAGAGAAGTCGAATCACGAGGGACCTAAATGCTCGGGGGATAAGGAGAGAAAGACTCTTGAATCAAGAGAATGGTGCAAGAAATATGAGAGCCCAAGGCTCTTATTTATACTAATTGAATTTTCAAAAACTACCCTCCATAATTACTTAATGACCTTTTAGTTATATAAACAACTAAACACCCCTCTATAATACTATTATAAATGGATTTAATGATATTTGTACTAAACTAATGTCGAAAGAACTCAACATTAGTCTTATAATGACCGCATCGTCGACACCTTTCTAATGATATATACATATGTATATATATGTGTACGTATACATGATTTATACTTTATTTTAATACGTAAATATGCTATTATAATTTGTAACTCGTTCATACGAACTCCGTTTTGTCATTCTTTATATCCACGCGTAGGTGAAGACGTACTCTACAACTTTCGTTTAGACTCCGTCGGCTAATTTTGACTTTATTTTTAAAGTTATATTTTTAACAAGCCGGGACAGGATTGGTCTGTTTAAAATCTCATAACTTCTTCATACGAAGTCAGATTTGGGCGTTCTTTTTATCGATGTTCTTAGTTTAACATATTCTACGACTTTCGTTTAGATCACTAAGGCTAAATCTCGCTCTATCGTAAATTCACTATTCACGCTTCCTGGTATCGTGTCGGTTCTGTCGTGAAACTTCGACGGGTCATAACTTCTTCGTTATAACTCGGATTTCGGCGTTCCTTATATGCACGGAAACCTTGAGACATATTCTACAACTTTATGTAGAGATATCAGGATTATCTCACACTTTAATTTTGACGCTCATTTTTATTCTTTATTAATTATACATTTATAATTAAATAATAAACACATATAATTCACATAATACTCAAATATTTCATCTTTATTACTTCAAAAAGAGTTACAAGAGTTGACCTAGACTATTACATTGACAAAAATGCTTAGCCCTGAAACCCGGGCGTTACATAACCCATGAGCAAGAGATTGGTTTGGATAGGCAGTTGGTGAAGAGGAAGAGAACTCATGGTCTGGTTCAGAGATCGGAGTAGTTGGATGTTGCCATATCTAGTGCCAGAGACCCGAGGCGCCGTGGTGGTTGCACGAAGGATGTAAGGTCACATGAGGATGTGCGCAACAAGTCTCAGTGCGGAAGGTGCGGACGGAAGGGCCACTTCCGGTAAGAAGGCACACTGGAGGTAGAATTGTGCCATTTTTGTCATATGTCGGGTCATACCCACGCAAATTGCCCATGCTTAGTGGTTGGGGTCGCTTAGGTTCTACCACGAGTATCTCGGCAAGAAGACGAGGTCAGGATTCCAATAGGTTCTTTTGTGGGTATGTTATCTTTTGTTTACTTCTTATTTATTGTCAGAATTTATATTGCTTGGGAATTTTGTATTGGTTTGGGGGTAAGCATTAACTTTGGTTTGGTTCTCTACTATTGTTTGAGTTATATCATCAAGAATTGTTATATATCATTTTGCATGCCATGAATCACTAGTGGGTCTTTGTCAGGATCAATTCACGGGTATTCATTGATGGGTCTATGATCGGATTAGTTGGTTGGTTCTCCAATGAAGTCAAGGTTCAGTCGTTTTAACATCTGTTCTGGTATGATCAACAATTATCCATGTGAGAACCTTTGGGTTCAATCACTACCGTTGCTAGGGAAGGAGAGCTAGCAAGAGGATAGTAGTGGCAGTCACCTGAGTCGTTGGGTCTTTGGAAGTGCCAAGGGATTTTTTTTATGGAAAGGATTGTAGATGGTTAGAATTCAATGATTCTTTGAGGATGGAAGTTAGGGTGAATATTCGCTAGTTCAGAGCAAGGGTAATGGGTTTTAGTCTCTAGCATACGAACTTAAGGATTTGGTGTGGTATCATGGTAATCATTTGGGGTTATTGGGATGTTGGGAACTATGGGAGTATCTATCTGAATTTCAGGAGTTGGGTGATTATTGAGTTTGGCTAGTAATGGAATGCTAGTATTGGTAGGCTCAGATAATAGCCGGTTCCTGTTGTACAAAGATAAGATGGGTTAGGAATCCATCAAGTTTAATGGGATATGAGAGCTTCGGCTCAGGATGCATGGGGTTGTGATGGTTTGGGTGTGGTAAGACCATGGTTGGTTAGAAGAATTGTAAGACTGTGATGGGATCATAACATTCACCAGTTTCAGGTAGACTATCATTGGAAATGATCACGAGCATAAATGGGGGGATCTATTAGTGCAATGGGCATGACGGTCAGGACTATCGAGGAGTATTTCTTTATTTTAGGTTGAGGACCATTGGGGTCCAGGGTGGAGTCGGGCCTGTGTAGCTCTAAGATGGGTGGGACCTATGGGGGAGGCCCGCTCCATGGTATAGTTTGTGTGGGACCCGTGGGCGAGGCTTGTATGTATATGGGAATACAGGTGGAACCTGGTAGAGACCGTTGGGTCAAGGTATTGGATCTTGGGCTCCATGATTGAATATGTGATCAACGAATGGCGCAGATGGATGTTTAGGCTACATAGCCTTGTTATTTGGACTCTTGGGAACGTGGTGGTTGGACCAGGTGCGAGACTAGTAGTCTCAGCGATGGTTTTGGAATCTCTATATCCCGGTTTAGTGAGGGGTTGTTGTGAATCAAAAGGTTTCAGGTGAAATGCAAGTGTAGATCCTTGGATCTCGGGTTATAAGTTATGTACCAAGTTCGTTCCTGGTGGAAACTCACATTAGGAATCGTAGGTATTTGTGTGCAAGGTCTTCCCTCGAAGGAATATCGGTCCCTTTGGTCAAGTGAAAATTTTTTAGTAACAATGTTCGGTTTGTAAATCTGTTTTCTAGTGGGACCGCCGGTTATCAGAAGTTAGGTAGTCGGTTGGGGGATAAGTAGAATTGGAAATGTTTTCATTAGAATGAGCCTTCCCTCGAAGGAATATCGGTCCCGTTGGTCAAGTGAAAGGTTGTCGGCAATAGGGTTTAGTCTATGACTCTATTTTCTAGTGGGAACCTCCAGTTATCAGAAAGTTGGGTAGTCGGTTGGGGGATAAGTAGAATTGAATTAGCAATGGTTCAGTATGGGCGGTCTGTTAGAGAGTCAGACCATCTCGAGACTTCAGATTTCAGGTTGAGTAGACGTGGTTATTTTTCATGGGATTATATTAGGTTGAGAAATGATTTGTTCATCTTCGGGTTGGAGAGACCTGCTAGGGTTGGCTTTGGTTGCCTTAGGAAGGTTGTGGTATGCTTGGGATTGTGGCCGTGTTGCTGAGGTTGTCTGGTGGGCCGGGGATGGTAAGGAATGATTTCGAGGATAAAATCTAATTTAAATGGGGGAGAGTTGTAACGCCCTGGTCTGAATATTTTCCCATTTTCGGGGTGGTGATCAATGATTGGGTATTAGCAGACTTAGGACCCTTGAGGAATTGAGATCCGGACTCATTTGGAGGTGGATGATGTTTTGGTAATATGTCAGCTTAGGCTTTTATGGAGATTGGATTTTTTATGGGAAGTTGTAAGGCAAGTATGAGTTGATTAAAGCGTAGAACCTCTCGATACCTTTTCATGGATATAAGGATCATCAGAATCATATTTATATTAAGGAAGTTATGGCTTCGAAGTATATTAGGGCTTAACGGAAACCCAAGTATGCAGAGCGTACCTAGGGAGTACGGAAGGCGTATTGGTGCGAGGGTCGGTACATGAGACGTACACTGGTGTATGCTTAGCATACTAGGAGGGTGTCATCATGGATGCAATACCTCGTACACTGGGCATAAGAGGAGTACGCAGGGTGTACGAGGAGTTAGTGGAAACCCTAATTTAGGGCGTTGTACCCTAGATAAACATCTTAAGTCTTTAGGGTTGGCATCTTTACTAGCCCCTAAGCCCCCAAAACCCTAGAAATCGTTCCTTAGCCTCCATTTTTGTGTTTTGAGCTCATTGTGTGCATTTTGGTGTGTTTTGGTTTATATTCAAGATGAAGGAGTTTGGTGTAAAGTTGTGGATCAAGGAAGAGCTTGTGGATCCTGATTCTCTACTTTATTTCCAGCTTGTTTGAATTAAAAAGCTATGACCTTGCTCATTAGAAGCTTATATCTAGTTTGTATGGGTTTTGGACCCTTTTTGGCCCCATGAATGAGATCTAGTGGTTTGTCACCACTCCAGTAGCTATGAGATGCCACTCTTGGTGTTTCTAGGGTTTAAAGTCCATAAAGTTGGCACCTTTAGGGTTTAGAATCACCCATTCATGAGATTATGTCCATTTAGTGAAAGTAAAGTGCTATATCTTGAAGTTGGGTCCTTTTGGGGCATGCAAAGTCTTAAAGTCAGTGACTTTATGGTTCTAGACGTTTATTAGGGATTAGATGTGTGGTTTGGACTTCTGGTCTTAAGCATTAAGTACTTAAAGAGGGTTTTGGCTTATTGTGTGAGTATGTTGGGCGTACAAGTCTATACGCACGAGGTACAAGCCATTTAGCATGTATAATTAGCATACAACTAAGTACGCCCTACGTACTTAGCAGGATTGGATTTCGGTGTTTGGGATTCGGTTTGGGACATCTTTTGGGCTTAGTCGTTTTGGGTCCTGTTAGGCCATCAGGTTTTGGGCTGATAATTATTTCGAGAAGGCCTACAATGGTATTTGGGCCCAGTTTGGAAAATTAGGCCATGTTTAGGCCTTGAGTGATTATTTGGTAATTGGGCCTTTTGGATTAGAGGTTTGGGCCTAAGTCTTGGTCCAAACTAGGAGAAGGGTTAAAATGCTCATTTACCCTATTTATGGGTTAATAGTGATGGATTGGAATCCAATTATTAATCGGATGTTATTTGATATTGTTAGCTTAGGGATTTGTCAGACCAGCAACCATGGATTTATCAGGGTGATTCGGTAGTGCGAGGTGAGTTTCCTCACTGGGTTTAACGGGTCTAAGGAATCAATGTCGTCCCTTGTTATTTATGTTGGGATGCTAGGAGTCTACATGACCCTTGCATGTGATATGTACTGCTATGTATACTGGGCCGGACTCGATGTTGGGCGAGGCCCGATGACTGTATCGTATGTTATTGTTTTATGAGCATCGTATTTATTAGTATGATTATGTGATATATGTTTATGTGTGTAGTGGGCGAGGCCCGATGTCAGGCGGGGCCTAGGAATAACATATATGTATACCGAGCGGGGCTCGATGCCGGACGAGGCCCAAAGCCGAGTGGGACTTGATACTGGACGGGGGCCCAATAAGTGATTTGTTATGTTTGGTATGTGGTATCTTGGGTAAATCACTAAGTTTTGTGCTTACCGTTTTCAGTTTACGTTTCAGGTTCTTTGATTTTTAAACGGAAGAGTTCGCGTTGATTGCAGTGCACACACCACCTCGTTCCGCATTTTCTTGTTTTACTCTGATGTGAAATGATGATTGATTCACTTGTTTTATTTGGATCTATATGATGAGGTTTTGGGAATACTGGTTTTAATAATTTTAAAAAATGAAATTTGTGGGTCTTAGTATTAGGATGTTACATGATAACCATAGGGCGTGTTGTTTGCCCACTAAGACTTTCAGTAGTCTCCAGAGTTGTTGATAACCCATATATATTTATTTGTGTTGTATTGGATGTGGTATTTTGGGGAAATCACTAAGCTTTGTGCTTACGATTTATGGTTTAAATGTTTTAGGTTTTCTTATATTAAAAAAGGGGCATGGCTCGATTGCATCGCATCTATTGGAGATTTCCGCACATGATAATTTTTAATGATACTCTGATAAATGCTTGAATCAAATGGTGTTATTTAGATCTTTGGTGTTGTAAATTGAATAAATACTTTTATGTTGAAATGAAAAAAATTGGGTTGAAATTTGGGACGTTACAATTTGGTATCAGTGATTTGGTTTATGGGATTCAGGCATACTCTTGGGTGTGCCTGAACTAAAACTGAGTAATTAGTAAAATTTTCTAAAAATGTTTTTAAGATAAAAGGGGTGTGATGCTTGCAATTAGCCTAGCTCAAGTAAGTATTCCCAAAATACCTATACGTGTTTTATGATTGATGTTTGATACGAGTATATGAGAATTGCATGCTAGATTAGGGTAAGGATCTGCCCAGTTTTGCATGGTAGGCTGCCTGATTAGGTTATTTGCATTATGCCTAGGGGTGAGCATTTGGACCGGCCCGGACCGAACCGGACCGGACCGGCTCTTGGACCGGACCGGTTATGAAGAATTTTGTGGACCATGGACCGGACCGAATGAGTCGTGTCCGTGTCCGTGTCCGTGTCCAGGTCCGGGTTTTCCGGTTTTTGGACCCGTTTGGACCGGTACAACTTTAATTGCTTAGAGTATAATAAGTAATCTACATTGATGTATAATATTATAACTTGCAAAATTAATATGTTTCCGTTTCACGCCTAACTAATCTACATTGATGTATAATATTATAACTTGCAATTTCCAAAAATTAATTTTCTAAATAAAAGCAACTAACATATAAATCAAGTTCACCAACAAAAGTTAAACAATTTTAAGACAAACATACAAAAGTATTACCGTAACAACAAAAATCATAGTTTAAACTTTAAAATCAATCAAACTAACAAATTTCATAAACTCATAATCTAATCTTTCATTGGCCTCTTCCCCATATCATTGTCATTCATATGTAACATATTTAAAGCTTGTGCAATCTCTACATAAACACACATAAAAATGCTGTTAGTATTTAATAAAAAGTAATAATTGTATAAAAAAAGAATAAAAATTGTAATTTTTTTACCCAAAGCTATATCATCAACGTTGTCAACTATCGGATTTGTAAACTTTATCACCCAATATTGGGTCCATAACAAAGCTTCAACTATCAATGTCGATAAACTAGTTTAATACTCACTTACAACTCTACCACAAGTGCTAAACGCGGACTAGAAATTATAGTATAAAATAATACTAAAAAGATGAAATATTTCAGCTTTGATAGCTCTACATTGAAGGATTGTAACTCAATGAATATAATACCAAAATAAACAAAATTATAGTCTAAATTCATCTACAAATTGTAAACTAAATGTTGGAAAAAACCGTAGGTCAATCCGACTTAAAACGAATGAGTTATGGGTGTTTAAAAAACATCACAGATTATAAAATCTTGCTAAAAAGCTGAATTTTTTCAGCTTTGATAGCTCTACTTTGAAGGATTGTAACTCAGTGAATATAATACCAAAATAAACAAAATTATAGTCTAAACTCATCTACAAACTGTAAACTAAATGTTGGAAAAAATCAGAGGTCAATCCGACTTAAAATGAATGAGTTATGGGTGTTTAACAAACGTCACAGCTTACAAAATGTTGCTGAAAAGCTGAATTTTTTCAGCTTTGATAGCTCTACTTTGAAGGCTTGTAACATGGTAAATATAATACCAAATTAAACAAAATTATAGTCTAAATTCATCTACAAACAGTAAACTAAATGTTGGAAAAAACCGCATGTCAATCCGACTTAAAACGAATGAGTTATGTGTGTTTAAAAAACGTCACAAAAATCTTAATCATGTCCAACCGGTTCTAAACCCGGTAAAAACCGGACCGGACCGGGAAAAAAACCGGACCGGACCGGCGAGAAATCTTAGAACCGAGAACCAGCCCGGGGGTCCAAAAAAACGGTCCGGTCCGGTCCGGTTCGGTCCACCGGTCCAAATGCTCACCCCTAATTATGCCTGTTTTATGAGCTGGTAGTGATGCATGCTAGTGATTAGAGATCTTTAGGAGCTTCTCAGATAGGACTGCATGTTTATGCAATGCTATTAGTTTTTTATGCTTGAATGTTGCTTGCTTTGTGCTTTGTAGGACTCAGATTGATGTAAGTTAGTTATCACATGAATATGTTAAGTTACATGCATTAAGGGTTAAATAATCTTAGAGTGGTTGACATGGCCTTGTTGTGCAACTCTTGTTTGAGTCTAACCGTTGTATGGTTGAGTCTTTTAATCGAAGGGTTATCTAAACTTTGTTGCATGTAATTGTATTTGTGAAGTAGTTAACTGACATTAGTAGAGGTCTTTCAACAGCTGATGGTAGGGTGGATGAGGAACCTAGAGAGAGCCTAGGAAGTGTTTTAGTGAGTTTGGATGCACTGTTTAGCAAGTACTGGGGTACCAGTTTGATAAAGTGACTTTGAGGATTTGAGATCATTCTTGAGGAAAGTACGGGTAGATGTGGAAGTTATTATTGGGCCCATACTACTGAAAGCATATGATCTGTACTCGAATCAAGGAAAGTCTCGGAAACTCTAAGGAGTTGGTTGGGGGTAGAAGCATTGTTTGGCACCATGAATATGTTGCATAATTTTGGTATTTATCAGCCTTTTGGTTATGGCTGTCTGGGATGAAGACCGGTCTGGTGATTGTTTGGGACTTAGTGGCCATGTCAGTTTGGGATTGAATGGCGTATACCTAGATGCATTAATTGATTTTAAGGTCTTGTGGGCCTTGCTCGAGGTAGTGCCAGTTTGAGTCGCGAGACTCAAGAAGGGAGCGATTGGGATAAGCGGCTTGAGGATTTGCACCATAAGGTTGAGTAATCCGCCAATGGCTTATGATGTCATTTTCTATGAAGAGGGTTTTGTTCTTCCCGTTTTCTGTGTTGAGGGGAAGAGAGACCGAGCATTTAGAATTTGGAGGAAGACCCCGTGGGGGAACTAGATAGTTGCGGTATCTACGACGAGGGTGGAAATACATAAGAGGATTCTTGTGGTATGTTTACCTCGAGATATTTCATATGTAGAAAGAGCGTCATTATCGTAGAGACTATAGAGGATGCGGACAAGGGTATGCCTTCTCTGAGTTCAGTTAGAGTGTGTTCTAGCAGGTTGTTCCAAGTGACTAGGAGAAGTAAATTGGGAACGACAACCTTCATTGTCTATGTTGTATCTTTACTATGAGGATTATGCCTCTTGTTTTTAGATTCTTTCTCAAGATGACATGATGGTTAAGGGTTCAGAGGCGAAGTGTGTGGTAGTCAATTTGTTCTTGGACAGGGAATCGATGCTATGAACGGACTATCAGAATTATTTCTTGTGCATCTGCATGAGATTCTTGATTACAGTGGCTGTTATGATTAGGAAGTTTCTGAGGTCTCCATCTGAGATTCAAAAAGTTTTTGAGTTTGCTTGGTCTTATTCTGTAAGATCATCGTGCGTTGTGTTATATATTCCAAGATTCGGGAAGGGTGTGAACCTGATTGAGCCGGTTTGAAGTAGGTTTTGTTTTCAACATCGGTTGGTGATAGTCTGAACCTTAAGTGGAGAAGAACTAGGTATTATACTTGGAAGATCATCGATTTGTATGAGTTTATGGTTTCAGAATAATGGGTGAGGGATCTGTGGTTCGGGTATGCGAGACTTTGGTACAAGATGTGATCAAGACGATAGTGCAGAGCAAGTTGACATCTAATGTATGTGCTCAGGAATGCATGAGTGTCTTTACGAAAGAAGTTGTTGGTCAGAGAGCTCGTTGTAGCCAATGGCCGCTTTCGGGGATGCCAATGAACACAACTTGAGGTCTTTGGGATGCCCGAGTTGAGTGACAGTTGTTGAAGGATTTGTAGCTCGATGTATAGATTTCTACCTATAGTTTAGGATAAGCAGTGGTTGATTTGTCAATCAACTTTAGATTTTGGTATGTGTAGTTACACATGGGTTTTGTTTGGTGGAATATTGGATTATTGGATTGTTGTCAATGCATTCTCAATCGTTGGTTATTTCTCATTCATCATCAATAGTTGGGAGACTTCGAAGGTTTCGAGTTGTAAAAGTTGAAGAACAGTGGACGTGACAACGTATCAGCAAGTTATGTTATGGTATATCTTGGCTTTTGGTTACGTTTTCCATAAATTGTTGAATTTTATAATTATTATCCATAGAATACTCGGGTTTGGTTCGGTCGTAAGTGGGGCATCAAATTGGTTATCTATTTGTTCCAATTTTGGGTATGTTAGTTCTTCGTCAATAGTTAGGGTTGTTCAAGGAGGTGGAATTATATCAAGGGAAGGTGCTTTGGATACGACAATCTTTTGTCGAATAGAAGTAAAGTGCTTAATCTAGTTTGGGGTGTGGGTACCCAATATTGTTTGGTCATGGTATCTTCGTCCAGTAATCTAAGAATGGTGGTTGTTGGGTAGTGAGATTGTGGAATGGCTCGGTAAGCCAATGGTTATGAGGTTATCAGAGTGTGGATGAATCCAAGTAAGGGATAATCACTTGGGACCACCAGGGATAGGTCAAAGTGTGAACCATTTTAGAATTCATAACCATGATGGGGGTTTGGATCGATATATCTTGAGGGAGCGCCAAAGTTTCGTGCGGTCGGGAAGAATCCAAGATAGGTCAGGTTATGAGTGTGTAGCAAGCTACCGTTAGGCTGACAAGGCCTTGACCGATTGATCATGTGGGCCAGTTAATATGGTATTATCCTAAGACAACTAGAGGGTTAGGGTTTAAGCAATGAATAATGTTCTTTGGTCAGAGGTAAGAAACGGAGCAATGTTGTGGATTCAAATTAACTCGTTCGAGGGCGTGAAGCATCAATAGTATCACATTATGGATCTAGGTTCGGGTCGAGGATTGTGTTAGGACCTTTTTGCCTTTTCTTGAATGATGAAATCTATGGGGTTTAAAGCACAAACCGAACACCTGAAAGAGTCCAGCAGGGTGGAGTTTGGCTCACAGTGATTTCAGTTAGGTATTCTTGTGCATAGTTGGCAAGACCATGGGATGGGCCTAAGACAATTGTGGAAGTGTCGTAAGACTATGAAGTAGCCGTAACCTTCATTAGGTTGGTAGGTAGTTGTGGAAGTGTTGTAAGACTGCAGAGTAGTCGTAGCATTCACTATGTTAGTAGGAAGCTGTGGAAGTGTCATAAGACTACAAAGTAGTTGTAACATTCACTAGGTTGGTAGGAAGTTGTGGAAGTGTTGTAAGACTGCAGAGCAGCCGTATCATTCACTAGGTCAGTAGGCGGTTTTGGAAATGTTGTAAGAATGCGGAGCAATCGTAGCATTCACTAGATTGATAGGCGGTTTAGGAAGTGTTGTAATACTGCGGAGCATCCGTAGCATTCACAAGGTTGGTATGCGGTTGTGGGAGTGTTGGAAGTCTATGACTTGGCTTGTAGCATTCTATATGATGATTTAAACCATCGCCTGAATGGGAGAAGGGCTGTAAGTAGGCCACACCATTCATAGTACTTGGATATATCGTAGGTCTGTTTAGGGCCAAAAGTGACGTGAGACTACAGTTCGGTTCGTAGCATTCACTGGGGTTTTTTCGGTTCAGATGCAGAACCGAATCATTTTGGGTATGGTATGGAATGGTTTTGTATGTCTAGAAGTCAGGCATAGTATAGTGTTTTCAGTTTCTAGGAAGAATGGTTGGTTATTCTTTTGTTGGCTGAAGGTAGAATTTTAAGGATTGTTCTTCATTAGGATATGTGATTTCTGCTTAAGTTAGGCTTGGATAACAATGTTGGTGGGTAGTATTCGGTGTGAGATGATCTCTTCGTCTTAATTTGGTCTCAGTCAGGATCGACTGGTGTATCAGAGGAAGTAGTAAGAAATGATTGCGGGGATGAAATCTGATTTAAGTGGCGGGAGAGTTGTAACATCCCATTTTTCAGTCAGATCAGCTTAAGGCTTCTCAAGATCAAAGAAGGTTTTTTTTTGGGATAAAACCTTATGCAATGACGTGGCATGTCATTTAATGAATCGTGTGTTTGGGTGAGCACCACGACATGGCAAGGAAGTGGCCACGACCTGGTGGCTGTTGCAGCACAAGCCAATAGATTTTAGGTTTTTCCTCGTATTTAAAGACCTTATCTCAGGGATTAGGTCATTTCCTTCAGCCTCCATCCCTTAATTTTGAAACCCTAGCCTCTCCTTAGTGATCTTGAGGTGTTCTTGGTGTTCTTGGCCATTTGAAGACTCATTTATCATGTTTTGGTGTGGAGCTTGAAGATCAAGTTGCTTGTAAAATGTTTTGGTGAAGAGATCAAGTTTAGATCTAGCAAAGGGACTTCATTAATGGACCGTTGCGAGTAAAAAGTTTCTACCTTGCTAGATTTTGTAGTTTGGTGATAATTATCCCTTTTAGGCCTTTTGAGCTTGTGTTTTGGAGTTGAGTGAACTCCAGCACTTGTTAAGCTTGCTTTATCATCTCATAATCTTGTTGTATTGTGAAAGTTTATATCTTGACCTTGTTCTTGAAGACATGCATATTTTGGAAGATTTTATGCTATATTGGACTTAGGGTTTAGGATCTTGCCTTAGGATGAGGTCCTAATGGATAAAGTTGGAAAATTTATCCATTAAGTCAATGAAAAGGAGTAGATCTGAATTTTTGGGCTTTGATCTGTAAGGATTAAGTGTTTAATGAAGAAAATGACACTTCAATCAGTTCCCACGATGTGGCCAAAGGTGACAACGACGTGGTGGGGTTTGAGCCCCGATTGTTTTGCCATGACATTGCCACGACATGGCCAAGGAGGACCAACGGTGTGTCAATGTTCTACATGTTGACTGGTTGACTTGGATTTACTATGACGTTGCCAAGGGGGGATCACGACATGGCGTTAACTTTGACTTGGTTGGATGTTAACCATTGACTTATTGACCAGTTTGACTTTTGGTCAACTGTGAGAGTTTTGAACTTGGAAGATGAAGAATGGTCTTTTGCCCACGGATTTAGTTTTGGTGTTGGACTAGTCGATCTGGGACAATTACCTTAATTGTTAATTAGGGTTTAGTTGTGGATGTGTTTAGTGCGAAGAGTTCTTGTGCCAGTGGCTAGTGTGTGCGAGGTTATCTATCAACGGATTGAGGTGAGTCTTCTCATTATACTTGCATGTGTACTAGTATATACATGTTAACCATATGGGTCATATTTACTGTTACTATGATGTGTGATACTATGTGTGTTGAGATTTCGGGTAGTCTCCAGGGTTTCTGATAATCCACAGGGCGTGCTGTTTGGCCACTGAGACTTCGGGTAGTCTCCAGGGTTGTTGATAACCTATAGCTATTTATTTGTGATGTATTGGATGTGGTCTTCTGGGGAACTCACTAAGATTTGTGCTTATGATTTGTGGTTTAAATGTTTCAGGTTTCTTATATTAAAAAGGGCATGGCTCGATTGCATCGCATCCATTGGAGATTTCCACACATGATAATTTTTAACGATACTCTGATAAATGTTTGGATCAAATGGTGTTATCTAGACCTTTGTTGTTGTAAATTGGATAAATACTTTTATGTTTAAATGAAAAAATATTTGGGCTGAAATTTGGGACGTTACATCTCGGGGTTTAAATACCGAGACGATATGGTTAGGGATGTTTTGTTTGACATATTTAAGCATGCCGAGATTTCCACCAAGAAAGAGGCTCTGGTGAATTTTTTTGATTTACCTAAAAGAAGGAAGGTCAACCCTTAAACCGACTGAAGTTTTGGTTTTTGGATGGGTTGGAGGGAAGCACGATTGTGTGGACCTTACAAGGTATCCCCTCTCGTGGGCTTAAGGGTGGGTGTTTGAAGGTGAGGCAAGCTGCTACATGCAACGTCACAAAACATGAGAAATCGTGCATGGAAAATCAACATGTGTTTATACCATTCGCGTTTGATATGTTTATTTTTCTCGTGTTGGATGCGGTTGAGCTTCTTAATAGAGTACAATGGATCATACATATCAATGTTATGTCTTTTAGAACTATGTGTGTAGTCTTCGAAAAAATTAAATTTATCATACAAAAAGATTTAGGGGCGTAATTTGTTGCCCGATTGCCTTCTCATTCTTTATATTTTGATCACTAATTAACTATAAATTATACAAGTTCATAAAAGTGTTTGGAAAAGAAGTAAAGCTTCTTAAGATTTTTTCTCATGCAAAAGTGTTCTAAGTGAAATGTCACTAAATTTATAGAAAATGTGTTTATTTACAAAACTAATGTGAAAATATCGTTTGCCTTTTAGGGTATTTTAGAGATATTCTGGAACAATACAATAAGAGAGAAGGAAACCCTAAATATTATTTTAGAATCTGTTTCAAGAGGATCACTTTCATCGGATGTAATTTGTACCCTTTCATGAAGCGGCATGTACATTTCTAATTGCAGTTTGCACTTTTTATCCCATTAACTATGTCAAAAGGGTTTTAATATTAAAGGGTAATTTGGTAAATTAGTTTTTGTAAATCAAAATAATTATAAAATATGAAAACTAATTAAAAGATTTTAAAAAATATGTAAAATGATAAATTTGGGTAAATATAATATTTTAAAAATTAATAATAATATATATGAAGTGTATGCTATGATAAGTAATTTATTAATAGATGAGTGAAATCACTGTTTTCAAGTATATTGTGGTAAAATCCATAATTGATTATAGGCCTATTAGTTTGAGCATAAAAGGTTGTATATTAGGATATTGTAATGACTAGACTTCAAAAATACAAACCTATATATTAAAAATTAAGGCCTATTAATATGAGTATAAAAGGTTGTATATTAGGAAATTGTAATGACTAGACTTCAAATATACAAAGCTTATATTAAGAGTTATATATTATATAGACTGAACTATACAAATGGTCCCTGTGGTTTGCTCAAAATTGTCAATTTTTTCCAAAAAAGTTTTGGCTAGCACCACATGTCCAAAGTTTTCATTTTGTTGCGACTTTGGTCCAATTTGATTTAAAAATATTTAAAATGATATATTTACCCTTGGTATTTTCTTTTTCTATTTTTTATATATTTAAATGGTTTTCTGATTAAAAATAAAATAAAGAAGAAGCTCTCTTTCTCTCTCTCTCTCTCTCTCCATCCCTCTCTCTTTCTCTCTCTCTCTCTCTCTCTCTCTCTCTCACACACACACACACACACACACATGCATGTTCCCCTTTTTTCTTAAAATCGATCCCTCTTCACAATCAATCCTTCTTATCTCTCTCTTCGAGAACGCTGACCATACACCCCCATTGTCTTCAGGCCCTGGCCTTCATCGACATAACCATTTCACCATCACTTTCCTTCATAATCTTCCGCCATACTTCATCTTGGATCGGAGGGGATATAGATTTGAAACAAGGATGAAGCAGCTAAACCATCACAACCACTGTTGTGTGCATCCCTGCTCCTACACTCGGAGCATCACCTCTTTACGAAACCCTAGTGTCAGAGAAAAAAGATTCTACATCGACGACGGAGAAGAGGGATCTTCGCTACAAACCCTAGCTGATCCCTCATTTAGAAGTATAAAAATTGAAGTTTGTTGAGAGATTTGACCTCATGCATGGGTAAAAGACCTTGGAAAGGTCTTAATGGAGTAGTCGGGTGTGTATGAGACATGAAAGGGCATAAAGTTGCCAACTTTATGCCTTAGGACATCTTTTTAGACTTAGATATAGCTTTTAGACGTGAAGGATTCGAGCATTAAGCACTTAATGGAAAGAGTGCTTAAAATGGTTGTACGTTGGGCGTAACTGGCTGAACGTGGCGCGTAGTCCCTAAACCTTTAGTACGCTGCGCGTACCAGGGTGGTACGTTGGGCGTACGCAACTTAGTTGGGCCTTAAGCTGTTTTGGGCCTTTAGGCCTAATTTGGTTGTTGGGCTTGATTGGATTCTATGAGTTAGAGTCCTTTTCATCTGTTTGGGCCGTGGACTTAGCTGTTGGGCCTTATTGGGCCAAGGGTCCCATTAAGGATATTGAACTTGGACTTTGGGGCCTATTTGCAAGAAAAGGGAAATTGGGCCTTGGGGGTAGAGTTTGAAGGTTGGGCCTTTCCTTGGGTAATTTAAGGTATTATCATTGATCATATTATATTCTTATTATTCAGCTCGGGAGGTTGCGGATAATTAGGAGGACTGTATTCGTATTCATCGGACGGAGGTGAGTCTTCTCACCATACCTATGGGTCTACGACACCAAGGACGACCCATTATGTAAAAATGTTATGTGTGTGTTATTCATTTATGAATTGATATGTTATGTGGTATTATGTTGGTATGGAAGACCCCGGGGGGAGCCCGTGGCATTGGATATAAGACCATGTGGGGTAGCCCATGACATTCCTAGGTAAAGACCATGTGGGGTAGTCTATGCCATTGGATGCAAGGCCATGTGGGGTAGCCCATGACAGTCCTAGTTAAAGACCATGTGGGGTAGCCCATGGCATTCTTACTGAGTCGTATTGCATGGTTTATGTGGCATGTTTATAGCTTTATTAGCTATCATGATATGTGTACGTGAATGTGTGTGATATGCTCTGGGAAACTCACTAAGCATTTCGCTTCCATGTTGTTGATTTGTTTCAGGTACTTATGAGCCCAAGGACAAGTGCAAGGTGTGATGACGTGGTGTGCACTCTATCTCTCTTTTTAGTGTGTTTGGGACCCTTTGATGTTTTAAAAAGGAAAACAATGATGTAATGAATTTTGATTTGAAAAAAAAATGTCTTGGGAATTTATGGTTTATGGGATTGGTTTGATTAACTAAAAATGAAAATTTTCTTTGTAAAAAAATTGGGTTGTTAAAAGTTGGTATCAGAGCCTTAATTTGAGGAATTCGGGCACATCCTTGGGTGTGTCAGGACTCAAACTAAGGAGGTGATAAAATGTTTTCAAAAAGTAACCTAAAAAGGATTTAAAAGAAACCCAAAAGATAAGAGTGCGATGCGCGTGATCATCCTAGGCAAGTAAGTAGTTTCCCCAATTTGAATAGCCATGTTAAATTGATATTGAGCTTTGTTGATTATATGGAATTTGCTAAGTGTATGTTTTTAAAAAATAGTATATGGTTAGGAGCTTATAGCCTTAAAATGATTGATTTGGCCTTATTTTCTTTTCCTTGTTTGGATGTGGTCTTAGGTTAGAATCTCTTATTCGAAAGTCTATTTGATCATTTCTTTGTATAATTGGCATGTATAAAAGCAACCTGTTGTGATTGGTTTGATTGTCATGGGTAGGACAAATCATAGGGCAGCCTAGGATTTGTTTTATGTGGTAGTTGTGGGATATGGTATTGTGTTGGGTTGTATTGGAGTCATTAGGTAGAGCAATGGGGGAAAGGTACAGGTATGTGTGGAAGGTAGTATTGGGCCCGTACTACTGGAAGCATAGGACCTGTACCTAAAACCATGTTTTACCTGGGGCTCTAAAGGGGAGGGAAACCAGTGTGGAAGAACCCTCATTATAGGTATCCTGATCATTATGTTTTGGTATTTCAGTTCAGCAAAGTGATGATACGGTTGGGAGCAGGGGGATCAGGATTGGGATCTGGGTTTGGGGCTGGGTTAGTTAGCATTACTGATGGTATTGATGAGAGACTGCGTGAGTTGGTTGCCGCCGAGGTTACGAGGAGCATCCTTGACGCCACCCCAGTCATCTTTGGGACGCTCAAGGAGGGTATGATGGAGATCATGGAGGAGAGACTTAAGGCATTCAGGGATGATGTTTCTGTGGGTCGGGGTGGAGCCCGAACTCCCTCGTTTCGAGAGTTCAAGGCATGTGGAGCTCCAGAGTTCTCTGGGGTTAGGGACCCCATTGTGAGCAGACGATGGGTAGCGGACATTGAGAATGCCCAGCGCACGAGTTCATGCCCGGAGGAGGAAAAGGTTGGATTTGCTTCCTGTATGCTGAGGGACAGGGCCTGAGATTGGTGGGGCGAGGTTACTAGCCAAGTGGGAGCAGCCGGTGTGGCTGAGATGTCGTGGGTTCAGTTTGTTCGACGTTTCAATATGGAGTTTGCACCACCTATTGAGGTGAAACGGTTGGTGAGGGAGTTTCATGGGCTGCAACAGACCACCGAGACAGTGGCGGAGATCACCGCCAAGTTTCGAGAGCGAGCTTTGTTGATTCCTTAGTATGCTACGGATGAGGAGATGAGGTGGACCTGATATCATGCTATGTTGAGGGATGATATTCAGGAGTTTGTGAGCTTTACAGGGTGCAAAACCCTGAACGAGATGGTGGAGAAGGCCCGTGAGAGGGAGATAGAGTTGGAGTGCCGCACGAAGCAGAAGACTGAGCAGGTACAAGCAGCATGGGCTCAGGCTAAGAAGCCTAATACCTCTGATTCTTCGGGTAGGGGCTAGCAGGGTCGGGGCCGGTGTTCCAAGTGCGGGAGGTTTCATAGTGGGGCTTGTCGGACAGCCGAGATATCAGGATGTTACTCTTGTGGCCAGCAGGGCTACATGAGTAAGGATTTCCCCAAGAAGGGCTTGATATGTTTTCACTGCAACCATATAGGCCATAAAAAGGCCGATTGTCCGAGGTTGCAGGGAGGAGGAGGAGGCTCAGTGGCGGCGCTCGCGCCCGCCACTATGAGGATTACTGACGGCCGCCCTATCAAGGTGGAAGCTCCAACGGTGAAAAGCCGCGCATTTCAGCTGACTACCGAGGAGGTTCGGGCAGCGCCGGACGTCGTGGCTGGTATGTGTTTATTCTTCTCTACCTTATGTTTGTTAAATGCTTATATATGTATTATGTTTTGTATAGGGACCTTTTTGGTCAATGGTATGTCGGCACATGTTTTGTTTGATTCGGGTGCTACCCGATCGTTCGTGTCTCTTGCGCTTAGATAGAAGTTCTGAGACACGCTGGGGACTCTGGATACCCCGCTCGAGGTGGAGATTGCAAATGATCGCACTGTGAGTGTTGCGAAGGTATATCGGGACTGTGTCCTAAATGTGCATGGCGAGAGGTTTCGCGTTGATTTAGTTCCCATACCATTGCGAGGATTGAAAGTGATCATTGGGATGGACTGGTTGGGGGCCAACGGGGCCATGATCGATTGTGAGCGGCAGTTGGTCCGGGTTCGAACCCCAAGGGGGGGAGAGCTAGTTATTCAGGGTGAGAGGGCCTCGCAGGGCTGGACCCTCAGTTCAGCCGCGAGGGCTAGAAAGTTTTTGCTGCAGGGCAACACGAGATTTTTGGCTTATGTTTCGGATACGTGAATAGAGGCGGTAACGGATATTGATTGTGCGCGAGTAGTGAAGGATTTTTGATACGTTCTTCCTGAAGAGTTGCCTGGGATGCCTCCGGTGAGGCAGGTGGAGTTTCGCATCGATTTGGTGCTCGGTGCCACTCCGATAGCCAAGGGACCGTATCGGTTGGCACCACCTGAGATGCAGGAGTTCTCTACGCAACTTCAAGAGCTGCTAGACCGAGGGTTCATCCGTTGGAGCAGTTCTCCATGGGGAGCACCGATCCTTTTCGTGAAAAAGAAGGACAAATCACACATGATGTGCATGGATTATAGGGAGCTGAACAAGCTGACGGTGAAAAACCATTATCCTTTGCCAAGGATTGATGATTTATTTGATCAGTTTCAGGGTGCATCCTGGTTCTCCAAGATTGATCTTCGGTCCAGGTATCATCAGATGAGGATTAGGGATGAGATACCGAAGACAGCTTTCCAGACTCTTTATGGGCATTAAGAGTTTTTGGTGATGCCATTTGGGCTCACCAATGCCCCGATAGCGTTCATGGATCTCATGAACCGGGTGTGCAGTGTGACATCCCCAATTTCGCGGCCAGAAAAGACCGATTTTTTTATGCTTTGTTTTTAAAATCAAAGTAATCTTTTAAAGAAAACGGTTGCGGAATTTGTTCCCAAAACAAGATATGATAATAACTTATCAAAACATTTCTCAAAGAGAATGTATTTTCATTTAATAATAAACCTAGGGATGTCATGTTCCGATACAGACATATAAGCATAAACAGAACTTACATTCAATTACACTAATGATTTATATCTCCTTTAAATCTCTGTGTGAAATATGTCTTCGTATCGATACCTGTGATACAAAGAAAACTGAGTGGGTCAGGCTTGGGAGCCTGGTGAGCATATAGGGTTTTCATCCCACAATGTTATATCATATATTTATAAATATAGAACATTCAAACTTGTATAATTTCACCATATAAAGGAAACTCTTATCCCACCCCATCGATCCTCACAACAACACGATCTAAACTCTCGTATCTAAAATTTTCCTCTTTATGTAACAGCCCGGATTTCCAGGTATCTCTTATGCTTATATTTTTTTTGAGTTTTGTGAGGGGACTCGGCGAGTTGGAGCTCAAACGCGCCGAGTAGGATCGCGGTTCAGGACGCGGGTTCGCGCCCAAACTCGACGAGTCCAAGGAATGGACTCGGCGAGTCCTCGCTGTTTAATGAAACCCTAATTTCCCGGTCCTAAGCCCTATTTAAAGGACCTTATGGCCCTTCATTGCGGCTACCTGGATCTTGAGAGCACCAAAGCAACTGAGGGATTCGTGTGAGTGAGAAAAGAGGCCATTGTTCACCAAATTTGTGTGTTTTTGCAAGAAAGAAAGAGGAAAGTCAAGCTAGAAGAGTTGGGGAGCTTGGATCTTCTTCCATTTCATCAGAGGAGGCTTCTTGAGGTATCATTCAGAGCTTATTTCCGTATTTTTGTTGATATGGTCAAATCTAGGGTTTCTTCATGCCTTATTTGCTTTGTATTGGAAGTGTGAGAGGTCCCATGGGGATATGGTGCTTAGATCTGGACCTTAGTAGGTTCAGAGAGTCCCTAATGTCATGCTTTATGTCCTCCCTTTTGGGTTGGAGGCTAGGGTTGCCATTTTAGAGGTCATTTCTCCAAAAATAGCCTTGTAGGTGTTGTATAGTAACCAAGATATGAACTTTACGTAATGAGTAAGCTTAGGAGGGCCAGATCTATGAGTGGATGGTGCGGATCTGACCTCAGAAGCTAGTTTGAGTTGATGCATGGCATGGACTCGCCGAGTCTGAAGAACAGACTCGGCGAGTAGCATGAAGATTGTCCTTAACCACTCAGCGAGTGGTCTTGCCGAGTTAAGGGTCGACTCAGTGAGTCAGGGAGAGTTAGAGAGGGTTGACAGTTGGACTGAGTCGAGCTGGGACTCGCCGAGTTGTTCTTGAGACTCGGCGAGTTGAGTCGTGGTGGCCCCGCGATTCATGCCAGGTGGAACCCGTCGAGTCAGGGGAGTACTCGAAGTGTCAAAAGAGAATCCTAGAGAGTTGGTGAATACGTAGAGACTCGCCGAGTCTCCCTAGTGCACTCGCCGAGTCCGGTCAAAGTTGACCGTTGACCAGAGTTGACCAGGGTTGACTTGATAGGGGTAGTCAACCTTAGTGGTCAAAGTGTTAATTAGAGATGTATGATGTTATAGGAGGATTATAGCTCAGAGGATCGAGCACGAGTGATTTCCAGGATTCGCGGGTTATCGAGATATACGAGGTGAGTCTTCTCACTATACTTCACCTTGAGTAGGTAATCAGAGTTTTGTGTTAGAGTATGTGTATGTTATGTTTATGCTATGTGTTGTACTACATGAGGTCTATGTGATTTATGTTGTGCATGTTTATAGAGTTGGAACCGGAAGGTTCCCAGAGTTAGAACCTGAGGGTTCACAGAGCTTGGGTGCACGGACCCATAGAGTTATAGCCTCGAGTGGCTAATATATGTTTATGTGGTATTTTGGGGAACTCACTAAGCTTTGTGCTTATAGTGTTAGTGTTGTTTGTTTTAGGTACTAGTGATGACCGTGGGAAGGCGCCGACTTGATCTGTACACACGCAAGGGATTTTTATATGATATGATCTTGGGATTTTGTATGATGTGAATTGGGATTTTTAAACTTTATGTTTTTATGAAAATTAAATGAGAAATGTTTTTTTTTTAATTTGTGAAAAATTATTTTGAAATTCACGGTGTTTCAAGTTGGTATCAGAGCCTTGGTTTGAGGGATTCGAGTACACCTGCGGGCGTATTTGAACTCAAACTGAGGATTTGAGAAGTATTTTCAAATAGAGTAAAAGATTTTGAAAAGAAACGCAGATCAGAGTTGTGTGTACGATCAGTCCGCGCCCGAACGGTGATTTCCCAAAATACCCTTATGTTATGTGATATTGATACTGATATGATGTATTCGCATGTTAGAGTAGGCTAGGTATTCCTATTAGGACTAGAGTGGCCTGATTTGTGATGCCTTAGCCTAGGAAGAGGTGAGCTGCTATGAGATGCTTGAGAGTGAGTAGGTAGCAGCGAGGGGCTTATGAGAGATCTATTAGAGAGTGATCTATGCATGTTAGAGTACTTGGAATTTGGGATCCGAAGAGGAGGACTTGGGGTGTATTCTGATACGGTGCGGACAGTAGTATTGGGCCCGTACTACTGAAAGCACCGGAGCGGTGTACAGCCCAAGTAAGAATCTTTGGAATACCAAGGATCAAGGAGGAAAGAGTTGATGAGTGTGAGTATGCTCGAAGGGGTTCTAATTTTTCGTATGTTGTATTTCAGAGGTAGATCATGGTGAGGACATGTTTGATGCCTGAGAGCAGTGGTACCAGTGTCGAGGAGATCCGCCGGATCATTCATGAGGAGGTGGTTGCGGCCATCAGGGCAGAGATACCAGAGATGTTCGGGTCTATTAAGACCACGCTGATTGAGACCTTTGACGAGTGTTATGCCGCTCTTTCTGAGGCTGCTGTTGCAGCGGCCACCGCAACGATTGCTGTCGCGAGGCCGCAAGGTGGTGATGCGTTGCTGTTCCGGGAGTTCAGCAACACAAAACCACCAGAGTTTGATGGGACCCAGGATCCGGTGGCAGCTATGAGGTGGATATCTGATATAGAGGGGTGCTTCTTCACTTGCTTATCTCCTGAGCATTTGAAGGTTCGGTTCGCGCTGAACCAGCTTCGCTTGGGAGCGAAGGACTGGTGGAAGTTTGTGATGGCGCATTATACGCTTGCTGAGCTTGCGGTAGTGACCTGGGAGAGGTTCACTGTCATGTTCCGAGATGAGTACGTTCCCCAGGTGGAGAGGGAGCGTTTGGCACAGGAGTTTCTGACCCTCAAGCAGGGTACTGAGTCAGTTACAGCGATCACCAGGATGTTCCATGAGAGGGCGATGTTCTGCCCTGAGCACGTGTCCACTGAGCAGGCACGTATGAGCCGATATTTGAGTATTTTGAGGCGAGACATTCGGGAGTTCGCAGCGAACTCCTCGTACCGGACATTTGCTGAGCTTCAGGCAAATGCCCGGAAGAGGGAGATTGAGCTGGAGACTCAGGCTAGGGAGGAGGCGGAGTCTCAGGGAAGGGATCGGCGACCGACACAGTCTCAGCCGGCAGCCAAGCAGGCCAAGCCCACTGATCCCAAACCAGGGAGCCAGAAGGGCCGCACTTATGGGAAGTGTGGCAAGGGTCACGATGGAGTCTGCAGAGCGGGATCTTGCTACAAATGTGGCAAGGAGGGGCATATGGCCAAGGATTGCCCCAAGGGGTTTGCAGTGTGCTTCCACTGCAATCAGACCGACACCGGAAGGCAGAGTGTCTGCAGTTGCGAGGGTCATCTCAGGGAGCACCTCAGGGATCTGCCCCTGCCGCCATCAGAGCTACAGAGAGTCGGCCAGTGAAGGCCGAGGCGCCGAGGGCACGAGGGAGAGCCTTTCAGCTGACCGCAGAGGAGGTCCGCGCAGCGCCCGATGTCGTGGCTGGTATGTATTCTTTCATGTATTTATTTTGATGTTGTGATATTATGCTTATGTTATGTTATGCGTAGGTACTTTTCTTGTGAATTCTGTACCTGCCTTGGTGTTATTTGACTCGGGTGCGAGTCGATCTTTTGTATCTTTGGCTTTTAGTCAGCATATCAGTGTTAGTCGTAAGGCGTTGAGTCGGCCTCTGAGGATTTCCATAGCTGATGAGAGGGTGATATATGCCACGGAGGTTCTCCGAGGTTGCGTAGTTGAGATTTTCGGTGTTGAGTTCCCGATTGATCTGGTTCCTATTGCTATGGGTGATGTCTGTGTCATTGTGGGCATGGATTGGTTGAGCAGATTCGGTGCGGTTATCGACTGTGAGCGGCAGCTGGTGACCATATGAGACCCTAGTGGGGGAGTTCTTTCGGTATACGACGAGGGTACACGTTCAGGATCAGCGTTTTGTTCGGCCGCTAGAGCGAGGCAGTGTCTACATCAGGGCTGTAAGGGTTTTGTGGCGTATGTGATGGATACGCGGGTGGATTCCGAGAGGCCGAGTTCAGTTGAGGAGGTTCCGGTGGTGCGTGAGTTCCCGGATGTGTTTCCCGAGGAGTTGCCGGGTGTGCCTCCTGTGAGGCAAGTGGAGTTCAGTATCGATTTGGTTCCGGGGGCCGCGCCTATCGCCAAGGTGCCTTATCGCCTTGCACCTCCAGAGATGCAAGAGTTATCCTCGCAGCTTCAGGAGCTGCTGGGGAAGGGGTTTATTCGGCCGAGCAGCTCGCCATGGGGAGCACCTATCCTGTTCGTCAAAAAGAAGGATGGTTCACACTGGATGTGTATTGATTACCGGGAGTTGAACATGCTGAAGGTCAAGAACCGTTACCCGTTGCCGAGGATCGACGATTTGTTCGATCAGCTGCAGGGAGCATCTTGGTTTTCCAAGATCGATTTGAGGTCTGGATATCATCAGGTGAGGGTGCGGGATGAGGACGTCCAGAAGACAGCATTTAGGATGCGTTATGGGCATTACGAGTTTGTGGTAATGCCTTTCGGGCTCACCAATGCCCCGGCAGTGTTCATGGATCTCATGAACCGAGTATGTAGGCCGATGCTAGATCGGTCGGTGATTGTATTTATCGATGACATTCTGGTATATTCGAGGTCTAGGGAGCAGCACGAAGAGCATCTGAGAGAGGTTCTCGGAGTTCTGAGATTGGAGAGGCTTTATGCCAAATTCTCCAAGTGTGATTTTTGGTTGCGGGAGGTCCAGTTCTTAGGACATCTCGTTAACCAGGATGGGATATTGGTCGATCCGGCCAAGGTTGAGGTGGTGATGAGTTGGGAGGTGCCGAAGTCACCCTCCGAGATCAGGAGTTTCCTAGGGTTGGCAGGGTATTATCGGAGGTTTATTAAGGATTTCTCCAAGATCGCATTGCCACTCACCAGGTTGACTCGGAAGGGTGTTGCTTTTTCATGGGGCCCCGAGCAGCAGGCCTCCTTTGAGACACTTCGCCAGAGGTTGTGCGAAGCCCTGGTGTTAGCTCTCCCGGAAGGGATGGAGGACTTTGTGGTATTCTGTGATGCATCGATTTTGGGATTGGGAGCGGTGTTGATGCAGAGGGGGCATGTGATAGCGTATGCATCGAGGCAGCTGAAGCCTCATGAGACGAGATATCCCACCCATGATCTAGAGTTGGGGGCAGTGGTGTTCGCCCTCAAGATTTGGCGTCACTACTTGTATAGGGTTCGGTGTACGATATACACGGACCATAAGAGTTTGAAGTATTTGATGGATCAGCCCAACCTAAATATGCGTCAGAGAAGGTGGTTGGATGTGGTCAAGGATTATGATTGTGAGATCCTGTACCACCTAGGCAAGGCTAATGTGGTAGCCGATGCATTGAGCCGCAGGGCGGAGAGCACCCCGCTGCGGGAGGTATGTTTGAGATTGACCGTGATAGCCCCGGTATTGGACGCTATTCGTGGGGCACAGGCCGAGGCTGTGCAACCTGAGATGCAGAAGAGGGAACGGGTTGTTGGTTTGGTTTCAGAGTTCGTTACCGATGGTCGGGGGCTTATGACATTTCAGGGGCGTATCTGGGTACTGTTTGTGGGAGGAACGCATACTATTTTGATGGAGGAGGCGCATCGGTCGAAATTTTCGATCCATCCGGGGGCCACTAAGATGTATTTGGATTTGAGAAAGGAGTATTGGTGGCCCTGTATGAAGAGGGATGTTGCGTGGTTTGTTGAGAGGTGCTTGACCTGTCGTAGGGTTATGGCCAAGCACCAGAGGCCGCATGGCAAGTTGCAGCCATTGGAGGTTCCCGAGTGGAAGTGGGAACAGATCACTATGAATTTCATCACCAAATTGCCGAGGACTGCCAGAGGAGTTGATGCAATTTGGGTGATTGTGGACAGGTTGACAAAGAGCGCTCACTTCCTTGCCCTCAGTGAGAGTTCTTCAGCAGAGAAATTGGCGGAGGTGTATGTGAGGGAAGTGGTATCTCGGCATGGGGTGCCGATCTCGATTGTTTCAGACCGTGATGTGCGCTTCACTTCCGGATTCTGGAAGAAATTTCATGAGGATTTTGGTACTAGACTGCATTTTAGTACCGCATATCATCCCCAGACAGACGGTCAGAGTGAGCGGACGATTCAGACGCTTGAGGACATGCTTCGAGCATGTGTGTTGGATTTCGGGGGTAGCTGGGTTGCGTATTTACCCTTGGCAGAGTTTTCCTACAACAACAGCCATCATTCGAGCATTGGTATGCCGCCCTTTGAGCTGTTGTATGGGAGGAGGTGTCGGACCCCTATTTGTTGGGGAGAGGTTGGTCAGCGGGTGATGGGCAGTACAGAGATCGTGCTTCAGACGACAGAGCAGATTCAGCAGGTCAGACAGAGGCTGTTGACCGCTCAGAGCCGACATAAGAGTTATGCAGACAGGCGCCGGTCCGAGCTTGAGTTTCAGGTCGGCGACCTTGTACTCCTGAAGGTCTCTCCTTGGAAAGGAGTGATTCGATTTAGGAAGAGGGGCAAGTTGGGACCCCGATATATTGGTCCTTTCTGAGTGATCGCGAAGGTAGGCCGGGTAGCCTATCGTTTGAATTTGCCAGCAGAGTTGGGGCAGATTCACGACACTTTTCATGTGTCGCAGCTGAGAAAGTGTATAGCCGATGAGTCGGCAGTGGTTCCATTAGAGGATATTCAGGTGGATGCGAGCCTGAATTATGCCGAGAGACCAGTGGCCATCAGAGATCGGAAAATCAAGGTTTTGAGGAACAAGGAAGTACCCCTGGTGTTGGTTCAGTGGCAGCATCGGAGGGGATCGGAGATGACCTGGGAGCCGGAGCGTGAGATGCGTGAGCAGCATCCGGAGCTATTTGCAGAGCGAGACTTCGAGGGAGAAGTCTAGTTCTAGTGGGGGAGAATTTTAACAACCCGGATTTCCAGGTATCTCAAATGCTTATATTTTTTTTGAGTTTTATGAGGGGACTCGGCGAGTTGGAGCTCAAACTCGCCGAGTAGGATCGCGGTTCAGGACACGGGTTCGCGCCCGGATTCGACGAGTCCAAGGAATGGACTCGGCGAGTCCTCGATGTTTAATGAAACCCTAATTTCCCGGTCCTAAGCCCTATTTAAAGGACCTTATGGCCCTTCATTGCGGCTACCTGGATCTTGAGAGCACCAAAGCAACTGAGGGATTCGTGTGAGTGAGAAAAGAGGCCATTGTTCACCAAATTTGTGTGTTTTTGCAAGAAAGAAAGAGGAAAGTCAAGCTAGAAGAGTTGGGGAGCTTGGATCTTCTTCCATTTCATCAGAGGAGGCTTCTTGAGGTATCATTCAGAGCTTATTTCCGTATTTTTGTTGATATGGTCAAATCTAGGGTTTCTTCATGCCTTATTTGCTTTGTATTGGAAGTGTGAGAGGTCCCATGGGGATATGGTGCTTAGATCTGGACCTTAGTAGGTTCAGAGAGTCCCTAATGTCATGCTTTATGTCCTCCCTTTTGGGTTGGAGGCTAGGGTTGCCATTTTAGAGGTCATTTCTCCAAAAATAGCCTTGTAGGTGTTGTATAGTAACCAAGATATGAACTTTACGTAATGAGTAAGCTTAGGAGGGCCAGATCTATGAGTGGATGGTGCGGATCTGACCTCAGAAGCTAGTTTGAGTTGATGCATGGCATGGACTCGCCGAGTCTGAAGAACAGACTCGGCGAGTAGCATGAAGATTGTCCTTAACCACTCAGCGAGTGGTCTTGCCGAGTTAAGGGTCGACTCAGTGAGTCAGGGAGAGTTAGAGAGGGTTGACAGTTGGACTGAGTCGAGCTGGGACTCGCCGAGTTGTTCTTGAGACTCGGCGAGTTGAGTCGTGGTGGCCCCGCGATTCATGCCAGGTGGAACCCGTCGAGTCAGGGGAGTACTTGACGTGTCAAAAGAGAATCCTAGAGAGTTGGTGAATACGTATAGACTCGCCGAGTCGCCCTAGTGCACTCGCGGAGTCCGGTCAAAGTTGACCGTTGACCAGAGTTGACCAGAGTTGACTTGATAAGGTATTCAACCTTAGTGGTAAAAGTGTTAATTAGAGATGTATGATGTTATATGAGGATTATAGCTCGGAGGATCGAGCACGAGTGATTTCCAGGATTCGCGGGTTATCGAGATATACGAGGTGAGTCTTCTCACTATACTTCACCTTGAGTAGGTAATCAGAGTTTTGTGTCAGAGTATGTGTATGTTATATGTATGCTATGTGTTGTACTGCATGATGTCTATGTGATTTATGTTGTGCATGTTTATAGAGTTGGAACCGGAAGGTTCCCAGAGTTAGAACCTGAGGGTTCACAGAGCTTGGGTGCACGGACCCATAGAGTTATAGCCTCGAGTGGCTAATATATGTTTATTTGGTATTTTGGGGAACTCACTAAGCTTTGTGCTTACAGTGTTAATGTTGTTTGTTTCAGGTACTAGTGATGACCGTGGGAAGGCGCCGGCTTGATCTGTACACACGCAAGGGATTTTTATATGATATGATCTTGGGATTTTGTATGATGTGAATTGGGGTTTTTAAACTTTATGTTTTTATGAAAATTAAATGAGAAATGTTTTTTTTTAATTTGTGAAAAATTATTTTGAAATTCACGGTGTTTCACTTTACCTGATCCCTACTCACGGATCTAAAAGTATCCTCTTCACCCGATCCATACTCACGGATCTAAAACTAACCTTTTCACCTAATCCATACTCACAGATCTAAAACTAACATTTTCCCCTGATCCATACTCACGGATCTAAAACTAACCTCCTGATCTGATCCAAACTCCCGGATCAATTATTGTACCCAATCCATACTCCCGGAATAGGGAAAATTAACTATACCTTAATCCTGATCTGATCCATACTCCCGGATCAATAACTGTGCCCAATCCATACTCCCGGACTAGGGACAATTAACTTAGTCTTAATCCATACTCCCAGACTAATAACAAGTTTTATCTCTTTACCTGATCCATACTTCCGGATCTAAAACTAACCTCTTGGTCTAATCCATACTCATCCATTTATCACACACCAACTATCTCATCTATCCATATTCTACCCAACATATTTGTAGATATAAAATAAATATACAGTTTAACTCATTTAAAAACTATATAAAACATCCATTCCACACTCATCTCAAATAAACAACAATATATATACACATAACACGTATTTCAAAGCAAATACTTCATATTTATGTGTTAGAAGAAAGTAACCACAAACTCACTTGATAAGACGATGATTGGACAGCACTACGGCTTGTAGAAGTAGTATTCTTCGATAGATCTGGAAGATCTTCACAAAAATCGGGCTCCTTGCGGGCAGAGCTTCGGCTCGGGAATTTTACTCCTCCGTATCTTCGGAGCTTCGGGACTTGCTTCAGGGCTCGGGATTATTACCGGGGCTTCGGGATATTTTTTGCACGAAAAACAAGGTAAAACGGGAGGGAGGGGAGAGGAATTGAGCAAAAAGGTTGGCTGTCCTCACATCCTTTATATAGGGGCAGAAGCCTCGCATTACGTTGGGCGTAATGCTCAGCTACGCGGGGCGTACGCGACCAAAAACGTCATCACTTACGTATGCGAGGCACTCGAGTCCGAGGGGTTCATGCACCGAGGTACGCTGGACGTACTTCGGATAAGATCAGTGACTCCTTCGGATATACATCCGAATTAAAGATTAAATATATATTTTAATTATTTAATAAACTTCAAAAATTCATATCTTCCTCATACGAACTCCGTTTTCGACGTTCTTTATATCCACGCGTAGGTGAGACTACGCTCTACAACTTCCGTTTAGACTCCGTCGGAAAATTTTGAATTTATTTTTATTATTTATTTTTAGTAGGACGGGACAAGAAAACTCCGTTATAAATTCATAACTTCTTCATCCGACGTTCATTTTCGTCTGTCATTTTACCGATGCACTACTATCAACAAGATCTTCGATTCTCATTTAGATTGTTAAGGCTAAATATTGCTCTAACGTAAATTCACTATCTAAGTCGTGCTATGTCGTGCCGGTTTTGTCGCGAAACTTCGACATGTCATAACTTCTTCGTTATAACTCGAATTTCGGCGTTCTTTATATGTACGAAATCCTTGTAACATATAATACAAATTAGTTAAGATTACTCCTTCTAAATAATCTTCCATCAAAAAGTCATTTTTGATGCCTATCGTCTCTAAATTGACTAGCCCGGATCTACGGGCGTTACATGCAGACCGAGTTGGATCAGTTAGTGATCGTTTTTATTGATGATATCCTAGTTTACTCCAAAACCAGGGAGCAACATGAGCAACACTTGAGAGAGGTGCTGTAGACTTTGAGGGCGGAGAAGCTTTATGCAAAGTTCTCCAAATGTGATTTCTGGCTGTAGAAAGTGCAGTTTTTGGGACATGTCATCAATCAAGAGGGTATTTCAGTTGAACCAGCTAAGGTGGAGGTTGTGATGTGATGGGAGGTACCGAGGAATGCCTGGGAGATTCATAGCTTCTTGGGTTTAGCGGGTTACTATCGGAGGTTTATCTAGGATTTCTCCAAGATTGATGTGCCATTGACCCGTTTGACCAAGAAGAATGTGACTTTCCGGTGGGATGAGGATCAACAGAGGGCTTTTGAGACCCTGAGGCGGAGGTTATGCGAGGCTCCAGTTCTAGTATTGCTTGAGGGGTTGGATGATTTAGTGGTATACTGTGATGCATCGGTTTCAGGGTTGGGTGCAGTGTTGATGCAGAGGGGGCATGCGATTGCTTATGCCTCGAGGCAGTTGAATCCTCACGAGACAAATTACCCCACACGTGATCTGGAGCTGGGGGCGGTGGTGTTTGCCCTCAAGATTTGGATGCATTATTTGTATGGGGTGCGGTTCATTATTTATACCGATCACAAGAGTCTAAAGTATTTGATGGATCAGCAGAACCTTAATATGCGGCAGAGGAGATGGTTGGATGTGCTGAAGGATTATGATTGCGAGATCCTATACCATCCAGGGAAGGCCAACATAGTGGCCGATGCATTGAGCCACAAGGCGATGGGGTTCCCGATCAGGGATATTTGTATGAGTATGAGGATGATTGTGAGTTCACCTTTTTTGGACATGATTCGAGGGGCCCAGGTCGAGGGGGTGAAGAAAGAGAATTGGAAAATATAGAAAATTCGGGGGTAGTATCCTTTGTTTGTTAAGGATAGCCGTGGCTTGTTGAGGCAGTGTGGCCGAGTATGGGTGTCGGTACCAGGGGTAGTGACGCAGCGGCTGTTAGAGGAGGCGCATACGTCCGAGTTTTCTATACATCCTGGTGCAACAAAAATGTATAGGGACTTGAGGCTGAGTTATTGGTGGCCCTGCATGAAGTGGGAGATCGTTTGGTTTGTGGAGCGGTGCTTGACCTGCAGGAAGGTCAATGCCGAGCATCAACGGCCTAATGGAAAGGTTCAGTCGTTACCCATTCCCATGTGGAAGTGGGAAGAGATCACTATGGACTTCATTACGAAGCTACCGAGGACGGCGAGGGGAGTGGATGCCATATGGGTTATCGTGGACAGACTGATGAAGAGTTCCCACTTCATTCCGATCTTCGAGAGTATATCCGCAGAAAAGTTGGCGGACATTTATGTTCGAGAAGTGGTGGCTAGGCACGGGGTGCTGGTGTCAGTGGTTTCAGATAGGGATGTTCGGTTTACATCCAGGTTTTGGAAAAAATTCCATGGGTAACTGGGTACTCAGCTACACTTCAGTACAACATATCACCCTCAAACTGACGGTCAGAGTGAGAGGACGATCCAGACATTGGAGGACATGCTGCGAGCATGCGTGCTGGATTTTGGAGGATGTTGGGATAAGTACCTCCCACTGGCAGAGTTCTCGTACAATAACAATTATCATGTCAGTATCGATCGAGCTCCATTCGAGATGTTATATGGTCGGAGGTGCAGGACCCCAATATGTTGGGACAAGGTTGGACATCGGGTGATAGGAAGGACGGAGGTGGTAGTCAATACCACCGGGTTGATACAACAGGTGCGCGACCGGTTGCAAATCACGCAGAGCGATCAGAAGAGTTATGCTGATCGACGGAGATCGGATCTCGAGTTTCTAGTGGGGGATTTTGTTTTGCTGAAGGTGTCACCCTGGATGGGGATTATCAGGTTTCGTAAGAGAGGCAAGTTGGGGCCTCGATTTATAGGCCCGTTCAGGATCATAGCCCGAGTGGGCAAGGTAGCCTATCGTTTAGAGCTTCCAGAGGAGCTTAGTCAGATTCACAACACCTTCCACGTGTCTCAGCTTCGGAAGTGTGTTGTTGACGAGTCCGCGGTTATATCCTTGGATGATATTCAGGTGAATGGGGGCCTGAATTATGTCGAGAGGTCGGTTGTCATTCTAGACAGGAAGATGAAGGGACTTCGGAACAAGGAAGTAAAGTTGGTAAAGGTGCAATGGCTGCACCGAAGGGGCTCCGAGTGGACTTGGGAGCCAGAGGAGGAGATGCAGGAGCATTAGCCCGAACTGTTTTCAGCCATAGACTTTGAGGGCGAAGTCTAGTTCAAGTGGGGGAGAGTTGTAACAACCAAAATTCTGGTATGTCTTGAAACCCTAAGGAATGATAATCTTTGCATAAATGGTCCCTTAAGTATGTTGGGCGTACTGCATGTAAGTGGCCGCAGAGGAATCAGAGTACGCTGGGCGTACCTTGAGTTATGCGGGGCGTACGCGCCAGGGACGCAAAACCCTAAATTCCGGACTTGAGGCCTATTTAAACAACTTTAAGTCCCTTGGACTAAACCCTAGAGAGCCTCCACAGCCTTAGAACGTCCATATTCTCCTGGAAACCTTGTGAGATCATTCTTGAGCCTTAAAGAGTGCATTTATGGCCTTTTAGTGTGTATTTCCAGAAGAAGGTGTAGTCAAGCAAACTTGGATCAAGTGGGTGCTTCAAGATCCTGCATCAAAATCATCTTGCAAAGCTTTTGGAGGTAAAAAGCTTGCACCTTTCCTTTCTAATCTTTAGATCTAGCTAGGGTTTTGGTGGTTTGTCCCTTTGATGAACTTTAGACCTCTTTTGTTGAGCTAAGCCTCCCCATTTGATATGAAAGGCATATCTAAGGTCCCCTGGTCATTTAGAAGTATAAAAATGGAAGCTTGATGAGAGATTTGACCTCATGCATGGGTAAAATACCTTGGAAAGGTCTTAATGGAGTAGTCGGGTGTGTATGAGACATGCAAGGGCATAAAGTTGCCAACTTTATACCTTAGGACATATTTTCAGACTTAGATCTAGCTTTTGGATGTGAAGGATTCGAGCATTAAGCACTTAATGGAAAGAGTGCTTAAAATGGTTGTATGTTGGGCGTAACTGGCTGTACGCGACGCTTAGTCCCTAAACCTTCAGTACGCTGGGCGTACGCAGCTTAGTTGGGCCTTAAGTTGTTTGGGCCTTTGGGTCTCATTTGGTTGTTGGGCTTGATTGGATTCTGTGAGTTAGAGGCCTTTTCATCTGTTTGGGCCGTGGACTTATCGGTTGGGCCTTATTAGGCCAAGGGGCCCATTAAGGATATTGGACTTGGACTTTGGGGCCCATTTGCAAGAAAAGGGTAATTGGGCCTTGGGGGTAGAGTTTGAAGGTTGGGCCTTTCCTTGGGTAATTTAAGGTCTTATCATTGATTATATTATTACTGTTATTATTCAGCTTGGGAGGTTGCGGATTATTAGGAGGACAATATTCGTATTCATCGGATGGAGGTGAGTCTTCTCACCATACCCTATGGGTCTACGGCACCAAGGCCAGCCCATTATGTGAACATGTTATGTGTGTGTTATTCAATTATGAATTGATATGTTATGTGATATTATGTTGGTATGGAAGACCCCGGGGGGAGCCCGTGGCATTGGATATAAGACCATGTGGGGTAACCCATGACATTCTTGCTGAATCGTATTGCATGGTTTCTGTGGCATGTTTATAGCTTTATTAGCTATCAGGATATGTGTATGTGAATGTGTGTGGTATGCTCTGGGAAACTCACTAAGCATTTCGCTTACAGGTTGTTGATTTGTTTTAGGTACTTCTGAGCCCAAGGGCAAGGGCAAGGCGTGGTGACGTGGCGTGCACTCTATCTCTCTTTTTAGTGTATTTGGGACCCTCTTATTTTTATAAAGGAAAACAATGATGTAATGAATGTTGATTTGAAAACAAATGTCTTGGGAATTAATGGTTTATGGGATTGGTTTGATTAACTAAAAAAGAAATTTTTCTTTGTAAAAAAATTGGGTCGTTACAAATGCCCATTTTCATCAAAAGATCTCTGATGTCGTAGCAATTCCAAACTGGTTTCCGCATATCATTTTCCTTACTAGACACCCAAGAGCTCATATATCAGGAGCTGATTCCTGTTTATTCTTCCTATTTTATCACATGTACATTCTAAATTCGTTCATGAATTCCTAATTTCACTAACTTGTGTGTACCAGATTAAAGAGATGTATTTTGAATTTGTGTTTCAGATTAAAGAGATGGTGTTGCGAAAGAGGAGATGGAAATGATGAACTGAAACTGATGGTTAACTCGCCAGAGAGCTATATCACCACCACCATCTTTCATTTGAATATATGAACTGAAACTGATGGTCTTACCTTCATCACATGGAAATACAAATACAGGGGAAGACACAGTGTAGGAGGATACTACAAGCTCTTCATCAAGAAATCCAGACACTACATAGCTGATGTCATACCCATTTCCGGTTGTCTTCACGCTCCCATATCACAACACAACACCACCACCAACAATTGCAATAACAGGGAAAAAGGAAAACTGATCTAGAGAGAGAGAGAGAGAGAGAGAGAGAGAGACAAGAGAGTAAATGAGAGTGAAAGTGGGAAGGGGGGTTGTCGGTAGGGAGGGGTAAGTGATTTTCTTTTTCTTTTTCATAATTATTGAAATTAAAGGGATGATATTTTTTTATAATTATTTAAATACTAAACAAATACAGAAAATGTAAAAAGAAATGATAAGGGGTAAAATCATATTTTCGACTTTTTTAGGACCAAAACCAAGGGAAATTCTTGATTTTGAACCTTCCATGCAAGTTGAAAACTTTTTGGATTCTATCCAAAGTTTTTGTAATACCACAGGGACCACTTTTGTAGTTTTGTCTATTTTTAAATCAAATTGGATCAAAATCGCGACAAAATAAAAACGTTGGACATGTGATGATAATCAAAATCTTTTTGGACCAAAATAATAATTTTGAACAAATCACAAAGACCCTTGGTGCAGTTTAGTCTGTTATATATTATGAAATTATAAAGAGCTAACAATCGTGCACACCACTTTTTTTTAATTATTATTATTATTGTTACACCGTGTTGCATTTTTGACTTTAAGATACGAACTCATACTGTTGAAATACATTTAAGTTTCGTATACGGAAAAATAATGAAATTTGTCAACTATTTATTTTAATATTGGTAACGAAAGTACCTTTTTACATTTTTTTTATGTCTAATGATTAAACATTTTTTTTCTTTTTGTGTCATTTATAGTCTGTCCAGCCAATTTTCTGTTATTTAATATCATAAAATAATTTTATTTGTTTTTAAATAGCAAGATGCATTTATTATTAGTCCAAGTTATTTGCTTTCGTATAAAGGTTGGTATACGGAAAATTAGGTTTTTTGAAACGAATTGATGCTCCATCGTACCTAATCCCAATGTATGAGAAGTACAGAACAATATAACATGATGGTTTGACCAATAACAATAACGTGTTTATGGAATAATATTCTGTAAATATATTTACATATTTAATTTAATCATATCCCTCTTGTTTTAATTACTTTTCTATGTTATCTCAAATTGAGTAAACGATTTTAAATGGGTAAATGACACAAAAAACACTATTTTTACACAGAAATTCGATTTTGACACCGTGTTATTTTTTGTGTCAATTTTGACACTGTGTTTTCCAATTCGTTACAATTCTGACCACTTGACTGGTTAATCAGGTAACATGCTGACGTGGCATGATGACGTGTCAGTTTTGAAGACGTGGCATACTGACATGATATGCTGACGTGTCAAAATTGATTTTTTTTCCACAAAAAACACCAAGTTTTCACTTTTTTTTTATTTTGACACTAAGTTTAATTTTTTATTTCAATTTTGACACTATGTTTTTTTTGTTCCAATCGAACATCATTTATCGAATTTTGTTCAATTTTGTCTATTTTCCATTTGAAACCGTATAAATATATTTTTTTTATTACATTTTAAACCGTATAACATATTTTTTTTCATTTAAAAACCACATTTTTATTTAAATACAAGGTGTTTTTTTTCTTACATTCAAAGCATTAGTTATATCATGAGAATCAAACTAACCATAAGCTTCTAATAAGATGTAAAAATTTGATGGGTTGCAAACTTGATATCCAAATTTTGATCAACTACACGCCTATAAACCTTCAAATACATTTTAAAGTTGCATATTAATATAAAATACAATTTTTATATAGCTAATACATATTTATACATAAAAATATGGTTTGAGTGTAAAAAAAATGTATTTATACAAAACTTTGGTTTTTAAATGAAAAAAAAAACATATTTATACGGTTTAAATGTATTAAAAAAATATTTATACGGTTTCAAATAGAAAATTGTCAACATTGAACAAAATTGGAAAAAATGATGTTCGATTTGGAACAAAAAAACATAGTATCAAAGTTGAAAGAAAAAATTAAACGTAGTGTCAAAATCGAAAAAAAAAAATGAAAACTTAGTGTTTTTTGTGAGAAAAAAATTCATTTTTGACACGTCAGCATATCATGTCAGCATGCCACGTCATCAAAACTGACACGTCATCATGCCACGTCAGCATGCAACCTGGTTAACCGGTCAAGTGGTCAGAATTGTAACAAATTGGAAAACACAGTGTCAAAATTGACACAAAAAAAAACACAGTGTCAAAATCGAATTTCTGTGTAAAAAGAGTGTTTTTTGTATCATTTACCCATTTTAAATCAATATCTAAGAACTGTAGCAGTAATACAACACAACTGATTATTGATTTCTTCTTTACAGCACTTTAAGTAACGCCAATTTCTTTTATTAAATTACTTTTGTCATAATCTTAATTGAGATTTTAATAAAAAAAATTTACATACATATTCTTTCATTATAATATTATTTGAGATTTTACTGGTTTTTAACCTTTTATTATGTTTACTTTTGTTCTATTTTGTAAACAAAAACAAATGATAATTTTCATTAAATAATTTATATGGTAAAGATAACCATACCAAATATCAAAAAAACCAATGATTAGAAAATATAGAATCCCATTCCAAATCCAAACATAATATGTAAAAACTTATTTCATTATCATTATCTTTTTTTTTCTACACTTTAATTCTATCAAAACGGCAACTCGAAATCACAAATTTTTTTAATTAGACCAGTGGGTGCACCTCCGTATCGCATCCTGCGGTGACTACGTGTCATCACAGTAGACCTGGCAATCCGTGTTTGCGTGTCGTGTATTCGTGTCAGACACGAATTTGGTAAATATGAACACGACACGAATTATAAAACGTGTTTAAGGTATCAAACACGAACACGACACGTAAAAAATTCGTGTTACACGTGACACGACACAAATAGACACGGTTTTAGTCGTGTTACACGAAAATACGAAAAAAACACGAATAGACACGTTTTTAATGGTTTTTTTAAGCTAGGGCTATAAACTATTTAATGAGGGCATTATGTTAGTTCTCAAAGTTGAGGTTGTTGAGTTTGTGTATTCAGAATAGGAGATTGCATAACATTGTCGATCACTGATTCATAATCTGCATACTACCGAAAGCAATAATAGGAATCAAGATTGATTCCTCCTTAAGGACAATGTTTTAACCTTGTCTCACCCCCAAACTCAACATCCTCAAAAAATGTTGCTCTGTTCAAAATGCAAGGTCACTATCCATGCAATTGAAAACTAACATAATGCATTCATTCCATTCCTTAAAGTTAATCTCATTGATTACATGAATCATAAATGTGATCAATGTTACAATATATAATACCATAATTCAAACATAGGCAGATCTATTTTTATGCTCATAAATCCATAAACCATAATCAATAAATTCAATTTATGACATCTTTACAAGGTATTGACACAACATCAATATCAAGTCTTTGGACAGTAATACTAACTTGCAAGATATATCCTTGTTTTAGAGATAAACATTGACAATAAATCATGTCAATTAACAAGCATCTCTTTGGATTGACTTATTAATCACATGGAACCCAAAAAAAAATCACCACATGTTTATCACCACATATATGTTTATCCGGCCAAATATCAGTCTACCTTTGGGTCGGCTAATATCCGCATTAATAAACACATAAACTATAAGTTTTGATAATAAAAATTAACAACATATCATGTCAATTAATAAGTTTATCTTTGGATTGACTTATTAATGACATATAACCTAAAAATTGTCATATATTTATCATTAAACATGTGTTTATCCGACCAAACATTAATCTACATTTGGGTCGATTAATATCCACATTAACAAACACATAAACCATAAAATTTAATAATAAAAATTGACAATAAATTTTGTCGATTAATAAGTCTCTTTTTGGACTGACTTATTAATGACATGCAACCTTAAAAATTGTCGCATGTTTATTATTATATATGTGTTTATTCGGCAAAATATCAATCTACCTTTGGTTTGATTGATATTCGCATTAATAAACACATAAATCATAATATCATTACTGAATTTATTGATAATCAAGAATAATAATAATAAAATATGAAAATGCTTTCATATATCAAAAATTGTTCTTTAATTAAATTGCATAAACACTAATAGTATTAAAATGCAAACACACTGAGGGGACGAGTGTTTAAAAATACATTAAATGATGGTAGATTTTGTAAACACTCTCTTCTTGCCATCAAAAACAAAAGATTAATTGAATCGAAAGAGGAATAACACCGTTGAATACCCACATATCATAAAATTTGAAACAAAAAGACTAGGCCAGTTTAATACTTTAATATCCCAAGTTAAACTACCATAGAATTTAAGTTACAAAACATTTATACAAAAGTTCAATATCCTTTGATCACGTGAATATCCTTACTGGATATTGATAACATAATAACAAAATTGCTAAGCAATAAAAAAATGCTTTATAAATATAAAGATATCATCAAAAGCATTTTATTTATTTGGTATTTCAACTGCTTAACTTAAATGATGGCGAATATCAATATTATCAAAAATATTGATTTTATAACTTCTGCAAATATCATATCCATAAATAACATAACGGTGCTTTTATATAAACATAAAACATGCTTAAGATAAAACTTAAACGAAGATACATTATCGTCATCAAAAATTTCTGATTACTCTATCGTTGCAAGATATTGATTTGCAAATTTTCTCAAACTAGATCTTAACATGCATAAAACAATTTTGCATTAAACCTTTAATGGTCATTTTATGACAAAAGGTTTGTAGTCGGTCAATCAAATAAAGTGTATATGGGGTTGGAAAATGTTGTCAAATATTATATCCATATCCACGCAACATAAATCCGGCAAGAAAAATAAGACTAAACACATATATACCGGTATGTTTTAGATCGAAGGTAAGATCCGAAACAAACCCAAAAAAAAAATTACAGATCTTAAACAAGTCAAATATATATATTCTAGTACCAAATTTGAGTAGGCTCTGATACCAATTGTTGGTCATTTTCATAACCAAAACATAAATGCGGAACTATAAATTTTGGATCTTTAATCTCGAATCTGATTAAAAGAAAACTTGAATATTGAATAACGATTACATACCTGATTAATTATGATCTTTATATCTGAAGAACTAGGGTTGAGTTTTTCAGTTGATCTCAAAAACTCCCTTTAAAATCCTCCAGCAATGAACCATACGAATATCTTAGTGTATTTTCGTGTGTTGATCTGCTCCTCATCACATATATTTATAGATGAAGATAAACCCTAATGTGAGAGATGGAAGGGATCTTGAGGATCTTGAGTCAAACCGGAAACTCAATCCACAAGGTAAGTAAATATTCTATAAATCGGTCCATCAACAATTTATACTCTTACCATAATAACTGGATTTAATAATATATCGTACATATTTATGAAGTGGTCCCATAATTATCCAACATCCAGTAATATGAAAAAATCTACCAAGAAAGTGTAACGGACTTTCATATGTTTTTTTATTATAACAATGTACTTTCATTTTCATTTTCTTATTCATGCAATGTACATTGAAAATCAATATACTTTAGACAACAATACATGAAATACCCAAATTACTCTACATGGACGGTGCTTAGCACGAGCCTAAAACATACCTAATATATATATATATATATATATATATATATATATATATATATATATATATATATATATATATATATATATATATATATATATATATATATATATATATTGTCTTAGGTTACATCTTAGAAACGAAATGGCTCACTTGACGTTGACATTGTCGTAAAATATACGCTTAAGGTTATTTAGAACCTTGAAATTATTCATATAATATTTGAGGTCTATTGTTTCAAACATACAAATTACAAGGGGTCTAAATGTAGAAGTTGAAATGTGAAAACAAAACCCTCTAAACGCGCTTTTGGACGTTCCATTAACCTCCACTCACGGTGCATGTTTCACGGACGTTAATAGTAACGGCAAGAACCCTTGATATTTTAACGGCCAGTTGTAGCATTTGAGGGAACATCTCTCTTGAATAATGACCAAAAAAACACGTATTAATCACTTTAAAAAGGAAGCACAAATTATAGTCCAAACTCGATCACACTTCGAATCGAACCATATTTTAATACTCAAAAAGACATAAATGTCACTGTATAAAGATTCACATATTCACATACGTATCATGCAATGTCCTATGAGGCTATGACATGCTTATTGGAAATATATAGCACACTTCTCATGCGCTATAAATACAAGGAATTCGATGGAGTTTGGCATAGAGAGAACTCTTGCAACGCATTTACTCGTATTATATTTTGATCCTAACTCTCATATGAACTTGTTTTTGAAGATAAATTTTTGGGATATTTAAAACGATTTAGTCAATTTCTTATCTTGGATGATACTAATTTACAGAATTGAATCCTGTTGCCTTCTTATTATTTTGATTACATATTTATACAATAAGATCTAGCTTTGTATTAAACTTATCCATCAAACAATTCCAAATTATTTTGAAATTGTCAGTTATTTATAATCATCCATCTCGAATTTTCCAAATAAATATAATTAAAATAAAATAAACCATTTTGGCTGGCTCATTATCCATCAAATCATATAACAATGATCGAATTTCGATTCCATGATCGTAATTTAATTCAAATATCATAGTCTAATAATATTCTAATATACCTCAGTCTCAACAGAAGGTGGACGAATGCTCACTAAAATCTTCAAATAAGATTTTAGGAAGGTATTAGGTGAAAATATCAACAATTTAATATCAAGACACTTGGGTTGTGGTGACTTGGTAAAACATGTGAAATATATGGTGGATAACCTATTAACTCATGCTTAAATCCTGACATTACTCAGCTCCTGTGACATTGGAGGTTCGCCTGAAGTGACTCCAGGACATGAGACATAACTCATGCTCACAACGGGGGATTATTCTGTGCGCGAAAGCTGTTCTGGAAACCTTCGATAGAGAAGTTCCCTTTTCAAAAAAAAAGATAGAACATAAAAAGCACAGATATTGACTTGGCGACTTGTTTTAATACAAAACTAGAAAGGTTTCCCACACGTTATGCGGGACAGAAAGTTTTAGTTTTGTGTGTATGTTCATGTGTTTCATACATTACTATTATCTGCAGTACATTGCCTGAATGGTATCCACAGTAAAGTATGTTGCTATTCTGTGTAATTTGTCATGAATCAGATGAAGCCAACCTGTCGTTAGTGCCTGCCATAACAACATCAAAAGTTCAATACCACCATTAACCTTCTTAGCATACAATAAAGCCCAAAATAAGAAATTCAAAGATAAATCATGATAGTAAAAAAAGTACAATGTTATATTTAGTTTTGAAATAAAGTACAATGCAGTGTACAATAAATGCATAAATAACATCTTGATGAACCTACTATTAGACCTTTTTTTTTGTAAATGTATGCTTCCAGTTATATATAAAGAGCAAATCAAACCCACACTAAACACATAAACATCAATATATACAATCTTGAAATTGATTTTCAAATACCCAAGGTTGTAGAACTCACTACTCGATACATGTTCGGCCAACTGCCGAGTAGCGAGTACTCGGGAGTATTCAGGGAGTACTTTGATTCGGTAATTTACATATAAATATTTTTAGGGAAATTATATATTTAAAAATCATAAGTTGATTTAAATATATAACAAAATTAGATACATGTGAATACACAAAAACTGAAAAACACACAATGGTCTTACTTCGTGAATAATTACCGAAAATTTAAGATATATATGTAGTAATAATCACATGTGTGTGTAAAATAATAAATCATTAACTATATTATAAATATTAATCACTGAGTAGGCCGAGTTTTACAACACTGTTCGCTTCAGTAAGGGGCCGATCGGGGAGTGCTCAGATTCTATAACTCGCATCGGTAAGGGACCGAGTAGGGAGTACTCGGCCGAGTAATCGGCCAACTCAACGAGTTTTACGACACTTCACATACCAGAACAACAGAAAATCTAAAGTTGAACATCTGATAGATATAAATTAAAACCTTAATTACTGAAGAAGATAGAAGATAATTTGTTATTGATTATAAAGTGAAACAGGAGGTCTTTACATGAGGATAAGAAATGCAGCAAAAAGGAAAAAGTAAAAAACCAAAAACACTAACCATGGGTTTTACAAATTCAACAATAAGATAAATAATGTTACAATACCCTTGAAAAGATGTAATAATCAGCAACTTGAAACTTTTTTGAGGGACTGTATGAACAAAAGTGTAAAAAGCTTACACTGAGCTTTTTTATGTAGTCGTACCTTCAGGTGCTTGCAACACATAATGTTCACATCAAACCACAAGAAAATCAAATCAAAATTTTCCAAACAATCAAAAACATCAAAATTAATAACAAAATAGAGATGGTAATGTGAGAGCTTGCTTCTTTTACCTCTTTGACCAACCAACAGTGCCTGAATATAGCAAAATAGTGATGGTAATGTGAGAGCATGCTTCTTATACCTCTTTGACCACCCAACAGTGCCTGAATATAGAAAATAATAGCTATTGTTTACCCTAAAATTAAAGATCATAACTTAAAGCTTTAGATCTAAACATGGGTTTGTTTGTTGGTTCTTCATTAACCCAATACCTGCAATTTCAAGAAAATTAATGTAAACTAACCTACCAACAATAGTTCCATTTGAGCTCCACCTCACACAATTTATTAAAATTTATTAAGCAGCATCTAGAAATTCGAGCCTATCATTGCACATCTAAAATGAATGTTGGTCTGTTACATCCAAGAGATTGCGAAGATGGATGTGGAGATTGCCATTGTTTTGCATAAGAAATCCACAGTTCTCCCTATGGATCCTCCGAAAGACCTTGATACGATGAAGTTGGGGAGGATACGAAAGAAGGATTGGAGTGTCGCTTTTCAGATAAGAGAAAATCCAGATGTAAACTTTCACAGAGCCTGCTTCTACTTGCCAGACAAGCATCTATACTCCTCCTCTTGTCTCGAATATATCGTGGATTTCGTGAGTCAGAATAAAGCGAACATTGTTGCAAAAAAGAAGTGTTTTTCGGACATGATCAATTAGTATGTCCTGATTCGCAAGTCTTTGTTGGGAATTATGCCGAAGCTGTTCAAAGTTCAAAAGCGCCAACAGTAATGAAGATCTGCCTTCCTTATTGACACAAAGAGGGAGATTGTTGGGATTATTTTGTGTTGTGTCAATAATTGTATTGTATTATTTTATTTAATCTTTTGTAACGGGCTGGGCCTGTCCACCTGATATTAATGTGCTAGGGTTAGAGTATAAATCGTGCATGCATGCATCGTGTTTTGTTAATGATCTTGTTGATGGGTTTTAGTATACTACAACATCCTATGGTGCACATACAATCCTAAATGCTTTGGATCTATGTTTTCTCTAATTATACATGCAATATTGTTTCCATAGCATTAAGCTTACAATTATCGTACAAAATGATATAAACAACATAAAATTGAGTTATGGAGTTACCTCTTGGTTGTGGCTTGTAAAACTTGTTGTGTTTGGCCTTAAGAACTTAGTGCCCTAAGTGTTGCACCTCAAATGGAATCACAACACACCTTTGAAAAAAGGATGACTTTTGAGAGAATATTCTTGCACCTAAAATCGGCTCATGGAACTCCAAGGATCACTAGCGTGCCATTTTGGATGCTAAGGGGCTTCTTATATAGTGTGGCTAGATCAAGGTTACACCATGTAAACCCTAATGTGTATGACCTTCCATATTCCTTATGCTCCATGGGTTTAAACCCCCATGGATCATCCATGGGTTGTAACATTGGTTTAGCCCAACCTAAAGGATCATGGATCATTGGCCCACACCATAAGAATGAATAATTTACCAATCAATACCCATATATTTAATTAGTCTCTTTTAATCACAGAATTAATTCCAAATTAATTCTTGATCAAATTCTAATTAAATCATATGATTTCATATTAATATATTAGAACTTATAATATATTAACAAATCATAAATAACCTCTTCTCAAAAGTCCATCCTATCAAATTGTCCTAGTGATATACAACCCAAATGGACCATGCTACTCTCGGGTCAAGTACATACCAATTATAGTTATGGGCTTAGACACCTAATCCACCAGTCTCCCACTTGGATATGTCTAACAACTATTATTGCAAGTATGACTCCACAACCCGACTAGCAATCGTAGCTCTTAAAAGTCGATGTCGAATTCTGACCTGGTCAATGACACGTCTATTAGATAAAGGATCATGTATTCCTCCATTCTAGATATCATATGGACTAAGACATGGATTATAATCATTCTCTCTGTCCATATGTTGTTTCCCAATTTCCGATTTATGATGACTGACTAATTGAACAAATCAAATCAGTCTAGGCTTGGCTTGGCCAAGCACTTAGGGGTGTCATCACTAAATCACCGAGGGGACCACAGATATCGCTTTTATCCATATGGGGTAAAAGGAACGGATAAACTTCGACCCAAATGATTGCTTGTACTTACTCATAAAATTACACACAACAATATATTTTATAACACCAAGTTACTGGTGCGTTTACATATGTCAATGTGCAACCGACTCACAACTACAAATCACATGTCTCCGTTTCAAGAATATAAGATATTATCGTCTGACAATCACTCGTGATAAAATCCATGAAGTGATTAAGATGAGTGTGGGTTGAATCCAATACTCGAATCTTATTCCAGGAGTACTTATATATATTGCAACTATGTCTTAAACACCTAGACAAACTATAGACCCACTCATGACAGTCTTGCGTTAATACCTACTTCCAAAGTATGATCAACTGTGGATGGTTTGAATAACCTAGTTATTCGGGAAGTCAAAACATGCAAAGTGAAACACAAGAATAATACTAATCCGATATGGCCCCAAAACGTTTGAGTGTCATATTGATTACTCATTATTCATTGTATAATGTTTTGTATAATCAACTTAATACTTGAATTAAAACTATAGTTGTCCCATGCTCCAAGCATGCACACTATGTTTGTCTATGGTCCTTACTTTGTGAAATAGATCAATTGCCAACATTTCAATGATGCTCATTTCACAATTCCAAATCCTTATTGCAAGTGTAAGAATTCCAAATTCTTGTCACTGCTAGAAAGTGTTAGATTCTAAACTATCATGCAACGATTCTTTTGTAATGTCTAGGTACCAAAAGTCATAGAGACTTGACCAACGATATTACAAAATATTCCTTTGGAGATTGTTACAAGACAATTCCATGGAAATGAAGTCTCAAATTCAAAGTACATTCCTTTGAACATCCTTCTTGCATAAAAGTTTCTAACTTTCTCTTCTATTCTTCAACCCCCAATATGGAAACATTCCATATATGTCATTCGACAACTCACTATTAATAGACTCCTGTCCATTCATAATAATGTCAATATGGTCCATCCATTACTATACTTACCACTGTCCTTAAGCGACCAATCCTTGGTGAACCTTAGATTGTCCTTAACAGTTCTTTAACCACTTTAGTCATATCCGGTTCTATTCCTTTTTCCCTCTTAATGCCCTAGGCATTTGAAAAATTATAACACGAGAATATTATAGCATATGTAATTGATCCTATACCCGAAGCATATGGGACACAATTCATAATGTCTAACACAAAGACATGATACTTGATCAGTCTTTTGCTATAATATTTCTATTTTCCATGTTCTCATAATTCGAATTATGAAGAGGGATGCCGTAATCATAATCAAATTTTGAGAACGCATTTATCATTTACATATATAGAATTTCCTTATGTTGAACCATTCCATCATAACATTAATATATATTTGACTAAATTTGATTAAAAACTCAATCTAAGCTTTTAGATTTTGAAATGAAGTATGAATTCCTCTCCCTTAATTATAGCAAAACAACTTTTCACACCCTGCATCTTTGCAAATTGAAACTTTTTTTTCTATAATTAATATTGCAAACTTGTAACACTTTCTATAATAATTATGCTCCCACTAGCATAATAATTATTATCTTACTAGCATAACACTTATGCTCCCACTAGCTTTGACATGTATTTAGAAATCAGTTGGACTTGTAGAAATCAATACTTATTGACTTTCTTACCAAAGTTCAGATTTCTGATACGAGATGCTTTGATAAGACTTTATCTAGGCTTCTCAAATTCACACACCTTTCCTTAGATAACTTACATGTGTGTCTTAACAATTTTAGAACTTACAACAATAAGTCTCAAATGTTTAGACCCTTTTCTATTTCTCACAATTTCAAATTATGAAGAGGGATGCCATTATCATAATTGAATTTGAGAATGCAAATATCACAATTGCTATCTCCTTAAAATCTACTTAGTGAAAGCATTTCCTCATAATCATTTTCATAAATTTGAGAGAAACCTTATGACACTTAGATTTTTATGGTATATGTGTTCCTATCCATGTGAATTTTTCAAAACCATAATCACAAGACATGGTTAGTGACAAATCCAAACTCATATGGACTGAACTTGTTCAATCTTAACTTCTTGCCACCTGGCAGCACAAGGGCTTACTATTGCTTCCAAGTTCTTATGCAAACAATTGAGAACTCATAAAACTCATATGCATAGTCAACTCAACTAGAATGGGCATAGAAACAAGTATATGTCAACACGATAGGTTACAAACCTCAAGTCGTGTGCTAGTGTTTAACAATAGGTTTACTCTTGATTAGTTCTTGAAACTTTCAAGATCTTTAAGACTCCCACTGACCTCTTGACATATAAGATTAACTTTGTCAAGGAGCATTACTTGAAAAACAAATATTCAAGAGTTAGTGCGAATTCTAATCAAGACTAACACTTCACACAATTGGTCTTTGTTGGTCTTTGTACTTACCAAGACATCACAACTTACCAATTTCCAATGTACAAGAGTAAGAAATATTTTACTCTACATTTGATGAGCGTTTTAAACCTTCCTTAAGATTATGTCACTCAAGGCACAATCTTGGAGTATGACTCTAAGACTCGATTTGGAACAAAGTATGATTCACCTTTTTGATTTAACCATTCCAACAATTCACAATTCCTCTTATTAGCCATACAATTAAGATATCCTTAGAGGATCAATTGTGATATAGTTTTCCATAATCATTAAGATGATCATAAAACACGATACTAAAGTACTCTCCTATCTTTTCAGATTGGAGAAACTTTTATCTTTCTGCCTAATTTGATTCTTCTTATTCGTTCTGCCATACATTGAAACTTTTCCAATGTTCAGAATTAAACTTAAACTTGTAAGCACGACCATATTTACCAAACTTTAGTAAATCATGACTAATAGTCTTCTCGTTCTTTGAGGCGGATCTGACCAGCGCACACCTAATGTACCCGATCCCCTAGTCCTTCACTTGACTCACATATACATATGAACAAGGAATTAGTCTTAATTTAACAAAGACGAAGATTCTCATTCATCACACACTAAAAGTTGCATGATTCCAAGTTTCTATCCAACTAAAACTAGGGTGATGAGAATCTTTCCTTATTTGGCAAACTCTCGACACTACCACAAATGATGGAATCAAATTCATATTGCTAACATAGAAACATACAAACATCAATTTTCACAAATGTCATTGCAAGGAGATATAATAAAATAAAAACAAAATTTTATTTATTTATAAAATGTGGATAAACTTTTCCTTACAATGCAGTTACAAATGAAGAATATGTTACTACATATTTCTAAGCAATCTATCATAACTCTTTAAGCATTAGCTTAAAAAATCCAATCATCAAACCATGCGATTGAAATCCATCTTCGCGGCCAGATTCAACATACTCTTCCTTTAAGCGTCCTTCCTTTTGCATGATCCTACAAAACATAAAAATGCAACCTTGTCACATCATGTATTAAGAATCAACAATTAGGAACTTAATAGAGTTAGATAGTAGACTTACCTGAAGTAGAGTCAACCCTTTTTTATTCTACCTTCTTTTAGATCTTACAGGTGGTCAGGGTAGCTTCGCTTCCAATGTCCCTTCAAATGGCAGTATAAACAAATGGCTTATTCTAAATTGGCACATGAGACAATCACAAACTTAGCCTTTCTCTTTACCACTTGGTCAACCGAGTTGACTATGGCCGGTCCCTTTCCATTGGGAAGAGAAATATTTTTTGGACTTCCAATGTTACCATTGTCAATGTCCATGGAAGTTTGAGAAGTAGATCCTCCAATAAAATTTGCTTTTCCAGTGCGCCAAATCATTGCTGATTCAACAACGACAAGCAAATAGGTAAGATCAATAAGGTTCATGTCGGTGTCTGTCACATAGTAGTCCTTAATGAAATCACTATATGACTCGAGAAGTGATTGAAGAACCCAGTCAACGACCAACTTCCTTGAAACAACGACACCCAATACTCTCAATCTATCAATATGTGACTTCATCTCCAAGACATGAGTGCACAAAGACCTTCCATCTTGGTGTTTGCTAGCCAATAGGGCTTGAGTTACCTTGAATTTTTCAAGTCTTTGAACTTGTGGGTTAGGGAGACTAATTACAGGAGGTGGAGGAAGTGAAGTATGATTTCCACTTCCACGATCCAATCGTTGAACATCATCTTCAAGAGGAGAGCTTATTCCAAAAGATTTGGGAAGACCATAGTTGTCTGAACTAGACATCTACAATGGGAGAAATTGGAGTTAGTTGATTTAAGTCCCTAATATAACACCCAAATGAAATATTAAGGCTAGGACCCAACACAATATTTTACAATTCGGAAGAGCGATGTCATAATCCAATTGAAAAATATTTAAAGGTAGGTAAATGATGATTTACCAATTTCAACCATGAAGTACCAAACTGATAATTAAGTTTTAAATGGATTGAAATTCCTAGATCCTTTGAGATTCATTGAACTTTTCGGTGGCATGTTTAAATCTCGATTGTGCCCTTCAAGTGTCACAACCCGAAATTTCTGTCTCGTAAAGTCAAACACATCAACTTAAGGTCAAACTTATAGCTTTCTAGGCCTATTATAAGTTCGGGTTGTGTGTTAGGAAGTGAGCCACTAAGGAAACGAGATTGGAGTACTGCATTTGGACCATAAACCTCAACAAGTAAGGTTCACGGCCGCAAACCATGTTCACGGCCGTGAACCCATCCTTAGCCGTGAACCACCCTATGTATATATATATATATATATATATATATATATATATATATATATATATATATATATATAAGGATGATCGATTTTCTTTCATTTCTTCCTTTCTTGGCCGTGAACCACCTCTTTCTCTCTCAAGTGTCATCCTCAAGAACACTTTTTTCTTCCCTTGAACCTCCTTTTTCTTTTGTATCTTCTGGGAATACAAAAAAGGGTCTTCAAACACTTGCCAAATAACAAGATCTTCAAGTGTTCTTCACACCTTTGGGCCGTGAACCTTCATCAGGGCCGTGAACCCTTCATGTTTGGGCCGTGAACGCTCAAGTGTTCTTGGGCCGTGATCACTCCATAGCGTCGTGAACTCTATTTCAGCCTCCTAACTTGCTTCTAACACTCATTTGGTGAGATATTCTTTCATCCTAGTTTGTTTGCTAAACACCTTTGTGGTTAGATTCACTAATTTCTTGTTTTTATGTATCGTAATATGTCATTTAGGACTCATTTGTGTTTTGGGACTTCGTTCGTGAGTATAACATCCTTATTCCAGTCTTCAATCGAATCACTCACATAAGATGAGTTCATACTCCCATATCTTTCCAAACTTTTTAATTGTTTTAGGAGGAGAATGCAAGTAAAACGCAAGGAATGTTGTGTTTCAAAATATAAATTGCTTATTATGCCTTTTTACCAATAAACTATATTTAATACATGAAACTCTTTAGAACATGTAAATAAGCTTATAGACTTTAATAAGTATAGCTTAATGAACAAAAGGATCTTTTTATAAACTTATCTGCTATATATAAAAAGGATTTTCGTATTATTACTTGTAAAGTCGTTAATCTGTTTGTGAGACACGTCTTTGGGTACTTACATACGTACTAGTGGAAGACTACTCTTATGAACCAGAGTCTCCTTGAGGGAGAGCGTGAGTTTGTGTATAGATCTATATGGGACTGACAATCCGGCACCTTGCTGTTAGCTACAGTAGGACTGTAGGTCTACAGGTGACAAAGTCATAAATGATATTGGTGTCCGGTACACGTCGTATGTAATAGTATGGTCATAAAACTCACAAGTAGATAACACCGATATATTTACATAGTAATATACTTTTCATGAACAATCTCAATGGATATTAACTCTGTGATCACCCAATATATACTATAGGATTAGATAAAACTGAAGTCTGGTAGACAGTGGAATGTGTGACTTTCGCCTTATTTCTTGTTCCTTGTTTGGTTGTGGGCTTAGGGCAGATTTACCCATTCAACTGTCTGTTCGATCTTGGTTATATACAACTCGTATGTATTAGGTAATCATAGGAGGGTAGTATCGTCGCATCATGTTTCTAAAACAACCAAGTCTTCAGACAATCTAACTTATCAACAAAACTAGATAACATTAAAGTAAGTACAGTATTTGTACTTGTGCTTTTCGGTCTTGGAACGAGTAAGACTATAAATCAGTTTTATAGAGAATATAGGATTTTCTATGGTTAACATCGTTATTTCAATGATAAACAGTTTTCGAGTGAACTTCTAAAAACAATGTTTTACATTAGAGTAAAAGGAATTAAGAATCTTTTTACAAAAGGTTCAACACTTGATAACAAACTAGTATAACATAAAGGACCTTTAGTGGTTAATTATGTAATTCCTTTGTTTATACATCAAAGTTATATATAAATGATATCTGACAGGTAGTGAAATGTGTGACTTCCGCCTTACTTCCTGTTCCTTGTTTGGTTGTGGGCTTATGGCAAATTCACCCATTTAACTGTCCTTTCAATATCAGGTTATATATAGCTAGTATAAAAAAGTGATTGTAGAAGGAACTATGGTGGCTACCATTTTATTAAAGAGGATAAAAGGATTTTCTTAAAGAGTATTTTCAACATATTTCAAAGAGCTATTATAGTTAACTCCGTAAGCACCTGCTGAATACTTCATGGTTATATACAAAGAGGATCTAACAAACAATCGGATGTGTGACTTCCGCCTCATTTCCTGTTCCTTGTTTGGTTGTGGGCTTAGGGCAGATTCACACAATCGATTTTCTGTTTGATCTGGATTATATATAACTTAAATTCATTAAGTACTCATAGAAGGAATTGTAAGAGTCATTTTTACTTATTATTTCGTCACATCAGAAAATCTAGGATTTTAGGGAGGAGCATGCGAACTTTTACAAAGAATTAGGAGTATGCTTTTTATAACAAAAATGTTTATGAACTCACCAGCTTAAATCCTGATCTACTCTTTCAAAATAACTTGTATTCTCAAGAAACTATTAGACATGTACACGCATAGGGATTCAATCTTTTGTGAATCGAATACAATGTAAACACTTTAATATTAATGCAATGGATGTTGTTACTTTGATTACTATGATGTATTTGTTGTAATACTGAGCATGACGTCCTCCACCCCCGAACGTTTTCGCCGTTCTAGTTTGGGGGTGTGACAGACTGGTATCAGAGCATTGTTTATAGTGAACTAAGTATATCAACCTATAAAACATATATAACTATAAATACAATGGGGACGACGTGCTCTGACTAAAAGTGTATTTTTAAAATATAACAATATCTTTATAAAAGTATACATCTCTGCATATATATATATATATATATATATATATATATATATATATATATATATATATATACATACATACATACATACATACATACATACATACATACATACATACTTGAACAAGTATCACAAGAAGAACAAAACAGAAATATTTAAAGGTTGGACACTGCGGTCAAACCTGCACAGTTATGTAATCATATCTGGGATCAATATAGTCTGATCAACTATATTTATTTGATATATGACCAACATGTGTTTGGGAGTGATGTGGTGTTACAACAGACTTAAAACTTACCAAACTCTTTATAAAAAGGATTTCTAAAATAGAACATAAAGTTAAAATACTATAAAAGTATTTTATGATACTATAAGATAACAACAAGTATTAAACTTACCAAGTTCATACCATTAAAATATTATATGAGTATTTTAGGCACTACAAATAACATATGTGAAATTAAAAAGATTTTTATTGGTAGGTCTATAATTTCGGAGTGTATACTCCTAAGGTTTTATATAATTGAGATTTTATAGACTTAGAATTGGTGATCTATGCTCTACTTCATGTTCCTTGTTTGGTTGAGGTTTTAGAGTAGGATCACTTATTCGAAGGTCTATTTAATCTTAAATTATATACAATGTATATACACTGCGCAATTATAGGAGGAGTAAGGGTCACCCCATAATGTTTCACTTAATCTGATAGATTCTTTAGACATTCCCATTCTCGCACGACAAAACTAGATAGATGTAACCACTCCATCATAAGCAGTCAACAGAGGAGTCAAGGAGGAACTGAAAGTGAATCATGACGAGGATTCCGAGAATGGATCGGCCGAAGAAACCAAACATCCTATGCATCCCAATAATAACTAATAAACAAAAAATAACCTAGTGAGTTAGTGAATACACTACTCACTCTACATGTTAGGATTATTTCATTTTATGTAACAACTAGTAACAATAAAATCAAGAGAGATACTTCATTCCAAAACCTATGAAACCTGATCAACTTAACATTTCAATATCTATATCCTACTTTGTTAAACTTAACATCTGAACAAAACGTATGGGATCTAACTTGTGAATACATCATAGGGATGCAGGTCAAACCATTGAGAACCATACAACAAAATGAGAAATTTATATGTATATATAAATAGATAAAGTATAACTAGCGACAACCATAAGTACTTACGATTTCATTTCACATCATATAACAGAATCATGTCTTCACATGGAAATAACCGGCCAACCGACGAAACCCCGATCCTACATATAGACTTCTTTACATTCCAAACCGCCGTAACAGCTGCTATGACAACTGTCATGGTGAAATTCAATGGCAACAACCCAAACAAAAATAGAAGCAGTGTCGACACTTCAAACTGTAGTAACAACCAAGGAAACCGACGGGTGCTTACCTACGAGAATACCACAACCCACAAACCTAAGAACAAGAAATGAAAGTTCCTGAACAAAAAGGAGTGCAAGTTATCTCCAAAACTTGCCAAGAGACAACAACTTGTGGCAACCCCTACATCCACAACATCTGCTATTCCAGTACCAATGTCAGCACGACAATATGCTGGAAACCTACCGGATTGCAAGAAATGCAATTTACATCACACAGGAATGTGTCGAAAAATACATTGTAAGAATTGCAACAGAAAAGGGCACACCACTCGTTTCAGGAGGATATCGACACAACCAACCACCCAAGTCCTTAGCGTTGGAATAAGTCAGGTCTGTTATAGGTGTGGCGAATCTGGACATTTCAAAAGAGATTGTCCAAATACGAGAAATGATGAAGAAGCTCGCTTATGTAGGACCCTGACTCAACACATCACTTAAACCACCGATGCTAGTATAATTCAAGTATGCCATGCATGTGGTGAAATGGGACATTTCAGGAGAGACTGTCCGACATAGAGAAATGATGGAGGAGAAGGAGGAATTTAACGACATGACATAAAAGAGCAAGCACCCCCCCCCCCCCTTGAGATTATTAGTACGTCTTCTAAATAAAAGTTCTTTAAAGATTTAATTTATATTAATATTAAAATTCAGGGAAATTAAAAAGTAGTTATAAATAACTCACTCGTCCGAACAAGTCACAACATTCATAAGAGAACTAAAGATCCGTACAGGTGAGCTATGATGGCTTAGTATGTACATCAGGGTCATGCATAACTAAGATTTTGCAGACGTAGAGTGAGTGATTCCTCCTTATTTCCCGTTCCTTGTCTGGTTGTGGATTTAGGGCAGAGTCACTCAATCGACCGTCTTATTCATCTTAATTTTACATAACTTGTATATGCCAAGCAATCATAGAGGTACCAAGAAGGATCATAATATAAAGTATCATCACTAGTTAACAAAGCACTTTCACTGCTAGTACTCGCTTATTGCGGTACGATTTGTGGCAGTGGTAATATCAAGAAAGCACTAAAAAGCCTACATAGAATGCACTATCGAGCACACTCAGAATACACCATCGTTATAACAGACGTTTCTTTCCAACCGACTTAACACTTGTTTTTATAAAGAGTCCAGCATCGTCATTCGACGTGGATTGGCGTGGTCCTCACTAGGGATGAGAGTGGGTCCAAACCCGGACCGGATGGACCCGGACCCGGAAAACCCAGAACCGGTTAACGGGATTTTATAGAACCGGAAACCGGACCGGTATATAGGAACCGGTTCCGGTTCAGTTCCGGGTACGGTTCCGGGTAAAGTCGGTCTAGAACCGGAAAACCCAGAAACATCAAAGTGGGTAGGTTGGAACCGGATAAAGTGGGTTTAGACCCGGAAAACCCGAAAAAACCGGAATTTTTTGGTAATTACTTACTATTTAGTGGGTTGAACTTTGAAAATTTTCATATTGATATCCCGACTTTGGCGGGCTATAACTTATTGAATACGAAACCACAATTATTCAAACGAATTAGATATGCATGTTTTAAAACTTTCACCGAATACAAAAAAACTAAAAAACTAAAAACTTTCAGCTTTGATATCTCAACTTTTGAGGACTGTAAGTCAATGAATATAAAACTAAAAATGACAAATTTATAGTCTAGAATCATGTACAAACTCTAAACTTCATGTTGGAAAAAAAACGTATGTCAATTGGAGTTGAAACGAATAAGATATGCATCTTGTAAACGTTTCACAAAAACTGGTTCCAGCCCTAAAAGTGGTTCCGGTTCCAAAAATCGGTTCCGGATTTTAGACCCGGTTTACCCGGACCCAATGGACCCAAACCCGGATTACCCGGAACCCGGATAAAGCCAATTTTTAAACCCGGAACCGGACCCGGTTCTATATATTCCGGTTCTAACGGGTCCGGTTCCGGTTCCGGTCCGGTTTTCCGGTTCTAAATCTCATCCCTAGTCCTCACCATACCAATTTCATGTGTTACGAAAACCCACCACCTTAACCGACTGATTAACGAAACCCTCGTCACTCGTAATGACAACCTGACACAGATCTCAGAATCGCCTCTCTCATATTGTAGACCCCAAAGTACTCATGTGAGGAGTACCTTGCCCTCCGAAACCTTTCCGATGTATACCCAGCAAACCTTCCAGAACTACCACTCGTCCAACAGGTCAAGTTCAAGCACAGAGGCTAAGGACAAATACATTTAACCTATCACTACTAAGTATATACGCAAGAGTGATATATAATAAAGATTCTATAGACCTAGGATGTGTGCTTCCGCCCTATCTCCTATTCCTTGTTTGGTTATGGACCTGGGGCAGAGTCACACATCCGACCGTCTTACTAATCTTAATTATATACGACTTGTATATTCGAGGTAATGATAGATAGATCGGGTATAAATCCTACTATGAGCTTCAGGACAAAAGCTGCCCAGAACTACGAATGGATATCTTACCAGTTGGATAAACGTAGTTAAGTAAATCAAACCCACCTACTTTCTACCGATCAAAACAGCAGATGCAAAAGTGAAGATCCACTGGAACACCAGCAAGGATCATAAATCCACTTAAGAAAGAGAAGTTCAGAGGAAATCGATGTACTCAGTTCTTTCTCAATTTCTAGTAGCCACACATAATTCAAATTTCGGGACGAAATTCCATCTAACGGGGGGATGATGTCACAACCCGAAATTTCTATCTCGTAAAGTCAAACACATCAACTTAAGATCAAACTTATAGGTTTCTAGGCCTAGTATAAGTTAGGGTTGTGTGTTAGGAAGTGAACCACTAAGGAAACATGATCAAAGTACTGCATTTGGACCATAAACCTCAATAAGTGAGGTTCATGGCCGCAAACCATGTTCACGACCGTGAACCCATCCTTGGCCGTGAACCCCCTATATATATAAGGATGATCGATTTTCTTTCATTTCTTTCTTTCTTGGCCGTGAACCACCTCTTTCTCTCTCAAGTATCATCCTCAAGAACACTCTTTTCTTCCCTTAAACCTCCCTTTTCTTTTGTATCTTCTTAGAATACAACAAAGGGTCCTCAAACACTTGCCAAACAATAAGATCTTCAAGTGTTCTTCACACCTTTGGGCCGTGAACCTTCATCAGGGTCGTGAACCCTTCATGTTTGGGCCGTGAACACTCAAGTGTTATTGCACTGTGATCACTCCATAGGGCCGTGAACTCCATTTCAGCCTCCTAACTTGCTTCTAACACTCCTTTGTTGAGTTATTCTTTCATCCTATGTTGTTTTCTAAACACCTTTGTGGTTAGATTCACTAATTTCATGTTTATATGTATCGTAATATGCTATTTAGGACTCATTTGTGTTTTGGGACTTCGTTCTTGAGTATAACATCCTTATTCTAGTCTTCAATCGAATCACTCACATAAGGTGAGTTCATACCCCCATATCTTTCCAAACTTTTTAATTGTTTTAGGGGGAGAACGCAAGTAAACCACAAGGAATGTTGTGTTTCAAAATATAAATTGCTTATTATGTCTTTTTACCAATAAACTGTATTTAAAAAATGAAACTCTTTAGAACATGGAAATAAGCTTATAAACTTTAATAAGTATAGCTTAAGGAACAAAAGGATCTTTTTATAAACTTATCTGTTATTTATAAAAAGGGTTTTCACATTATTACTTTTAAAGTCGTTAATCTAGTTTGTGAGACACGTCTTTAGGTACTTACATACGTACTAGTGGAAGACTACCCTTATGAGACAACCCGTAAATTTTCTATCTTGTAAAGTCAATTCAATCAATCAAAAGTCAGACTTGTTTCCGTTACCTTTTAGCCTTGTTACGGGTCATTTTAATGAGTTCTAAGCATTGTATACGTTAGGGTTGCATGTTAGAAAGTGAACCACGTAAGAGTCAAGATCCTAGAACAGCATTTGAGCCATAAAACCTCAACAAGTGAGGTTCACGGCCGAGGTCCATGTTCACGGCCGTGAACCCTTGTTAGGCCGTGAACCCCTCCTATATGGATGATTTTTTGCCCTTTTCTTCACTTCTTCTCCTCTTGGCCGCAAATACTCCATTCTCTCTCAAGTATCATCCAATAAAAGCTCTCATTGCACTCCAAAAATGTAAGTGTCTCATCTTATCTTGTTGTTCCTTGAAAGCCCTTACTTTTCCATATTGATTCATCACTTTTCTTCAAGATCTTCAAGTGTTCTTCATCAAGTTGGGCCGTGAACCCTTCATAGGATCATCATTGGGCCATGAACCACTCATTTTGGGTCGTGAACCGTGTTGGTCCGTGAACACTTCATGTGTACTTGGTCCGTGATCACACCATAGGGCCGTGATCACCCCTTCAACCTCCTAACTTGCTTCTAGCACTCTTTTGGTGAGTTATTCTGTAACGGCCCAAAAATCATGACTAAAAATTTCTTTTAAAACATTACTAAAACCACATTTACAAAACTGTATCATAAGTCATAACATAATTTTTAGAGTATTAATTCAAAACATAATCTCATTATCAGAGTCAAACATCCCCAGGCTAACTGACTATGGTGTGTGCACTGCAATCTTCCCGAGCTCCTCTTTTGAAAACCGAGTACCTGAAACCAAAACTGAAAACCATAAGCACGAAGCTTAGTGAGCTCCCCCAATCTACCACATACCACACAATAACATATTAACACATACTGGGCCTTGCCACTGCATCGGACCGAAGTCCGGGCTAACTGGGGCCTTGCCCCTACATCGGACCGAAGTCCGAAGCTGACTGGGACCTCCGTCCCCTACATCGGACCGAAGTCCGAAGCTGACTGGGACCTCCTTCCCCTACATCGGACCGAAGTCCGAAGCTGACTGGGACCTCTGTTCCTACATCGGACCGAAATCCGAAGCTGACTGAACATAGCATAAACATATCAACTAGCATAAACACATAAATCCTGTCTGAGCCACTGAGGCATCAAACATACTAGCTACTGCATTAGACCGAAGTCCAGAAACTACGGCTAACTGAACGGGCCGACATTGTGGCCTTAGACCCGTTCCTACTGAAGGGAAACTCACCCGAGACTGCTGATCTGATGCTGCTAATCCTTTGACTGCTACTTGACCTCTGACTCCGAACTGCTGCTCCACTAGCTCCTCGAGCTACCAATGCCAAAATAACACTTAGTCCAACTGACCTCCAAAGGTCAACTAGGTCAACTCTAGTCAAGGTCAAAATCCTGGTCAAAGTTAACCTTCCAGGTCAACCCTACTCGCCGAGTCCACCTAATAACTCGCCGAGTTCATATGCTCGGGGTCCTTCTAATCGCGACTCGACTCGCCGAGTCAGTCCATGACTCGCCGAGTCAACTATTCCCGAATCCTGACCTGTCCAACTCGCTGAGTCTCCACCCGACTCACTGATTCGAGTTTCAACTAGAAGGGTTTGGGGTTTTGCGACCTGACTCGCCGAGTCCAAGAATAGACTTGCCGGGCCCAAGGCAATCTTCAACCAACTCGCCGAGTTGTTCATCCAACTCGTCGAGTTCATGCCCATCTTCAACCGACTCGACGAGCTGTTCATCCCACTCGTCGAGTTCCTCCTCATCTTCAAGCTACTCGCCGAGTCCACTCGAAGGACTCGCCGAGTCTATTTAGATCTTCATACATGCAGAGGACTTTTGAGTCATGCATGGACTCCATACTGCAGATCTACCCTTCCTAAGCCTATTCCCCACGTAAAGTTGCAAACTTTACGTGTGGAGAAGGAGATCTAGGCACCATACACCATAAACTAGGGTTTAAGACCAAGGGGCTACAAAATCCACTCAATGGCTGATACTTTACGGGGTTCTAAACCAAAACAAGCATGGATCTGAGGTAGCAACCTCAGATCTGGACCTCAAGCTCGAGATTGATCTTAGACATGGCTTAAAAGCCCTAAAACTCATAACCAAAGAAGATCTAAAGGAGACAAACGACTTAATACCTTCAAATGCTCAGAAATGTTCCCCAAACCTCGGATCCAAGGCCACACCTTGATGCTTTAAAGATTCCCACTTCTTCTTCTTCCTTTAAATCACTCAAGGAAATGGCCAAAAGCTTGAATGAGCACAATGGAGGCTTAGGGTTTCCGGTTCTGGACTATAGGGCCGCAAATGAGCCCTAGGGAAGAGATTAAGATGCTTAAATAGGGTACCAAGTCCCGAAATTAGGGTTTCCCAACCCAGACCTGACTCGCCGAGTCCGCTTGCCGACTCGCCGAGTCGGTCACTCGCTTTACACCCGGATCCCGCTCCGACTCGTCGAGTTCCTCCCTGGACTCGATGAGTCAACCCTCTTTAACTTAGGGTTTTTCCCTTCCTTTCTTGACCTTTCTTGCATCCTAGGTTATTTCCCAATCTCCTTTGTAGTTAGATTCACTAATTACATGCCTATATGTATCAATATATGTCATTTAGGACTTGTTTGTGCTTTGGGACTTCATTCGTGGAACTTCTCATCCTTATTCGAATCTTCAGTTGAATCACCCATATAAGGTGAGTTCATACCCCTATAATCAATCTTTTAAATGTTTTTAAATGCTTTTAAGGGGGGAATACAAGTTGAACACAATAGTATTGTGTTAATATTTTATCTGTGATAACCATCACATTAAAGGATTTCTTATGCTTTTGTAAGTGATCAAATCAATTCAAAAACTCTTTTAAAAAGATGTTAGATTGTTGTTTATAAAACTTCGTTTTTAAAGCACATGATTAATTCAGTAGATGATTGAGTCTTTTGTACAAGTCAGTATTAGTTCATTCAAACATACTAGTAAACTATAATAGGTATAGTTTAGAGAGTTATTACTTACTACTTCAAGAATAGTGAAACTTACATGAGTCAGTTCTTACGGGAGTCAGTACATAGATGAGTCAGTTCAAACATACTATAACTAGAAGCGGAAAGCACACATCCTACTGTTTCTCGGATCCGATTAATATATATCCCTAATGTATATTAATCGGATCCTACTGTTTCGCGGAAACAAGCATGGATCTGAGGTAGCAACCTCAGATCTGGACCTCAAGCTCGAGATTGATCTTAGACATGGCTTAAAAGCCCCAAAACTCATAACCAAAGAAGATCTAAAGGAGAGAAACGACTTAATACCTTCAAATGCTCAGAAATGTTCCCCAAACCTCGGATCCAAGGCCACACCTTGATGCTTTAAAGATTCCCACTTCTTCTTCTTCCTTTAAATCACTCAAGGAAATGGCCAAAAGCTTGAATGAGCACAATGGAGGCTTAGGGTTTCCGGTTCTGGACTATAGGGCCGCAAATGAGCCCTAGGGAAGAGATTAAGATGCTTAAATAGGGTACCAAGTCCCGAAATTAGGGTTTCCCAACCCAGACCTGACTCGCCGAGTCCGCTTGCCGACTCGCCGAGTCGGTCACTCGCTTTACACCCGGATCCCGCTCCGACTCGCCGAGTTCCTCCCTGGACTCGACGAGTCAACCCTCTTTAACTTAGGGTTTTTCCCTTCCTTTCTTGACCTTTCTGATTTCGGGTGTTACATATTCTTGCATCCTAGGTTATTTCCCAATCTCCTTTGTAGTTAGATTCACTAATTACATGCCTATATGTATCAATATATGTCATTTAGGACTTGTTTGTGCTTTGGGACTTCATTCGTGGAACTTCTCATCCTTATTCGAATCTTTAGTTGAATCACCCATATAAGGTGAGTTCATACCCCTATAATCAATCTTTTAAATGTTTTTAAGGGGGGAATACAAGTTGAACACAATAGTATTGTGTTAATATTTTATCTGTGATAACCATCACATTAAAGGATTTCTTATGCTTTTGTAAGTAATCAAATCAATTCAAAAACTCTTTTAAAAAGATGTTAGATTGTTGTTTATAAAACTTCGTTTTTAAAGCACATGATTAATTCAGTAGATGATTGAGTCTTTTGTACAAGTCAGTATTAGTTCATTCAAACATACTAGTAAACTATAATAGGTATAGTTTAGAGAGTTATTACTTACTACTTCAAGAATAGTGAAACTTACATGAGTCAGTTCTTACGGGAGTCAGTACATAGATGAGTCAGTTCAAACATACTATAACTAGAAGCGGAAAGCACACATCCTACTGTTTCTCGGATCCGATTAATATATATATCCCTAATGTATCCATCGAGGAATCATAAAGTTTGCATTATAGCCCCCCTTCTTACTGAATGTTCATGTCACTAGGATGTTGTGTGGCTCTGTTCTATTGATTAGGAAGACTATCTTGTTATGTTTTATGTATTATTGTCCGGTACTTTGTAGATGTACCCCCATATATATATATATATATATATATATATATATATATATATATATATATATATATATATATATATAGTTTTAATCTCATCATACGGGAGATTTGTAACATCCATTTTCCAGATTAGATAAGTTTAGGGCATAAAGGAGTCAAATACATGGTTTTTGGGAAAAAAATAATGTGTCATGACGTGACCATACGGAGGTCTTAATGTGACAGGCCAAGTATGGAACATGTTCATCTGATGAGTACCACAACGTGGCAGTAAGGTGGTCATGACGTGGCAGCTATTCTGGCGCAAGCCCATGATTTTAGGGTTTCTCTCGTATGTAAGCATCTTATCCCAAGGATTAGGGTATCCTCCCAGCGTCCATCACACTCAAACCTTAGAACCCATAACCCTAATCCCTTTTGGTGATTTTTGGCTCATTTTGGTGCGTTTGGTAACTTGAAGAAGAAGAAGAAGAAGAAGAAGAAGAAGAAGTTGTTTTAGTGTGTCAATATAGCAAGGAAACTTCATCATTTTTCTCTTATGCATATTTTAGACCTTAGTAAGTGTTAAAGATTCAAGCTTTTTGGTTTTATGTTTCTAGATCTAAGTTCTTTGTCCCTATTCTTCATGTTGTGGGAGTTTGGAGGAATGTATCCCATAAAGTTGGTGAATTTATGGATCGTTGAGGTCCCTTTGGTATTATACGTTCAGAATCTATGGTTCCTTGGAGTTTTTGGTCTCATACTCAAGTTTGAGTTCATTTATTCATGATTTTGACCTAATTTGGGAAGAGACATGCATTGGACATGCATGTCCATAAAGTAATGATTTTTCTGGTGTTTTGGGGGTACGAAACCCATCTGGAAATTATGGACATGAGATCTAAAGGATTAAGTGCTTAATGGTTGACTTTATGCCTTAAGTTGCCATTAAGGACTTAGGTTTATAGATCTTGGCTTATTGGGGTGTAATAATTTATAAAGTTGGAAACTTTATCCATAAGGGTCTTGGAGAGAATCATATTTGATCTTTGGAGCTCATGGAATGGATGTAAACAAATTAATCCATTAAATTGTTTAGGCCCAGTTCCCACGATGTGACCTTCTGGCCGCCACGACGTGCCAATTGGCAGTATTGCAAAAATCGACCTAGGCGGGCGATTAATCAGAATCGGGTAGGGGTCGAGAAGCCTAATTAGGAATTGGCCAAAAAAAACTCAGAATCGGTCACAATTGGTCAAAAATCGGTAAAACTCGCTTAAAATCAGTCAAAATCGGCTCCAACTCGGTCAAAATCGGAAAAATTCGGAATCGGTCAAAATCGTAAAAGATCGGTAAAATTCGGAAAAACTTAGAAATTTCAATTTTTTCTTAGAAAAAAAATTATAATTGTTATTGATGTTCATCTATTTCTCCATAATTTTTAATAAACTTGTTATTATATATATATATATATATATATATATATATATATATATATATATATATATATATAAAATTATCCTAAAATTAATTTCATATAATTTATCAAATCTGAGTACTCCCCGCCTAGACCGAGTACACGTTAGGCACTAGTTGGTCGCCCTGGGAGCGCCTAAACATTTTTGCAACATTGGCGACTGGGGATCTGCCTGACTGTTTTGGCATTTTGTGATCATGATGTGGCCAAAATGTGGACGCTTGCTGATGATAGTTATTGACCTTTGACTTTAACCATTCACTTTTGGCATGGTTTGATGTTTGGTCAAATTGCTAGTTCTATAGTATAGACTAAGGTTGAACCTTGTTTGATTTGATAGGTGTGTTGTAGCACTGTCTACATAGCATTGAGCGGAGTTTAGCTGACTTTGTGAGAACGATGAGTCTTCTCACTATATTGTGTATGATGCGAATTGTCTTTGTGACTCTTGCATGGGTTTGTTTTCTGGGACCATTGGTATGTTAGGCTGGGCCCGTTGGTATGTTTACGCTAGGCTCGTTGTATGTTGGGTTGGTCCCTTTGATATGTTGGGATGGGCCCGTTAGTATGTTCGGTTGGGCACATTGTATGTTGGGTTAGGCCCGTTGGTATGATGGGATGGACCCTTTTGTATGTTGGGTTTGGCCTGTTGTATGTTATCTAATATTTGGGGGAACTCACTAAGCCTTATGCTTACGGTTTTGCTTAAACATTTTTCTGGTACTTCTTGTTCCAAATGGAAGGGCCCCGCTTGACTGCACCGCATCCCCCGATGATTTTCTGCAATGATGATTGTTGTTTTACTCTGATGTGTGTCAACCCGAAATTTCTATCTTGTAAAGCCATTCCATTCAATCAAAGTCATACTTGTATTTGTTACCTTTTAGCCGTGCTAAGGGTTATTTTGCGAGTTTTTAAGCCTTGTACACTTTGGACTTGATGCTAGGATGTGTGAGTAACGAATCTATGACTTTCTAATTTAGCCAAGAACATTCATCAAGGGTGTTCACGACCCAAACTATAATTTACGGCTGTAAACTCTTGGTGGCCGTGAACCCCTCATCATAAGTATAGATTTCCTTCATTAGTTCCTCATTTCTCATTTCTTTCATCAAGAACACTCAAACTCCCTCAAGTATCATCAAGGGAATCCATCCTTTTTCTTAAAAAACGTAAGTAATTCATCCATTTTTAGTGGTTAATCTTATTGAATATATGAAACCTATGAATCACATCCTTGAATTCATCACTTTTCCTTCAAGATCTTCAAATCTTCATCTTTTCACCAAGAACACATACTTGTTCTTAGAGCCATAAACACCTTCAAGACTTACATTTAGTAAGTATCCTTTCCATATTCTTATTATCCATTAGGAGCACTTGAATCCCCATGAAACAAACGCCTGTTAAGCATCATATAAGCATCATCTACAAGAGTTCACGACCGTAAACCCTTCATATAGTCGTGAACCCGTCAAGTGATCTTATTAGGGCCGTAACAAGATCACTTGAAGGAGGGTTCACGGCAGGCCAAGGGGTGAAAAATGTCACATCAGTTTCGATGCCAGTAGGTTGTCGTGTTAAACACTTTTCAATCAGCATGGTTATAACCACATCACATTTTAACCTTAATTAAACAAATTGGTTTTAAGGTAGTTAGTGTTCCAGTAGTCACTTATTACAACATTACTATACACTGTCATTTTCCCATTACATTCATATAGTGATCTTCTCACATAAAAGGGTAATATAAACGATTTTCTAGTAATAATAGTCATATATTTGGGAAAACACTCACTTTTACCAAAGAACAAACATACAGAACAGTCGGGTCTTGGTAGAAGACTACTCTCCATTTTAGTAGAAAATATAGGATTTTCTTGGAAATATTAAAACATTTACAAACTTTACATCAAACATTTACAAACTTTACATCAAACATGTACAAACTTTACATCAAACATTTACAAACTTTAAATTAGACATTTACAAACTTTATGTCAAACATGTACAAACTTTACATCAAACACTTACAAACATTTTCTTTAAACTTATACAAACATTTGACACTAAATTACTTATGAACTCACCAACTTTAATGTTGATCTACTCTTTCAAAATAATCTGTATTCTCAGGTCACCAGTAGACAGGTACACTGGACCAGGTTTTTGAGAAGACGGAGCGTGTTCAAGACTCATCTTTTATTTTGATTCATATTTTGGTGTCTTTCAAACTATACACAGAACACACTTGTATTAACTATATTATTAATGCAACGGATGATGTTGTTGCTTGTTTTACTATTGTGCATTGTTATGATACTAAACATAACGTCCTCCACCCCCGAACGTTTCCACCGTTTCGGCTTGGGGATGTGTCATGATGTTTGTGATACATTTTATTGTGATTGAATTTGGGAAACAAGTATCGATGTATGGATTTGATGTTTAAAAATGAAATTTTTTATCGGTATTTTTGGGACGTTACAGAATGTTCAAAACTTTCTTTTAATAAAGCTACAAAGAATGACTTGTAACCTCTTTATTTTTCAATTTAAAAAAAATTTAACTTTGCATCGCCTAACAAAAAGGACAGTGAAGTAGTAGTCAAAAGTCCATGTGGATTGTTAACAATTAGCCCTTTAAGGTTAAAGTTGGATTTGAATATGGTATTATTGGTCCAATTGCATTAGTCTCATCATCCTACTATATATATAATAATTTTTTTATTTATAATGTATATTTTTAAGAAAAAACATAAAAGGATAGTCTGCATCTAATTACTTCACCAGATAACTTAATAGAAAACATCGATATGAACCCCCAACGTGATCATGTATAATATCCCCATTCACAACTTATCTAAAAATGGAATTCACATGTATCTTACGATTCCTTTACAATTCAAGGTCTATGATGTTGTAGTAGATTGATGTAATGGGATCAAGTATTTCAATGTAAAATGCATGGATTGCTATTTCTATGTGAGTGTATGGAAAAAACAAAAAGTACATTGTTATTTCTATTTTTGCCACACATGCATACACATATATAATTTTATAAAATACATGAAGTATAGATTGACTTACCATCCAAAACAGAAGTCTAGCTACAATGCGATCATCTTCATGATGTCCTTTCCCCCACCGGAAGTTAAACCATGTGAGCTAAATAACTAGAAAATCTAACCTTCAATCGCAAACAATCAATATTTAGTGAAACAAATGTTCCTTGATTGTTTTGCTGCCTACATATACATACAAATACACCTAAGCATCTAGATACACATACATACATATAAATACACAAATATACACAAATAAATAAAGACAAAGAAATACACACCTCTATATATAGAAAGGTTAATCTTACCTTTATTGACATCCCTAAAGCTAGAAAATGCTTCAGTTGAAGAACGATCATAATTCTGATAATAAAGGCATGTAGGGATTAAAAGAATATAAATCCACTATGAAATATTTAAATAAGTACATGTAAACAAATAAAATTAGCGAAAAAATGAAAAAAAAAATCTTGCTTACTGGAGTAGAATGAAACAAACGAAAAAATCATACTGGATTGGCTTTTCTTGATTTGTTCATGAAGGAGAAAGAAACAAACAATAAGATCGATAAAAAGATAAAGTCGCGTACTTATAAACAGACACACATAGTTATGAGGCAATTTAGAGAGAGAGATAGAGAGAGATGGAAAGAAAGAGAGAGAGGTTTACAGATTACAGATCGGCCAACTATGAAGAGTGAGTGTGCTAGATTAGGTGTCGCTTAAAATGGTGGTCATGTAGGGCTTTCGTATACCTCTCCAAACAAAAGTCTGCATATCTTCCAGTAGCTAAGAATACACACACAAAAAGATATTAAAAGCGAGCGAGGAAGGTGATACATTACACCAATAGACAAAAAGATACTTTCTTGGACGTGAATGGCGGAGAAGGTTGATGAGCGCGTCGATGATAGGTGGTGGTGGAGGCTAAGAGAAAGGTATAATAGTGGTAGTTAGGGGTGTAGGTGGTGCGGTTCGGTGCGGTTATTGATCAAAACCTCACCACTAACCGCAAATGCGGTTAATCCATTTTCAAAACCGTTTAGTGCGGTTACTTTTGCGGTGCGGTTAGGTGGTTATTTTGTGGTGTGGTTTTGTTTTTTTTTTTTTGTGTTTCGGTTATTAACCGCATGGATTTGGTGCGGTTATTTTGTGTGGTTTTAACCGTAGTTTAGAGTTCAAACGATTTTAAGAATTCAAACATATTACTTGTAATAAAAAAAGAATAAGCTATAAGACAACTAACTTAAATCACAAACAACTAATATCTTAAAAACGTGAAATCACTAGTAATTAAAATTAAATATCTTAAAATCGTGAAATTTCACCATTTTTCAATGTTAAAAATAACATAAAACCAACACTTTTGTCTTCTAGAATTTTATGCTTCTTTCATCCATGAAACTTGTCTTATTTTTAAGATTTAATATATTAATAATATATATATATATATATATATATATATATATATATATATAATATGCGGTGTGGTGTGGTTTTTTTGCTGTTTTTGAAAACTAATAACAGTACCGCATCGTAAATTTGCGGTTTTTCAAAAACAGAAATTATCACCATCGGTTTTTATTGCGGTTGCGGTTTATGCAATTAACTTTAGTTGCGGTGCGGTTTTTGCTCACTCCTAGTGGTAGTCGATGCAATTCTGGTGAGTGGTATGTGACGGTGGTGCATTGGGCGGTGGCCGATGTTAGGGTTAGAGGAGAAGAATAGAGAGCCTGGTGTTAGGGTCAGAAGATGAGAGAGCGGGAGTGTAAGAGGGGGATGGTGTGACTGAGGAATGACGGCTAGGTTTTGTGGGTCTAATATTTTCACAGAGAGCATGACCATTCCTAAAATCAAAGCAATAATGAGGTCGTGGAGGTCGACGATACTCAAAGAAATGAGTCGTCGATGAAGTTAAAGTATATATACTCACCTTTCACTAAAAACCCGGCAAGCGTGGAACCCTAAAAGCACAATACAATAACGATTCACAATCGGAAGACAGAGAGAGGCATCATAGTTCAAAATCCTCCCAATATTTTTCCTCCCTAACTGACCAGAGAAAAAAGAGATGAATTCCAATAATGAAGAAGGAAGTGTTTGACTACTGCTTACTACCGCCAACCATTCAAAGCAAATAGGGCAAAATCGACCACCAATTTCGGATGTACTGAACAATTCTTTTCCCTCGATAGTTGACCATAAATTGATCGAATATGGAGGAATGAGCGGTGGTTTGGAGGAGTGTAGGGTATAGGTGGATGGAAGTGGAAGGTTGTTTGGTAGAAGAAGGGTATATTAGATCGGTAGAGGGACTAAAGTTGCCAAGAGCTGTAATCAACATGGTAAATCTTTAAATTGAACTGTAACATCCATAAAATTCGAGCCAATTTAAAACTTTTTAAATCATTTAAAACCATTCAGTTATTACAATTTGTTTTCAAAATAGTTTAAACATTAGAGTTCCCGGAAATCATAATCATCAATCGAGGAAGTGTACGGTCACGCCTTCGTCTTCCTGCGGTCATCCACTGAACTTGAAACAATAAACTGAAACTGTAAGCTCGAAGGCTTAATGAGTTACCCCCAAAATACCAACGTCATACCGATATAACCATAACACATAACATATAAGTAAACAGAACAACCATGCATCTCGAGAGTACAATGTGACTGGTCCGCCCACACCAAGCCTTCAGTCCACCTGGTCCATTCTCTGATTCTATGGTATGCATAATGAGCCTTCAGCCTGAATGGACCGCATCGCAGGTCCTATAGCCTATTTGGACCGCTCCTGAGCCTTCTTCATCACTGGACCGCCTCGCAGGGCCTACAGCCTATCCGGACCGCTCGTCGGGTATGTTGGCCTACAGCACAAAGCAGGACCGCCTCAACCTAACCCCCAACCAAACAAACATGTGCACATAAATATCATACACTAGATCATATCATATAACAGTCAAACCGATCTAATAGATCACTAATCATAACAACATCTCAAAAACCGGGATACAGACCTAACCGATCACTAACATAGCATCATCCTATAATCATGACACCGACCTAACCAGGTCACTAAGCATAAGCATATCACCATCCTAACTACCAGGATGTAATCAGTAAACATATCATGCCATAATCCGGATACAAATATATAAAGGGCCGGACTTGGTGCCTTAGACCTTATTGATATAGTGAGGATAACTCACCTCGCAATGTCGATATGAACTGAAGTATCAACTCTCGAATTGCTATCTCACCGTAAATCCCAAGCTATCACATGATAAATACTGAGTCATTACATAACATAATAATCTTGACAAATGGGGGGGGGGGGGGGTCCACGCAGTCCATCAAGACCATTTTTTCTTTTCTCCAATTTGGCCCAAGGCCTAATACCAAACTAAGACCCAACACTAGGTAGGCTTTCCAAGCCCACTAGTAGTCCACTAATGGCCCAATTTTCTAAATTGGGCCCAATCCCTCTAACGGGCCTTACCCAAAGCCCAAATATCTTCTTGTTCCACAATAACTGACTCCGGATGGCCCACTAAGGCCCAAAGAACCAAAATCCCCTAGATGGCCTAAACTGAGGCCCAAAACTCGCAAGGCCCACATCTGATGAGTATGTTGGGCGTACTCCTGTGCACGCTAAGCATACTGGCCAAATGATGTGTACGCAGGGCATACCTGCATGTACGCTCAACATACTCCTCTGTTAATTCCATTTCTCATTAAGTGCTTAATACTCTGATTCAGAAGCTACAATTACAGATCCAAGTCCTTTTCATCGTTCTAATCCATAAAGTCACTGACTTGGTGACTTTACTTGTCCCAAACAAGCCCAAATTCCAAAAATGATGTATTACTTCCATAAAGATGTTGGATAAGGTGTCTAAGTCCATAACTATTTATGGTATGTACTTGACCGGACCCGGCATGGTCCATTTGGGTTACATGGCACCATGCAATTGGATAGACTAAATGAGAGAAATAACACTTGTAGTTTATTAATATATTATAAGTTCTAATATATTAATAGTATTATTTAATTAGTTTGATCAAGAATAAATTTAGAATTAGTTAAGTGATCAAAATATAACTAATTAAATATATAGGTTGATTATGTAAATCATCTATAACTTGTATAGTGGGCTAAGAGGCTCCATGGATTATCAAGTTGGGTTAAACCCATTGGATGCTCCATGGGAGTTACAAACCCATGGGTCATGGAAATGAAGATTCATGACACATTAGGGTTTACATGGTGTAACCCTAGATGTGTCAACACTATATAAAGAACATGCTCTCCACCAAAATCGGCTACACAAATGTGAAGTGAGGGCTAGGCCGATTTTTAGAGTGTGTGCATTCTCTCTAAAGTCATTCCAAAAGCATTTGATGTTGTGTGAAGCATTTGAGGCATCACACTTGGGGTGCTAGGCTCACAAGGTTTCAAGGAATCAAAATCAACTACAAGGTATGTGTTTCTAGCTATCCTTTTAGGATTAAAGTTCCCATGTATGCTAGATAGGATTATGAACCTTGGAAACCAAATTTTGCATGTATTTAGACAAACATAGATCCAAGGTTTATTAGGGTTGCATGTACACTTAGGAAGTGTTAGAATGCTCAAAACCCATCAGTGGTATCAGAGCCTAGGCATGTTTGTTGAATACTTGATGCAAACTTGTATTTCAAAAGCCAAAAACTGTCCAGACAGGAAAACTCGACGAGTTCTGGCCAAAAACTCACCGAGTTTGTGTGTTAAAGCATGAACTCGACGAGTTCCCAGTTGAACTCGACGAGTTTGTCACCCAGTGAGCAGTTTTTGGAGCTTGGCTGCTGGAAATGGACTAGAAACATTACCTTAAACTGGTTTGGTGTTATAAAACTTATTTTAGATGGTGTAATGGTTGTTCTAATTCATTTACAATGGCTAATATCAATTTTTCCATGATCATATGTGTTCATATGTTCTTGAAATGTTGATATGAATATTCATGTTCTCATGAGTTCTTGATATATCATAGGAGTTACTTCTTTATATGATTAATTCATGATCTTTATGTGTTTTAATGAAGTCCATAACTTGTCCTCAAGTTATGATTAACCAAAAGTCTCTTTGTGTTAAAAGCCATTAAAAGAACACATAAGTTATAAAATGAAGAGTCTTCATTTTAATAACTCATAAGTTATGAATATGAAAGTTTTTGTAAAGTTACAAAACTTGCCCACAAGTTTTGGAACATGTAAAGTCACTTAATAAACTTTAGTTCGAATCCTTAGAATTTTAAAAGTTAAAATTCAACCCGTATACTTTATATTATAAGTTAATAATATATATGTATAAGATCAAGTCGTCTTACCGCTAGTACGCCTCATTCACGAAGCCGGTCTATAAGGGGGGTATAAGGTTGTTGCCTATAAAATGGCGACTTAATGGGTGTCCACTCTCACCCACCGCTTCCTTGATCGGTGGAGGGTCATTAGTCGAACGGATGGGACAAGGACTTATAATTTCTCATTAAAAGTATGATGAATATTATAAAGTAACTAAATGCTTTTATTAAATTCCCAATCTTAGTTACTTTAGGAAAAATGTGAATAAGGTGCTAATCCATGAAATTACACTTTACATTTTGTTTAAGTCGTTGGTAGAGCGTGTGTGGTTAACCGGCACACTAACTTGGACTTAACAAGGTAGGTAAAGGGTGACTTAAGGCTTATTTTAGTATCGGTGGAGCGTGTGTGGTTTACCGGCACATCGATTAAGTGATAAACTTTAAGGGTACCAAGTGATTTGCATGGTTACTTCACACCTCGTTTTGTGATCCTCGGTATCCCAGTCACAAAACTTGGAGGTCACACTCGAGATTGAAACATGCCTTTGGAAAGTTCATTGAATCTCAAAAGAATCTAGGAATTTCTAAGAAACAATTAAAAACCTAATATTTATATTTCGTTTTTCATGGTGGAAATTGGTGAATCGTCATTCACCTACCTTTCAAATATGTTATAGCTTGGATTACGGCATACCTCTTCTAAGTTATAATATATTGTGATTGGATCCTAGCCTTAATATTACATTTGGGTGTTTTATTAAGGACTCTCTTAATATCTAAACTAATCTTGTTTTCTTCTTTCAGATGTCTTAAAACAATGCTGCTTCTTGCTCTAATTCTAATGGCTCCTTTACCCTTATGAACTTGTGTGGGAAAGTCACCTTTGATGGATCCAACTTCAATGAATGGATCAAAAACATCAGGATGATTACCCGCTACGAGGACAAAAAATATGTCCTTGACAAGGAGCTTAAGGAGATTGATGAGACCACCGCAACTCCCCAGGAGATCGTTGACTTCCGGGCACATGAAAGGGATGCTACAAAAGTGGCACGCATCATGGTGGCCACCATAACAACGGAACTCCAAAAGTCCTATGAGGACTTCTACCCTTTTGAAAAGCACCAAGATCTGATGGAAAGATACCATCAAAGTGCACGAAAAGAGAGGTATGAAATCATCTGCTCCATCATAACAACCATGATGAAGGACGAGGAATCCGTCATGAGCCACATGCAAAAAATGCAAAGGTATGTGGATCGATTGCTGAAGCTTAATGTGAACTTCCCTGAGGAGCTTGCAACAGATGGCATTTTGCACTCCTTACCATCGTGTTATGATCAATTCCGCATGACATATCACATGAATAAGGAAGAGGTCACACTCAGCAAACTTCAGGGATTCCTTAAGACCACAGAAACAGGTCTTAAGGGTACGTCAGTTGTTAACACTCCTACTCCAAACTTCGCCCCGGTTTTGGCAATCGGGAAAGGTCGAGGGAAGAAGAGGAAGAGCTCTTCGAAGGGTACCAAGGCTAGGAACCTTGATGGCTCTTCTTCAAGTGGAACAAAGAAAGGTTTTGTCACTCCTTCTTCTGAACCAAAAGAGGCTGAATGCTTCTATTGCCATGAAAAGTCACACTGGAAGCGGAACTGCCCAAAGTTCCAACAAGATGTGAAGGATGGGAAAGTTAAACCCAACCATGCAGGTATTTACACTATCTTATCTAATGACTCACCCCATTCTAACTCTTGGGTCCTTGATACTGGTTGTGGTATTCATATCTGTTCTGATTTGCAGGGACTAAGAAGAAGTGAGAATGTGGAGCATGGAAGAATAAACTTAATGATGGGGAATAGGAAAGCTTTACCTGTCACCAAGATTGGAGTTTATACTTTATCGCTAAGTAGTGGTTTTAGTTTAGATTTGAATAAATGTTGTTATTCGCCAGAAATGGCAAGAAATATTATTTCCTTTCATGCATTGTACAAACAAGGTTTCACCTTTTCATTTGATAATGAAGTTGGTTCGATTAATGATTTCTTTAATAATGTTCTTTATTTTAAAGCATTAGCTTGTGATGGCGTGTATGAAACTGTATCTGTGGTTGATAACTTAGGAAATAATGTATTGTGTATTGATTCTGTTAATGATAATAACTTGGATAAAGCATCATTATGGCATTGTCGTCTTAGACGTATAAGCAAGAAACGCATAGGCCAACTCCAAAAGGATGGAGTCTTGGAGTCATTTGACCTAAAGTCAGATGATAGTTGCGAATCATGCTTACTTGGAAAAATGACAAAGTCACCCTTCACAGGTTCTTATGAGAGGGGTGAAGGTTTGTTGGATCTTGTACACACGGATGTGTGTAGACCCTTCAAACATGCCACAAGGGATGCTAATCATTATTATTTGACTTTTACTGATGATTATAGTAGATATGGATATGTCTACTTAATCAAGCATAAGTCAGAGACTTTTGAAAGGTTTAAAGAATTTAAACAGGAAGTCGAGAATCAATTGGGCAGGAACATTAAGATGCTTCGATCCGATCGAGGTGGTGAGTATCTTAGTTCAGAGTTCCTCGACTATCTTAGGGAATGTGAGATTGTCTCACAATTGACAGCTCCCAGGACACTGCAGTTGAATGGTGTGGATGAGAGGCGTAATTGAACCTTGTTGGATATGGTTCATTCCATGATGAGTCGAGCTTCGCTACCAATCTCATTTTGAGGGTATGCCTTAGAGACTGCCGCCAATATCCTTAATATGGTCCCTACAAAGAAAATTGCCAAAACTCCTCATGAGATGTGCACTGGTAAAGTACCCAAACTAGACCACATCAAGATTTGGGGTTGCGAGACTTTCGTGAGACGCGAGACTCATGATAAGCTCGAACCTCGAAGTGAGAGATGTATTTTCAACGGCTACCCACAACAATCCTTTGGTTACCTCTTCTACAGACCTAGTGAAAATGTGGTCTTTGTAGCAAGGAGGGCTTTCTTTTATGAGAGAGAGTTAATAAGCCAAGGAAACAGTGGGAGGCAAGTTGACCTTGAAGAAATTCAAGAGTCAAGTGGTGAAGGAACTTCAAACCCTAGCACTCAACTTGAGGAGGAAACTCCTGTTGAGCCAATTGACAAGTTTGTACCTCTGAGGCGTTCCACAAGGTTTAGGAATGCACCTGAGCATTACTATGGATTCCATATTACCGCGGAAGGTGATACACTTATTTGTGATGAGACACTGATAGGTCTAGATGAACCTAACAGTTACGTGGAAGCCATGGCAGGCCCTGAGTCAGCCAAATGGAAAGAGGCAATGGACAACGAGATACAGTCCATGTATGACAATCAAGTTTGGAACTTGGTTGAGAATGTACTAGGTCGTAAGATAGTTGGGTGCAAATGGATCTTCAAGAAGAAGACCAACATGGATGGTAATGTACACACTCATAAGGCACGACTGGTTGCAAAGGGTTTCTAACAAACTCTAGGAGTTGATTATGATGAGACCTTTTCTCCAGTGGCCAAGATTAAGTCTATTAGGGTTCTGTTAGCCATAGCCGCATTTCATGACTATGAAATTGATGGGTTTTGGACATAAGAACATTACATGTGTGCACATACAACTCTATAGCTTGGATCTAGGTTTCTCTAATTGAACATGCAACATATCCAAGACTTTCATAGCTAGATCTAATGTATACTAACAATTAAAACATATGAAAACAGATCTAGAATGATACCTTGAGTTACTTGCTTGAAAACCTTCTTCTTCTTGGAGCTTAGAGTCTCAAATGCCACTCCTCTAATGGCTTACAAACACCAACTACCAAGAAGATGATTTGAGAGAGATGAGGAAGAGGGAAATCGGCTCTAGGGTTTCTCCAAACACAAGGGTGGTCGATTTCCTCAACCCTATGGGTCTATTTATACTGTGAGCTCCTAGGGTTTCACCCCTAAACCCTAATTGGATAACTTAGCCTCAAAGAAATCCAAATCCCTTCCTAGATAAGGCCTTGGACGATTTCTAGGTGATCCATATCCCTAAAATCATCCAACCTTATATCCACAAGGATTATCAGCTCAAAATACAACTTTCATACATTTGACAGTTTATACCCCTTTATTCAATTAATCTCTTTAAGTCACCAAATTAATTCCTTATTAATTTATGACTTATATTAATCAAATAATATAATTATTCCTTTAATATATTATTCTTATAATATATAAATAATATCTCTTCTCTCTAAATCACCCTATCAAGTTGCTATGGTGAAGGCAACCCAAAAGGACCATGCACAACCGGTTCAAGTACTTACCAAATATAGTTACAGCCTTAGACACTAATCCAATAGTCTCCCACTTGGATAAGTCTAGTAACTATAAACGCAAACACAATCCGATTAGCAATCATAGCTCTCAAAGACGCTGTCAACTCTAATCTTATCAGTAACATGTCCTTTAGATAAGGGATCGCACAGCCCTCTGTTTTGATATCGTGCAGACGATTTCATGAGACATTGTCATACTCATTGTCCAGCAACTATTTTCTCGATCTCAGATTTATTTGACATAGAACTTAATTGAACATATCAATTCAGTCCTGACCGGGCCCGGCACATAAGTCAAATCAAATCATCGAGCGGCTGTGATATCGCTTTTACCTTCTTAGAATAAAAGTAACAGATAAACTTCGACTTATATGCATTTACTTATCGACTAACCAACTATACACAACAATGTGTTTTATGACATCAATTTACTGATGCGGTTTCGCAATATCAATGTACAACCAATTAGTAAATAATAAACCATATATCTAGGTTTTAAGACCATATGATATTATCGTCTTGCGATCACTCCAAAGTGATTCCAGCAAGCGTGGGTTTATTCCAATGCTCAAAACTTGTTCATAAGCACTCATGAACGTTGCAGCAACCCTTTTCTATGTCTAATACCATTTAGACAATCTACACACCAATTCATGACAATCTTCATTCATACTTACTTCCAACATATGAACGATTGTGGACTGTTTGAATAATTCGATTATTCTTAATAAACTTAATTATTCTGGAAGTCAAAACATGCAAAGTGAAACAATAGCTAAATAATTAACATAAGACAGTAACAATACTTATAAATAATACTTCTTTATTTAATCATCAAATGTCAATTACATTTATCTATTACACGTTTCTAATACTATCTTAATCTAAACTAATATCATCCCTCAGCCCAATACTCCTAGCATGCTGCAAGTGCTTAACCCTACTCAGTCCCTTCGTAAGCGGATCTGCTGGGTTATCTTCTGATGATATCCTCTTAACCACGAGGTGTCCTTCTTCTACTCGATGCCTAATAAAGTGATATTTTCTGTCGATATGCCGAGATCTACCATGATCCCTCGGTTCCATGGTCAAGGCAACCGCTCCTTCATTATCACAAAAAATTTCCATGGGCTCCTTTATGGCAGGCACAACTCCAAGGTCACCAATGAAGTTCTTCAACCATATTGCCTCCTTTGACGCTTTGCTTGCTGCAATGTACTCTGATTCGCACGTTGAATCAGCTACAGTTTCCTGTTTGGAACTTTTCCACGTTACTGCTCCTCCATTAAGGGTAAAGACCCATCCCATTTGCGAACGGTAGTTGTCCCTGTCGATCTAGAAATTGGCGTCACTTTACCCTCGCACATTCAAGTCATCATTCCCTCCGAGGACTAGAAACCATTCCTTGGTCCTCCGAAGGTACTTAAGGATGTTCTTGACCGCAATCCAATGTGCTCTACTAGGATTCCCTTGATATCTACTGACGATGCTCAAAGCGCAGGCCACATCAGGTCGAGTACAAGTCATAGCATACATGATCGAGCCAACTGCAGAAGCGTAAGGTACTCGGCTCATCTCAGCTATCTCGGCTTCGGTACTCGGACTTTGAGTCTTACTCAACTTGGTATTAATCTGTATCGGTAGTTCTCTCTTCTTCGAGTTTTCCATACTAAAACGTTTTAGTACCATATCTAAGTAAGTATTCTGACTAAGTCCTATTAGTCTCTTACTTCTTTCTCTCACTATCCTTATTCCCAAAATATAGGAAGCCTCTCCGAGGTCCTACATAGCGAAGCACTTCCCGAGCCAGGACTTTACCTCATGCAGAGTCGGGATGTCGTTTCCTATGAGCAGTATGTCATCGACATACAAAACGAGAAAGCTAACTATGCACCCACTGGCTTTGACATATACACATGATTCATCTTCGCTTCTTTGACTTTCTCATCAAAGCAAAGATTTCATCTGCGAGATGCTTGCTTAAGTCCATAAATTGACTTCTCAAGCTTGCACACTCTATTTGGATGCTTTGGATCGACAAAACCTTCTGGCTGAGCCATGTAAACATCCTCAGCCAACTTCCCATTAAGGAAAGCAGTCTTGACATCCATTTGCCATATCTCATAATCATGAAATGCGGCAATAGCTAGCATCACTCTAATAGACTTTATCTTCGCAACTGGTGAGAAGGTCTCATCATAGTCAACTCCAGGAGTTTGAGTAAAGCCCTTCGCAACCAATCGCGCCTTGTACGTGTGCACATTCCCATCCATGTCGGTCTTCTTCTTGAAGATCCATTTGCACCCAACCGTCTTACGTCCGGGCACATTGTCAACCAAATTCCAAACTTGGTTGTCATACATGGACTGAATCTCGCTGTCCATTGCCTCTTTCCATTTTGCAGACTCCGGGCCTGCCATGGCTTCCTTATAGCAATTAGGTTCATCTAGATTTATTAGTGTACTATCACTAATATACGTGTCCCCTTCGGTAGTAATATGAAAGCCATACAACTGGGGTTGAACTATAACTCTTTCGGAACGTCTAAGAGGTAATGACTCGTCAATTGGTTCAACTGGAGTTTCCTCCTCGGGTTGAGCGCTAGCGGTAGAGGTTCCTTCATCGCTCGACTCTTGAATCTCTTCAAGATCGATTTTCCTCCCACTGTCTCCTTGGCTTATGAGTTCTCTCTCTCGGAAAACCCTTCTCCTCGCAACTAAGACTACATTGTCACTCGGTCTATAGAAGAGATATCCAAAGGATTTTTGCGGGTAGCCGATGAAAATACATCGCTCACTACGAGGTTCGAGCTTGTCATGAGTCTCTCGTCTTATGAAAACTTCACAACCCCAAACCTTGATATGTGCCACCGAGGGAGCTTTCCCTGTCCACATATCGTGAGGTGTTTTGGCAACCTTCTTTGTAGGGACTCAGTTAAGGATATGGGCGGCAATCTCTAAGGCATACCCTCAAAATGAGATAGGTAGTGAAGCACGACTCATCATAGAACGAACCATGTCCAACAGAGTTCGATTGCGCCTTTTTGCCACACCATTTAACTGCGGTGTCCTAGGTGGCGTCAATTGCGAAACTATTCCACATTCCTTGAGATAGTCATGGAATTCAAGACTTAGGTACTCTCCTCCTCGATCGGATCGAAGCATCTTGATTTTCCTGCCCAATTGATTCTCCACTTCATTCTTGAACTCTTTGAATTTTTCAAACGTTTCAGACTTGTGCTTGATTAAGTAAATATACCCATATCTACTATAATCATCGGTGAAAGTCACGTAGAAGCGGTTTCCATCCTTTGTGGTGGACATACATCGGTATGTATGAGATCCAATAAACCCTTACCCCTCTCACAAGTGTCAGTGAAGGGTGACTTGGTCATCTTTCCAAGTAAACAAGATTCGCACGTGTCATCTTCCCTAAGGTCGAATGACTCCAACACTCCATCCTTTTGGAGTTGGGCTATGCGCTTCTTGTTGACATGTCCAAGACGACAAAGGCACAAAGATGCTTTATCCGTACTATTGGAAGAATCTATACACAACACATCATTTCCTAGGTTATTTACAACCATAACAGTTTCATAAATTCCATTACAAGGCATAACTTCAAAGTATAAAACACCATTTAGATAAGCATAAATAGAACCATTCATATTATTAAACGAATATCTAAATCCTTGTCTAAACAAACCATGAAATGAAATGATGTTTCTTGCCATTTCTGGCGAGTAGCAACAATTATTTAAATCTAGACCTAATCCATTACTTAGCACTAAAGAATACACTCCAATCTTGGTGACAGGCGACGATATTCTGTTTCCTATGATTAGATTTATTCTTCCTTGCTCCACATCTCTATCTCTTCTAAGTCCCTGCAAGTCAGAACAAATGTGGTTACCACATCCTGTGTCAAGAACCCAAGAATTAGTGTGAGATGAATTACTATATTTAATTGTGTATATACCTACAAAAGATGGCTTGATCTTTCCATCCTTGATGGCTTGTAGATATTCCGGGCAGCTTCTCTTGCAATGCCCTATCTTGTGGCAATGATGGCACTCTGCCTCCTTCGGGTTAGGGTTGGGCTTAGCGGGATCAACTTTGGTCCCACTAGAAGAGGAACCATCTTGGGACTTTCCTTTGCGGCGGCTCTTTGAAGGAGCCTTCCTCTTCTTGCCCCTTCCCTGCCTTATAGCCAAAACAGGAGCAGCGGTTGGTGCGGGAGTTGGTGCAACAGACTTGTCCTTAAGGTTGCTCTCAACAGTCCTTGGAGTTTGCTTAGGGTGACCTCTTCCTTATTTATGTGGTAGGTCATCCTAAATTGGTTGTATCATGGAGGCAAGGAATGAAGAACAATGTCGATGGCCAAATCCTCCCCAAAGTTAACATTTAACTTGTGAAGACGATCAACATATCGTTGCATCTTTTGCAAGTGCACAGTCAATGACTCTCCATTTCCCATCTTAGCGGTGATCATGTTAGTGATGATCTCGTAGCGCTCTTGCCTCGCGCTTTGGTGGTACCTCTCCATCAAGACTTGATGCATTTCATACGGATACATGTCCTCATAGGAATTTTGGAATTCTTGGTTCATAGTGGCTATCATGATGCAATGTACTTTCGTTGCATCACATTCGTGTGTCTCAAAGACAACCATCTCTTCGGGAGTAGCGATTTCCGGGTTGACCTTCTCGAGCTTTTCGTCGAGGACATACTTTTTGTCCTCGTAGCGTGAAATGGTGCGAATGTATCTTATACATTCGCTAAAGTTGGTACCATTGAAGGTCACCTTTTGGCAAAGACTCATTAACGTGAATGAGTTAGCAACAGCGTTGTTTGCGTTCGACATCTACAAATAGAAAGCACAAAGTTTGATTAGAATTTGGATCCCTAACTAAACACCCAAAATGAAAAATTAGGGATAGGACCCAACAACATTATTTACATATTAGAAAAGGGATGCCGTAATCCAATCATGCAAATAATTTGGAGGTAAGTGAATGACGATTCACTAATTCTTCACCATGAAAACATAACCTTAAGTTTTATTGAGAATTCCTAGATTTTAGAGATTCATTGAACTCTTCAATGGCATGTTTAAATCTCGATATGACCCTCTAGTTTGTGACTGGGATACCGAGGATCACCAAGCGGGTGTGAATTACCATGCAAATCTACATGGTGCCTTCATTGTTACAATCATCTATTCGATGTGCCGGTAAACCACACACGCTCCATCGAACTATGATAAACAATGAATCACCCTTTGCCGCCTTTGCTTAGAACCAATTAGTGTGCCGGTAAACCACACACGCTCCACTAACTTCTTAGCAAGGGTGCAAAGTGTAATTTCATGGGATTGCATCTATTCACTTTTCCTAAAGTAACTAAGATTGGGATTTTTATAAAATAGTTTAGTTACTTTTATAGGTTCATTATACTTATTAATGAGAAGAGAGAGTTTCCCTATCCTACCCATTCGGCTAACGACCTCCACCGGTCAAGCAATCGGTGGGTGTGAGTGTACACCCATTAAGCGCCATTTTATAGGCAGCAACTTTATACCCACCTTATAGACCGACTTCGTGAATGAGGTCTACTAACGGTAAGACTAACATTTTAATTTTACTTATATATTTATTAAGCTTTTAATAATATAATAGTATAGGGTTGAATTTTAAACTTGTAAAACTCTAAGGGTTGAAATTTAAATTCTTCTAAATTAAACTACTAATCACAAAATTCAAATTTCAAACTTCGGGATAGGAATTGAACTTTTCAAACAATAGGGATCAAATAACAAATAATTCAAATTAAACAATTAATTTCATAATTATCTATATTTGACCTAATCCAATTTTAGTGATTAGATAATTACCAAATAATCTTAAATAGTCCAATATTTATCATATAAATAATCAATATTTAAAAGATTTGAAATTATCTTTATTTATGTCAAGGATAATCATTAAATTAAGTTAAAATTCAGATTTTTACATAATAAAATGATTTAGGTATAAATCCAAGACAAAACAGCAACAAAATCCCGAATTATCCTCTGTCTGACGCTCGGACTCGCCGAGTCAAGCTTTGGGACTCGCCGAGTAAGGCCAACTCGCCTAGTCCAAAAACTAACTCGCCGAGTTGGGTCGACAGAGGGCAAGAAAAACGATTTTCAGCAAGTAAAACAGTTAAGCATCATATTCAATTGAAACCATTCATGGCTCTGATACCACTGATGGGTTTTGGACATAAGAACATTACCTATGTGCACATACAACCCTATAGCTTGGATCTAGGTTTCTCTAATTGAACATGCAACATATCCAAGACTTTCATGGCTAGATCTAATGTATACTAACAATTAAAACATATGAAAACAGATCTAGAATGATACCTTGAGTTACTTGCTTGAAAACCTTCTTCTTCTTGATGCTTAGAGTCACAAATGTCACTCCTCTAATGGCTTACAAACACCAACTAGCAAGAAGATGATTTGAGAGAGATGAGGAAGAGGGAAATCGGCTCTAGGGTTTCTCCAAACACAAGGGTGGTCGATTTCCTCAACCCTATGGGTCTATTTATATTGTGAGCTCCTAGGGTTTCACCCTTAAACCATAATTGGATAACTTAGCCTCAAAGCAATCCAAATCCCTTCCTAGATAAGGCTTTGGATGATTTCTAGGTGATCCATATCCCTAAAATCGTCCAACCCTATATCCACAAGGATTATCAGCTCAAAATCCAACTTTCATACATTTGACAGTTTATACCCCTTTATTTAACTGATCTCTTTAAGTCACCAAATTAACTCCTTATTAATTTATGACTTATATTAATCAAATAATATAATTATTCCTTTAATATATTATTCTTATAATATATAAGTAATATCTCTTCTCTCTAAATCACCCTATCAAGTTGCTATGGTGAAGGCAACCCAAAAGGACCATGCACAACCGGGTCAAGTACTTACCAAATATAGTTACAGCCTTAGACACTAATCCAACAGAAATATATCAAATGGATGTCAAAACTGCTTTCCTTAATGGAAAGTTGGTTGAGGATGTTTACATGAGTCAGCCAAAGGGTTTTGTCAATACAGAGTACCCTAATAGAGTGTGTAAGCTTGAGAAATCCATTTATGGGTTAAGGCAAGCACCTCACAGATGGAATCTTTGCTTTGATGAGACAGTCAAAGAATTTGGCTTTTCTAGGAGTGAAGATGAATCTTGTGTATATGTCAAGGCTAGTGGGAGAATAGTTAGCTTTTTGGTATTGTATGTGGATGACATACTACTCATAGGAAATGACATCCCAACTCTGCAGGAAGTTAAGTCCTGGCTTGGGAAGTGTTTCTCTATGAAGGACCTAAGAGAAGCTGCCTATATTCTAGGGATAAGGATCTTAAGAGACCGGAGTAAAAGACTAATTGGACTTAGTCAGAGTACCTACTTGGATAAGGTGCTGAAGAGGTTCAACATCCAGGACTCCAAGAAAGGAGAGTTACCCATCCAGAGTAACACCAGATTGAGTAAGACACAAAGCCCAAGTACTGAGGCTGAGATAGTTGAAATGAGTCGAGTACCTTATGCTTCGGCTGTAGGATCGATCATGTATGCTATGACGTGTACTCGACCTGATGTAGCCTTTGCTTTAAGCATGGTTAGCAGGTATCAGGGGAACCCTGGCAAGGCACACCGGACTGCGGTAAAGAATATCCTCAAGTACCTATGGAGGACTAAGGAGTGGGTCCTTACCCTCGGTAGGAGTGATGACTTGAGAGTTGTAGGATATAGTGATGCTAGCTTTCAGACTGATAGGGATAATTTATGCTCTCAGTCAGGCTGGGTCTTTACCTTAAACGAAGGTGCAATTTCTTGGAAGAGTTCCAAGCAAGAGACAGTGGCTGATTCAACTTGCGAATCAGAGTATATAGCAGCTAGAGAGGCAGCAAAGGAGGCGATATGGCTGAAGAACTTCATTGGAGACCTTGGAGTTGTACCAACTGTTAAGGAGCCAATGGAAATTTTCTATGATAGTGAAAGTGTTGTTGCCTTAGCCAAGGAACCAAGGGATCACGGGAGATCCAAACACATCGACAGAAAATACCATTTCATCAAACATTGAATAAAAGAAGGACTCCTCGTGGCAAAGAGGGTATCATCGGATGAGAATCCAGCAGATCCCCTCACGAAGGGACTGACTCGGGTTAAGCATCTCCAGCATGCTCGGAGCATAGGGATGAAGGATGATATTAGATTTAGTAGTTAGATAGCCTTGAAATTTGTAAAGTTTAATTGACATTAGATGATGTATAAAAGGTGTTTTATTTATGAGTAAAGTGTTTCTATCTCTTGTCGATCATTTACTATATTTCTTTTGCATGTTTTGACTTCCAAAATAATTATGTACGGTATATCATATTATTCGAACCTCCACAGTCGGTCATATGTCAGAAGTAGGTATGAATCAAGACTGTCATGATTGGTTGTAGAGGTCTAAGTTGTTGGACATGGCTACAACACTCATGAGTGCTCATAAGTTTTGAGCATTGGACTCAACCCACGCTCACTGGAATCACTTCATGGAATTTATCTCGAGTGATCATGAGACGGTAATATCATATAAGTCTTCAAACCTGGAGATATGATTTTTTACTTATGAGTTGATTATACATTGATTGTACGAAAATGCATTGGTAACTCGATGTTATAAAACATGCACTTGTGTATAAGTCAATGAGTAGTAGAACAAACATATGAGTCGAAGTTTATCTGTTCATTCTTGGATTAGAAGCTGATATCTGGTCCCCTCGATGATTTTGTTTTGACCTATGTACCGGGCCCGGTCAGAACTAAGTTGATGTGTTCAATTAAGTTCTTTGTCAAACAAATCAATCGGGAAACAAACTGCTGGACAATAAGTAAGACATTGCTCCATGTATTTGTCCGGCTGATATCTAGAACAGAGGATTATATGATCACTTATCTTAAATGGCGTATCATCATCTTCTCAGTTCCGAGAGACCTTGAAAGAGCTACGATTGCCGATCGGTTGCTGAAGTATTACAGTTATAGTTATTAGACTTATCCAAGTGGGAGACTGTTGGATAAGGTGTCTAAGTCCATAACTATGTATGGTATGTACTCAACCCGACCCGACATGGTCCATTTGGGTTGCATGGCACCATGCATTTGGATAGACTAAATGAGAGAAATAATACTTGTGGTTTATTAATATATTATAAGTTCTAATATATTAATAGTATTATTTAATTAGTTTGATCAAGAATTAATTTAGAATTAGTTAAGTGATCAAAATATAACTAATTAAATATATGGGTTGATTATGTAAATCATCCATAACTTGTATAGTGGGCTAAGAGGCTCCATGGATTATCAAGTTGGGTTAAACCCATTGGATGCTCCATGGGAGTTACAAACCCATGGGTCATGGAAATGAAGAGTCATGACACATTAGGGTTTACATGGTGTAACCCTAGATGTGTCAACACTACATAAAGAACATGTTCTCCACCAAAATCGGCTACACAAATGTGAAGTGAGGGCTAGGCCGATTTTTAGAGTGTGTGCATTCTCTCTAAAGTCATTCCAAAAGCATTTGGTGTTGTGTGAAGCATTTGAGGCATCACACTTGGGGTGCTAGGCTCACAAGGTTTCAAGGAATCAAAATCAACTACAAGGTATGTATTTCTAGCTATCCATTTAGGATTAAAGTTCCCATGTATGCTAGATAGGATTATGAACCTTGGAAACCAAAATTTGCATGTATTTAGACAAACATAGATCCAATGTTTATTAGGGTTGCATGTACACTTAGGAAGTGTTAGAATGCTCAAAACCCATCAAAAGATGGTCTTAAATCTTACATGAATCCATTAAGACCATCAAGGTGGCAACTTTCTGCCTTAGGGACTCATTTAGCACTAAAGGTGCAACCCTTGGCCTGGAAATCGGATTTGGGTTATAAAGATTCCACCTTTGGACCAAAATTACTTCAAAACTAAACCTTAATAGATCTAAGCACTCTTAGGCAAAGTTATGAACTTTACACCTCCAAGGAGTTTCAGATGATGATGCTATCCCAGATTTATGAGCTCCAACTTCCCAAGTTCTTCCTTGCCAACTTCTTCTTTTCCTCTTCCAAGCTTACACCACCAAAATTAGCTTCTCAAGGTCAAGATCACCCATAGATGAAAGGATGAGACATTTTTAGGGTTTCTCTCAGGTTGGGGTGGCTGATAAGGAGGCTAGGGTTTGAGCCATAATGTTCTTTTTATAGTGGTTAGTCCCAAAATTAGGGTTTAGGGTCTCTGGTAGTACGTTGAGCGTACTTCCCATATACTGGGTGTACTCTCCTATACCCGTGATCATTTAAACTTCTGTGTTGGGCGTACCCTAGCTTACGCTGGGCGTACTCGCCCAATGCCAACTTTTCATGCTTGGTCCTTTCTTGCCACTTCCTTCCAACCCAAAGGCCAAAAGTGACATAATTCAAATCCGAGGGATGAATATGAATCTACTTGAAAAAACGGGATGTTACATGAACAAAAACAACTGTTTATAAGGGATGTCGGGGACCACAATTGTCACATTGACTATCCAGTCAAGGGACCAAACCTGCCAATATGGCAAACTATTATAGCTAAAATCTGAACCACTAAAACTTTACTATTCCTAAGTCCTTATATATATATATATATATATATATATATATATATATATATATATATATATACTTATAAAGGAAGCATTTTTCCTTACACACATTCATTTGAAACTCCCATCTATTTTTCTTTTCACCACATTCATTTGAAACTCTCATGACTTTTCAATTTCTTTCTAATAATAATTATAATTTGGTTAATTAGGTTAAAAAAAATATCAAACCTAAAATGTAATCATATATAAACTAAATTTCAGAATTAAAATAAGATATTTACTTCTACTAATAAAGTTATGTTTTTTAACTTATAACATATTATATTTAATTTATTAGTTTTAATATATATCGTTGGATGTAAACCATTATCATTTTAAAGATACAATTTTAGAACAATTTGTATAAAATATTTAGATTATTAATTTAAATATAACATTACAGGGTCAACGTAAATATAACTTTTAGTTTAACTTAAACAATCCAAAGAATATTTTGTAAATAGTTAAAAGTGATAAATTATAGTGTCTTTCTAATAACAATTATAAATTGGTTAATAAGATTAAATAAATACCAAACCTAAAGTGTAATCATAAATAAACTAAATTTCAATTTTAAAATAATATTTTTACTTCTACATATAAAGTTATGTCTTTAACTTTTAACATATTATACTTAATTTATTACATTTAATATGATGTTAAATGTAAACCATTATCAATTTAAAGCTACAACTTTTGAACCATTTGGATAAAATACTTAAATTGTGAACATAAATATAACATTACAATGTCAACTTAAATATAAATTCCAGATCCACTTAAAAAACTAAAGAATATTTTGTAAATATTTAAAAGTGATAAATTATAGTGATAAATGCAAATACTAAATTGTAATCTCAATTTAACTAAAATATTTCCTAATGATATTTTTATAATCGTTAAAAGTTTTCATATAAGTAGCTTAAAATAACTTACAATAACAATACTTAAAAATAACTCTATATAAATGATTATATTGTTACCTTTAAAATCAAAAAATTATGTTTGATGTTTTAAATAGTTATAATGATAGAAATTAAAACATTAAGCAAATAAATTTTAAAAAAATATTTAACAATAACAAGAACTATAAATAATATTAAACCTTAAATTATATTTAATTTTATTCATATGTAACTCGCAGGTGGAAGTCAGTCAAACAATTGAGATTATAAAGTTATAATAGATGTGTATATTATTACATAATTCAAAACAATTAATATATTAAATTAATTTAGTATACGAATTATTATATCAAATTTAATAACAACGTTATTGTTATATTTCAAAAAAAACATATATTTGTAAAGACTTCAACTATATAGGTTCTGCGCATTACAATGTCAACTTAAATATAAATTTTAGTTCCACTAAAAAAACCAAAAAATAGTTTGTAAAAAGTTAAAAGTGAAAAATTATAGTGATAAAAAAACTAAATTGTAACATCAATTTAACTAAAATATTTTCTAAATGTATTTTTATAATCGTTAAAAGTTTTCAAATAAGTAGCTTAAAATAAATTACAAAAACTATAGTTAAAAATAATTCTATATAAATGATTATATTGTTACATTTAAAATCAAAAAATAGTGTTTGATATTTTAAATAATTATAATGATAGAAATTAAAGCATTAAGAAAAAAATTAAAAATAATTAATTAACAATAACAACAACTATAAACAACATTAAATCATATATTATATTTAATTTTATTCATGTGTAACTCGCGGGTAGAAGTCATTCAAACAATTGAAATCACGAAGTTATAATAGATGTATATATTTTCATATAGTTCAAAATAATCAATATATTATATGAATTTAGTATAAAAATTATTATACCAAATTTAACAACAATGTTATTGTTATATTTATGAAGAAAACATGTATTTGTAAAGACTTCTATTGTATATGTGTTTCTGCGCAACGCGCAGGCATTCGTCTAGTATATATATATATATATATATATATATATATATATATATATATATATATATATATATATATACACACACAGAGAGAGAGAGAGAAAAGAGAGAGATTTCTCATAAAAATATGGTTATTAAAGTTTGCAATTAAATGTAGGTCAAGATGAACATAAAGCATAAGAGCATCCATACTCCATAGTTGAATGAGAGTACATGGTTAATTGACATTCAATGAATTAAACTCTATGATTGTGGGATGATATTTTGACATTCAATTGATATGAATTTCAATGACCATTAAAACTCTTCAATGGGAAAAATTAAATATTTTTGTTATTAAAAATTATACTTCATTGAAATTTGTAGAATTCAATGCATTGTAGGAAAATTAATATAGAGTTGTATAGAAAGTAAAATGATGATGTGTTAATTCATTAAACATTAAGAAGTTTAATGCATTGTTGATGCTCTAAGCATCCGTGAAGAGCACAAAATGTATCGATCGCACATATGTCATTTGCATCAACACGTGTCCTCAATTATACAAAGTTGTTGATTTAGCCATATAGGGATGAGCAATTTGTACCAAATTCCGATCCCATATCGGTACCGTACCAAAACCGGTACCAAATCATACCGAATTTAAAAATATAGGACAATACTCGGTACTCCAAAATCACAAAATTCGGGATTCAGTATCGTCGGTACCGATACTAGTACCGAAAATCGGTACCATTCCCGATACCGGTAACGATAACGTTAATTCGGTACGGTACTCGGGATTGACTTTCAATCAAATTCGGTATTTGGGAAATCGGAAACGGTACAGGTAAGTATCGGTTCCGTCCCACGCTCATCCCTAGAGCCACATGCGTAGTCAAGTCATGATGTTATATGCTTCTACTTTATGAATGTTTCAACCATATAATTTGTTCGCATGTTCTATCCCGAACCGATGAATAAGCAGTTGCGGACCTATGTGGAGAATTGGGGGTCCTGGACCTATGTGAAGAATTTGGGGTCCTGGGCCAAAATAATAAATCCTAGAAGTCCTTATTCTGTTGAAAAAAAATAATTGTTTCGTTAGTTTGGGCAAAATATAAAATAATTGTTTCGTTAGTTGGACAAAATATAAAATAATTGATATTTTTCTGTTCAAAACTAAAAGTTGATATTACAAAGTAAATCGACCCAAATTATTGAGATTTTATCGTAGATTTCCCCGTTATAATATGGATACAATTGTTGTTGGAGATGTGCACAACATGTGCACAGTGGAAGATCATTCCGCTTACTTTTTGTTTCTTGACGGATAGTGATTTAATTAATTATGCATTCAGGGTGTCCTGTATGATTTGATATTACAAAATCGTGGTGGGATGTTGATAGTGCAGGTATACTTAATGTTTTTATTCATTTCATGTATTATATCTTTTACATTGCTTGTTAGGTGGGTGTCGAGACGGAATCATGACGTCATTGCTTGTTGGGTGTTGAAGCGGAATCATGACGTCAGAGGGAACACCATGCCACCTAGGCTGGTGCCTCTGGTAGGTGTCCTCGTGGTGGTGAAAGGACAACCAACCACACTCTTCCTTCTCCTCTCATTTGATGGTTGAATTTTTTTTAACATACCTTTTATAAATACATTTTTAGTCGCTAATATTTTACACAAATTATTAAGATTTTTTTAGAAAAATGTAATTAGAAAAGATATAATGAATATAATATAGTTTGAAAGATACGGTGAAAGATTGAGATGGACAGTTGCATTAGGAATAGATGACAGAATAATAAAAGACAAAAATGAATGTAATGGATGATCTTATAATAAATTTTTATATTTCAGTTATTTCCCATGCACAACCCTGTCTTACCAAAAGCAGACGGAAATTACAATATATTACCATTTTGTATAGAAGTACAATGTTTGAATATAATAATTGAAATAGATTATATACAATCATATGCGGTCAATTTAAAATTATATTGTTTAGTTAAAGCATTTTGGTAGTGTTTGTGGTATCGTGAATTGGACAACACTTTCTGATATGAAAAAGAAAAGATGAATGGACGTAAAATCATAAAATATCACTCCTTGTAGGTATGTATGGTACAAACACTAATGGCACGATTTTGAATATTATATATATTTTAATCTTATCTAATCTAAAAAGAATTTATTTTGGGATTATTTAATTTAAAATATGTTCAATATTATTTTAAGATTAGACCACTTTCAATCAAATTTATTTTTTGATACTAAATAAAGTAAATAATGTTTAAACTTAATATTTCTTCTACATTTCATTAAATTTTTTATCTTAAAAAGTATATTTTTAGTATGTTTCTTTCTATAATTTTAATAAATGTCAAAAAGTGTAGTTCTATTAATTGACCGTTAACAAATATGTATTTGCAATAATGTTATAAGTTATGTTATTATAAAATTATAATAAAACAATATCTTCGTATATAAATAACTCAAACTACTTATAACTTTATTAATGCAAAATTTATTAAATAAAAAAAATATTTATAACATTTTTAAATAAATATTATGCATAGTAATAAAAATATATTGAAAGGTTGGCGAAAACTTAATAAAAAATTATAAAATAAAAGGTTTGGACGAAATTTGTAAAAGAAAGTTGAGCCAAAATTAAAAGAAAATGAAGTTGGTGAATATTGTAGAAATAAAAAAAAAATTATTAGTGTCACTATTTTAAAGAAGGAAATAGATGAAAATTGTATTCTTGAGTTTGTTTGGATTTTCTTAAGAGAGAAAAAAAATAATAAAATAATTTCTAGAGTTTCATTTAAAAAGGAGAAGGAAAGAAAATGAAAAATAATTGAATCTTTTTTCTTTAAAATTTTTTCCATTTTCTTATATATTGTTTGGTTCACATGTTTCTTAAAAAATTGAAATTGGAATTGGAAAATGAATATGTCGGAATTTGAATCTAACTTCATATCATATTTGGTTGACATTAAATGAAATTAAAATTAATTCAAGATTTTGTTTGGTTTGTAGTAAATAGAATTGGAATCCAGTGGTGGTAGGGTTGGGTGATGGTAGTGGTGGTGGTGACGGTAGTGGCGACGGTGGTAGTGGTGGTGGTGGCGGCGGTAGTGGTGGTGGGTGATGATATTGGTGAAGGCAACGATAGTGGTGGTTGTGGTGGTAGAGGTGGCGGCGATGGTGGTAATAGTGGTGGCAGAGCGATGGTAGCGGTCGTGAATGTCCCAAACCCTAACATTTGTGTATGAATCTAATAGAAACGCGGAATAATAAAACAAATATTTAACAAATAAAAACCAATTTTGTTTGCCGGGTTTTATGTTTAAACACAAGGATTCATAAATAACACATATTATAAATCCTCTCTAAGAACTCTCAGATCTCTGTACAGAAACTCTCTCACTCATAATACAATACAACTCATATATCAACTAACTAGTTTATAACCCGTGGAGACCACGGTTACAAAATTAATTAAATTTTTATAGTGAGAACTCAAAATTATTAATCAACTATTGTAAATAAATTATTAATTAACAGATATTTTTTAGTTATGTAAAATTATAATCGTTAATTTAAATAAATATGTGAAATTATATCACCTTATAATTTGTATTAATTTTATTTTAATTTTTATTCTAATGTTATTAATTTAATGTAATTGGAGTGAGAAATTTAAATTTTAAAATTTAAAATTGAGAATTAATAAGTTGATAAGTGGCATGCATTAATTATGAAGCTTAATAGGGTGACACATGTTAAAAGTAGAATAAAATATGCATTAATTAAAATGGCTAATAAGATGACACATGTCAAAAGGAGATTAAAACTATTTTTTTATTAGAATAGGGAAATGAGAGCATCTAGCATAAATACTAATATAACCTAACTAATTATCAGAAAGATAGCAAATGAGAATTCTGCAGATTCTCCAGATCTTCCGTTTAAATTAAATCATTGATTTGTAGGGAACGAATCTTCTAAAATAAATATAGATCTGGTAAATAAGGAACAAATCGAATAAGATCTTCAGATTACTTATTTACCAAGTAATTATGATCTACTCCAGATTCAGATATCAGCACGTTGACATCATTTGTTGATCAGGGTATCAACGTTAGTGTCAGGAAGTCATTCACCATTCAACTTCAGCTTCAGCTCAAGCAGCTTCAACCTCAACAGCTAATGTATGACATCAGTGTATCATGTCATCAGCGTATCATATTAATAGTGTGTCATCAGTGTAAGAACTTCAGTGTGTGAACACTGATATGAGCATATTTAGTTATAAAATTCATTAATTATCTTAATACTTTATGTTGTTTTTGTCTCAAATAATGAACACAAGGTAATTAATTACTTTAAAATTTCATTTTCAGCAAAAAAGACATGCTCGGGAGGAAAAGGAATCGAATTTAGCGATTGGAAGCTTGGAATTTAGATTTTGAAGAAAGAAGGCAAATTGAAGAAGAACTCGGCGAGTTTATCCTAAAACTCGACAAGTTGAAATGAAGAATCTCGACAAAATAGTGTCTTTCCGTACACACGATTTTAGTGAAAAACTCGAAGAGTTTGGGTCCTTCAACTCGGCATGTTGAGCCTATTTTAATAATCTATTTAAGGATTGTTTCTGTTTGAAACCCTAACGTTGGCGGGAGACTTTTAGCGACTTTTGGAGGCAGAGACATTCTCAAGAATCTTTGGAACTCAGAATTCGACTAGAGGCTATTTTTGAAGAGATCAAAAGCAATTAATCATTACTTTTCTCTTAATTCTTTGTGTGAATCATGTTTACAACATTAAATTTCGAGTTTATGTGTTTATTTGCTAAAGTTACGGGCTAAAACACCATACTTTCGTTTAGAGTAGATAATCTTATGAATATGGTTTGATTAGTGGCTTTGGATTATATTCATTTGGTTATTTATCTTGTTAAGCTTGTTAAAAGATCCTTATGTGTTAATGACAATTATTTTCTGTTAATTACTAAGTATATTGAGTTGTATGAACATCTGCTTGATTACTTGAATCTTATGGTTTTGTGAAAACAAGATTGTATGCCTAGTGTTGTGAACATAACCTAGGGTTAACTAGAGAATAAGTTAATGTGTGATCATGTATGATGACCAATCATATATGAGTTAATTGAACCAACAAATTTGATTAACTATTTTTACAAGTTTTGCTTGTTTCGAATTGAACACTAGTAAATTCTTTGATTTAATCACGTGATCACTGCTTGAATTGATTTATTTGCTAAAAGATTAGTAATAGTGAATATGAACCTAATCACATTAGAAATCGGTAATTAATGATATATTAATCCATTTTACTTGCACAAAATCGACCATAGGAATAAGTGAATCGAATCTAAACGAAAGTCTCTTTAATCTTATTGAATCTAGTTGTGTTTTTCTTCTCTTTTAGTTGTTAATTGTTCTTTGCTAAGTGTTTAGTAATTGCTTAAGTTTCTAGTCTTGCAAAACTAGAGAAAAACCCTTTTAATAATTGTTTTATTTAGATAATATTAGTAATATTTTAATTGTTTACCGCTCCCTAAGTTCGGTACCCTACTTGCCTACACTAACAGCTAATCGATAGGTACACTGCCTTCCGTGTGTTTGTTTTTGTGTTTAAGTTAGTTAGGATTAAAACTAGTACATTCCGCACATATCAAACACATTGATCAGTCATAGTACCACCAGATCAAGTCTTCAGTGAATGATGTTCTTCGTGATGATAATACTTTCAATGTCTCTCGTGCTGATAATGCCTTCAGTGCCTTTTGCTCATCAGGGGATGATCTCCAGCAATACCAAAACTTTAGCACATGCTTTAGAAATATTCCAGATCTAATCAGCTAAGGCAGCTCAAATATGGTCTCAAGTCTTCATCAAGTCTTCAATATCAATTTTAAGAAACATCAGCATATCTTCAGATTAACTAAATAAACAAACTCTGACAGTTCAGCTTGTCTAAGTTTTACAACGAGTAGTAAAATTGTAACTATAATGTATATCTTTTGCAATATCAAATCTATACAAATATGTACCCAACAGGTAGTTGGTAATGGTAGTGGTAGCGGCGGTGCTGGTAGTGGTAGCAGTGGTGACGGTGGTGGCGGTGATGGTGGCGATGTTAGTGGTGGTTTTCATGTCGGCGGAGGTGGTGGCGAGTGATGGCAGTGGTGGCGGTGCTGGTGGTTGTTGGCGGCGGTGGAGGCGACGATGGTGGAGGTGGTTGTATCAGCGGCGGTGGTAGTGGTGGCGGTGGCAGTGGCAGTGGTGGTTGATGGTCGATAGCAGTAGTGATGGGTGTTGGTTTTTTTTATAAGTGTGTATTTTGTAATCTGCCACTTTTCTCAATGAGAAGGAATGTTTTCTATCCAACTTTGGAAGGAATACACTTTCCTCCCTATGGTGGAAAATTTATATCATTTAGGAATCTCATTCCCCCCTCTAAGTTAAACCAAATGCATGCATTCAAGGGAATTGGAATTCTTTTTCCACGAATTCTATTACTTTCCTTCTGTTAGAATGTAAATATTGCATATATTAGTTTTGGCCTAGTTAGCCCATTGACCCATAAGGTTTCCTTTGTCTAGTGATCATGCCTCTATATATAGTCTTGTATCGTCTCCTTGTAATGTATACAATTAAAAATGTATTTTCACCCTCAATCAATTCTTGTTTACATGGTATCAGAGCATCGTTTAGAGTTTGATGGTTTTTGTGTTAAGCACCAACATGATACTGTCCACGCACAGTTCATTGGTATTGTTAACGCACTGTTCATCGGTACTACTCACGGTTACTATCCATTAATATTGTTTACCGAAAATTTTGCTATCGTTTCGCATCCGAGTTTTTTTTTTTGATTTGGGCACCATGTGAGTGCATCAGTTCTTTTGCCGACACTGTGTGGAGTTCCAACCAGATCTTTGAAGATATCAGAAAATGACTACGAATTGTCAAGAAATTCCTATTTCTAGTTCTAGTTATGATATTGCACTTGAAATTCCTGCGCTTGGTTCTACTTTTAGTTGTAGTTCTGTTACTATTACTATATTTGCGACAGAGAATGCTCGATTTTTGGGATACAAAAATTTACATTCGTGGTGGCCTCCTTTGCTTGGACGAGTACTCTTATAAATGTTTGTTATCTTCTGTCTCCAAATGGGTCATCAATTCAGGTGCCTCGGATCACTTGCCATGTAATCAACATCTTATGTTTGATTTCCATAATCCTACATCTACATCCCACGCTACCATTACTGATGGTTCTACTCCTCAAGTTTTAGGATATGGCACAACTGATCTTGCCCCATCTATTTCATTATCTTATGTGTTAATGATCCCTAATTTCTCATATAATTTGCTACTAGCCAGTAAAATTACTCGTGGATTAAATTGTGGTATCACATTTTTCCCTAATTATTGTGTCTTTTAAGATCTTTCAACAAAGCAAATTATGGGTAGAGGACGAGAATCTACTGAACTTTATGTATTTGAACCCGAGGTACCGAAATCCATAGTAGAATTGATGTCATTATCTCCGTTTTAATTACATTGTCATTTAGATCATCCATATCTTCAAAGTTTGAAGAAATGATATCCCCAATTTAGTTGTTTGTCATCCTTAAATCGTGAGTCATGTCAGTTTGCTACACATTAGTGATATGGTCTTATTTAACTAGGTACTTTAGGCCATTATCCTAATATATTTGGGTAAGAATTTTATATTTTAAGATATATGATACTTAATATGCTTTGAAATGTTCAATTGCATTTAAAATGAGAGTTGGGATGCAAAAAGAGGAAAACAACATTGAAAAAGACCAAAAGGATGTTGTTGGCAGATTGACCTCTCTTTATTGTATTGGACATATCTCATGACTCGTAAATCCTATTAAGGAGATTCATTATTTTCTGGAAACAAGAAAAAATATCTGACAACTTATGTGTGAGGTCATTTTTTCTAAGTCCGCTTGTATCATGTCCAAAATCGTCCTTGAAGATGGAGCATAAAAGTTGGATGCAAATTCCCTCCAAGTTACATATCCCTAAGCACCACTTCCCTTATTTTTATTTGCTTAATCCCTAAGCCACAATTAGTTTCCTAATTCCAATCCAACCCTAACATTCCATAGTAAATACACCTCCTCAATTTAACTATAAATATCTCGTCGTTCCACTATTTTCTTCATATATGATATTCCACATTGACTTGTGTGACAAGAAAACTTCATCACTGCCGTTTTAAGGGTCTAGAAGGTGACCAGAGGGCCGTTAAGCTGATATGGAGCGAAGATATGAAGGATTCGAGAGCAAATTCATGTCAGGAATCATTCGGTTTGCTGTTTTTGAGCTTGATTACCATTCCAATTGTTTATATTCGTATTTTACTTTCTGAATTAGGGTGTTAAAACCCTTTGCTTGGCGTTTATGATTAGATGAATCATTGAGACTATGGTTTAGTTTTTTAGTTGGATTGTTTATTCTTGTTTAATTCTTTTTTTAAGTTTTATTGAAAGATCCATATGTGTTAAAGATTGTTACTTTATTCCCTATTGTTGAATTAATAGAGTTTAGATGACCATTCTTAAAGTGTTAATTTGAATCATAGTTGTCCATGATCATTTGTAATTATGACTAGAGTTTGATTAAAACTTAGTATTAGGAAAATAAAGTGATGAACTTTAATGTGTGTGCATGAGTAGATGATTATTCTATACATTATTTAATTCTTGTGATCATTAGGATTAATAAAGATCAAATCTTGCCTAATATGAACTCAACAATAAATTTATGGATAATTAATGGGATGAAGATGAAATTAAGAGTCTTTAGATTCAGTATGATGAATAGTCTGATCATGATGCTAGTCATATAGGAATCGATGAATAATGAATGAATATCTATTGCACTTGAGTAATTAATCATGGTTTTGAGATGTAATCCAATCTAAACCAAAATACATGAAATGATTCGCTTCCAATTAGTTTATATAGTTTGTAAGTTATTGATTGCTTGCAATTTAATAATAAAACCCCCTATTTATTGTGTTCTTTTATTTAATACAACCTATAATCGGAAACTCTAACATTAATTCACTACGGTTCCCCTTGAGTTCGACACCCTTGCTTATCAAAACTATAGTATACTCGATCAGGTTCACTACCTATAAAGTGTGGTTTAGATGCGATAGAGTAGGAAATATAAATAAAAAACTAGTGCATTAAAGTTGCATCCTCATTTGAATTGGTTCACTCTGATGTATGGGGTCCTTGTCCTATTACTTCAAAATTTTGGTTCAAGTATTTTGTGACTTTTGTGGATGATTATTCTCATGTTACTTGATTCTATTTGATGAAAAATCACTTTGAGGTATTCACCTATTTTGTTCATTTTTTTGTTGAGATTAAACACAATTTAGTGTCTCTCTGGAAACTTTGCGTAGTGATAATCACCTTTGGGGATGATGGATGGATCGCCATTCCTTAACATATATGGTGGATGGGCTTCACTTAGAAAACAGTTTATTGTCTTTGTGAAGACTTTGTGTAGTGATAACGCAAAATAATATACCTCTAAAACCTTTCAATCATACATGCTTCAGCAAGGAATTATTCATGAATCTTCGTGTGTTGACACACCTGCCCAAAATGGAGTTGCTGAACGAAAAAATTGTCACCTTCTAGAAGTGGCTCGAGCACTATTACTTTAGATGACCGTTCCAAAAACATTTTGGGCTGATGCAATCGCTATTGCATGTTTTCTCATCAACCGTACGCCATTCGCGGTTCTTGGTGGTGATATTCCATTTTTTTCTTTGTTTCCTAAAAAAACATTTATTTCCTATTGAACTAAAGATATTTGGTTGTAGTTATTTTGTTCGGGATTCTCGACCTCGGATCAAAAAACTCGATATGAAGTCGCTAAAGTGTGTTTTCCTTGGATATTCTTGGCTTCATAAAGGTTATAGGTGTTCTTCTCCTACACTCGATCACTATATGATTTCACGAGATACCACTTTTCTAGAGAAAGTACCTTTCTTTCCAGTGACCAACACACATTATCAAGGAGAGAATGATTATTTTTTGGTATACATTATACTTGTTCCTAAGTCGACTATAGAGCCACCCATGTCATCCAACTCTGAGCAGTCATTAAAGCCTACAAAACCACTAATCATTCACCTGTGTAGTAGGAAAAGATGACCTACATCAGCTCCTAATCTGATACCACCTTCACCTACAGGTCCAAGTACTAATGATCCTTCTTCTATAAGTGTCGCACCATCTTTCGATACACATGATCCTGACCTTGATGTTCCCATTGCCTTAAGGAAAGGGAAGCCTTCATGTACTTACACTGTATCCTCTTTTGTGTCCTATGGTAAACTATCTTCAACTTCTCGCGTAATGATCTCTACACTTGATAATATATTTGTTCCTAAAATGGTTGGTGAAGCTTTGAACCATTCTGGATGGCGAGATGTTATGATTGATGAGATCAATGCTCTAGATCATAATAATACAAGGGAGTTGGTAGACTTACTTACAAGTAAGGAGGAAATCGGTTGTAAATGGGTATTCACCGTAAAAGTCAATCCAAATGGATATGTAGCTCGTCTGAAGGCATATTTGGAAGCTAAAGTATATGCTTAGGCTTATGGGATAGACTATTCTAAGACATTTTCTCATGTACCTAAGTATCCTCCATCCAATTATTCATTTACTTAGTTAATACTTATGATTGGGCCCTTCATCAACTGGATGTTAAGAATGCCTTATTGCATGGTGATTTACATGAGGAAGTTTATATGGAGAACCCCCCTGGGTTTTTTGCTCAGGGGGATTAGCAAATTTTGTAAATTGCGTAAACCTTTGTATGGTTTAAAGCAATCCCCTCGGGAGTGGTTCGGACAATTTAGTGTTGTAGTGACACATTTGGGCTTATGAAGAAGCTCTTATAATCATTATGTGTTATTTTCTTCATCGTCTTCTGGATGCATTCTGTTAGTAGTATATGTTGATGACATTGTGATTACTGCGAGTGATGGAATTGGGATCAAGAAGTTGAAATGTTTCCTTGCATCTCGGTTTCAAAAGAGGACATGTGTCCTTTAAAATACCTTTCGGTAATTGAAGTCTCTCACACTTAAAAAGGGATCTATTCATATCAATGGAAATATTGCTTGGATACTTTGAAGTATTCCGGGATGATTGAAACAAAAACTTGCGAGTCTCCAATGATTCCAAATAAGAAATTGAAAGTAGATAAAGGAGATCCACTTAAAAACCCAGAGAAATACAGAAGAATTGTAGGAAAACTAAACTACCTGATGATTACACGTCCATACATTACTTTTCATGCTAGTGTTGTAAGTCAGTATATGTCATCTCCAATAAACTCTCATCGGGATGTTGTAACATCATAAAATCCTAAGCTAAAATTTTCATTTTTAAAATAATAAAAACATCCATTTTAACAAAATTAAATCTAGGGAAACCCATTTGTCCAAAAACCATTATCCAGAAATCATGGTTAATAAGAAGACTATGTGGAATCTCAAATCAACTAAGGGTTATCGACAATCTATGGGGACTATCGGCGGCCCCAATGGTCTAACAGCATGCATTTTGGATTAACAGCACACGTCATAGGTTATCAGCAACCTTGGGGACTATCAGCAGTCCCATGGACTTACAGAAGTCTATTAGTTATCAACAACTCAGTTCACATACAACATAAATCAAAAAATAGGACCCAGCCAGTAGACATGCATATACTACCAAGCAAGTATAGTGAGAAGACTCACCTCACAAGTAACAACTAAACACCACAACTCTCACCTGGAGAAGACTGATCCTACATGGCGCCTAACAACAATAAAGAGTAACCAATCAGTCTACACTCCAAAACCCTTAGTTTGACCAAAAGTCAACCCATACCGAAAGTCAAATTCAATAACCAACAATACTAGCATATGACCATCACATCATAACGAGCCCTTAGACACGTCGTGAGAACGCACCACGACATGAACCCTCCTTGGTCATGTCGTGAACATAACAGGACAAGAAAATCACAAGATCCTCCATCGTGACGTCGTGACACTCTCCAGGTCACTACGAGACCACAATTTGAAGCATAATCCTAATGGTTTGAGTCCTTAATCCATTAAGTCTTCAACTCCAAATTTCTAAAAGGCTTCCCAAAACCAAAGGACCATAAAACTCATAGCTTTTTAGTTATGCATGTCTAATGCATGACTTAAACACTAACTAGAACAAAACAAAGGAAAATGAGACCAGGACTCGTGCTTGGAGTCCAATCCACCACCACACTTCATATATGAGACTTATGCTTATCAAATGACCTCAAAGATCCATAAAGTTGCTAACTTTATGGATTTCATGTATTCAAATCAACCCATACATAGAGAAAAGTACGTAAAGCTTAGATCTAACATGTTTCAATGAGAAAGGCAAGAACTTAAGGACTTACAAAGGTCCAGAAGCATCACAAAATGGTGAGGAAGAGGCTTTATTTTTGAAACAATGCACCAAAAGGGCCTTTTTCTTCAAAAAAGAGCTAAAACCACCCAAAATGAGCCAAAACCACCAAGATGAGCTTGGGTTAGGGTTTCTGACGCTTAAAGAGAGAATGCGGTTGAGAAATGAAACCTAAATTTGAGTTTAAGGTGCTTAAATACGAAGGAAACCCTAAAAGATCACGGGCTGGCGCTAAAGACCTTTTCACGCCGTGACGAGCTATGTGTCACGTCGTGACCACTACTCCAGATAAGTATCCTCATTTGGTTCATCACATCGTGACCTCCTTATGGTCACGTCACACTAATCCATTCTGTAAAGTGGGCGTTATAATTCTCCCTATTTAAATTAGATATCGTCCTCGAAATGTTCCCTTACCAATCATTCTGTAAGATCCCCCTCTGAATTCCCCTCGAGGGATATGTTGGATTAGTGTCTAAGTCCATAACTATTTTGGTATGTACTTGACCCGATTATGAGCATGGTCCTTTTGGGTTGCCTTCCACCATAGCAATATGTAGGATGAGTTAAGGAGAGAAAGGTTTAATTATGATTTATTAATATATTATGAGAATAATATATTAAAGGAGAAATCATATTGTTTAATTAATATTAGTCAAGAATTAATTAAGAAATAATTTTGTGGCTAAAAGAGATTAATTAAACTTAAGGGACTTAGTGTGTAATTATAAGATAATTACATAGATGGGCTAATGGACTCCATAGAAGTTGGAGTCGACGAATTCTATGGTTAAACCCATTAGAAATCGTCCAAGGCTTCTAAAGAGGGAGTCCATGGGCTGCTTAGGGCTTAAGCAGTCAAATTAGGGTTTCCTAGCTGTAAACCCTAATAGTCAGCATATATAACGAACCCTTATGGCCCAAAAAACGTGGTGAATACTTCTTTTAGGGTTTCCGACCGTTTTTGGTGCATCCTCTCTCCCCCCTCTTCATCTAAGTCGCTTAGTGGTGTTTGTGACTCCACTAGAGGTGCAACACTTGAGGCACTAAGCTTTCTGAAGCCAAGGATTGATTGTTATTGCTATATAACAATCAAAGGTAAGATCTAAACCCTAATTTCATTTATAGTTTATTAGATCTAGGGTTTATATGTAGAGACCCATTTGAATACGAACGGTGGATGCGGAAAAAATAATCTTGAGATTTATCGTGTATCAAAATATAAACATGAAGAACATATGATGAGAATTCTTAGAAGATGAGAAAGAAAGAGAGATAAAATATTATTCAATGAAGAACATTGGTGGGAGAGAGAAACTCTCCCTAGGTGGGGAGAACCCACCACTTTCTCTCTCTAGAATTACATTTTGAGAATGGTAACTCTTCTAAGAAAATGAGAAATGAGCTAGCTAACTTTAAAAATGACCAACTCTCCCTTTACATAGGAGGGAGAGTATTTACACCATAAATACAATAAAGGGAAAATATAACCTAACTATCACTCATTATTTGTGGAGCATTTACATGCCCCAACATTCTCTCCCTAAATGCTTACTAATAATGAGAGATACAATAAGTGATACAAGGCTATAATACAGTAATCTAACTAGCAAGTGTGGTAATAAAATGAAATCAAGTGCTGAAATATCTCTAAAACTCTGAAGTGTCTGTGAAGTCTGAAACTGGCCATGAATCTCTGAAATGAAGGTCTTCGGCTTCAAAGCACAACCAATGAAGCAGAAAAAATAAGATCCAAATCTTCAAACCAGTCATAATCACCCGAAGAAGGAGGTCACCATGAGCAAGTAGAAGATCCAATAAAAGATACACTTCGTCTTCAAAAGTCTGAAAAACATCTCGAATTCTCAAATCATAATACACCGAAATTCTTCAAAGAATAACTTGCTAAAAATGTGAAGCATCCATCAAATGTAGTCCGGATAAAGATAATGCGAGTCCAAAAACATGGTCTAGCAATGCCAAAAATTTGATCCAAGGACCAAAAATAAGTGTCACGTCACATTGGCAAAATAATCTTCGTCTTTAACATATCACAAATCCAAACTCGTGAAACCATAAGAACTAAACTAGACGCGAACACAAAATCATCCTGTGGTAGAGTCCGAATAATAAATAATCTGAATCGGAAAACATCGAGTAATGCCAAAAATTTGATCCGTGAAGACCAAAAATAAGTGCCATGTCGCATCACTAAATAAATAATCGTCTTCAGAAGTCTTCAAAATCCAAACTCAAACAATAATAACCAAATCCGGATGATATTCTCTCCCTATTTTTGATAACCAATGACCGGATATCAAAAATCAACAAATCATCGGATGGAGACTGTCGGATACCAAGAGCTAAGACAAGCTCTCCCTAGATGTATGAAGGGTCTCGATAAGAAACAAGAAAGAGTAAAATAAATACTCTTGCAGTCATGAGAAAGCGGGTGACATAGTTGCTGAAACTGTGCTGAGAAAATCTGTTGTGCCAAAAATATATCCAAATATCCAAACTGCGGTGTCGGAACACTTGAAGTGGTCTTCAATAGAGAATAAAGTCCACATACTCAAGATATATGATTCGTCAACCAAAAATCAAGAGCGCTAAGTCATAATATCCCATATAGTGAAGAATGCGAAACAACTTTGTTGATCAATCGCCGTTGTGGTGCAAGCATCACAAAAAGATAATATGAAGTCCGACTGCGGTAGGAGTATTCTTCCAATAATAATAATCGGCATGAAATGAATAACCAATGTGACAATCCATGGGTAGGTGGTGGCAAAAATTGGCGTTAAAAAAAATTGGTTTTAATAAAAAAAAATTGGTTATAATAAAAAAATGGCTAAATAAAAAAAATTGGTGTTAAAAAAATAATTGGCTAAATAAAAAAAATAAAAAAAATTGGCTGAAAAAAAATTAATTAAAAAAATAATGTAGAAAAAAAATATAAATTAAAAAAAAATAAGTTTAGAAAAAAAGGTTTTAAAAAAAAGGGAGGGGAGGAAAAAGCTGGGGGAGGAGGAAGAAGAAAGGAGAAGGAAGAAGGAGGGGGAGGAGGAGAAGAGAGGGGAGGAAAGGAGAAGGGTTGAAGGGAAGAAGGAGGAAGGAGGAGAGGGGGCGAAGTCTGGGAGGAGGGAAGAGATGATCTGAAGTTGGAGGCTGGTTTCGGGTCTAGGTAGCTTGCAGATGAGAGGAGGTGGGTGGAAGGTGATGGTTGCGGACGAGATGGCTACTGATGGATGGGGCGCTGCTAATGGGGTACGTTGCGGATGAAGAACTTGGGTGCGGACGCAAGGAGGGCGTGACTGCGGATGGTGCGATCTGGGAAGACACTGCGGACGAAGCATCAGAAGGCGTGTTGCGGTCTGAAGTTGCGGTCCGAGCCAAGAATACATCTGAAGCTGCGGTCTTGTGCTGCGGTCCGAGACTTCTGACTTCGGTTCAGCAGTTAGGAAGGGTAGGCTTCGGTTCTAAGCTGCTGATCGAGGGGCTGCGGATGGGGCATTATGACCTCGGATCAGAGGCTAAGAAGGGCTGCTGAGAGGCTTCTCAGGGGACTCCGGTAGGCAGTTTTTGGCTGCGGTTCGGGGGTCCGGAAAGGGCTGAACAGGTGACGAAAAATGTTCTTTTTTCATGAAAAATGGTACCGCAAAGGCCATTTATTCATATTTTAATAAGGGAATATTTTTATAAAGCATTTAAGTCAACAAGTGGGTCTTGGAAAGGCAAAAAAGGAGTGTACAGGGGGTTTTTAGGGGACAACAGGTGATGAGATTTGTCATAGCCACATGGTTTTTGCTTAGGAAGGCAAATATAAGTGAATTAATCTTTACCCAAAAGAGCAAAAAGGACAATATGCTTTTCACAAACACAATTTACGTCCAAATTTCTTCAATTAAAGATCTACAACAAGAGTAAATGAGGAGTAAAAGTCTTCATACCTCAAGAAGATTTCAAGCTGCTAGGCAAAAAAAAAAAGAGCACCACTTCAATAAAAATAAGCCCATAATTGTGTCTTCTCATTTCCAAGGAATAAATAAAATGCATGGAGCAAATTCTTCAACAAATTGGAGACCACAAAAATAATTTCTCTTCTCATTTGCTTCATTTCTTCAACAGAAAAATAATAAGAACATCAAGAACATCATTTTTTTTCCAGCAATAATAGAATGATCAGCAGCAGCGACTTTTATTTTTGCTAAGATAGAATCACTCAAAAGATAGAACTAAGAAAGAACTTCATAAAAAAATTCCGGTTTGCAACCCGAAAATTTTTTCTTGCAGAAACACGGAAAAATCACAAGATAATCACCGAACGGGAGTCGTTCCCTTGAACTAATTGTGAGATCTTCAAGGTACGGCTCTAATACCAATTGTAGAGACCCATTTGAATACGAACGGTGGATGCGGAAGAAATAATCTTGAGATTTATCGTGTATCAAAATATAAACATGAAGAACATATGATGAGAATTCTTAGAAGATGAGAAAGAAAGAGAGATAAAATATTATTCAATGAAGAACATTGGTGGGAGAGAGAAACTCTCCTTAGGTGGCGAGAACCCCACCACTTTCTCTCTCTAGAATTACATTTTGAGAATGGTAACTCTTCTAAGAAAATGAGAAATGAGCTAGCTAACTTTAAAAATGACCAACTCTCCCTTTATATAGGAGGGAGAGTATTTACACCATAAATACAATAAAGGGAAAATATAACCTAACTATCACTCATTATTTGTAGAGCATTTACATGTCCCAACATTATAGCTTTGGATTTTCAATTTCATGTTCATTAGACAAACTAGATCCAAAAGCTATTAGGGTTTGCATGTATATCACAGGAATGATGTATTGCTCAAAACCCACCAGTGGTATCAGAGCCTAGGGCTATTTGTTTGATGTATTTGATGCTATATTTGATTATTCAAGCTTAAAATCGAAAAATTTGAGTTTCTGGGGGCTGGACTTGCCGAGTCCATGGCTGAACTCGACGAGTCTGAGACGCAAAATGCTGTTTTTGCGGGATTTTGACCTGTTTTGGCTGTGGATAATTACCTAAAACGTTTTTTTGTCAATAAAATCTGAATTTTATCTATATTGGTTGATTATCCTTGCCAAAATAGCAAATAATTGTCAAATTTTAGATAATATTTTGTTTTATTAGATAAAGATTGATTATTTGTAATTTAGATTTGAATTATCTTGTGAAAAAGTTTGAAATTTCCCCTTTAGGTTTTATAGTTTAAATTTGAACTTAAAAGTTTTGTTTTTGAAATTTAAATAGTTAAACCCTAATGTTTTGAAAAGTTTCAAAACTTGCCCTCAAGTTTTGGAATTTAATTTTCTTTTGATTAAAAGTTTGATTTTGAAATATTTAAATTCTAAACCCTAATGTTTTGAAATGTTTCAAAACTTGCCCTCAAGTTTTGGAATTTAAAATTTTGATTAACAGTTTAATTATGTAATATTTAAATTCTAAAACCCTAGTATTTCAAAATGTTCAAATTACACCCACATGGTTTTGTTAAGTTAATTAAAAGTTTAATTAAAAGAGAAAGTTAATAAAACCACCTAGTATTTTAAAAGTGTAAAATACACCCTATATTATATATATGTGACATTAAAAGTCTAATATTATATATATGAGTAAAGAGTCAGTCTTACCGTTAGTAGGCCTCATTCACGAAGTTGGTCTATAAGGGGTGTTTATGCAAATTGCCTATAAAATGGTGATTGAATGGTTCTCCACTCTTACCCACCGCACTCTTGACTAGTGGAGGGTCATTAGCCGAACGGGTAGGATAGGATAGAAACCTTCCATTATAAGTATAATGAAGTACAAAGTAACTAAATGTTTTTTCAAATTCCCAAATCATAGTTACTTTAGGCAAAATGTGAAATTGTATGCTAATCCATGGAATGACACTTTGTACCCTTGCCGAGACGTTAGTGGAGCGTGTGTGGTTAACCGACACACTAATTTGGGTTTGGCATGGGTAGCGAAGGGTGACTCGATGTTTATCATATATCAATGGAGCATATGTGGCTAACCGGCACATTGATTAGGTGATAGTAGCATTGAGTGCACCACGTGATTCGCATGGTTATTCACACCTTGTTTATGATCCTCGGCATCCCAGTCGCAAATAGTAGGGCATAATCGAGATTAAACATGCCATTGAAAAGTTCAATGAATCTCAATTGATCTAGGAGTTTCAATTCATTTAAAACTTAATTTTTTTTTTCATTTTTAATGGTGGAAATTGGTAAATCGTCATTTACCTACCTATAAATATTCTGCAACTAGATTACGGCATCCCACTTCTAGGTTGTAGACTATTGTGTTGGATCCTAGCCTTGATGTTTCATTTGGTTGTTACATCAAGGATTCTTATCAACTTGACTTGAATTTCTCCCGTTTTGTAGATGTCTGAATCTATCAATGGTTTTCCTAAATCCCTTTGAACAAGCTTTCCAAATGAATATGATATCCCACGATATGATCGAAGAACAAGAAATCATGCTTCACTTCCTCCACCTCCTTCAATTATTCTTCCTGGCCCACAAGTTCGAAGGCTTGAAAATTTCAAGCTAAATCAAGCCCTTTTGGTAAGTAAACATAAAGATGGGAAACCTATGTGTGCACACGTCTTAGAGATGAAGTCACACATTGACAGGTTAAGGATGTTGGGTGTCGAGATTTCAGGTGAGTTGGTTGTTGACTGGGTTCTTCAGTCACTTCCTGGATCATATAGTGAGTTCGTTAGAGAGTACTATATGATGGACCACGATGTGACCCTCACTGATTTGACCTATTTGCTTATAACTGTTGAATCAGCGATGATTTGGCGTGCTAATCAAGCAAATTTGTTTGGTGAATCAAACTCCCAAACTTCAATGGACACTGGCAACCTTGGAAGTCCAGAAAGGACTAAGTATGAGATTGTCCCATGTGCTTTGCCAAAGGAGTCCATTTGTTTTTATTGTCAACAGAAGGGGCGTTGGAGACGAAGCTGCCCTATCTACCTGAGAGATCTAAGAGATGGGAGAGTCTAGTGTTATGACTCTTCTACAGGTATGAAATCCACTATCTACATCTTTTAAGTTCCTATTCTAGTTTCTTAATTCATGATGTGATAAGATTACATTTTGATGTATTATAGGATCGAAGAAAAGAGAGGAAGCTTAAGGGAAGAAGTGAGCTGAATCTAATCGTGAAGAAAATGGATTTCGATCGCATTGTTTGAAGATTGGATTTTTGAGCTACTACTTGGAGTTAGAATAGATTGCTTAGGAATATGTAATAGCATAGTATTTCAGTTGAATTGCATTGTAAGGACAAAGTTTTTCCGCGATAAAATAAAATTTGTTTTTTGTCTTATTTATTTATCCTTGCAATGGCATGTGTGAAAAAATTGATGTTTGAATGTTTCTACTGTTAGCAATAATGGATTTGACTCTTTATAACACCGAACATTTTCATACAAAATTTTCATTTTTAAAATTACATAAATATCATCAACACATATCACTAAATCTCAATATTTCAATTATCAAAAACACGTGTTCATAATTATTTAAATAAAATCCAGGATCCTCGAACACAACTTCATCTCGTGTGTACAATCAAGTCGTCGCCTTCCCGTGATCCTGATAAGTACTTGAAACACATAACATATAACACGGTAAGCATGTAGCTTAGTGAGCTCCCCAATATACCACATATAACACATATTAACCACTCGAGGCTATAACTATGTGGGCCCACTAGCCCTAACTCTGTGGACCCTTTGGTCCTAACTATGTGGACCTTCCGGTCCTAACTCTGTAAACTCTAGAATACACACAACATAAATCACATAGAAATAATGCAGTGAAACACATCACATATATAGCATACAAGATACTATGTCACATAACTCTACTTACCACTCAAGGTAAAGTATAGTGAGAAGACTCACATCGAATTGCGAACAGATCCTATAAATGTTGTTGCTACACTCCGACTTCTATCACTAAGCCAAACCCACAAATAACCCCATTAGGATATAAGATAAACCCTCACATTATTAGGTCTAAATATGGTCCACCAATCCGGCCCATAAAAATCAAAGCCCAATGGGCCCACCAAGGCCCAATACCAAATGGGTTCACAAAAAGTCCTCTAATGGCCCAACTATGGCCCAATTTTCCAAATTTGGCCCAAACCCACACATGGGCCGTACCCTAGAGCCCATCTAAATATTCTAGTCTACATGACTGCTCTTGGATGGCTCATCAATGGCCTAATCACCAAAGCCCAATAAAAGGCTCAACACACGGCTCAAGTAAAAAATTGGGTTTCCACATAAAATGATGATTAGGGTTAAGTGTTTCTCACTTAACTCATTAAGGACTTAACCCATTAAGTCCATGATTCCACTAAGTCATCATACAATAAAATCGTCATGAGTTATAACTTTAGTCCATTGGTCCAAGTGCGGGTCCCAATAGGCCCATACCAACAAACCCAAAAATTAGGGTTTTCCAAACCCTAATTAGGGTTTCTAGTCCAATAGCCATCCAACAAGCCCAGATCAAGCATTTGGGCCGATTAGGGTTCACTGTGCCAAGTACCACCCACTACCACCCCATGTAGTGGTGGTCATTGGCGGCTCATGGCAGCGGCCACCACCTCACGGTGGTGGTGGTGTTTTTTCCCACAATTCCTCCACCAAAAATGCTAATACGAGACTCATTTCACAAGACATACTCATACTCATCACAGCAAATACACAGCCACCACCATATGGCGGCTGGTGGTGGTGACACGGCGGAAGGAGGCAAAGCTAGGTGGCAGCCACCACCTTGAGGTGGTGGTTGTGGATTTTCTGGTCCAATAATTCTCATATAACACCACAAATGCCAAGAATAGCTAATATACTCGACCATACATAGCTCAGCCACCCTCACCGGCGGCTGCCATAACCGAGATGAACAAAAATAGTCACCATGAGGACACCGACAGCAGGTGGCAACATCCCACGACGTCCAGCCGGTAGAAACGAAGAAGAAGAAACAAGGTGGGTGGTTGGCAGTCTTACCGAGAGCCTCCAGGTCACGTCGGACCCACGCAGCGACGAACGCGGATGTAGCCGTCAATCTCGATTACTCCTCCGGCTCCCTTACGTCTCTGACAGCAGTAAGGAGGTGGTGCTCGTCGGTGCTACAATGGTGAGGCAATAGCAGCGGTCCTGCAACTTCTCAAGGCGCCTGAAAGGAGTTTACGTGATGGTGGCGGCCGATAAGCAAAGTTGTAGGGTTAGGGTTTTCCATTATCCCATCCAAATAGAAGGAAAGAAACATACAGGATTAACCCGTGTCCATCCCAAACTATAATGCCAATTAAACACTTTTGGTCCCTCCCCATTAAGTTATTTTCAAAGAAAATCCAAAAGTTATCCTTTAGCCCCTGACTCAATAAATTCCTTTCATGTAAGGTCCAAAACTTACCATTCAGCCCCCTAAAATTAATAATTCATAACAATACAAGTCCCAACAATTACCAACCATCCCCTACCTCCAGAAATATTTACAAAGTGGCCCGTAAATTACACTTTAACCCTCAAAATCCATAATTAACTCAATTTGCTCCCCAACACCAACACCCCCGCTAAATATAATTTATTTTAAGGCTATTAACCTTTATCTACTTAATTATTCAATAATTGGGATGTTATAATTCTCCCCCACTTAACTTAGATTTTGTCCTCGAAATCTTTCCTTACTATCCCCTGCACGCACGACAACTCGAATGGCATGGCCACAAGCTCGAGCATAAACCCAACCGTCCAATCCAACAGAGCTATCTCAACCAACCACATGACAAAGCAACCACTAAGTTCGCTTTAATCTAAGCTATATCACAACTGCTCTGTAATCACACCCCATTTCCGACCTCTATCGTCTAATAACCACTAACTCCATGCGTGTTGCGGTCCTGCTCAACCCAAACGAACCAACCCTCCCAGGTTTAGATCATAAGATGCAAACCATAACCACTCAAAATGAAATCCATTAGTAATCTAGAATCTCAACTCACCTGTCCTATACGCTAATAGGGCCAAACCCCAACTCATGAGTCTTATTTGACAGCAGAACTAGGATAACTCATATCCAATCTGATACTCAACCCACGACCCATGATCTGCGAATCTACGCGTACATTACTCTCAAATTCCTTCCAAATTATGACAACTTCTTCCCAGTTTGAGATATAACGGATCCTAACCATCATGGAGACCCCAGTCTTGCTTCTGGTCTGGCCACCAGGTTCCCAAAGACTCGGTCGTCAAGGCTACTTATTCCTAAGAACTCCTTTGTGTCATGCCCTAACCAGGGAATACTACAGATTCCCGTAGTCTTACGATACTCTCACACTGGCTCGTGAATGCTACAGCTCCCTGTAGGCTAATATCACTTACTCACTCATCCCTAAATGCTACGGCTCCCCGCAGGCTTACATCACTTACTCACTCACTCGTGAATGCTACGACTCCCTGCAGGCTTACATCACTTACTCACCCACTCATAAATGCTACGGCTCCCCGCAAGCTTACATCACTCTCTCACTTGCCATGGGCTCTCCCCATGGTTCTTCCCTGATATTACAAAGTGATTACTCTCACATATATCCTTCCACTCTCTTACCACCCCACAATTTCACTATTAAGCCATTACCATATTGCGCTCATTGAACTCATGCTCCGCGATCCATCATGGACACGTGCACCCACCCTGTTCCGTCGACAATTGTCGTAACAATTCACTTTCTCTTGATACAATTCACATTCTTGAACCAAGCGCCTCGAACTCAACCATTGCAACCCTGAAGAGTCCTTAACGACAATAAGATCCCTGACCAATGGCTACTCTTCGTGGATACACTCGTTCTTTCCTGGACACGTACAATATGCATAATATTTCTCTACGCCTTGCCTCATCCACCACTAAACCCAAGTCTCATATGACCATACCGCAGGTTCCTGAAACCCAATCCTCTAATCCCCAAATCGAACAGAGTGATGATCCTACCAACAAAATACCATGTTCTCCCCCACTTAGGGTTCGAACGATCGCCCAATGCCATACCCTATTAACCACACTACAGACTGGCTCTCCAGATGTATCATTCCCAACTCAGGGGAAGTACCACATAGCACTTGATGACTTTCCATAGAATGACCAAATAACTCCAAGTACCCCGAACCCCATATGTGAACCTCGGAATCCTTCCCATATGACTGCCCCCGGTCACCATAAAGCCTCAGACCAACGCACCGCCAGATACCCCACTATTCTGCATTAGATATGATCCAAAATATGAAAACAATGCACTATCACGCACTTCAACTCTGACTCCTCGCCCTGCTTCCCAAATCGGGAAATATTCATAAAATCAATAGACCTCATTCTCATTGTCGATACACAACGTAGACTATGAGGGCCACCGCCCCGATATACTCCTTTTAACCACTGAGAACTGCTAATAAAAGTACATTTCCCCCAATAAGGCACCTCCTAGTTCTCATAAATCTTAGTCCCACTAATGACTCTTTCCTGGTATAAGAATACCTCGCAGCAACATATTGCCCAAATACTCTGGTAAAAAGGTCACCACTCTTGCTACCCCACAGGGTTTACCTCCAACTCGGGACCAAAAACTCAATATCCCTTCTTCTCCTCACATAAATAGCACATTATAGTCACAGGGAGTGGCATTTCCGCTACCGGCCGACTACGTAGCTCAAACCGTAATCCTCCATGAAGTACCACCTCTACTCATCCCTGAGTCTTGTGACTCCGACTGACATCTCATTTTCCCACCTCAAGTACACTCCCTTGAATTTCATCAACATGGCCCTCTGGCCCCATACTCTTTCACATCTGATCTAAGTCTAACCAATCACCACAGAATAACTGGTAGACCAGTAACACTAACCGCCACGAGTCATGGTACTCGAACCATGTGGCTACCCCTCGATCTGCTATGACTCATGGTACCCGAACCATGTTATCTCTTTTGATTCCGCTACGAATCATGGTACTCGACCCATGACATCACCTCTCGATCTGCTACGAATCATGGTACTCGAACCATGAAATCACTTCTCGATCTGCTACAAATCATGGTACTCGAACCATGAAATCACCTCTCGGTCTGCTACAAATCATGTTACTCAAACCATGAAATCACCTCTCGATCTGCTACAAATCATGGTACTCGAACCATGAAATCACCTCTCGATCTGCTACAAATCATGGTACTCGAACCATGAAATCACCTCTCGATCTGCTATAAATCATGGTACTCGAACCATGAAATCACCTATCGATCTACTACAAATCATGGTACTCGAACCATGAAATCACCTCTCGATCTGCTACAAATCATGGTACTCGAACCATGAAATCACCTCTCGATCTGCTACAAATCACGGTACTCGAACCATGAAATCACCTCTCGATCTGCTACAAATCATGGTACTCGAACCATGAAATCACCTCTTGATCTGCTACAAATCATGGTACTCGAACCATGAAATCACCTCTTGATCTGCTACTTAGAACCTCCGGAATGTTCTCTGTATCGAGTATGGGTCAACTGCTTTCAGTAGTATGGTAAGCATGAGATTCATTGAATCTTATCAATGGCATGTTTAATATCAGATTATGCTCTTCTATTTGTGACCAGGATGCCGATGATTACGCACAAGATGTGAATAACCATGCAAACACACTTAGAAACCTTGATCTCATTTATCATCTCTAGTTAATGTGTCGGTTAACCACACATACTCCATTAATAATGATAATTTTCGAGATGCCCATCATATATCTTTAAATTCCCTATTAGTGTGTCGGTTAACCACACACGCTCTATTAACGACATATAAAGCATGATGTGTATTTTCTTGGATTAGCATTCTTTTAACATTTTTCTTAAAGTAATTGTAGTGGTATTTTCAAAGAAGGTTCCAATAACTTTTATATCATTATACTTTTAATGAGGTTATGTCGTATCGAACCTGTTCTGCTAACGACCATTCACCAGACAAGGGAGCGGTGAGGGAGAGTGGACACCCATTCAACGACTATTTTTTAGGTCGCTTCCTTATACCCCCTTATAGTATGGAAAGTGATTCGTACACGACAGTTTTTTGTCATATACAACAATTCATGTATTATATAGTTGTATAATACAACATTCTAAAGCACCAATTATTGTGTATGGAGAAAAATTGTTGAGTATGGATCAGCTCCCTTATATTATGACTTCGTGAATGAGACATATGATGTGCACAAAAGTACCCACTAAATTTTAATATTTATAACCTAACAAACTTAGACTAACTATGCACTTATAGGCAGTGTACCTGGTCAGATTACAGTATAGCTTAGGTAAGTCGGGTGTCGATCACAGGGAACGATGGTGAATTAATTTAATATATTTGATTATAGGTTACAGGTCACATGAAAATAATAAAGGAATAGTTTAATAAATCTCAAACTAACAATTAACAACTCTCGATAAACTAACAGGAAAACAAATCTCTTCAGGTACTTTGGTTTAGATAAATTACACCTTAAAAACATAGACAATTGCATACACAAATTCATTTATTCATGTTCATCGATTCCTAAAATTAGGTCTGTCAAATCGGGCCGTCGTGTCGTGTTTTTGTCTGACACGACACGACACGATAAGGTTTTTTGTAACACGAACACGACACGACACGATGTCGTGTTTTTTTTCACTAACACGAAATCGAACCAATTAAAAAACGACAACACGACACGACACGACAAAGATAATATTACATAACTATTATTTTTTTTAATTCATATTTAATCATATATAACACGATAAAAACGACAAACACGAAAACACGACAAATACATGCTCAATCGTGTCAATTTCGTGTGGATTTGTAAACACGAACACGACACGACACAACATCGTGTTTTATAAACTTGACACGAACACGACACGAAAACGAATTTGAATTTTGATTTCGTCCCGATTTCGTTTCGTGTCGTGTATTTTTGTCGTGTCGTGTCATAAATTGACACCCCTACCTAAAATGATTAGATTCGCGTTCACTATAACTAATCCTTTAGCAAACAAGTCAATTTAAACAGTGATCAGTTGATTAAACTAACATGCTTCCTAGTGTTCAGTTTGTATCAAGCAAGACTTGTAAATATAGTTAATCGAATTACTAATTCAATTTAACCTCTTGTTGATGGTCATCAAACAAGGCTCACACATTAACTTACTTATTCTCAAGTTAATCCTAGTTTCACATTCGTTATTCCTAGACTTACAATATCGATGGTCATCAAAATCATAAGAGACAAGCAATCAAGCAGATGTTCATACAACTCAATTCACTTAACAATTAACAGCAAATAATTATCATTAATACGTAAGGATCTTTTAACAAGCTTGGCAAGATAAATTAAACATAAATAAACAATTCAATATAGCAATTAGTCTAATAATCAAAGTTTCATTCAATCATAAACACAAAGTAAAAGGTTTTTACACCAAAATCAGAAACTAAATACAGAATAGTAACACAATGGAATGCTAAACATGGTCACCTTAGCAACCCATATGATTACTGACACTTATCCGCTCTCCAACCCTTCCGATCTCCACTCCCGTTAGCTTAACAGCCTTCCGGACGCCTTCTAGACCCTCAAAACGGCTTAACAGAAGTTTAATATCGACTAAATTAAGTTGGAAGTCGAATCCCCCCTTCTGGTTAGCTGGAAATCAACTTTTATAACCTTTGTAGCCGACTTACGTACGCTGGGCGTAAGTCGGATTACGCTGGGCGTACTAAGGATTTCTACGCGATTGAGTTTATCCGGTGCCAGCCATTACGCTGGGCGTACCCTTAAGTTACGTTGGGCGTAATATGATTTTGGTCGTTACGCTTAGCGCAGAGGTGTATTACGCGGGGCGTAATTGGCCTTCCAGCATTTTTTCCTTTCTTTTAGCTTCTAAGCCCGATTTCCGCTTCAGTCTTTTCTTTTGTGTTTTATCGACAACGAATAGCTACAAAACATAATTTTAAGCATTATGAGTGCTTTTTAGTTCTAAAAGAGAATAATAAAGGTCAAAATATTAAGATATAATTCATAAAAATATATATAAAAATACAAATATCAACATACTAGCGATTCGATTGACTTATTCTTATACATATAGTAATTAACTATTAATATTATATATATATATATATATATATATATATATATATATATATATAAGGTGTATTTTAAAACATTTCAAAATACAAGATTTAAACTTTTAATTATCTAAATTAAACTTTTTAATTTAATTAAATCTAAACCAACTATGATTTAATTTTTATCTTTTAATTAACTATTACTTAAATTAATTTAAATCATTTATGGATTAAATAATTATTTACTATTAAACAATTAAATAAATAATTCAAATTTAATCCTAATCCATTACCTTGTCTAATTTTCAAAAATCAAGGTTGGGTTTATCAGGTTTTAATTATTCGAATTTTAAGGCATTTAAAATAATAATTAAGGAAACAAGATAAACTCTAAAGGAACTCTCCCATTTTTGAAAATATGGTGAGGGAGGCTAGGGTTTCAAGAAACCCTAGCAAAGTCGAAAATCCAAGACCTTTAAGGTTTTATTTCTATAAAACCTAATTCTGATCTATTCGTTATTATGCATAATATAATAGAAAACTAAGGTTCCGATACCACTGATAGATTTCATAGGTTATAAATCAAAGTATGAGGAAAACTAACTTAACCCTTAAGTTCACATGCAACCTATTTGGATCCAAGTTTTCTCTATTGATAACAATAATATAACGAACATCAAGAACCCTAAGGAAGCCCTACACTAATCGAAAATTAGAAGGGATTAGTGTTTACATACCTTTTGATCATCATAGAAAATAATCAAGTCAATTCCTTTCTTCAAATGTCTTGGAAAGCAAACACGAGAAATCCAATTCCTCTAATGGTTTGTATCCAAACCCTAGAAAATAAGAAGACTTGAGGAGAGAGTAGAGGGAATATGATTTTTGACTCTTCCTTCGGTAGAAGTGGTGGCCGAAAATGAAGAGCCAAGGGACTCTATTTATAGCTGATACAAGGAGACTTGGAAGCCCTAATTTGAATATAATATTATTATTTCAAATTTGGTAATTATCCAACTCCTTAATTATTTTTAAGGGTTAATCTAAAATCCTTAAAAAAATCCTAAAAACCGTCCATAACCCATGGATGGTTCTGGAAACTCTCTTGTTCAACTATTGAACACTTATAGCTTAATTCCCTGCACTTTTAATTAATCCAATTAATTCTACTTAACTTCTGATTAATTATTAATTAAATAATATTATTTATAATTAATATATTAATCTTATAATATAATAATAAATTATTAATTTTGTAATAAACCAATAAATCAACATCTATCTCCAAAAGTCATTCTGGTCAATTGTTAGTTTTGATGGCAACCCAAAAAGGACTTTGCTTTTAATTCAAGTATATATCAATTTAGTTATTGGCTTAGATGCCTAATCCAACATTCCCCGTCCCAAAGGACCATAAAAATCATAACTTTTTAGTAATGCATGTCCAATGCATTAATTGAACACTAACTATGTCAAAACAAACGAAAATGAGAGCAAGACTCATGCTTGGAGTCCAATCCATCACCAAACTTTAGATTTAAGACTTATGCTTATCAAATGACCTAAAAGATCCATAAAGTTACTAACTTTATGGATTCCATGCATTCAACTCAAACCGTACATTGAGATAAGTGGGTAAAACTTATATATAGCATGCTTCAATGAGAAAAGCAAGAACTTGAGGACTTATAAAGGTCCATACGTAACACAAAATAGTAGGGAGGAGGCTTGATTACTGAAAAAATGCACCAAAGGGGACTTCTTTTTCAACAAAGAGCTCAAACCGCTTAAAATGAGCCAAAACCACCAAGATGAGCTAGGGTTAGGGTTTCTGAAGTTTGAGAGAGATGGAGGCTGAGATATGAACCCTAAATCCCGATGGGTTTTGAGCACTATAACATCCCTATGGTGCACATACAACCCTAATTCTTTGGATCTAAGTTTTCTCTAGTTATACATGCAATTTTCATTTTTCCAAAGCATGAAGCCTAACTAGCACACAACATCGATAATTGAAACATAAAAACAAGTAAGTTGATTTTCTCTTTGTTGTAGCTTGTAGAACTTGGCATTTTAAGAGCTTAGCACCTCAAATGTGATGCCTCTAATGGAGTCACAAAACACCAAAAGCAAATGGAGGATAATGAGAGAGAGGCTAGGAGGCACCAAAACGGATAGGGTTCATCTTGGAACTATTAGGGGCCTTTTTGGTGATGCTAAGGGTTAATTTATAGTGTGGAATTCCTAGGGTTTCACTTGTAAACCCTAATTCACTTCCTTGGGCCTTTAGTGTAATAATCCATATGATAAACCCTTTGGAATAACACTTCATGGACTCCCACATAAAATTAGTCCATCCTAATCAACATGGATCATTAGCCAAAACTATATGTATTACTGATTTACTTAATTAGTCCCCGTTAATTTAATCAGTCTCTTTTGACCACTAAATTAATTCTTTACATATACCAATTAAATAATATGATTTCTCAATTAATATATTATTCTTATAATATATTAATAAATCACAAATAACCTCTTTCTCAAATATGCATTCTATCAAATTACTCTGGTGAATGCAACCCAAAAGGACCATGCTACTATTGAGTCAAGTACATACCAACTATACTTATGGGATTAGACACCTAATCCAACATTCTCCCACTTGGATAAGTCTAATAACTATTATTGCAAGTACGACTTCAGAATCCGATTAGCAATCGTAGCTCTCAAAAGCCACTGTTGAACTCTGATCTTATCAATAATGCGTCCTTTACATAAAGGATCATATATTTCCCCATTCTTCAAGATATTGTATGGACTGAGACATGGACTATAATCATTCTCTTTGTCCATATTTTGTTTCCTGAATTCCGATTTATGACGACTGACAACAGACTACATTGAACACATCAACTTAGTCCAGGCTTGGCCAAGCGCTTAGGGTGTCATCACTAAATCATTGAGGGGCCCACATATATCGCTTTTATCCCTCTTAGGGTAAAACGAACGGCTAAACTTCGACTCATATGCTTGCTCAATTTGCTCATCAAATCACACACAACAATACGTTTTATAACACAAATTACCGGTGCGTTTACATATCATCAATGTGCAACCGAATTGCAAACTACAACTCATATGTCTCTGTTTCAAGAATATAAGATATTATCGTCTCATAAATACTCGTGATAAAATCCACGAAGAGATTCAAATGAGCGTGGATTTAATCCAATACTCAAATCTTATTTCAAGAGCACTCATAAACACTGTAACAAACTTTTGCTATGTCTAAACACTTAGACAATCTACAGTCGGATTCACGACAATCTTACCTTATTACTTACTTCCAAAGTATGATTGATTGTGGATGTTTGAATAATCTTATTATTCGGGAATTCAAAACATGCAAAGTGAAACACAAGATTAATCCAATCTAATATGGACTCAACCATATTGATTACACATTATTCATCGTATAATGTTTCGATTAATCAACTTAATACTTGAATTAAAACAACAGTTATCCCATGCACACTATGTTTGCCTATGGTCCTTACCTTGTGAAATAGATCAATTGAACACATTTCCAATGATGCTCATTTCACAATTCCCTAATCCTTATTATAAGTGTAAGAATACAAAATCCTTGCCACTAATAGAATTTGTTAAAGTCTTAACTTTTACATAATGTTCCTTTTGTAATGTCGAGGTACCAAAGTCATAGAGACTTAATTTAAAAAGCGTTCCATTGGAGATTGTTACAAGGCAATTCCCCGGAAATGAAGTCTCACATTCACGGTACATTCCTTGAACATCCTTCTTGCATAGAAATTTCTAACTTAACTTAAATTCTTAATATCCAACTCCCATTATGGAAACATTTCCATAATTGCCATATGACTATCCATTCTAAATAGAATCCTATCTATTCAGAATTATATCAATATGGTCCATCCATTACTATACTTCCAGCTGCCCACAAGGGATTAATCCTTAGCGAACCTTAGATCGTCCTTGATAGTTGTTTAAATACTTTAGTCATGACCGGTTTTGATCCTTTTTCCCACTCAATGCCCTAGGCATTTGGAAAATTTGAACAGACGAATATTATAGCATATGCAACCGATCCTATACCCGAAGCATATGAGATACGATTCATAATGTCTTACATAAAGACATGATACTTGACCAGTCCTTTGCTATAATATTTCCACATACAAAATTTCCTTATGTTAAATCATTTAAACATAACATTCATGTATCTACATGACAAGATTCTATTGAAATCTCAATATAAGCTTTTAGATTCGAAATGAAGTATTAGTTCCTCTCCCTTAGACTTTCTATAGCGAAACAACTTTTCATCCTCTGCAACCTTGCAAATTTAAAACCTTGTTTCCTATAAATAGCATCGCTAACTTGCAACACTTAATGTAATAATTGTGCTCCCACTAGCATAATAATTACATTTTTACTAGCATGACACTTATGCTCCCACTAGCTTTGACATGTACCCAAAAATCAGCTGGACTTCTAGAAATCAATACTTATTAACTTTTTACTAAAATTCAGATTTCTGATACAAGATGCTTCGATAAGACTTTATCTAGGCTTCTCAACTCATACACCTTTCCTTAGATAACTCATATGTATGTCTAAACTATTTCTGAACTTACAACAGTAAGTCCCGAATGTTCAGACTATTTGCTATTTCTCACAATTCGAACTATAAGGAGGGATGTCGTGATCATAATCGAATTTGAGAATGCAATTAACACAACTACTATCACTTTAAATCTACTTAGTGAAAGTGTTTCCTCACAATCCTTTTATGAAACGGAAAGAAACATTTGCCACTTAGATTTTATGGTGTATGTATTCCTATCCATGTGAATTTATCATAACCATAATCACAAGACAATGTTTGTGACAAATCCAAACTCATATGGACTGATTTTTTCAATCTTAATTTATTGTCATATGGTAGCACAAGAGCCTACCATGTCTTCCAAGTTGTTCAACAACTCACTCTTACTGATCAATGTACTTTCAATAATCCAGGTGCTTTGCCTTATGCAAACAATTTTTAACTCACATGCATAGTCAACTTTAACTGGAGTGGGCACAAAAATAAGAATGTGTGAGCACGATAGGTTATAAACCTCAAGTCATGTGTTAGTGATTAACAATAGGTTTATACTTGATTGGTTCCTGAACTTTTTCAAGATCTTTAAGACTCCCATTGACATTTTGACATATAAGATTCTCTTGTTAAGAAACATTCCTTAACAAACAAATATTCAAGAGTTAGTGTGGGTTCTTATCAAGAAAATACCTTCATGAATTTGGTCTTAGTTGGTCTTTTTTATCCAAAACATCACAACTACTAATCTCAAATGTGCATGAGTAAGAAAACTTTTTTCTACTCCACATTTCATGATGTGTTATAAACCTACTTAGGATATGTCAATCATAACTCTAAGACTCGATTTTGGAACGAAGTATGACTCATCCTTTTGATTTTAACCATTTTAACAGTTCCCGATACCTTTCCTTAGTCATATAAATGCACTAAGGTATCCTTAGAGCATCAATTGTGACATGGTTCCATAATCATAAAGATGATCATAAAACTAAAGTATTCTCTTTTCCTTCCAGATTGGAGAAACTTTCATCTTTCTGCCTAATTGATACTTCTTATTCGTTCTGCTCATACTTTGAAACTTTCAAGGTATTAGAATTATACTTAAACTTGTAAGCATAACCATATTTGCTGATCCATTAGTAAATCGTGACGAATATCCTTTATCATTCTGTGTGGTGGATCTGACTTGTACACATCAAAGTGTACTAGATCCTTTAGTCCTTCATTTGACTCACATACATATGAGAACAATGAATTAGTCTCAATTTTCCCAAGTACCAAAATTTTCATACATCATATGATTCAAATCACATGATTCCAAGTTTCTATCCAATTGAAGCTTGGACGATGAGAATCTTTCCTTACTTAGAAAATTACGACACTGCCATAATCAATATAACTAAGAATCAAACATTTTCAACATTGCTATTAATGGAAACATATAAACAACAATTTTCACAAATGTCACTGCAAGGAAATATAAAATAAGATAAAATCAAAATTTTCTTTATTTATAAAAAATGTGGAAAACTTGTCCTTACAATGCAAATACATATGAAAACTATGTTTCAAAATATTCCTAAGCAATCTATCATAACTCCTAAGTAGCCGCTCAAAAATCTGATCATCGAACCATGCGATCGAAATCCAAAATCTATCATAACCCAACACGATAATTCATAATTCGGAAGAGGGGTGTTGTAATTCAATTGTAAATTATTTGTCGGTGGGTAAATGTCGATTTACCAATTCTACCACGGAAACAAAATTTAAACAAATTAAGTTTTAGATGAAATTGCTTGATCTTTTTAGATTCATTGAATTTTTCAATGGCATGTTTGATCTCGATTATGCCCTTCAAGTTTGTGACTGGGATACCGAGGATCACAAATAGGGTGTGAATAACCATGCCAACTAGCTTGGTACTCTTGATGTCATTAATCACCTCATCAATGTGTCAGTTAACCACACACGCTCCATTGATCAATGATAATTCACGAGCTACCCATTTCCATCCTTCATTAGTCCCATATTAGTGTGCCGGTTAACCACACACGCTCCACGAACGACCAATAAGTTGAAATGTGCAATTTCATGGGTTAGCATCAAATTCACATTTTTCCTAAAGTAACTAAGATTGAGAATTTATAAAAGGTTTAGTTACTTTATATTTCATTATACTTTTAATGAGGATTTAAATGTCCTATCAAACCCGTTCGGCTAACGACTCTCCATTGGTCAAGGGTGCGGTGGGTAAGAGTGCATACCCAATGATGGTCATTTTACAGGTTGCTTCCTTAAACACCCCTTATAAATCAGCTTCGTGAATGAGGCCTACTAACGGTAAGACTGACTTTTAACTTATACATATATAATATATTAGACTTTTAATTTTATATAGTATAAGGGTGTATTTTAAAATTTTAAAATACTAAGTGGTTTAATCTATTAATAAATTATAGTTTTAATTTAATTAAACTTAAACCATGACATTATGGATTTATTAATTGTCTCTTTTAATTAAACACTTAATTAATTTAATAAAACCATAAGGGTGTAATTTGAACTATTTAAAATATCAAGGTTCTAAATTTAAGATTTCAAAATTAAGGCCATTTAATTAAATTTTAAGTTACAAAACCAAGATGTGCAATTTTTTAACCTTTTCAAATTACTAGGGATTTTGGACTTTAATGTTTCATAAACGAGACTTTTCAAGTTCCAAAACTTGAGGGCAAGTTTCGAAACTCTTCAAAACCTTTTGAATTCCATAACTTAGAATTTAAAGTTCCATAAATGAGAATTATCAAATTCCAAAACTTGAGGGAAAGTTTTGAACCCTTTCAAACTTCTCTTCGATCAATTTTATAACAATTAAATTAATCATATAATTAACTATATCATAAAATTGACCTAATCTAATTTCATATAGCAAGATGATTCAAATCAAATTCTTTAAATAATTAACATTTCACAAAATCAAATAATTATCTTAAAAATTGACAAACATCATTCAATTTGGATGAGGATAATCATTACCTTATCATAAAAAACGATTTTTATCAGTCAAAACAGTTTGTGGTAATGATCGTAATACAAAACTTGCCAAAAACTCAAAAATTCTACCAACAGATGATCCAACTCGTCGAGTTCCCTTATGGGACTCGTCGAGTCCAGTAGTCAAAGGCAAAAAATAAAGTTTTTTCAACTTTGAAAATAACACAATTGCATCAATATAACAGAAAACACCCTAGGCTCTAATACCACTGATGAGTTTTGAGCACTATAACATCCCTATGGTGCACATACAACCCTAATTCTTTGGATCTAAGTTTTCTCTAGTTATACATGCAATTTTCATTTTTCCAAAGCATGAAGCCTAACTAGCACACAACATCGATAATTGAAACATAAAAACAAGTAAGTTTATTTTCTCTTTGTTGTAGCTTGTAGAACTTGGTCTTTTAAGAGCTTAGCACCTCAAATGTGATGCCTCTAATGGAGTCACAAAACACCAAAAGCAAATGGAGGATAATGAGAGAGAGGCTAGGAGGCACCAAAACAGATAGGGTTCATCTTGGAACTCTTAGGGGCCTTTTTGGTGATGCTAAGGGTTACATTTATAGTGTGGAATTCCTAGGGTTTCACTTCTAAACTCTAATTCACTTCCTTGGGCCTTTAGTGTAATAGTCCATATGATAAGCCCTTTGGACTAACTCTTCATGGACTCCCATATTAAATTAGTCCATCCTAATCAACATGGATCATTAGCCCAAACTATATGTATTACTGATTTACTTAATCAGTCCCCGTTAATTTAATTAGTCTCTTTTGATTACTAAATTAATTCTTGACCAATACCAATTAAATAATATGATGTCTCAATTAATATATTATTCTTATAATATATTAATAAATCACAAATAACCTCTTTCTCAAATATCCATCCTATCAAATTGCTCTGGTGAATGCGACCCAAAAGGACCATGCTACTATCGGGTCAAGTACATACTAATTATAGTTATGGGCTTAGACACATAATCCAACAAATCCGAGTTTAGGGTGCTTAAATACGAAGGAAACCCTAAAAGATCATGGGCTTGGTATGCAGACATTTACGCGTTGTGACCAACTATGTGTCACATCGTGACCATTGCCCCAGATACACATCCTCATTTGGCTCCACACGTAGTGACCTTCTTATGGTCACGTTGTGATCCATGTTTTTTCCCAAAAACCATGCCTTTGACTCCTTAATGCCCCACACTGGTCCATTTTGTAAATTGGGTGTTACAGATGCAGTTAGTCATATTCTGAAGTACCTAAAGGGTGCTCCTAGTCATGACATCCTATATCCAAATCACAGTCAACATGTCATCAAAGGGTTCATCGATGTCGACTACAATGAGGATCCTACAAGTTGGCGGTCTACTATAGGTTATTGTGTGTTTGTCGGAGGGAATCTAGTTTCATGGAAAAGTAAGAAACAGAATGTCGTTTCACGGTCCAATGTTGAATTTGAATACCAGGCTATGGATCATACTACATGCGAGTTGATATGGGTATGAAATATGGAATCATATTATTTAATTAGTATTGATCAAGAATTAATTAAGTAATCAAAATGAACTAATTAAATATGGACTCTTAGATATATGTGTGTGATGGGCCAAGTTCATTTAGGTTGGGCTAAGATTTCATGGATAGTCTATGGAGTGTTTAACCCATGGATCATATGAAATGAAAGGTCATGGGTTTAACCCTAGTCTCCATATTATATAAAGATGTCCTTGGTTGGTGAAATGGGCACTAGTGTTGGTACACTAAGAGGGCTAGCCGATTTCACTAGAGAGAACTAATGTATCCTTATTCTCAAAGTCTTCCAAAGTGTTTTGGTGATTTGTGATTCCACTTGAGGCTTCCATACTATTGGCGCTAAGCTCTTAAAGCTTGAAGACTTCAAGCTCCATTAAAAGGTATGTCATCAAACTAGTCTTTTGTAGTATAGTTGCCTCATAGTATGCTAGTTAGGATTAAAGCCTTGGAAAGTTCTTGTTTGCATGTATAATACAGAAAACATAGATCCAAGGTTTATAGGGTTGCATGTACACCATAGGAGTGTTAGAATGCTCAAAACCCAACAGTGGTATTAGAGACTAGGCTTGCTTTCTCTTATACTTGATGCAAATAGATTTTTCAAAGCCAAGAATCTGTCAGGGCCTAAAACTCGACAAGTTCTGGAAGAAAACTCGACGAGTTCATGTTTTAGAGCATGAACTCGACGAGTTCCATGAAGAACTAAACGAGTTTGGACCCCAGACGGCATATATTCAACTGTTTTGGCTGGAATTGGACTAGGAACATTACCAGAAGCTGTTTTTGAACTTATAAACTTGTTTTTGATGTGGTAATGTTCATGCTAATCCAATTTTAAAGATAATTGTCAATAGATTCATGTTTTGTATTAGTTTAAAAGTTATGTTAATTACATGAAAAAGTTTGATGTGAATTATCTTTGTTCAAATGAGTTGCTTAGATTAATAGATAAGTTAATTGATTATGTGTTTTCAATCCATTTTAATCTAAGAGATGATTCTAAAATGTGTTTGTGTAACTTGTCCTCAAGCTACATGAAAGGTCACATTTAAGTTTCTTAAAACTCATAAAAGATGGCAAAGGTTACAAAATGAAGAGTCTTGTTCTCGTTAAATGGTTTTATGACTCCATAACTTGTCCTCAAGTTATGGAGGTTCAAGAGTCACTTCATTAAGTAATAAAATATGTAACCTTAATTAATTCCATAAGTTACAAAATAAAGAAAAGTCACATTCTTTTAATAGTTTAAAGTCTTCCATAACTTGTCCTCAAGTTATGGAACTTGAAGAGTTTTTAATTAAAACTACTTTAAACACATAAGTTATGGAATTAATTAGTTTTGAATATTTTCAAAACTTGCCCTCAAGTTTTGGAATTTTAAAAGTTTTCTCTTATGAATACTTTAATTCCAAGTTAAGCCCTTAGAATTTTAATAGTTAAAATTCAACCCTTATACTTTATAATATTATAATTTAATAATATATATATATATATATATATATATATATATGTATGTATGTATAAGAGTAAAGTTGTCTTACCATTAGTTGGCCTCATTCACGAAGTCGGTCTATAAGGGGGGGTATAAGGTTACTGCCTATAAAATGACACTTTAATGGGTGTCCACTCTCACCCACCGCTTCCTTGACTGGTGGAGGGTCGTTATCCGAATGGGTAGGACAAAGACTATAAATTGTCCCTTCATTAAAAGTATTAATGATAAATACTAAGTAACTAAACCTTTTACAAATACTCAATCTTAGTTACTTAGGAAATTGTGAATAAGGTGTTAATCCATGAAATTACACTTTGCACTTTGTTTAAGTCGGTAAGTGGAACGTGTGTGGTTAACCAGCACACTAACTCATATTTAACAAGGTAGACAAAGGGTAACTTAATGTTTATCATAGTATCGATGGAGCATGTGTGGTTAACCAACACATCGATTGAGGGGTAAACACTTAAGGGTACCAAGTAATTTGCATGGTTACTTCACACCTTGTTTTGTGATCCTCGGCATCCCAGTCACAAAACCTGAAGGGCACACTCGAGATTGAAACATGCCATTGAACAGTTCAATGAATCTCAAAAGATCTAGGAGTTTCAAATCCAATAAAAACCTAATAATTTATTTCGTTTTTCATGGTGGAAATTGGTGAATCGTCATTCACCTACCTTCAAATATTCTATAGCTTGGATTATGACATCCCTCTTCCAAGTTATAAAATATTGTGTTGGGTCCTAGCCTTAATATTTCATATTGGGTGTTATATTAAGGACTTTAAATCAACTATCTTGAATATCTCCCCAAAGATGTCTAGTTCAGACATCTATGATCTTTCTAAATCTTCTGGAACTTCACCTCCTCCACCTCCTCTAATTATTCTCCTTTACCCACAAGTTCAAGGTCACTCAAGCCCTATTGGCAAGCAAGGTCTATGTGTCTTCGCATCTTGGAGATGAAGTCACATATTGACAATCCAGGAGAGTTGGGTGTTAAAGTCTTGAGAAAGTTAGTGGTTCAATCACTTTCTAAGTCACATAGTGAGTTCCTTTGGGATTCCTATGAAACAAACTATGACAAGACCCTTAATGATCTTATCTATTTTCTTGGTGCTACTAAATCAGCAATGATTTGGAAGGCTAGTAAAGCAAATTTGATTAGAAGATCGACTTCCCAAAACTTATGGACATTGACAATAAAGACACTGGAAATCCAGAAAAAGCATTCTCTTCCCAATGGAAAGGGATCGGCCATAGTCAACTCGGTTGACCAAATGGTAAAGAGAAAAACTAAGTCTGTGATAGTTCCATGTACCATTACCAAAGGGTCCATATGTTAAAGTGCCAAAAGGAAAGGGAATTGGTTGCGAAGCTGCCAAATTTACCTAAAAGATCATAAGGCTGGTAAAGTCAATAAGTTTGACTCTACTTCAGGTAAAGTCCACTATCTAACTCGATTAAGATTCTATTCTGAGATTCTTATTACATGATGTGACTGGGTCACATATTGATGTTTTAAGAATCAAAGGAAAACTGAAGGAAACTTAAAGATAGAGTATGCTGAATCTGATCGCGAAGATGGATTTCTATCGCTTGATTGAAGATCGGATTATTGAGCTACTCTTAGGAGTTATGATAGATTGCTAGGAAACATGTAATAGCATTGTTTTCATTTAAAGTTGCTTTGTAAGGGAAAAGTTTTTCTGCATTTTGATAAATAAATAAAAATTTCTTTTACTTTATTTTATATTTCCTTACAATGACATTTATGAAAACTTGATGTTTGTATGTTTCTAGCAACATTGGAAAAATGAACTTGATTCTTTCATTTGTGGTAGTGTCTAAATTTACCAAGTAAGGAAAGATTCTCATCACCCAAGTTTCAATTGGACCGAAACTTGGAATCATACAAGGTGTTTAGTGTGATGTATGAGAATTTTCAACTTTGGAAAATTAAGACTAGTTACGTGGTCACATGTATATGTGACTCAAGAGAAGGATTAAGGGATCAAGTACACTTTCTTGTGCACTTGTCAAAGTCCACCACAAAAGATGGATAAGACTATTCATCATGATTTACTAAGGTTTAGTAAATATGATTATACTTACAAGCTTAAGTATAATTCTGAGACATTGGAAAAGTTTCAATGTATGACAGAACAAATAAGAAGAATCAAATTAGGCAAAAGGATAACAGGTTTCTCAAATCTGAAAAGATGGGAGAGTACTTTAGTATCATGTTTTAAGATCATCTTAATGATTTTGAGACCTTATCACAATTCATCCTCTAAGTGCATTCTGATAGTTAAGAAGAGGAGTTATGAATTGTTGAAATGGTTAAATCAAGAAGATGATTCATACTTCGTTCCAAAACAAGTCTAAGAGTCATACTCCAAGACTGTAATTTGAGTGACATATCTTAAAGAAAGGTTTAAAACACTTGTCAAATGTAAGAGTAAAAGTGTCCTACTCTTGTACATTTGAAATTGGTAAGTTGTGATGTTTTGGATAAAACAAAGACCAACTTAGGCCAACTGTGTGAAGTGTTTGTCTTGATAAAGAATACGCACAATCTCTTGAATATTTGGCAAGATAGTCTTATATGTCAAGGAGACAGTGGGAGTCTAAAAGATCCTGAAAGGGTCTCAAGATGTAATCAAGAATAAAACATGTATTTCATCACTAGCACACAACTAGAGGTTTATAACCTATCGTGTTGACATTTCTGTGCCCATTCCAGTTAAGTTGGCTATACATTTGAGTTCTACATGTTCTCAACTGCTTGCATAGCTACTTGGAAGCAAATTCAATCCATATGAGTTAGGATTTGTCACTAACCTAGTCCTATGATTATGGTTTGACAAATTCACATGGATAAGAACACATATACCATTAAATCTAAGTGTCATAAGGTTTCTCTTCGATTCATGAAATTGATGGTAAGGAAACTCTTTCACTAAGAAGAATTTAAGTAGATAGCAATCGTGATATTTACAGTTCTCAAAGTCGTTAGTGGAGCGTGCGTGGTTAACCAACACACTAACATTGACTTATGAGAAATGGCAAAAGGTCTAAACAATTGAGACTATGATTACGACATCCCTTTTCATAGTACTGAAATTGTTTAGAAACACCTGTATGCTATCTAAGGAAATGTGTATGATTTTGATAAAGTTCTTATCAAGTCAATCTCGTCTTAGAAATCTGAACTTTGGTAAGAAAGTCAATAAAGTATTGATTTCTAGAAGTTCAGCTGATTTCTGAGTAGATGTCAAAGCTAGTGGGAGCATAAGTGTTATGCTAATAATCATCATGTTAGTGGGAGCATGATAATTACGATAAGTATTGCAAGTTAGCAATGTTAATTATTTCAGTTCGTTGAAAAAGGTGTTTTGCTATAATTAAGGGAGAGGAAATTATACTTCATGTCAATTCTAAAAGTCTTAGAGTGAGATTTTAAGCTTAGATTGAGATTTTAATCATCTTTAGTCAAGAATATATATATATATATATATATATATATATATATATATATATATATATATATATATATATATATATATATATGAATTTCATGTTGGATTGGTTCAACATAAGGAAATTCTATATATTGTGTTCTTAAAATTCGATTATGATTACGACATCCCTCTTCATAGTCAAATCTTGAGAGCATGGCAAATAAAAAAAATATTGTAGCAAAAGACTGGTCTAGAATCATGTCTTTATGTGAGACATCATGAATCATTTCCCATTTGCTTTGGGTACAGGATCGATTGCATGTGCTATAATATTCATCCTTTCTAAAATTTTCCAAATGCCTGGGGCATTAAGAGGGGAAAAGGTCTAGAATTGGATTTGACTAAAGTGATTAAGCAATTGTCGAGGACAATCTAAGGTTTTACCAAGGATTGGTTGCTCAAGGACAGTTGGAAGTATAGTGTTAACTTTGGAAGGACCATATTGACCTAATCTGAAAAGAGGCAATTCTTGTTCAGAAGGGGTAGTCAAAATGGAAATATGGAGTTGTCTCCATAGGTGGAAGTTATCTAAGTAAGAAACTTAATGCAAGAAGAATGTTCTTAGGCAATGAACTTTGAATATGAGACTTCGATTCCATGGAGTTGATCTCCATTGGAATACTCTGTAATGTTTTTTGACAAGTCTTTGTGACTTTGTGCATAATCGTTACAAGAGAACCAATGTATATAAGTTTAGAATCGAACAGATATCCGTAAAAGGCATGCATTTGGAATTCTTGCATTGTCGTAAGGACTTGGGAGTGTGAAATTAGAATCATGGTTCAATTGGTTTATTTCACAATATAAAGATCATATACAAACATAGTGTGCATACTTGGTGTATAGGATGACTAGTGTTTAGAAAACATAGTGTACATGCTTGGAGCATGGGACAACTATTGTTTTAATTCAAGAATAAAGTTGATAGCTGAAACAGTATGCAATGAATAATGTGTAATCATATGGTGATAAATAAAAGGTGTTTTATTTATATTCATAAGTTCTGAGACCATTATGGATTCAATTATTCTTGTGTTTCATTTTGTATGCTTTGACTTCCAAAATAAACTAGGTCATTCTTCCCGAATGACTAGTTATTCAAACCATCCACAGTCGATCATATGTTGGAAGTAGATATGAATCAAGACTGTCATGAGTTGGCTTGTAGATGTCCAAGTTGTTGGACATAGCAAAGTATTGCTACAACACTCATGAGTACTCATAAGTTCTGAGTATTGGATTCAACCCACGCTCATTTGAATCACTTCATGGATTTTATCACGAGTGATCATGAGACGATAATATCTTATATTCTTCAAACCTAGAGATATGAGTTGTTACTATGAGTTGACAGTACATTGATTGCACGAAAACGCATTGGTAACTCGATGTTATAAAACATGCCTTTGTGTATGATTCAACAAGTAGCAGAACAAGCCATATGAGTCAAAGTTTATCCATTCCTTTTACCTTCAGGATAAAAGCGATATCTGTCGGCCCCTCGATGATTTAATGATGATACATGTGAGTGCTTGGCCAAGCCAGGACTGATTTGATTTGTTCAATCAGTCAGTCGTCATAAATCAGAAATCGGGAAACAACAAATGGACAGAGAGAATGATTATAATCCATGTCTCAGTCCATATGATATCTAGAATGGAGGAATATATGATCCATTATTTAATGGACAAGTCATTTACAAGGTCAGAGTTCGACATCGGATTTAAGAGCTACGATTGGCATTTGGTTTTTGAAGTCATACTCAATAATAGTTTTAGACTTATCCAAGTGGGAGACTGTTGGATTAATGTCTAAGTCCATAACTATATTTGGTATGTACTTGACCCGACCCGACATGGTCCATTTGGGTTGCACTTCACCGGCACAATTTATATGGATAATATTTTGAGAATAGTATACTAATATATTATAAGTTCTAATATATTAATATGGAATCATATTATTTAATTGGTATTGATCAAGAATTAATTTAGAATTAATTAAGTGATCAAAATGAACTAATTAGATATGGACTCTTAGATATATGTGTGTGATGGGCCAAGTTCATTTAGGTTGGGCTAAGATTTAATGGATAGTCTATGGAGTGTTTAACCCATGGATCATATGAAATGAAAGGTCATGGGTTTAACCCTAGTCTCCACGCTATATTAAGATGTCCTTGGTTGGTGAAATGGGCACTAGTGTGGGTACACTAAGAGGGCTAGTCGATTTCACTAGAGTGAACCAAAGTATCCTTATTCTCAAAGTCTTCCAAGGGGTTTTGGTGATTTGTGATTCCACTTGAGGCTTCCACACTATTGGGGCTAAGCTCTTAAAGCTTTAAGACTTCAAGCTTCATTAAAAGGTATGTCATATAACTAGTCTTTTGTAGTATAGTTGCCTCATAGTATGCTAGTTAGGATTAAAGCCTTGGAAAGTTCTTATTTGCATGTATAATAGAGAAAACATAGATCCAAGGTTTATAGGGTTGCATGTACACCATAGGAGTGTTAGAATGCTCAAAACCAAACACATTTATCACGTAAAGTCACAGACTTTACGTCCATGCATGATACTTAGGGCTTGAAATGCCAAAACACACCTTAAAAAGGGTTTTTCACTCAATAACATTATTAGGGTTGAATAAAGCAGGAGCTTTTGGACTCTGGGGACCTCACATGGTCCAGATCTAAAGTTCAAACCTCAATATGAACTCAAAACACTCTAGGTCCTCATATTACATAGAAAAAGCCCTAAACAAAATCATGAGATCTACTTCAACAAATGAGAAAGTTGCAAGCTTTATACCTTTCCTAGAAGACCTAAGTTGAAATAGCCACAGATCTAGCAGCTCCTTCTCGTATCTTGGCTTGGAGTCCCCCTCTTCTCTTCAAAAGATGCACCAAATGCTCAAGGTTAGCTCAAAACTCTCTCTCTCTCTCTCTCTCTCTCTCTAAGCACATATGCCAATTAGGGTTTACTCTCAGGGAAGTATAGCCACAAATGAGGCTATAAGTGCCTTTAAATAGGCCTCAAACCCAGGGATTTAGGGTTTCTCTTCACAACATCTACTCGGTGATTCGGCTCTCGGACTAGTCGAGTAGGTCATTAATCCCACATGGCACATCACGACTCTACTCAACGACTTGTAGCACCGACTCGTCGAGTAGCTCAATAGTCCTCAAAATAATTAAATAAATAAACAATATACCTGGAAATCTGGATGTTACATACATATATTAGTTTTGGCCTAATTAGCCCATGAGCTCGTAGGGTTTTCTTAGTCTAGTGATCCTGCCTCTATATATAGTCTTGTACCGCCTCCTTGTAATGTACATAATTAATAAGGTATTTTCACCCTCAATCTATTCTTGTTTACACCTACCAACCAAACATACCCTTACTTTGTTCCATCTTAATTTCGACGACATTGCGTAATTTAGGGGTGGACATTTAGATCTCTAGAATGGATAGGACCGAGAACCATATTTAGACCTGGACCAATTTTTTAGAGTAGGTCTGATTCTTAGTTCTTTAAATCATGCAAAATAGGTTCGAGTACAAAACCGGGTAGGCTTGGTCTAGATCGAGGTACCCGGTCCAATGGGTATTCATTTTAAAGTAATAGATAAACTAATTCCAATGTTTTAAAACCCGGGTTGACCCGGCCGGTTCAACCGGTTGGACCGTGACGTGGGGTAGAAAGCGGGTCAACTGAGAACGGTTTTTTGTAAAAATACGGACCGGATCAAACTGGTCGGGTTTCCCCTGAACCGCGGTTCAACCGCTTATGTTGAACCGGTTAAAACCGGGTTGACCCGTTTTAATAGGGTTTGAATAGTTGGATACAAGTAGCGAACACCAAAACAACGAGTCATTTGCGGTTTCTTCAATGTTTTTCAATATTTAAACTTTGTGGACATCAAATTATTGGTTTTATATATTTATGCATTATGCAGGAAAGTAAAAATATATAAAATAGAAAAAACCATCAACCGGGTTGACCCGGTGGTTCAACCGGTTGACCCGTGAACCCGTCATCACACCGGGTCAACTAAAAACCCGAGTTTTAAAACATTAACTAATTCCGGTATGACTTCAATGACTCATATGCACCTAAACTTGTATTGGTCCAACAAATTTAAGAATCAAAAAACCCGAATCTTGACCTGAACCTAATAAGCTTCAACATGTACGATTCATGGTTCACCAATTTAGGTGAAAATGGTATGGTCCAATAACTGATTTCGGTCTGGTAATGCTCACCTCTAGTGTAATTGTATGAGCTTTATAAATATGTCGGTCCATATGTATTTAAGTTTTTAAAATCATAAAATCATTTAATTAAACGGTATAGCAATATTTTAATTTTGTAACTTTTAATTATATTTAGTAATCAATTTTTTATAAAAAGTAGCCAAAATATGACAAAGGAATAGTAGATATATAAGTTTCATAGAATTATCTGTCTCAGTTTAAAACAATTTAATTCATTATCCAATCGTTTTTTCATCACGATATAACCACTCTAAATAAATAAACGTAACGAAATGGTTCATAAAATTCGATTACTTTTTTGTTATAAATAATTAAAAAAATAATGTTAAAAATATTGTGGGAAGACGAGAAGTGTTGGGTAATTATTATAAAACGTAGGGCAAATCAACGGAACCCTTAAGATCCTCCGTCGACTTAATTACGACACCCCAAGTCCCCGTCAATGCAAACATACGTTACCAAAACAAATGGACAGCTGACTTTTCAATTTAAAAAGTCGGTTATTTACATTAAATAAAAAAGTTTAATAACATATGAACTATTATGGTTTGGCTAATATTCAGTTTAATCACCAATGTGTTTATTATTAAACAAATTATTTATATCTAAAAAACGTCATCGAATTACTGTTGTTACAGCCGCTTTTGCTGTGTTTTTTACCAAAAAAACTCACCATATTCTCAAATAATTCAATCATGACAAGTGGCAATTATCTGTTTCTTGTTTTCATTTTTCATTTTCAAGCCTTAATTTTCATTGAATTCAATATATCAAAACTGATATTCTTTTGTCCTTTATAAACAAATATTTCATGTCGATATATATATATATATATATATATATATATATATATATATATATATATATATATATATATATATATATATATATATATATATATATATATATATATATATATATATATATATATATATAGAGTGGTTTAAATGAGAACCACAAAAGATTAAGAACCCTAAGAACCAACGTTTAATAAGTAATATGTATTTGTGGATATTACTAATTATGTTAAAATCTTAATTTTGATTTGTTTGTTAAGATAAGGGCAAAATCGTAATTTTTTAGTCTAATATTTTCATTCATACAATCCTTTTATATTTTTAACCCAAAATTTATGTAAAATGCAAATTTATACAGTCAATTTACAGTTTAATAGACAAAATTCACAACTTAATACAATTTATTTTATACCAATTAACAAATTTAAAGAAGTAAAACTCAAACTCTACCACTACCACCACCAACACATGCTGCAACCAACCACCTATGCCAACATTGCAACCATCTTTTCTTGAAAATCATATTTGCATATAACATAATGCAATGAGAGGTAAATACTACATTCATAATTTAATAAACCTATTAATTCACTCATATTGAATTTAATACAAAAAAATTAAAAAAATTAATGCATTCTTGCATACTTATACAACACAAAAACTAAATGTATTCTAACATTAATACAAAAGTTCATTCATAAATCATTTATATGTTAGCACAAAATTTATATATAAAAAAAATCACAGTAAGTTGTAGTCAGTTCACAAGTTAATATAATCAATTACTGTTTAATACATAAAATTCACAGGTTAATATAGTAAATTAACAATTTGATACACTGAAATGTCATATTCTTAACTTAAAACTTACATTTACACTTTCAGATATCAGTTCACAAGTTAATATAATCAATTACCGTTTAATACAAAAAGTTCACAACTTAATATATTAAATTAACAATTTAATACAATGAAATGTCATATTCTTAACTTAAAACATACATTTATATTTTCATATATGAAGGTAAGTGTTTTTTTTCAAAGTTAAATTTACACAATATTCTAAATTTAAGTTTTTGTATAATCTATTTAAATTTAGAAAAAATCATATATGTGTATAATGATTATTTCTTCTTATATTTCAGAAGCAAACACAAAATGCATAACAAACTCGCAGCATAGTACAATCAATTCACAACTTAATATAGTCAATTCACAGTTTAATACGTAAAATTATTTATTCACATAAATATTATCAACTTAAAAGTTACATTTATACGTTCATATATGCAGACATTTCTATGTATTAAATTGTGAATTTATTATACTAAGTCATGAATAAAATTTACAACTTAATACACAAAATTCACAGTTTAATATGATATATTTATAGCTCATTTACAAGTATAATCTCATATGTTACTGTATTAAACAAACTATCCACAATTTAATATATACATAAATTATCTCATCTTTCAGAACCAAACATCAAAAGAAAAACATATATAATTTATTGAATAAAAAAAAACAGATCAAGATATAAAAAAAATCAGAATTCACAGTTTAATTCAATATTTGAGACATTAATTCACAACATAATTCAATATTCCAAATACTAACTCACAATTTAGTGAATAAACAAAATATATAATCACATTTTAATAACTTATATATTCACAGATTAATATATAAAAAAAAAACACATATTCATAGCTTACTGACTTACCGAATTTCGTTGAAGCATTTCATCAAACATGTTGTTTTCATCATTTACGTCATATCCATAATCACCATAAAACAGAAGATCTGAACAAATATACAAAGAGACGTTATACTAACAATTTATTCATTGTTTAACTCTAAAAAAAACTTTACCAGTAACATTCACCACTAAATTTACAACTCAATAATTTATCTAATTTCATTGAGGCATTTCATCAAGCACCTAGTGTGCATCTTTTTTTTTTTGCAGATTTTTTTTATGTAAACACCATCACCAGATACAATACAGATACACCACACATATAAACACCAAATCTAACATGAAATAACACATTTACATCATTCGCAACTTAAAACGTACCTTTTTCATGAGCATATCATCAAACATCTTCAAAACTCTTGTTTCCAGATCTGAGAGTGCTTCCTAGCTTCAGATCTAGAGGAGATTGGCTAAAAAACAAATCTGGAGGTGTTCGGTCATCTGGAGGCAACAAATAACTTCATTCTTCATCAGATCTAGTGTTCATGCAAAGCATATCAAATAATCTTTCTAGTGCTCTGTCAGATTTAGGTGGTTGTTTGACGGTAGAGGTGGTGGAGGTGATTTAACGTCGGTGGTAATGCTCTATCTCCAGATCTAAAACATTTTTGCAATTTAGAGATAGAATGGAACTGAAGGAGGCCAAGTTGTTGGTGGTAGATTGAGGTCGTTAACGGAGAATCAGAGTAATGAACGAGAAGAGACAGTGACAACATATCTATATCTGAAAGTGGCGCTTCCAGATCTGAAGTTTGTGCGACAGATGTATGTTTCTCGTAGGTAATTGGAAGCTGCAGAGAGGAAGGGAAGTAGAGGAGGTGGAGCTGGCATCGATGATGGTGGCGGCAGTGGGCGCCGTGGCGATGGTTGAGCAGCCATGGTGGCGGAACTGGGTCGTCGGCAGTGGTGGTCGTGGTATTTATCACAGGTGGTTGAAATAGATGAGATAATTTCTTTTGTTTTTGTAAAACGAGAGTAATGCATAAGGTATTATGAAATAAGAAAAATAGTCTTAATAATAGTGGTTCTTAAGGTTTTTAATCTTTTGTGGTTCTCATTTGAACATTTACCTGTATATATATATATATATATATATATATATATATATATATATATATATATATATATATATATATATATATATATATGGTTAGGTTCATGTGAGACGACCTAATTTTGTGGGACCGTGAGACGCATTTTTTATTTATTTTTTTTAATTTTTTTTAGTTAATTCAAGTTCCAAAAATAATATTTAAAAAAAAGAACTTTTGGATTTTTCCATTTATTTTGCATTTTAAAATTATTTTTTAGAATACATACAATGTAATATTCTATTAGAATATTTCACGTATTTTTCAAAAAAAAAATGGAATCTTTTTTTAGTTAATTCAAGTTTCGAAAATAATATTTAAAAAAACAATTTTTAGATTTTTCCATTTATTTTGCATTTTAAAATTATTTTTTAGAATATGTCAGTGTAATATTCTATTAGAATATTTCACGTATTTTAAAAAAAAAAACGGAATTTTTTTTTTTTTATTTTTTTTTTTTTAGTTAATTCAAGTTCCGAAAATAATATTTAAAATTTTTTTTTGGATTTTTCCATTTATTTTGTATTTTAAAATTATTTTTAGATTTGGTCTTACGGTCTCACAAAATTAGAATGGTCTCAAATGAACCTGAACCTATATATATATATATATATATATATATATATATATATATATATATATATATATATATATATATATATATATATATATATATATATATATATATATATATAGTTTTTTAGCTTGTTAATATTTACAATATGAATAAATATATCAACTAACATGTGCATAAATATTTATATATATTTTTTTGTGCATATATCTCCTGCAACGTAACGATTTTGCCTTAATATTAATTTTTTTTTTTTTGTCAAATATATGTTTTAAGCTCTTGTTGTCGGTAAATATTTGAAGTTTTATATTGTACAAAAAGGATCGATGTTTTTTCTTTCATTTTGAAAAATAAAACCTTATTTTGTTCTTTATTTATGTATTTATTTATTTATTTGCACTAAGAGGATTTTCAACCACACTTTATTTTTAGAGTATAAAATAAAATTTAGAGTGTTTCATCTTGAGCCTCTTTAAATTATATTTTACACTATTTAGAGTATAAAATAAAATTTAGAGTGTTTCATCTTGAGCCTCTTTAAATTATATTTTACACTATAAATATAGATTGTACAAAATATAATGGATGAGAAATATAGTTTAAACTCCAAATTTAGAGTGTCGTTATTTATTTTTCTATTTATAGAACATAAAATAGAGATGGATTGTAGCTTTTATTTTATTTTTACATGTTATAAATAGAGTGTAATGCCCTAATGGGTGTTGGAGATGCTTTAAATAAACCAAAATTCACATGTATAGACTTGACATATAATATTTTATTACAAATAAGTTCTAATATTTGGTGTAAATGTGAATACAAATGGTATAGAGAACAAACAATTATAGACAAACAAATTTGTAAAAGTATTCTTTGTGGTATGTATTTTTTCTAAAGTTTAATCAAAACCTTGATTTTTATGATTTCGTGGTCATTTTAAGTTAGTTTTTTGGTCCCTCAGTAAACTAACATGACTTTAATACTATTGGGGTATTTATTTTCTATTTTTCTTTCAATTTTTTAATGTTTAATACTTATTTATTCAATTTATTAATTAAAAAAATGAAAGGGTCTCTCTATGTGTGTGTTCTCTCTCTCTATGCATGTATGTGTTTATGATATCTGAAAATGAAAATTCAAGAACACATAGATCAGGGTCAAGTTCTCTATTCTTTTTGTAATTTTTGTAGGTCCAAATGAGTTTCAAGAACATCATGTTTAGATCTTGGTTCAAGCACATATCATGTTTAGATCTGGGTTCAAACACATATCATGTTTAGATCTGGGTTCAAGAAAACCCTTAAAACATATATGGAAACAAGTTTTTAGAAATGAGATTCAAGAACAAACATTAAGTTGTTTCACATGCTTCCCATGAACTTGAATCCCTAAATCAAAACCATAAATTAAAGTGGAATCAGGCGCCTGAGGTTGCACAAAGTGAAGAACATGGGTTCCCAGCTGATGTTCAAAACCATGGCTTCCATAAAATCACCCTCCCCAGCTTCAGATATGTTAATATCTTGAAGACAAAACAGATATGACAGAGGTCTCTATCTCCTCTCAACACCACTTATGGTAGCTCAAACGGGTTTTCAGATCTGCCCGACATTTAGGGTTCCAGCTGCCCGTCTCTCTTCTTCCCCGATGATGTTGTTGTTCCAGCTTTGAAACGAGGGTTTGCAAGCTCAAACAAGAATGACGACCCCACCTCCTTTCCTCTCACCTGCAGATTGACTTCGATCATCTATTGCAAACCCTAGCAACTGGAAACCACCATCAATTCGCTCTGCAACTCGACGAAGATGATGGTTAAGTCGCTACAAATCGGAGCTTCGTCTTTACTGATATGCAACTCGTTCTTCCCTTTGCTTAAACTTGTTCTTCATGTTGCTTTCATGGAGGTCAAAAAGGTCTTTGAAATTTTTAGAGGAACAAATATGATGGAGTTGAAATGGTGGAAAAGGGTTTGGTTTCATTTGGTCTCGAGGAGAGATTGTGGAAGGTGAGGGGTTGATCTTAAGGGACGTTGAAGTCCAAAATACCAAGAGAGAGAGAGAGGTTCCTCTCATTTTTTAATTATTAAAATGAATAAATAAGTGTTAAACATTAAAAAATTATTTTATGATAAATGTATGGTAAAAAAGCTTCAAATTGATAATTATGAATAATTAATTTACGTTTGGCGGAGACTAAAAGCGAAACAAAAGTATACCACAAGGATTGTCAACATTAGAAAAAAAAATCCAATATATAAAATACTTTTATGTTATTAGCCTCATTTAAAAATAAAAATATATGATCACTTTAAGTTATCTCTCATCGAAGAAAGTTCTTTTGAGAATTTAAAGATTTATAAGAACTCGAGAACTCCTGATCTGCTTATTATTTTTCAAAACCAAGATCATCGATAATCGTTAAATGTTGCGTCTAATAGGGATCAATGTTAAAAAGAAAGTGACGAACTTTTTTTTAAAAAAATATGCATACATGTACATCTAAATATGCATGCACGCATTATGTTTTCTGTGTTCTTTTTAACATTTTCTAGTTGCGATTTTCTTAAACGTTGCTATTAAAGTCTCATTGTTGTGTTGGGTTTGAAAAATATTAAGAAAAAAAAAACAAATATTCATATTCAAAGTAATTATTACGTTATTTTATGCATAAATGTGGGCCAATCAAATTTACTTATTTTAAGAAAGTGATTAATATATATTATTGAATTAAATATAATTGAAAAATATATCTTAATTAATTACAAGGGTAATCTAGTCAATTAATATAAATTTAATAAAGGAAAATTGCATTTTTTAAGGGATCATAAATTCTATTATTTTTAAAAATCCGATTCTACGAATTATAATTCTTTTAATTCGGACATTCTAACAGAATATGTTTATGAGTATATTCAAAAATAAAAATATTCTTGAACCATAAATAATAAAAATATTATTGAACCTATTTCTTCATCATGACTTTAAAAACTTATTGTAGAATAACAAATTCTTGAACAATCAATTGAAGAATAAAAACAAAAAATACATTATTTCTTATAAAATACGGGTAACAATTGTTAATAATTACATTTATTGTTAAAGAATAAAAATAAAAAAAACTTTTAAAACGGGAAAGAAAACATCAAAATCCAACAACGACACTAATACATTCTAAAAGAATAATGTTGCTTAGAATCATTTTCAATTTTGTGGTCCGTTCTTCAAGCATCAACTTCTGTGATTCCAACAGAATTGGAATTTGTGATTCCATTCCAACAGAATTGGAATTCGTGATTTCATTCTAATAGAATTAATGGGCTATACAACACTAAAATATCTAAATCATAAACACACATTAACAATTGGGCCAAATAATCTTAGGTTGTTTGTAAGCACGACTTGAGTTAGTTGTTCGACTTGGTCAACATCACATATTTAGGAGATTATCGGCATGAAAGCTACATGAAAACCATAAGGCACTCGATATGGCAAGGTAATAATTGCAACTGGCTCACTAGTAAACTTATGTGCATCTATTAGGATAACTTGTGAAATTAAGCCAATTTGTGTCCCATTGATATCCACGAACCATTAGTCCAATTTTCTCCACTAGAATATCTATACATGTAATAAGAGATTGATATAAACTTACGCGAGATATATTCAAATGTTCATCATGTACAAACGAGATCACCCAGCCATCATCTTATTCAAAACCATCGGGCTTCGGCACAAACACAACACTTGAACAGAATGTGTTTTCTAGGAACCTATTGAACATAAGCTACTGAATCAAACAAATCTACATGAAAGGTTTTGTTAATACCAAATTTATTGAAGATCAATTTCAGGCAGATTTAGGCTTAGGGCAGATCATGAGGAAAAATTGATCGACACCATGAAGATGATAAAGATATGAAACAATCTTAGGAAAACCCTAGCTTGAACAAATAAAAAGTAAAGCATGATTGAGAAAGCGTGTATGAATACCTTTGAGAAACGAGAGAGAGAGAGAGAGAGAGAGAGAGAGAGTGCGCGATCAGAGTAGTGTCTAACCCTGATCTAAGCGAGATCTCCATCGCTCCAATTCACAACAGATCGGAGCAAATTATCGATTTTCCTCTCGAATTGAGGAGTCCACTAGCGAAACGATTCACGTGGGCGCGATTCGAAAGATGCCTCGCCATCGATCCTCAACAGTGAGGCGGGTAAGGATGTTGAGGAGGCACTTGTGAGTCAAATCGGCCCAGCCGGAGTAGAGTTCTGACTCGTCGGCTTCTTCTTCTCGACGGTGGGGCGTCTATGTGATTTAATTGATATCTCCGACGGTAAACGACGACGATGAAGTAGAAAGAAACGGACTACGGAGTCAAGATTGGGCCGAGAAGAAGAGAGAAAAAGGCTTTGGCTTGCCAACAAGTCCGAGAGTTGCTTGATTGTAAAAGGTCGATGTTTTCTGTCTAGGGTTTTAAAGCGGTAAATGTAAACGATTTTGCCTAAATTAAAGGGTTTATGATTTGAATAATTAAATACCAAAATTAATTAAAAGCTAAGATTACAATTTTACCCCTATCTAGGTTTTTAAAATGATTGGTCCATATTTATATATACAATAACACAATAATTACTTTAAACACCTGAATCTTTCTCTCTCTCTCTCTCTCTCTCTCTCTATATATATATATATATATATATATATATATATATATATATATATATATATATATTTCAAAAAAAAAATCATCAATTTTTTTTAGTTTAAATATAACTTATAGACCAATCATTTGGAAAATATTGATGATTTTGGTTTTGAAAATTGATGGACACTTTAAAACTTATGAAGTTATCATAAACTTTAAGTTCTCAAAATAATTCCTTATTATCTTCCACCAAAACTTAAACTAATTAATAACCAGAGTGTGTGCCCATGGTAAACCATGGGTCACATTAATTGTTATTTATTTTTTTCCGACGATAAAAAAAAAGTAAGGAAGCCACGACAAAAAAAAATGGAAATTGTTTAAAGAGAATAGGATATGAAGTAAAACTGTTGAAAGGACAAAAAGTGGCAACATATAAAAGATTTGAGTGAAAGAAGCAAAAAAAAAAAAAAAATAAAGACTTTGACAAAAAGTGATAACAAATAAAACAGTTGTGCGAAATGGGTAAAAAAACAATAACTCTACTGTTCATAAACGTCCTTTAAATCCTTATACTAATAAAAGAGTAGTCATTTTGTCATGTGTCGCTATATTAGACCTCTTAATTAATATGATGTCACTTGTCAATCTATTAGTTCTTCATTTTAAATTTATTAGACCTCCTAATTAATGTGATGTTATTTGTCAGTGTATTTATTCTCCATTTTAAATTTTAAATTTTATATCATTGTTTTCATTAATTCACAAATAAAAAATGTCTAATATATATTAAAAATTAATTATATATATTTATTTGAATCAACGATTATAATTTCACAAAACTAATATAAATATATCGTAATTAATAATTTATTTAAAATAATTAATTATTAATTTTGAGGTTTTACTATAAAATTTCAATTAATTTTATAACCGTGATTTCCGTGGGTTATAAACTAGTATCTATATAAATTGTTTACATTGATAATTTTTGTTTTTTATGAAATCGTTTCAGTGAGTTGTTTGAAACGTTATATTCCTGTAAAAGCATAACATCGTCAATTGTTTCGTACACAGATAAATATAAAAACCATTTTTTTTACATATCGTTGCTTTTATACTTAGTCAGAAATTAGAATTGGATGCATGCCTTTTTTCATTTCATATAATAAACGGTTTTCTTAATATGGTTAATATGTATGCATATTTATAACTAACCACCCAAATATTCAAAGAAATAACTTAATGAATACGATTTTTAACATTGTTTAATAATATGGTCTATATATCAATAGAAGAATTGGATGATGCAAGATTTATTCACGATAACATTCTTCAAATAAATAAATTCATGATAATATTGTGTAAAACATTTATTTAATTAGTTTTATTTTTTTTATTTTTTTTAAACGGGTAGACAGAGATAAAATTAACAAAAAAGAACCCTAGCAAGATGCTAGGATTGTGAGTACAAAACTAAAATAGTAAAACGGAAAAGCAAAGAGAAGAGATTATAGCTCAATAAAGGGATTAACACACCAATCTATCCAACAAATCACCTCTGTATTCCCCGTATATTTAACCTAGTATACATCATAGACATAATGATGTCCGCCACTTTAGTAGGGTGCAAATACTCCATATGGCTCCATAACAAATCATTGTTTTCCAAATACTCCATATGGCTCCATAACAAATTTCCAATAACCTATTTTTTTTCGGGCAATTACCCGAGTTTGATGCATAATTGAGCACATCAATGAACTGAACAGATATTTGCAGTTGGAATGTTGCACCATCTTAATATTCATTCCATTACCTTTTTTGTGTATGAACATTGAACCAGAACATGTTTCATCCTCCTCCCCACATTGGCAACAAACTGTAGAACTCACAATGACTCCACTCTTCAATAAGGCAACAAATGTTGGGATGCGTCCCTATTTTGCCCGCCAAATGAAAGTCGTGACTTTAATTGGAATTTCTTTCATCCATTCGAATCTTCCAATGTCTACCGGGCTGCAATGATCTAGTCTCTTCCTTAGAGTATTAACTTGGTAATCATCGTTTTTAGTGAGAAGGCATGTCCACGCTTCACCACCGGGTGTCGATTTTTTTTCCATTACCGTTATAATCGTTATTCCACTTTTCTCCAAGCCTTTTTGAGAGCAAGCAATGTCATTCCAGACTCCGGCTTGGGTTTTCAATGAAAACACATGGTCTAATTTTCTCGCTAAATTGTGCATGTCAGTAATTGCCTTTGCCCATATGGACCTTGGATCTACTCTAAACTGCCATCACCATTTAACGATGAGAGTTGTGTTAAACGCTTTTACCGAGCCAACTCTGAGCCCCCTTGATGCCTTATTTGTAATAATTTTGTCCCAAGCTACCCAATGTATCTTGGACCTTTCTTTCGACCCACCCCAAAAGAAACGACGCCTAAGCTTTAATGAGTTTTATACATAGCAAACAATTATATGTGTGATGCAACCCTAATTTGAGGATTTATGTTTTCACTATTAGACATACAAGCATTGAACACAAAAACTAGAAACCCTAGGAGGCACATGTAATTTTTGAAATTAACATATAATTAGGGTTATGATACATACCTATATTGTTATATTGTAATAACAATAAAATCCTTGAAGATCTTGAACTTTGGTAGCAAGTGCCACAAGCGTCGCGCATTTAATGGCTCACAAACTAACCTAGCAACCAAGGATTACTATGGAGAGAGAGAAAGAGAAAGAGAGAGAGAGAGAGAGAGAGGGAGAGAGAGAGAGAGAAGTAGAGTAGAATTTCGGCCCTTACGCTTCGTTCCCAAGTTTAGCAAAAGAAAAGAAGAGAAGAGAAAAGAAAGTCACGAGAGAAAAGAAGAGAAAGGAAAGGAAAACAAAATTTTCCTTTGTGTTCCCGAGTTGGAGAGAAGTGGAAGGAAAATGAATCATTTTGTTATTTCTTTCCAAATCCTCCCAAATCGGAAGGAAAGTTAGGAGGGAAAATGATCCTCCCATTTCCCTCCACTTCCTTCCACTTCCCTCCTTTAATGAAACTCGGGAACACTAATTTCTTTTATTTTCTTCTCATTTCCACCCATTTCCTTTCCTTTCTCTCCGTTAAGTTGAACTCGGGAACGGGGTGTTAGCCTTTCTTGGAGTGCATAGGATGAAATCCAACCCTATAGGGGTTTATATAGGTGATAAGGAAGGTTTAGGATAAGACAGGTGTATCTTAGATAACCCTAATCCCTTAACTTCCTCTCTAAGGCTTCCAAGGCACCCTTAGAGCCCAATGAAACCCTAGGACACTCTAGATTTCATTTCACACCTCTAAGGGAGGTTCTAGAATGCCCAATGCTCAACTTTTGAACATTGTCACCTTTAGTCCATGCAGATTCAATTAATTCTTTTAATCCTAAAATTAATTTCTGATTAAATATTAATTAAACAATATGATTTCTAATTAAACGAATTATATCCATAATACATTAGTAAATCATTTATCTTGATTTCAAATTAATTTATTAACCAAGTAATAAATTAATAAATTATTCTTCTCTCTCTAACAGTTATCCTATTCAATTGCCACCTTTGAAGGCAACCCAAAAGGACATTGTTACTATCAATTCAAGTACATACCAATTATAGTTATGGGCTTAGACACCTAATCCAACTGTCTCCCACTTGGATAAGTCTAATAACTATAGTTGCAAGTATAACTTCAAAAATTGACTAGCAAATTTTAGCTACCAAAAGCCGCTGTCGAACTCTCACCTAGTCAGTGACGTGTCCTTAGATAACGGATCAAATATTCCTCCATTCTACAAGATATCCTATGGACATGAGACATGGATTATAATCAATCTCTGTCCAATAGTTGTTTCCCGATTTCCGATTTATAACGACTAACTAATTGAACAAATCAAAACAGTCCAGACTTGGCCAAGCGCTTAGGGGTGTCATCACTAAATTATCAGGGGGCCCACAGATATCGCTTTTATCCTACATTGGGTAAAAGGAACGGATAAACTTCGACTCATATGCTTGCTCTATTTACTCATCAAATCATACACAACAATATGTTTTATAACACCAAGTTACTGGTACGTTTACACATTATCAATGAGCAACTGACTCGTAAACTGCAACTATATGTCTTCGTTTCAAGAATATAAGATATTATCGTCTTACAATCACTCATGATAAAATCAATGAAGTGATTCACGTGAGCATGGGTTTAATCCAATACTCAAATCTTATTTCAGGAGCACTCATGAACACTGCAGCAAACTTTTGCTATGTCTAGACGTTATATACAATCTACAGTCGGATTCATGACAGTCTTACCTCATTACCTACTTATAAAGTATGATTAACTATGGATGTTTGAATAACCTAGTTATTCTGGAAGTCAAAACATGCGAAGTGAAACACAAGAATAATCGAATCCAGTATGGCATCAAAACTTGTGGGTATAAATAAAACACCTTTTATTTAATCACCATATTGATTACACATTATTCATTGTATAATGTTTCGAGTAATCAACTTAATACTTGAATTGAAACAATATTCATCCCATGCTCCAAGCATGCACACTATGTTTACCTATGGTCCTTACTTTATGAAATAGATCAATTGAACACATTTCCTATGATGCTCATTTCAAAATTCCCAATCCTTATCACAAGTGTAAGAATACCAAATTCTTGTTATGTGTTAGATTCTAACATTTTATGTAATGATCCTTTTGGAATGACATAGCACCAAAGTCACAAAGACTTTGCCAATGAAATTACAAAATGCTTTATTGGAGATTGTTACAAGACAACTTCACATATATGAAGTCTCACATTCAAAGTACATTCCTTTGAACATCCTTCTTGCATAAAAGTTTCTAATCTACATAAATTCTTAATATCCAACTCCCATTATGGAAACATTTCCATATTTTTCATATGGGAACACATTCTAAATAGAATCTTATCATAATAATGTCAATATGGTACATCTAATACTATACTTCCAATTTCCCATAAGTGACCAATCTTTGGCGAACCTTAGATCGTCCTTGATAATTGTTTAACTTACTTTAGTCATATCCGGTTCCGATTCCCTTTTCCCTCTTAATGCCCTAGGCATTTGGAATAAACAGAACGATCGAATATTATAGCATATGCAATCAATCCTATACCCGAAGCGTATGGGATACGATACATAATATCTTACATAAAGACATGATACTTTACCAGTCTCCTGCTACAATATTGCTATATTTAGAATTCCCTTATGTTGAATCTTTTCAACATAACATTCATATATGTCATTTGACTAAATTTGATTAAAATTTCTTGATCTAAGCTTTTTGAAATGAAGTACAAGTTCCTCTCTTTTAATTATAGCAAAAACAACTTTTCAACCCCTACAACTTTGCGAATTGAAACTTTTGTTTTCTATAATTAATATTGCTAACTTGCAACATAATAATCATGCTCCCACAAACATGATAATTATATCTTTACCTACATAACACTTATGCTCCCACTAGCTTTGATATGTATTCAGAAAACAAGTGGACTTCTAGAAATCAATGCTTATTGACATTCTTACCAGAGGTCAAACTTCTAATACGTGATGCTTCGATAAGACTTTATCTAAGCTTATACACCTTTTATTAGAAAGCTCATATGTGTGTCTAAACTATTTTAGAACTTATATCAATAAGTTCCAAATGTTCAGACTAATTGCCAAATCTCACAATTCGAACGATGAAGAGGGATGTTGTAATCATGATCGGATTTGAGAATGCAATTTACACAATCTCAATCTCCTAAAAATCTTCCTAGTGAAAGCGTTTCCTCACAATCATTTTCATGAAGGATAGAAACCTTATGACACTTATATTTTATGGTGTATGTGTTCCTATCCATGTGAATTTGTCATAACCATAATCATAAGACAAGGTTTGTGACAAATCCAAACTCATATGGACTGAACTTGTTCAATCTTTATTTCTTGCCATCTGGCAACACAAAGGCCTACCAGGTCTTCCATGTAGTCAAGCAGCTCACCCATACAGATCAATAAACTTTCACCAATCAATGTGCTTTGCTTTATGCAATCAATTGAGAACTCTTAGAACTCACATGCATAGTCAACTTTACTAGAATGGCACAAAAACAAGAATATGTCAACATGATAGGTTATAAACCTCAAGTCGTGTGCTAGTGATGAACAACTAGGTTTATTTTTGATTTGTTCTTGAAACTTTTCAAGATCATTAAGACTCCCACTGACCTCTTGAAATATAAGATTATCTTGTCAAGAAACATTTATTGATAAAAAAATATTCAAGAGTTAGTGTGGGTTCCTATCAAGACAAACCCATAACACACGATTGGTCTTAGTTGGTCTTTGTCTTATCCAAGACATCACAACTTACCAATTTCAAACGTGCAAGAGTAAGAAACTTTTCTACTCCACATTTGATGAGTGTTATAAACCTTCTTAAAATGATGTCACTTAAGACACAATCTTGGAGTATGACTGTAAGACTTGATTTTAGAATGAAGTATGATTTACCTTTTGATTTAACCATTTCAACAATTGTCGATACCTCTTCTTAGCCATACTAGTGCACTACGATGTCCTTAGAGGGTCAATTGTGACACGGTTTCATAATCACTAGGTTAATCATAAAACACGATATATAAGTACTCTCCCTTCTTTTCAGATTGGAGAAACTTTTATCTTTCTGCCTAATTGATTCTTCCTATTCATTCTGCTATACATTGAAACCTTTTCAATAATTCAGAATCACACTTCATCTTGTAAGCATAACCATATTATCTAAACCTTTAGCAAATCATGATGAATACTCTTATCATTCTTTATGGCGAACTTGACCTAGTGCATAACAATGTGTATTAGATCCTGTATTCTTTCACTTGACTCACATACTTATGTGAACAAGGAATTAGCCTTAATTTCCCAAATACGAAGGTTCCCATTCATCATACAATACAAGTCGTATGATTTCAAGTTTCTGTCCAACTGAAACTTGGGTGATGAAAATCTTCCTTATTTGTAAATTTTTGACACAACCACAAATAACATAACTAAGAATCACATCCATTTTCAATATTGCTAACAATAGAAACACACAAACATCAATTTCACAAAAGCCATTGCAAGGATATATAAATAAATAATTTATAAAAGTGCGTAAAAACTTGTCCTTACAATGCAATTACAAATGAAAACTATTTTACTAAACATTTCTAAGAAATCTATCCTAACTCTTAAATAGCAGCTCAAAAATCCGATCTTCGAACCTTGCAATCGATATCCATTTCTTCATGATCAGACTCAGCTCACTCTTCCTTTAAGCTTCCTTTTTTTTCTTCTTTGATCGTACAAAACATCAAAATACAATCTTATCACATCATGTATTAAGAATCTATAAATAGGAACTTAATAGAGTTAGATAGTGGATTGACCTGAAGCAGATTCATACATCTTGACTCTCCCATTTTTGCGATCCTTCAGGTGGATAAGGCAGCTTCACATCCAATGCCCCTTCTATTGGCAGTAGAAACGAATGGACTCTTTTGGAACAGTACATGGACAATCTCATATTCAGCTTTCTCTTTACCATCCGGTCAAACGGTTTGACTATGGCAGTTCCCTTTCCATTGAGAAGAGAAGACTTTTCTGGACTTCCAATGTTACCATTTTCAATGTCAATGGAAGTTTGGGAGGTTGATCTACCAGTCAAATTTGCTTTACCAGTGCGCCAAATCATTACTGATTCAGCAACAATAATCAAATAAGTAAGATCAATGAGGGTCACGTAGTGATCCATCATATAATAATCTTTAACGAACTCACTATATGATTCGGGAAGTGATCGAAGAACCAAGTCAACAGCCAACTTCCTTGACACATCGACACCCAACATCCCTATCTTGTCAATATGCAACTTCATATCCAAGACGTGAGCACATATAGACTTTCCTTCTTCGTGTTTTCTTGCCAATAGGGCTTGAGTGATCTTGAACTTTTCAAGTCTTCGAACACATGGGTCAAGGTGAATTATTGGAGGAGGTGGAGGAAGTGAAGAACAATTTCTATTTCCATGATCCAATCGTGGAACATCATCTTCGTGTGGAAACCTTTTTCCAAAGGATTTAGGAAGACCACATTTGTTAGATTTTGACATCTTTATTGTTTTATTGTAATAACAATCAAATCCTTGAAGATCTTGAACTTTGGTAGCAAGCGCCACAAGCGTCGCGCCTCTAATGGCTCACAAACAAACCTAGCAACCAAGGATTACTGTGGAGAAAGAGAAGTAGAGTAGAATTTCGGCCCTTAGCCTTTCTTGGAGTGCATAGGATGAAATCCAACCATATAGGGGTTTATATAGGTGATAAAGAAGGTTTAGGATAAGGAAGGTGTATCTTAGATAACTCTAATCCCTTAACTTCCTCCCTAAGGCTTCCAAGGCACTCTTAGAGCCCAAGGAAACCTAGGACACTCTAGATTTCATTCCCCACCTCTAAGGGAGGTTCTAGAATGCTCAATGCTCAACTTTTGAACATTGTCACCTTTAGTCCCTACAGTTTCAATTAATTCCTTTAATCCTAAAAATAATTCCAAATTAATTTATGATTAAATATTAATTAAACAATATGATTTCTAATTAATATATTATATCCATAATACACTAATAAATTATTTATCTTGATTTCAAATTAATTTATTAACCAAGTAATAAATTAATAAATTATTCTTCTCTCTCCAACAGTTATCATATTCAATTGTCAGGTTTGAAGGCAACCCAAAAGGACATTGCTACTATCAATTCAAGTACATACCAATTATAGTTATGGGCTGAGACACCTAATCCAACAGTGACATCTACAACACGGTAGAAATTCAAGTTAGTTGATTCAATCCTTAATATAACACCTAAATGAAATATTAAGGCTAAGACCCAACACAATATTCTACAACTCGCAAGAGGGATGTCGTAATCCAGTTGGAGAATATTTGAAGGTAGGTAAATGACGATTTACCAATTTTCACCATGAAAAACAAAAAATTGAAAATTAGGTATTAAATGAATTGAAACTCATAGATCTTTTGAGATTCATTGAACTTTTCAATGGAATGTTTAATCCCGATTATGCCCTTTAAGTTTGTGGCTGGGATGCCGAAGACGTATATCACCTAATCAATGTGTCGGTTAACCACACACGCTCCATTGATTTATGATAATGTACGAGCTACCCATTGTCATCCTTTATTGGTCCCATATTAGTGTGTCGGTTAACCACACATGCTCCACTAACGACCAACAAGGTGCAATGTGCAATTTCATGGATTAGCCCCAAATTCACATTTTTTCTAAAGTAACTAAGATTTGGGAATTTATAAAGGTGTTTAGTTACTCCGTATTTCATTATATTTATAATGGACGGTTGTGTCCTATCCTACTCGTTCGGCTAACGACCCTCCACTAGTCAAGGGTGCGGTGGGTAAGAGTAGATACCCAATGACGGTCATTTTATAAGCCACTTCCTTAAACACCCCTTATAGACCAGCTTCGTGAATGAGACATACTAACAATAAGACTGACATTTACTTATACGTATATAATATTGAACTTTTAATTCTATATAGTATAAGGGTGTATTTTATACTTTTAAAATACCAGGTGTTTTAATCAAATTTATATTTTTTCGAAAATTAATACTTTTTAATTTTAAAATTTTAAATATCAAAACTTTGATTTAATAATTATGTTAAACAATTAATTTAAATTATTAAATCTTGAAGGATTATCTATTAAATTAAACAATTAATTTAACCTAATCCCTTTATCCCCTAGATTTCGAAAATTTGGGAAGGGATATTTCAAAATCTTTAATTATCCATTTAACAATTAATAAGATAATTAACAAAGATAACATTATCCTAATCCCTAAAATTTTGAAATCTAATCTTGGGGAGGAAGGTATTTTCGAAAACCCTAGGGTTTACCAACCCTAAAATGGAAAATATGGGGCCAAAGGAAAAGGGTTCAAGAAACCCTAACAAATTTCGAAAATCCAAGCCCTAGGGTTTATTCGCCATAAACCCTAATTTTTCAAATTCATACTTTTGTATCAAATCTAATTGAAAACAACAAGCAAAAGCTCTGATACCACTGATGGGTTTTATACATAGCAAAAAATCTTATGTGTGCATGCAACCCTAATTTGAGGATTTATGTTTTCACTATTAGACATACAAGCATTGAACACAAAAACTAGAAACCCTAGGAGGCACATGTAATTTTTGAAATTAACATATAATTAGGGTTATGATACATACATTTATTGTTATATTGTAATAACAATCAAATCCTTGAAGATCTTGAACTTTGGTAGCAACCGCCATAAGCGTCGCGCCTCTAATGGATCACAAACAAACCTAGCAACCAAGGATTACTATGGAGAGAGAGAAGTGGATTAGAATATTGGCCCTTAGCATTTTTTGGAGTGCATATGAAGAAATCCAACCATATAGGGGTTTATATAGGTGATAAAGAAGGTTTAGGATAAGGCAGGTGTATCTTAGATAACCCTAATCCCTTAACTTCCTCCCTAAGGCTTCCAAGGCACCCTTAGAGCCCAAAGAAACCCTAGGACACTCTAGATTTCGTTACCCCACCTTTAAGGGAGGTTCTAGAATACTCAATGCTCAACTTTTGAACATTTTCACCTTTAGTCCCTACAGTTTCAATTAATTCCTTTAATCCTAAAATAAATTCCAAATGAATTTCTGATTAAATATTAATTAAACAATATGATTTCTAATTAATATATTATATACATAATACATTAATAAATCATTTATCTTGATTTCAAAATAATTTATTAACCAAGTAATAAATTAATAAATTATTTTTCTCTCTCCAACAATTATCCTATTCAATTACCAGGTTTGAAGACAACCTAAAAGGACATTGCTACTATCAATTCAAGTACATACCAATTATAGTTATGGGCTTAGACACCTAATCCAAAAAGCTTTTCTAGTTTGCCAACTACACCAACAGTTGCAACAAAAAAGGACATGAAGTAAATAAGAAGGTTTCTGAGGACCGATTTGATTAGCGTAAGCCTACCTCCAAATGATAAAGTTTTTGATTTCCAATGTGTGAGTTTTTTTGAAATATGTCTATCATTAGTCGCTAATATTTTTTTAGACACATGTTAGCTCCTACAGGTATACCTAGGTAATTGACTGGTATAGTTGATGGTTCGCAGCCAAGAGGGAAAACCTAACGAGCCACTTCATTCGTAGTTGCCTCAACACCGAATACTCTAGATTTACTGAAGTTAACTTTTAGCCCCGAAGATACATGAAAGCACCTAAAGATTTTGGTGAGGTCTTTTACATTATGCTCTGACCATTCACCGATGAATAGTGTATCATCGACGTAGAACAAGTGCGAGACTAGCGGACCCCCGTTTGGTAGTTGTAATCCTTGAAAGACACTATTGATACATGCTTCTTTTATTGCTATGCTTAAGCCTTCATGTAACACTCGAACCCATGTTTATTCATATATATTATAAGAATAATATATTAAAGGAGAAATCATATTTATTTAATTAGTATTGGTCATAAATTAATTAGGAATTAATTTGGTGACTAAAAGAGATTAGTTAAATAAAGGGGTATAAACTGTCAAATGTATAATAGTTGAGTTTTGGGTTAAGGAAACCTAATGGACTTAAGGGGGAACGAAATTATGATGGGAATACATCATATTTTCGTCCAAGGCCTTATTCCAGAAGGTTCCTTGGGCTGCTTGGTGGCTAAGCTGTCCGTTAGGGTTTAGACTGAAACCCTAGTAGCTTGCAAGTATCAATAAGACCCCTAGGCTATGGAAATCAGCTACAATTCATTCCAAGGGAACCCTAGGGTCGTTTTCTAACATCTCTCACCCTCTCTCATATTGACTTCTTGCTTGTGGGGTTTGTGAACCATTAGAGGAGTTACAATTGTGACTCTAAGCTCAAGATCAAGAAGATTACAAGGATTCAAGCCACTTGGAAGAGGTAAAACACTTAGATTTGTTTTCTTTATGATAATTTCGAATTATATATGATATATCTAAGTTTGTAAGTCTTGGATTCAAAGTATGTACAACATAGAAACCTAGATCCAAGCATTAGGGTTTGTATAAGCGCATAGGATTGTTCTTATGCATAAAACCCATCAGTATTATGTAAAAGTTACAATTTGGTCCTTGAGTTGTATGTGGGGCGTACCACATGGTATGATTGGCGTACAAGTTGCGAAGCGAGTACACGAGGCGTACCACATGGTATGCTTAGTGTACTCATGCAAGGCTTGGACGGGGGTTCTGGAGGCGTACGTGGGACGTACAGCCTTGTACGCTGGATGTACGTAGGGAATCTTAAAACCCTAATTCCCGAGGTTGGACATTATATAATCACCCTTATGGCTTATGAAACCCTTATTTCTCATCCTCCTCTGACCCTTAAGCCTTATATTCAAAACCCTAAGCCTCTCTTTGTGCTTTGAGTTCATTGTGTCAATTTTGGTGTGCTTTTGTCCATATTCAAGAAGTAGAAGCTTGATGCACATTGGTGGATCAAGGAAAAGCTTGTGGATCTTGACTACGTGCTTCATTTCCAGCTTTTTTGAGGTATAAAGCTATGAACTTGTGCATTTATGGCTTAGATCTTTTATATATGTGTTTTGGTCCCTTTTTGCCCCCAAGAATGAGATCTAGTGGTTTGATACCACTCCAGGAGTTTGAGTTGCCACTCTTGGTGTTTTTGAGGTTCTAGATTCATAAAGTTGGCACCTTTAGGGTTTAGATCCGTCCATGCATGAGTTTATGTCCATTTAATGAAAGTAGGGTGTTATATTTGGAAGTTGGGTCTTTATGGGGCATGCGAAGTCACCAAGTCAGTGACTTTATGGTTATAGACACTTATTAGGACTTGGATATGTGATTTGGACTTCTGGTCTTAAGCATTAAGTGCTTAATGTGGAATTTGGCTTATTAGGTGAGTACATTGGGCGTACAAGTCTATATGCATGGCATACAAGCCATTTGGCAAGTACGTTTAGCGTACAGCTGAGTACGCCCCGCATACTCAGTCTGTTGGGCTTAGCGTTTTGGGATTCAAGTTTGGACCATTTTATTGGGCTTGGATGCTTGGGTTATTGTTGGGCCATCTGAGTACATGTATTTTGGATTAGGAAAAGTTGTTGGGCTTTAGGGTAAGGACCATGAAGGGGTTTGGGCCCAATTTGGAAAATTGGGCCATACGTGGGCCTTGGATGATTATTTGGTTTTGGGCCTTTTAGATTTTGAGTTTGGGACATAGCCTTAGGCCAAACTAATTGAGGGGTAAAATAGCCTTTTTACCCCAGGTATGGATTTTTGGACTTATGGTTATGGACTGGAACCCAAATGTTAATTGGGTCTTGTTTTGATATTGATTAGCTCGGGGATTCGTTGGACCAGCAGCCAGGGTCTAAGGATTTTGTTTAGTGAGATTCAGCAGTCGAGGTCAGTTTCCTCACTGGGTTTAGCGGGTCTAAGGCACCAATTCCGGCCCTTATTGTTTATGTTAGGATGCTAGGAGTCTGCATGCTCTTTACATGTGTTATGTGCTGCTATGTATATCGGGTGGGGCTCGATGCCGGGGGAGGCCTGATGACTGAAGCGTGTGCTATTGTTTATGATCTTTATATGTGTTAGCATGATTATGTGATATGTATTGTATGTGTATAGTGGGCAGGGCCTGATGTCAAGCGGGGCCTAAGAATAACATATTTGTATACCGGGCGGGGCTCGATGTCGGGCGGGGCGACCAGAATGTGATTTATTTTGTATGGTATGGGGTAGTTTGGGGGACGCACTAAGATTTGTGCTGACAGTTTTCAGTTTATGTTTCAGGTACTTTTGGTTCCAATGGGAAGAGCTCGGGTTGACTGCATCGCACACACCACATTGATTCCGTTTTTGAGATGTCACTCTGATTGTTATGATGTTTGATATACTTATTTTCACTTGGGTTGTATGGATAATGTTTTTTGAATACCATTTTATTCAAATTAAAAAATGAAAATTTTGGATCATATTTTGGGACGTTACACTTCTATCACCGTGATGAAAAGAAACGGGGATAGAGGATCCCCTTGACGAACACCCTTTGAAGTCGTGAACTCGTCCGTTGGAGTTCCATTAATTAATACCAAAGCTTTTGATGAGACCAATCACCCTTTGATCCACATCTGCCATTTTTCACCAAATCCCATCTACAATAGATTATTATCTAGAAAACCCCAATTGACGAAATCAAATTCTTTATTGAAGTCTACTTTGAACAACAAAATCTTCTTTTTTGATTTATTAGACCATGTGCAAATTTCATTCACAAGGAATGGTCAAGGATGTTCCTCCCATCCATGTATGTTGTTTTGATCTCATCAATGCATCACCCCATTACTTGTTTGAGTCTCACCGCTAAGATCTTTAAAATTATCTTATAGATACAACCGAGAGTCTCACTGTTAGGATCTTTGCAATTATCTAATAGATGCAACCGATCAAGCTTATTGGTCGATAATCATTTAACTGTTGGGGGTCTTTGATCTTGGGTATAAGAGATATGAAAGATGAGTTGCAAGATAGGTCATTTTTGCCATATCGTTCAAAGTATTTCGCCATAACCGATATATCATCCCAATAGAACATCCCATTATTTCTTTATGAATTTAAATGTGAAACTGTTGGGACTTGGGGATTTGTCATCCCTACAGGCCCACATCGCGTCTCTGATTTCTTGGAGTGTTGTGGGAACTTCCAATGCCAATATGTCGGGGTCAGTGATTTTACAAAACATATTGCTTTGAAAAACGGGTCTGTTTGGCCACATTTCTTGGACCTTAGATTGGAAAATTTTAAGAGCTTCCGCTTTGATATTGACAGTTTTTGTTTCATCATTTTCCATAAATTGTGAGTCCAATGATGTGATTCCTTTTATTATTGTTATTGATGAACGCGTGAAAAAGTTTTAAATTTTCATCCCCATCTACCGCATAACTGATTTTGGACTTCTATTTTGCATCCATTACCACCCATTTTTCCTTTTTGATAATGTACTTATATCCCATCCTCCGTGTCTCGAGCTCTTCATCCGAAAGCAATATAGTTTCGGCCTCAGTGTTGAGTTTTTCAACAATCTCTTTGATTCCTTTTATTTCCGCATCTTCCTTCGAATAATTAGTATGTCTCCATACATGTATCGCCTCTTTAATGTATTTTAGTTTAACATTCAGATACAAATCTAGGGTGTCGTAATCGCACCATGAAGTAGAGAGTAGAATAGGACATGAAGACTTGTTCGAACCCCTCTCTTGAAAGCCAATAATTAAACATTTTGAACGGTAGGGGCCCATAATCGCACCATAAAGTAGAGAGTAGAAGAGGACAATGATAAGAAATCTATCCAGGTAAGGTTGCGACTGTAGTAGATGAGGTGAGGTCGATGAATTTGGGGCAAACAAGAAAACGATCTAACTTGCTTATTTTGAGATATTCGTTGTAAAATAAGTGAACCGATACCCACCCATTTTATGTTTATGAGCCTCTTTTCGTGAATGAAGTTGTTGAAGTCTCTAGCCGATTTAACATAGAAACCGAAGTGAATATCTCTCACCCGGTCTACGAACCACGTTGGAGTCCCCCATTATTATCCAGATCCCTCATTTATTTTGTTTTAATTGCGTTAACTCCTGCCACAATGTTGCTTTTTCCAATCTAGGTTTTAGTCCATATATGTTTTCAAAAAGAATTAGTTCTTGATTGCCCGCCTAGTGCCCCATGGCGACTATATAATTTCGAGATGTAATAGACTCCACCTGAGTGAACCCTCTTTTGTCCCACATGTTGATCAAGCCTCCCGAGCACCCTGCGCCATTAATTCGAACATATTATGCATCATTAGAACCCCAAAAAGCCGACACGTCAATATGTTCTGCATCGAGAACTTGAGTTTCTAGTATAGCAAAGAAGAAGACTTTGTGTGATTGTGTTGTAATCGTAGCCTCCTCACCCATTTCACCTTATGTTCCTCCCCGATTCCCCTAACATTTATGAAATATAATATGTATTTATCTTATAATATCGAATTACTTTTCTACATAAACTTTTATGATTTTTTATACTCCCTCCATCCCAATATTATTGTCCGCAGACAAAAAACACACAAATTAAGAAAACATTAATTACCACTAACTTTATATAATAATATGACAGTTTTGTCCTTACTTTACATTTAATGTTCCATTAAATGCTTAGTTGGTTAAGTGATACTGAGGGGGTATTTTGGTAAAAGTATTATTTATTTTTAGAAGTGGACTATTATTTTGAGACAAACCAAAAATGAAATATGGACTATAATTTTGAGACGAAAAAATATTAATTAATTTTTATAAACATCATTTTTTATAGGTTAGCAATTTAATTGCTAATATTTTTCAAGGCATTATTGATTTTCTATAATTTTCTAGAAACATATATTTTATTCTAACATACTTAACAAACAGTAATTATTATCCATTACTTATATGAGACAAAATTTATTATACAAACATATAATCAAAAGAATACATACTCTTAAAATATTAATAAACATACCCCTACACTTTTTAGCAACCTATACTACTAACTATAAAAAATTACATAGGTTTTTGACCAAAATGCTTTTCCAAAAAAACATACCTAATCTAATGCAAAACCACTAGTTTTCCTGTTCGTTTATTTTAATCATGGATTTAATACTTATATCAACTACAAAATATATGAACATATGTTAATACATTGCAAAACCGCAAAACGACATGTAATATAAACATAAACATTTAACTAATACAACAACATAATTCTGAATCCTATGAAAATAGGATGAAGGAACATAAGATGGTAGACATCTTAAACTGTTTTCAAAGAAAACATCCAACAAAAAATGAATAGATTAAATAGAATAAAGTATGGATAACCAATGACTTGCATATAAAACAACAGTCCACCATGAACAAATTATATATATATATATATATATATATATATATATATATATATATATATAAGTATCAAAAATAAATGTAATAGGTTTTTTACTAGTATTCAACCTAATAATTTCATAACGTTATATAATTTAATAAAAGAGAAGTTAAATGCAAAATTTATTAATTGTTTATTTGTGGGCCGGTGATATTTGAAAGTACAAGTAACAAGCTCCCCGAGGACACATGCCACATCCCAATGGTTATTAGTATTCCCCAAATTAAAGGCCAATAAAGAAGACAACCCTCCAAATCTTTCGTTTTGTTTACATATAAGACTGTTTCTTTACAGCGAGAGAGTATTGACAAAGCAAACGCATTTCAAGCTTCTCATACCCAACTAATTAGTAATTACACACTCTTCTTGTTGATTCCAATAATCAATTTCACCTAGAACTATTGCGTTTTGTGGAGTCGATCACACCAATATATATAAAGATTATTCTGTTCTTGATTGATTCCTCCGATCTTGTGAATGTGGGTTCTTTTGAGGTACTTTCCAGTCTTCTACTTTACTCAGATATTTGATTATGCAATTGTTGTTTCTTTTTTAGTTGTGATTTGATCGATTTAATAATCCTTTTTGGTTGTTAAATGTTTCCAGATTCTTCATACCCTTTTCGAAATTTTGAATAATTTATTTCACCGATTGAATGATCAACGACGAATCTTTCTAGATCTAACCCCACTGTATTATAATCGTATCACTGAATGCAGAGTTCCAATTGGGGGATTTCGGGTTTTTCAATTGATGCGGAGTTCTTGTAAACTCCAATTACAAATTTTGCCATATAATGCCAGGTAATTTGTTCTGAAGTAGTTTAATTAAATATTGAGATGAATTCAATGTTCTTCATTTGACCAATCAAATGGTTGTTTACTTATTTTTATTATCTAAATTATTTATTGTTATTATGTCATAGCCTTGAATCAAGAAGATATGAGCAGTCATTTGGGGACATTTGGGGATGATAACAGAAGGAATCGAGTTAGATCTTTGAAGAAGAAAGCAATGGTAGCATCAACAAGACCTTTAAATGCACTCAAACCAAGAAGTAATATGCGTGTTTCAAATTGCCAGTTTGCTTCAATTTCAATAGATGATGTTAGAGATGAAGAGGAAGAGAAGGTAGTGAATGCTTTTCGCCAAATCTTGATTGAAAAAGACTTACTTCCTCATCGTCATGATGATTACCACACGTTATTAAGGTATAATCCTTGATATTATCTCAATTTGTCGATAAAAAATATCTAATTTTGTGTCGGCTAAAGTTTTTTCTCAACTAAAATATGATGCGAATTTGATGAAAATATGTGATTTTTGTTTAGTATTACAAATACAAAACGTTATCGCCACAATTGTTTTGAAATCCTTATCAATTTTGAAACTGAAATTAATAATCTTGACTTTAAAAGTCAAAAATCATCTCTCGTGTAGAACATTCATGTCCATCTCGTAATCAAGCCAAAGTTCTAGATTATTGTGTATGATATCGTTGAAAATTGCATCGTTTGACTTAATACACTTTATTAAAAGTGTGAGATTGATTTTGAGATGTCTGGAATACCCTTCGATAAGTCCAAACAAAATTCGGTAAAAACCCAATACGATCAGTCTCTTTGTAATGACGATAATGTATTTGAAGTTGAGTTTGACTTTACAAGTTTCCAAAAAAGGAAATTAAGCCCTATTCATGGTGTACTTTCTTGAATATAAACATGGTTGCAGATTCTTGAAGGCAAGGAAATTCGATATTGACAAGGCATTTCAAATGTGGACTGAAATGCTCAATTGGAGGAAAGACTTTGGCGCTGATTCTATCTTAAAGGTGCTCTTTTTTTTGTTACTATTCATTTACTTATTGATTTTATACAAAATATGTAAACATGACAAAATCATGCGACTATTTAACATATCATTTGTCTTTTAGGATTTTGTATATAATGAATATGAAGAGGTTCAAAGCTACTATCCACACGGGTATCATGGGGTAGACAAAGAGGGACGACCTATTTACATTGAAAGACTAGGAAAAGTGGACCCCACTAAGCTTATGAATGTCACAACAGTTGACAGATTTTTAAGGTATCATGTACAAGGTTTTGAGAAAGCTTTTTCCGAGAAGTTTCCAGCATGTTCTGTTGCTGCTAGAAGACATATAGATTCTTGCACAACCATATTGGATGTTCATGGCATGGTTAGATACTTAGATTACATTATTACCCTTTCTTTCTATTTATAGTAAGTTTAAGGTGGCTCTGCAATCTGAACTTTTTTTTTGTTTGTTTTTGTAGAATTGGATGAGTTTTGGAAAAGTTGCACATGATTTGGTTATGCGGATGCAAAGAATAGATGGAGATAACTATCCTGAGGTGCTAACTTTGATGCCTTTTTAACAAAGATTTTTCTTTTGTTTGTTTTGGATAATGTTTCTGATTTTTTTATTATTTTTTATAATTCAGACGTTACATCAAATGTACATTGTTAATGCGGGTAACGGGTTCAAGTTATTGTGGAATACAGCAAAAGGGTTTCTTGATCCAAGAACAACATCGAAGATACATGTAATGATCACAAACTTTTTAAAATTTTATACACCACTGAATCTTGATTTGATTCTCTTAAGTAATCTTACAGGTTCTTGGCACCAAGTATCAGAACAAGTTGTTGGAAGTTATTGATTCAAGGTTGATGATTTTCTTTTTTGCATCTTTTATACATTAAGTTTATATTGATTTTATGGGGTTGTTAAGGGTTAGTTGTGTAATTACAGCCAATTGCCCAGTTTTCTTGGTGGAACATGTTCATGCCCTAATGAAGGTGGATGCTTGAGATCAGACAAAGGTCCTTGGCATGATCAAGAATTGATGAAGGTATGATTTTGTTTTATTATGTTTGAATGTAAGCTAATTAGCATCTTTTTTTTTTTTTTTTTTTTTTTAATTCTATCTTTAAATGATCATTTGGATTCTTGTTGCAGCTAATTAGCACGGAAGATTCAGATAAAAATGGTAGATTTTATGACGATTCTAATCTAGAGGTGAAGTCAATTGTTTCTGAGGTGGGCCCGTGTAACCACATGTTTTAATCAACTACTCATAAGTGTTAACCATGGTTAGTTTGTGACAATTTTCACTTTGTTTTTACTACAGACCACAAATCGTGAAGTCTCCCATGACTCTGTATTCCAAACCCGTGTTCCAAGAAGATCAATGTCTCTCCATCTAAGGGTACGTGTTTCTTTATCCAAAAATCGATTTAAATTTTAAAGATAGAAAAAAATATAATTCAAGAAAAACATTAGTAATATAATTATTGACTATCGTGTTGTCTCTTAGAACTCGGTAAACAAGCCACCTGTTTCCAATAAAACAAGAGTTGATCGAGTGGTTTCCAATACTCAAATTGATGCTACTCCAAGAAGTAAGTGATTTTGATTTTATAGTGTTTTTTTTTTAATGAAATATGTCATCTCGAGTGAATACCATTGACTGTTTGACTATTGAAGCAGATGAAGTGACACGAACAAGAAGGATGGAAGAAGAATCAACTGTAAAGAAAGCTTTCGGATTTATATATGAAGTTTTAGTGTATACGTTTCTTCTTATTTTTGGGTTGTTGAAACTTTTAGCAACAAACATCATGAAAGTGTTAAAAACCGAGGAAACTTCTTCACCCCAATTTGTGAATGATTCAAGTCGTTTGGAAAAGGAAAAAGAGCTTTTGCATCCGTGTGAGGAGAAATTGAAAAAACTTGAAGCAATGGTGGCTGAGCTTTCAAGTAAACCTTCTAGAATCCCACAAGAAAAAGACGAAATGCTTGTTGAATCGATGAATCGTATACGATGCATGGAGTATGACTTGCAAAAAACAAAAAAAGTACGGATTTTTTTAGGTTATATGGACGAGGGCATTCATGTCTTTTTTTTTTTTTTATTTAATTAATTATTATATTTCACTTTGTAGGCTTTATTTGCAACGGCTTCAAAACAAATGGAACTTGAGGAGTCAATCGAGACCCTAAGAGGGGATACGTTAAATGTAAGTCAAAGCTATCGATTTTAAATTTTGTTATAATCTTATTTCTCATGTGACATTGAAAAACTTTTGTGTTTTAGCAATTTAACGTTTTTAAATTGGAAAAAACAGAAAACAAATTCGTGTTGGGTGAGACGTACAAAATCAGCCTCGAGTGGAAGATGGCAGTGATCAATGATCATACTTACAATACTTACATACACAAAAATGTGATAGAAAAATACATATTTTTTCTTGGGATTTTTGATAAATTCAAAGGCAAATATCGTTGAAGGTTTTCTATTTGGTTCTTTAAGCCATATATGAATACTTGTTCATAGATAGTTTACATAGAAAGAGATAATTCGCCAAGAAGAACATGTCGACAGGAATGAATAGGTTGATGTGTTGTTTATGGCGAAAATGATTACTTTTTCATTTTAGAATGTAATGTTCCAAGAAGTTTATAATTCATAATGATAATGATTCGATCCATGATTGAAGACAGGAATAAATGTTGACTTTTGAGGTCATATTTACTAGTTTTTAGGATATAAAATAGGTATTTGTCACTTGTAATTGAAATTTCCACGATCCCATCGGCCATGGGTCATGGGTCGTATTATTTTATTCAAACTTAATTAAATCAATTAATGGTCAATTCTATAGAGGGCATGATCAAGCATATTTCTGCGGATCATGTTAGGTAGTTCAATCAAAATTAAACAAAAATAATTTAGTTGATAATATTATTAATATGCATATTTAATTGATGAATCTTTTTTATAAAAGTACCTAAATAATAAAAAACAAATTACACGTAAAGATGGTTGGATTTAAGTATTAACCCAGGATTTAAGTGTTAACCCAGGAATAATCGCAAATTAAAATCTTTTTTATAGGTCACAGAAAGAATGTTCATCATAAATTGACTTTAAATGGTTGAACTTTCAAATAAAATATACTCTTGTATTTATTTATTTTTTTTCTTTTGAAATTTCAATTTCGCTAATTATTTTTAAATATTTTCTTGTAAAACAGAAATCTCAGCATCAAACATTACAGAAAGGTTTGTAAACAGAAAACAAATTTTTTTGAAGAATTTGAAATTAATGGATACATATGTGATATGTACAAAAAAATTAGGTTAATGTATAATTATCTTACCTCCAACAAACTAATAAAGCATTTCTACTAGGGCAAGACATTCTTTCCACACCGCATTGCGGCCAAATATACATTGCTATTTACTCATATGCTTATTATTGATCTAATTGAAGTTATTTTTTAATCGAATATAGGTATTTATGTAAACTTGTTTAACAAACAACAATTATCATTAAAAAACCAAGTTAATTAAGAAAAAAACTTTATTTTCTAATATCACGCTTGATATGGTTATGATAATCAATAATCGATCTTCACCATCATTTCATTTTATGCTTTTCTTTCTGTCATCATCTTCACCGATTTAATATTTCTTCATCAGGAATGAGTAATTCTAAAGTTTTACTTCACATCTTCATTAAGAATGAGCAATCTTTCATAGCTTCATAATTTTTTTTTATTCCGTACATTGTCACGTCTTTATCTATTCCAAACTTCATTATCTCCGAATTCATAGAAAAATACGATTTATTCTAGAAGTTCATCGTCATCTTCATATGTTAATTAATATACAATTATATACATTATTCATATAAGAATTATTCCGGTATTCCGTAATGATCATGCATCATCATGTTTTCATCTATTCTAGAAGTTCATCATCATGTATTCATAGAAGAATACCATCTATTTCAGAAGTTTGTCCTCGTTTCCAGTAGTTCGTTATCTTCGAATGTTAATATTCAACTATATGCAATATTCATATTGGAATTTATTTTGTTCGTAGCATAATGTAAATATACAACTTGATCTTTAATTTAATAATCAAAAATTCAAAATAGAATAGGTCAATTGTTAATCTAATATGAATACTGTATCACATCAAAATTACAATTATTTTGTTGGGACCATAAAATTATATTAAATTAGCAAATAGCTAGAGAGAAAATTACAAAAAGGTAATAGCCAATTTTGGATTTTGTAACTAACAAACTCAACTTACTTTCAATTTAGCTTTCCTACTCATCAACCAAGTAAACAATTGATATGCAATCTTATCAAAAATCATATCATTTCTAAATTGAATCCGTTAGAACATCAATTCACATCTTAAATATAGTTTAAATCATTAAATAAGGTCATGTTTGATGTAATTAAGGAATCATTGAAGTATTATATCATGAATGAAACTTATGTGATTTCTAGTAGATGTAATCGTATAGTTTTGCAACATGAATCCATTAGATCTTCATTTTAGTATAAATCCTTGATTAGAACGTTAATTAAGGTTTAAAACATGCATATAAATTTGTAACCATCTAAAAAATTAGATATGAAATGGAAGAGTTTGGAACTGATCGAGAGATTCAAAGTAAAATTAGCTTGAAATGTGCAAGTTTGAGCTCCACTTGATTGAGCGGGATTGAAAGGAAATATTTACTCGGTCAAGTATATTTATGCATAAGAGCTTCTCTAACCATATAACACAAAAATAATGACTATTTAACACCAAATGGTGATTCAACTCCAACCAATCTTTTCAATAGTGTTTTTTAGAGACCTCTATATTTAACTTTCATATTTGATGTTAAAAGGGAGCTAACACAAAAATGATGTTAAATTTGAAGGTTGGTTGGAGGATTCTTGACCTCCAAAACACGAAATAATGATAAATGGAGGGTGGTTGGAGTTGCTCTAAGGTCAACTTCAACCACAAAGCATTAAAAGCACAAAAATTGTGACTTTTTAACAAAAAAAATATAGTTTACACTCCAACCGTATACTAAAATTCTACACTAAAACTTACTTTAATAATATTATATTGAAAAACAATTTTGAAAAAGTAATTCGATGTTGTACAAGATAGTTTAAAGCAATTCTATTGTATATAATACTAACATACAGTGGAAAAGTAATTGGGACATCTCCAGAAAAGTTCTAAAATTTTACCCTAATTTACGAAAAAGTTCCAAACTACATGAATGACCGGTAAAAATTATGATTTGACCCATTTTTCCCGGTTTACCGGTGTCATTACTTATATGCTTCATTAAAGTCTCATTATTTTACCATAATTTACAAATAAGTCTCAAACTAAAATTTAGTGATGATTTAACCCTTTTCTCCATCAAACATACATTTTATCAGTTTCATTGTGGAGAAAATGGTCAAATCGTCACTAAATTTTAGTTTGGAAATTATTCATAAGTTAGCGTAAAATAATGAGACTTTAATGAAACGTTTAAGTAAAGAAACCGGTAAACCGAGAAAATAGGGTCAAATCGCCATTTTTACCGGTAATGCATGCTTTTTCGTAAACAAATTTTATTTTGAGACTTTTTCATAAATTAAAGTATAATTTTAGTACTTTTCTGGAGATTTACCAAAGTAATTTGGTTTTGGATGAGAAGTGCCGCCATTTGGCGGTCAATTTTTTCTCCACAATAATAGTGGCCAATTTAACAGATGATTGAAACTAAAGTTGTTGTCATTCAACTATTTTAGAGGCCAGTTGGCTCTTTGGTCCAACTCAAACCCACTTATCTTTATTATCCTTCTAATACTTAAATAATGTTAGACAATTTATAAGACAAGATATTTAAAGTTATTAAATTGGATTAGGATGAAATGAATGTGATTAATTATTGATTACTTGAATTATTGGTAATCTTAGGCGAACACTAAGTGTCCAAAAACACTAAAAGAGAAATGGAGTGCTTACTCTTTCCAAGGTGAGATATTACCAAGAATACATGTCATTATCAGTGAAATGGTGTGCTTACTCTTTCCAAGGTGAGTTATTACCAAGAATACATGTCTTTATCTTATTTTGATGATTTGATGAAGATATTTCTTATCTGTGTTATGTGAATATTATAAGTAAGATTGTGTGCGGGCTTTCATGAAACTGATTTTGAAATGAATTTCTTAAAAATATGGACAACTATGTTTTGCACTATATTTTCTTCATGAACTTGTGCATTCACTTAGGATGGGATGACGAATTATGTGAACATTTTTGTTAAGGGTACGGGGTACCTAACTAAGGTGTTAAGGTGTTATGGTGCAGTGATAGTATTGTAAATATGTCTCACTTGTGTTGGGAACTTCTGAGAACCGGTTGTGGTTTTAGGCGTGTACTAGGTTTCATACCTTGGAGTGGTGTCCAAGACTTCCTATGTTTCCTTGTGTTATGAGGATACAGTGATTAGGAAAGTTTTTGTGTTTATCTATTAAAATCCTAGTCTTATACTAATGTGACATGTTTAGTATAAATATAGATAGGATCATGTAAACACATTATCAGAAATTGGAGTTTTGAGATATTTTCTTCAATAATAAAGTTTACGAAGTTTATGCAATTCACTTTTGTGTTTTCTCTTTAATTGGTATCAGAGCGATCATACCTTTCTTAGACATCTCGTGTGGAGAAGATCAACCAGAAAAACTACTCAGTGTTCTCGTGAGGAGAACATGTGCAGGAAGACGACCCAACGACTGCAAGTAATTGCTCCTATGCAATCTAAGAATCAATCTTGCTACCTATTCGAATTCTCGTGTGGAGAACTTGTACATCAAGCTAAATCACGACAATAAGTGAAGAAATTGTGCAGAGTTTTTTCTGTTTTTTAGATTGTGATAGATTGCATTGAAATAGCAGTCCTCGAACACATTTCCAATTCAGAAAAGGGTTTCAGACTTGGATCAATCGACAACCTACAATCAGCAAAGCAAAGGATTAAAAATCGTTTTTCAAAGCTAAGAAGAAAAGCTTTGAATTGTGTAGCCGTGACCAATTGTGAGATCGTGTTTTGCCATACAGAAAAAAAAAAAAAAACGTGTTTTTCTTCTTTTTGGGCGCTTGCTCAAATCAGAATCCCTTTTATTTACTAATTGGCCAAAATATTATTAAATCAGTTTTCTATTTGTGTGCAGAAAAAAAAACGTGTTTTCTTGATTTATCAATTGTTTGAAAAAAAAATTATTAAATCAGTTTTTTGATTTGTGTGGAGAGTTACGATATTTTTTTATAAATCAACACCTAAGGAGGAATCAGAAATCGAACCGCGATGTCGGGAGGAGAATCGTCCCAACCACCAGCTAAGGAACACACGTCGTTTATGTTCCAATGTCCGACTTTGACATCGACGAACTACACAATTTGGAGGATGTGAATGGAGGTGCTACTCGGCATTCATGGCGTTTGGGATGTGATTGATCCCGGACTAGATGACGTGAAGAAAAACAACATCGTGAAAGGATTATTGTTTCAATCGATTCTAGAGGATTTAATCCTTCAAATCGGTAATTTGAAATCGGAAGAGAGATATGGGAAGTGGTTAAAACTCGTAACCTAGGAGTTGATCGTGTAAAGGAAGCCCGACTCCAAACTCTAATCACGGAATTTGAAAATCTAAAGATGAGTAATACTAGTACAATAGACGAGTTCGCTGCAAAATTATCCATAATTGCCTCAAAATCCGCTTCACTAGGAGCGGTCATGACCGAACAGAAGCTTGCAAGAAGTTTCTTACGAGCCTCCCTAGGCGATTTGTCCACATAGTTGCAACCCTTGAACAAGTTTTGGACTTTAAAACGATAGGCTTTGAACACGTGGTTGGTCACTTAAAAGCTTATGAAGAAATAATCAAGGGTGAAGACAAAGTAATCGAGACTCAAAATAAATTACTTTATTCCAAAACTAAATCGCCCAACAGAAACACCGATTCATAAAGAGGTAGAGGTTGAGGTTCAAATAACCGAGGAAGAGGATGTGGTGGTGGATGTGTCGGAGGACGTGGTCGGGGTAACACCCAAAATCACAGTCACTCAAAATCCTCTAAAACCGTGAAGATCAAAATCAAAAAGGAAAACAATGCGAACAAAGAGATCTCTCAAATATTCAATGTTACTGTTGTAACAAGTATGGCCACTTTGCTTCAAGATGTCCAGACCGAATAAAAAATCATGAGGCTAACCTTAATCAGACACACGAAGGAGATACAAATCATGAAGAAGGGACGTTCTTTATGATGAACACAATTCAAGAAACGGTGTTCTTGAATGAAGACAAATATATTCCTCCAAAAGTTGAAGCAAATGATAAAGAAGACGGAATTTGATACTTAGATAATGGTGCGAGCAACCACATGACCGACAACTACTCTTATTTTTCTGAATTAAATAAAAACATAACATGTAGAGTGGGATTTGGAGATTGATCATATGTTAGCATTAAAGGAAAAGGGTCAAATTTGTTCGAAGGGAAAAGCGGTGATGAGCAAAAATTAATGAAGGATATTTATTATATCCCATCACTTCGTAGCAATGTTATTAGCCTCGGACAATCTACTATAGCAGGTTGTGATATTCAAATGCGAGGTGATTTTCTAACCATGCGTGATGGAGATGGAAGATTACTTATGATAGTCCCGAGAAGTGAAAATCGTCTCTACAAAATAAAGTTAAAAGTTGGAAAAACCACACTACTTACAAGCCAAGTTTAATGAGGAAGCTTGGTTATGGCACACGCGACTTGGCCGCATTAATTTTGGCACGATAAACTTGATGCACAAGCTAGCTAAAGGGGTACCGACAATCCAACATCAAGACCAACTGTGTGAATCTTGCATGGTTGGAAAACAAACAAAGCATTCGTTTGCAAAGAAAGCTAATTATAGAGCTAGAAATATTCTTGAGATGGTGCATGGAGATATTTGTGGACGGGTTGATCCCCCCACCCAAGTGGGTAATATTTATAGTTTAGTTCTTATTGATGATTATTCTAGATATATGTGGTCTTTTCTTTTGAAGCACAAAAGTGATGCATCCGGAATTATTAAAAGATTCAAGATATTAATTGAAAAATGAACCAGTAAAGAGATCAAGACTTTCCATACGGATAGAGGTGGAGAATTCACATCGACAGAGTTGAACCGTTTTTGTGACAAAGAAGGGATTTCACGTATGTTGACGACCCCTTCTGCACCTTAACAAAACGGTATAGTCGAACGGAGAAATCAGACTCTACTTGAGATGACACGGTGCCTAATGAAAGAAAAAACTATTCCAAACCACTTTTGGGGCGAAGCGGTACGACATGCAACGTTCATTATAAATCGTACACCTACTCGAGCAATGATAGGTGCTACACCATTCGAGAAGTTTTATGTGAAAAAACAAACCTTAAAGACTTGAAAGTATTTGGTTGTATTGCATATGAAAGAGTAGTCTCAAAACATTTGAAGAAGTTTGATGATAGGTCACGACCGTTGGTATATTTTGGAAAGGAACCCAATTCGGGAGGGTTTCAGTTATATAATCCGTAGGAAAATAAAATTATTATTAGTGACCATGTAGTTTGTGATGAAAATAATACATGGCAATGGAATAATGAACCCAAAAATCAAGATGGAAATGGACTGGGTACATTTACGGTCTTGTGGAGTAATGGTCAAGAAACCCAAGATAATGGTGATTCGATCACAACTGCAACAGAAACTGAACAATTCACTGATCTGGCCCAAACCGACTAAACCAATGACACTTATAACGATGATGGCAGCCCATCGCATCTTGTTGATGATCAAAATAACGATGCAAGTTTTGTCCCACTTCGGCGGTCCACTCGAACTTCAGTGTTGCCAAGAAGATTAAATGACTACGAGTTAGATCTGGATCATTTAATGTTGTCATTCGATGAAGAACCAAAGAATTTCAAGGAAGCCAAAGTGAACAAAAATTGGCTTGATGCAATGAAGGCCGAAATTGACTCCATCGAGAAGAATAATACTTAGAAATTAGTTCCTCCACCTAAAAATGCTAAACCTATTGGGTTAAGATGGTTGTATAAAATTAAAAGAAATACAAATGGATCAATTACAAGGTATAAAGCACGTCTAGTAGCTAAAGGCTATGTACAAGAGCAAGGCATTGATTTTGATGAAGTATTTGCGCCAGTAGCTCGACTCGAGACAATAAGATTATTGATTGCTCTCGCGGCCAGGAATGGATGGAAGATTCATCACTTAGATGTAAAAACGACATTTTTATATGGAGATTTAAATGAAGAAGTTTATGTGTGCCAACCGGAAGGTTTCGTGAAGCAAGGTGAAGAAACAAAAATCTACAAATTAGCAAAAGCTTTATACGGTCTTCAACAATCTCCGAGAGCATGGAATTTGAAGCTTAATAACATGTTGAAAATATGGGTTTTCAAAGATACATGCAAGAAAATGTGGTTTATAGAAAGGTTGCAAATGGAGAATTCATCATCGTTGCGGTCTATGTAGATGATTTTTTCATGACTGGAACAAGTTTAGAGTTCATAAACCAATTCAAGAAACTAATGGCATTACAGTTTGAAATGTAGGACCTTTGTGAACTAACTTGCTACTTGGGTATTGAAGTATTGCAAGAAAATGGTTGTGTAAAGGTGATGCAGGAGAGTTATGCTATGAAGATTCTAAAAGAGGCAAGCATGTAAGAGTGTAATGCAACTCAATGTCCGATGGAGCCAGGACTAAAGTTGTCAAAAGCTGAAGATGAACCAGAAGTTGAAGCTACCCATTATTGAAAATTAGTGGGTTGATTACGATATCTCTTACACACTCGTCCAGATTTAGCATATTCGGTTGGAGTAGTTAGTCGTTGTATGCAAAGTCCAAGAGAATCTCACGCACGCACTATTAAGCAAATTCTTCGTTACTTGCACGGTACTCCATCTCTTGGGATAGTATATAAACGAAGTAAAAATATGAGCTTGATAGGTTAAAGTGATAACAATCATAATGTTGATGTTGATGATGGTATAAGTACAACAGGGCATGTTTTCTACCTTGGTGACTCTCCTATCACTTGGTGCTCTCAGAAGCAAGATACAATATTGTTGTCCTCGTATGAAGTTGAGTTCATGGTAGCTACTGCAGCTGCGTGTCAGGCAGTTTGGTTAAGGGAGTTGTTGGTTGAGCTGACAGGAATGAAGAAAAAGAAGTTGTTGATTCGCATAGACAAAAAATCAACAATTACACTATCAAAGAATCTTGTCTTTCATGGAAGAAGCAAACACATTCACAATCAATTCCATTTCATTCGAGCGTGTGTGTAAAACGAGCAAGTGATTGTTGAACATGTTTCGGGAGATAAGCAACGAGCAGATCTACTTAAGAAGGCCTTAGCTCGAATAAGGTTCGCAGAGATGAGAGTGTTGCTTGGCGTGCAAGATTTACCCTCGACTCAGAAATTCAGGGGGTGATTGTTGGGAACTTCTGAGAACCGGTTATGGCTTTAGGCGTGTACTAGGTTCCATACCTTGGAATGGTGTCCAAGTAACTTGGAGTGGTGTCCAAGACTTCCTATGTTTCCTTGTGTTATGAGGAGACAGTGATTAGGAAAGTTTTTGTGTTTTTCTATTAAAATCCTAGTCTTATACTAATGTCACATGTTTAGTATAAATATAGATAGGATCCTGTAAACATATTATCAGGAATTGGAGTTTTGAGATAATTTCCTCAATAATAAAGTTTGCAAGTTTATGCAATTCACTTTTGTGTTTTCTCGCCTCTTGGACTGATCAGATGTGATATTCATACTATCCTAGTTAGTTAGTGTCCATATATATAAAACATCATATTATATATAATGATATATATGGTTGATATTTTAGTGATATTTTGCAACGCTACCTTTAAATGTTTCTTTTTCACGTATGATGTTTATCTATTGTTTTATGATGATTTAAAATTTTTTGGGGATTTAAATTGTTCAACGAATGTGAAAATTTCGTGGACTTAACCAATATTGAACCTTGGTGATACTCATTAAGCTTTCGAAGTCTAACCTATGCATTTTAACATGTATTCAGATTGGGAGACTTAATAAAGACAACAAATATTTAGCTTTTGGATAGTTAGAACATATTGTTTTTTAGAATTAAATTTATGTAAGTTGTTACTTTATTTTTTTTTCTATGATTAATATGTTACACTTAAATATGACTTGCCATTCAAATATTTTCATATAATTATTCGCAAAAGATTTCTTAACTAATGTTATTTTTATAAAAATATTTATTAAGTGATGCCCTTTTATCCACAAAAGATTTCTTAAATTTATGTAGTTTGTTTATTTTACCTTTTTCTATGATGAATGTAAAATCCCAACTAAAAGCCCAAAAATTTCATTTTAAAACTTATTGTAAAACCATAAATCATCCATCATCATAAAGAAAATCAAAGCCATGTATCTCAAAACATCATTGCAAATACTGTATCGAAATCATATGTGGTAATATCAGAGTCTAAAACAATCCTAGGCTGAAATTGTGGTGTGTGTCATGCGATCATCCTGAGCCCTTCCCTTTGCTAGTGAAAGTACCTAAAACCAAAACTGAAAACTGTAAACACAAAGCTTAATGAGTCTCCCCGAAATACCTCATACCATACACATATAACATGCAACTAAGAGACGGGCCCCGCCCATATTCCGCTAACTGGGAGATACGGGCCCTGTCCACACTCCTCTGACTCTAAGATACGGGCCCCGCCCACACTCAGCTACTTCGAGTTATAGGCCCCACCCACACTTGACTACTATGAGATACAGGCCCCACCCACACTCAACTGTTATGAGGTACGGGCCCCGCCCACACTCAGCTTCTAAACAAGCATACAAGTATTATACAGACAACAAGTATAACTAAATCTATCAATCAGAAATATACCCATAATCAAACTAAGTTATGAGATATAGGCCTTGCCTACACTCGGCTACTACGAGATACGGGCCTCACCCACACTTAGCTACTAACATATCATGCTGAGGGCGGCCTTGGTGCCTTGGACCCGTTCCTACTGAAGGAAACTCACCTCGCAAGACTGACTGTTGATAACTCGAGCGAGGAATCCCTGTTTGCTGCTCCGGTGACTCTCCGGCTATCAATTCCATAATAATACTTAATCAAAATATGATAATCCTTCTTACGATAAAATGACCATTTTACCCCTGGTCAAAGTCAACGTCAAGGTCAAAGTCAAAGTCAAGGCCAACTCCAAATCAACCTAAATCGTCGATTTATCTCCCAACTCGGCGAGTCCCTGTAATGCTCAAACTTGTAGTCAACTGAGTCAATTCGTCGACTTCTTCCTGTCATAATAATCGGGACAGCCCGCTTCAACTCGTCGAGTCCTTCCATGGACTCACCGAGTTCCCCTGTCCGGTTGAGTTATCCCAATTGATTAAGCTCCAACCTTTCAGATCTATGCTCCAAACCTCATCTACATACTGGGAATACACTCTTAAGGGTAAAGTTTCCAACTTTACCCGTCCATAGTCCTTCTTAATGGGTTTAACCCAAACCCTAACATCTCTAAGACATAAATCTTGGTCCACAAGCCATAACGAACTAAACCAAGGCACAATGTACTATATCTAGGCTTTTAACACTTGTTGGACACATAAAGTCCCAAGCTTTCCTTCCTTGCATGGTCTTTTAGGGCTAAAAAGGCCATATACTTGCTTACAAGCTTGCATGGGGCTTCCATGGTCATAAAGTTTGCACCTTTATGCCATGGAACCCTTCCTAGACCCCATATCTGAGATATAAGTCACTTGGGACGTCCCAATCCCAAGGACTAAGGTTCTTGAACCAAAACCTTCATAAAATGGAAGAAAATAGATCTAAGAGAAGAATGATCAAGTTAGAGACTTGATTACCAAAAAATGTAGCAAATGGAGTGTAGTTCCTGGATCTACTTCTTCCCTCTTGAGCCTTCCATCTTCTTCTTCTTCTTCCGCAAGCTTCAAAAGGCAAAAAAACACTCAAAATGGCAATAAATAGCTCAAGATCACTCAAGGTGGATTAGGGTTTCGAGATTAGGGTTTGGAGGTGATAGAGGATGGGGTGGAGGCCAGATGTGATGCTTAAATAGGGTGTAAGCCCTAAAGATTAGGATTTCATCCATCCTGTACTACTCGCCGAGTCAAGACCCCAACTCATCGAGTAGCTCACTTAAAACTCGCGCATATACTGCCTTCTACTCGATAAGTTAGGGCCACCAACTCGTCGAGTAGCCCTTCTAAGATGCATAAATAATTAAATTAAATACCTACCAGGAAATCGGGCGTTACAATTCTCCCCCACTTGTCTGAGACTTCGTCCTCGAAGTCTGTTGTGTCTGAAAACAACTGTGGGTAGTGCTCACTCATCTCCTCCTCGGGCTCCCATGTCCACTCTGAACCATTACGGTGCTGCCACTGCACCTTCACTAACTCAACACTCTTGTTCCTCAATTCCTTCATCTTGCGATCTAGAATTGCCACTGGTCTCTCAATGTAGTGCAGGCTGTCATCAACTTGAATATCCTCAAGGAGTACCACTGCTAAATCATCCACTAAGCACTTCCGCAATTAAGAAACATGGAAAGTGTTGTGAATCTGGCTGAGCTCAGCGAGAAGATCCAATCGATACGCTACCTTGCCCACCCGGGTAATGAATCTGAAAGGACCAATAAACCTGGGGCCCAACTTGCCCCGCTTTCGGAACCTGATAACACCCTTCCAGGGTGGCACCTTCAGGAGAACCATATCGCCCACCTGAAATTCTAAGTTTGAACGCCGCTTGTCGGCATAACTCTTCTGCCAACTCTAAGCAGTTCGAAGCCTGCTCCGGACCTGCTGGATCCACTCTGTGGTCTTGAGTACTACCTCCGTACTCCCCATGACCCTCTGACAGACCTCAACCCAATAGATTGGGGTCCTACACTTCCTCCCATAGAGCATCTCTAAGGGAGACCGGTCTACACTGGCATGGTAGCTGTTGTTATACAAAAATTCCGCTAACGGAAGATATGTATCCCAACTGCCACCGAAATCCAAAACACATGCACGAAGCATGTCCTCGAGAGTCTGAATCGTCCTCTCGCTCTGTCCGTACGTCTGGGGGTGGAAAGCGGTGCTAAAATGGAGACGAGTACCCATCGTGAAACCGCTTCCAAAATCTAGAAGTAAAACGAAAAATCTCGGTCTGACACCACCGAGACAGGCACTCCATGACGTGCTACCACCTCTCGCATATAAATCTCGGCCAGCTTCTCGGTCGACATGCTCTACTGAATCGGGATAAACTGAGCGCTCTTGGTCAACCGATCCACGATGACTGACCCATATCGAATCAAACCCATGTCCAGTCTTGGGAAGCTTAGTGATGAAATCCATAGTAATGTCCTCCCACTTCCACACAGGGATGTCTAACAGTTGCATCTTGTCGTGAGGCCTTTGGTGCTCTGCCTTGACCTTCCTGCAGTTCAGGCATCTCTCTACGTACCAAGCTACATCCCACTTTATACATGGTCACCAATAGTCGGGTCGAAGATCTCTATACATCTCCGTCGCCACGGGATGGATGGAGAACCTCGACTTATGGGCCTCATCCATCAGAACCTACCGTACTCCGCCCCAGTATGGAACCCAGACTCTCCCATACAGGGTCAACAACCCGTGGCTATCATAATCAAACAAGGACACTCGGCCCACAATCCTCTCGCACTTCTGGTGCTCTTCCTTCAGGCCCTCTACATGCGGCTCTCTAATCTGCACCAATAACAGAGTAATCACAGTCATCCTCAGACAAATATCTCGAATCGGGGTTGCTACCGCCTTACGGATCAAGGCATTGACCACCACATTGGCCTTTTCTGGGTGGTAAAGGATCTCACAATCATAATCCTTTACCACATCTAACCATTGACGCCGCCTCATGTTCAGATTCGGCTGATCCATGAGGTACCTCAAACTCTTGTGGTCCGTGTAAATGGTACAACGGACCCCATAGAGGTAATGTCGCCAAATCTTGAGGGCGAAACCACATCCCCCAGCTCGAAATCGTGTGTCAGATAGTTAGCCTCGTGAGGCTTCAGCTGTCTCGAAGCAAATGGAGTGTAGTTCTTGGATCTATTTCTTCCCTCTTGAGCCTTCTATCTTCTTCTTCTTCCACAAGCTTCAAAAGGCACAAATAACACTCAAAATGGCAAGAAATAGCTCAAGATCACTCAAGGTGGATTAGGGTTTTGAGATTAGGGTTTGGAGGTGATAGAGGCTAGGGTGGAGGCCAGGTATGATGCTTAAATAGGCTACAAGCCCTAAATATTAGGGTTTCATCCATCCTTTCCTACTCGCCGAGTCAAGACCCCGACTCATCGAGTAGCTCACTTAAAACCTGCGCATATACTGCCTTCTACTCGACGAGTTAGGGTCATCAACTTGTCGAGTAGCCCTCCTAAGATGCATAAATAATTAAGTTAAATTTGTACCAGAAAATCGGGCATTACAATGAATTTGTTTGACATTTACATATTTTTTATATTTTACCGTTCAAGTCTTTATCCGTAAAAGATTTCTTAATTAATGCTTTTCTTATAAAAATATTTTGTAATTTAAATTTTGAAGGATTAATTCACATAGTCTATATGAGGTTGCATCGTCATAGACTTCCCAATGAACCCTACTTCTACCTTCTTCCTCCCATGAGCCTATCACACTTGTTTTGATTGCACTTCAACCTCCTATTCTACAACTTCGTTTTGTTTTCTAAATATCCATTTTAATTACTTAACAAACGTATCTGGAACGACATCCAATAAGTCATTTCTAATTCTATCATTATTATTTTTGCTACCATCTTTGAAATGTACCAAAAGTAAGATCCAAAAATTTCATTTTTAATTTGATAAAACCAGTATTTCAAAAACAACAACCATACAATCCAAATAAAACAAGTGTATCAATCATCATATGAAATCAGACTAAATCACAAAACACGGAATGAGATGGTGTGTGCCCTGCAATCATCCCGAGCACTTTTCTTTGGTACCGAAGTACTTGAAACATAAATTGAAAATGATACGCACAAAGCTTGGTGATTTCCCCAAACTACCTCATACCATCCATAATAAATCACATATTCCCCGCCCTCAATCGGGTCCCGCCCGGTATCGAGTCCCACTCGACTTCGGGCCCGGCCCGGCATCGAGCCCCGCTCGGTATACATATCTGTTATTCTCAGTCCCCGCCCACTATACACATAGACATATATCAAATAATCATACTACCACATACAATGATCATAAAACAATAGCATACGATACAGTCATCGGGCCTCGCCCGACATCGAGCCTCGCCCGCTATATATAGCAACGCATATCACATGCAAGGATCACGCAACCTCCTAGAATCCTAACATAAATAATAAGGGTCGGCATTGGTGCCTTAGACCTGCTAAACCCGGTGAGGAAACTCACCTCAACTGTTGAATCACACGACTAAGTCTCTGGCTGATATCCGACGAATCCCCGAGCTATCAATACCAAATAACATCCAATTAATAATTAGATTCCAATCCATGAACATCAGTCCATATTTAGGGTAAAAAGACCATTTTACCCCGTACCTAGTTTTGACCAAGACTTAGGCCCAAACCTATAATACAAAAGGCCCAAAAACCAAGTAATCATTCAAAGCCCATACTTGGCCCAATTTTCCAAATTAGGCCCAAACCCTTACATGGGCCTTACCCCAAGGCCCATCAATAATCCTATTCCAAAACACTTGCACTCAGATGGCCCAGCAAGGCCCTAAGCATCCAAGCCCAAAAGAATGTCCCAAACTCGAAGCCCAAAATGTGAAGCCCATCAGACTAACTACGCATGGCGTACTCAACACGTATGTGCAGCGTACTCGCTTGAGGGCTTGTATGCTAAGTGTACCTGCTTGTACACCCAACGTACTCATCCATTCAGCCGAAACTCGATTTTAACTCTAATCCATTAAGACGTTGCTCCAAAACGTCGATCTGGCTTCCATGAGCTGGGTTATAACGTAAAATTGCTAACTTTACGTTCATACATGGCTAAATGAAGCTCTTAATCTTAAAAAGGACTTAATATGTGACTTAATGCATGCATGAGACTCAATACTTCATAAAGTTGGCACCTTTATGCTTAAGTAACTCCTAATAAGCTCATATTTAGAAGAATAATCCCTTTAAACGTCTTAAACATAAATCAACCCAAAAAAGGACCAAAAGCATAACAAATAACTCCATAAATAGATCTATACATTTAAAAGCCAAGGTGTAGCACTTGTACCTTGGTATGTACCTTAAGGCCCTTGTATTTTTGGAGTTGTGCATTCTTAGTCCCTGAAGTAGTACGTGGGGTGTACCACTTGGTACACTTAGTGTACTAGTTGTAAAGCCAGTACGCGTGGTGTACCACTTGGTACGCTTAACATATTGAGTTGATGATGAGCCGGGACCCAGGTCACGTACGCTGCGCGTACGTATTAGTATGTTGGGCGTACGTGGACTTTAATGAAACCCTAGTTAGGGGGTTTTGCACCCTATATAAACAACCTTATTCATTAGAGTTGGCCTCTTTACTAGCCTCTAAAGCCCTAAAACCCTATAAACGAGTCTTAGCCTCCATTGTTGAGTATTTGAGCCCTTGGAGATATTTTGGTGTTCATTTTGTGCATTTTGAAGGAGTTGGAGAAACTTGAAATTGCTTAGCTTGGAGAGAAGGCCTTGGATCTAGAATCACCACCCTTTTTGCAAAGCGTTTAAGGTATCAAGTTGTCATCTTGACTTCTAGTTGTTTAGATCCCTTGTGGGGATGATTTGTTATGTTTTTGGCCATTCTTGGGTGGATTGTTGAGTTAAGACGTCCTAAGGACTTATCCTTTTAGATCTAGGTCTATCTTGGGCTCCTTTATCATAAAGGTGCCAACTTTATGGAGTAAAGGGCCTCATGCATGCATTAAGTCACTCATTAAGACCTTGTTGAGCTTAAGAGCTTCATATAGCCATGTTTAGACGTAAAGTTAGCAACTTTACGTGGTAATCAAGCTCAAGGATGTCAGATCTACATTCTAGAGTGAATTCTTAGTGGGTTAAGAGCTTAAATGAGATGGTGGCTAGGCTAGAGGAGTACGTTGTTCGTACAAGCCCATACGCGCAACGTACAAGCCCTTGAGCCAGTATGCTTAGCATACAAGCTGAGTACGCCTCGTCTACTCAGTCAGGTGGTTTTCTAGTTTGGGCTTTGAGTGTGGGCCATGTTTTGGGCTTAGAAGATTAAGGTTTAGTTGGGCCATCTGAATTCGGGAGTTCTGAGCTAGGATCATTATTGGGCCTTGGGTTAAGGCCCATGAAAAGGGATTGGGACCAATTGGAAATTGGGTCATGATTGGGCCTTGGTGGATTATTTGACTTTTGGGCTTTTTAGATTGTGAGATTGGGCCTTAGTCTTGGACCAATTTAGGTTATGGTTAAAATAGTCTTTTACCCCAAGTATGGATTTATCGATTATGGATTAAAGCCCCAAATGTTAATTGGATTTTATTTGATATTGATAGCTCGAGGACTTGTCGGATCAGTAGCCAGGGATTATCCGTTTGATTTAGCATTTTAAGGTGAGTTTCCTCACTGGGTTTAGCGGGTCGAAGGCACTAATGTCGGCCCACGGTTATACTATATTAGTATACTAGCTGTCTACGTGACTCTTGCATGTATTATGTGCTTATATGCCTACCGGGCGGGGCCCCATGACCATTTTTGTATGTTATGTATCTTTGTGATTATTGCATGTATATGTGTTTACTTGATATGTGTTATATGTATCTTGGGTAGAGCTTGATTTGTTACCGAGCGAGGCTCGATGTCGGGTGGGGACAGATGTCGTATGGGATCCGATGTCGGGTGGGGCCCATTATGTGTTATTCTGTATGGTATGTGGTATTTTGGGGAACTCGCTAAACTTTGTACTTACGGTTTTCAGTTTTTGTTTCAGGTACTTCCAATTCCAATGGGAAGAGCTCGGGTTGACATGCCCCTCAGCGCGGGCTAAGGATAAAGGTACTCTCCATTCAGGGATCTCCAGCAAAGGCCCGTCCAGGCCCAACACAACTGCCCCAGTAGATCCTCATCTACCGGGCGCCTCCCCCCCCCCCCAGCGGGGCGACCGCATAGAAGGCTCGGCGTCGCCAAAGGGTACCTTCCACTATAGGACAAGGATAATGGCTCCAGGCGAAAAGGAGCACATCCAAAGCATTATCACCTGTACCAATCGTTGAACCTGACTCAACGAGGAACACGACTCACTAATAAGGACGGCGGATCATGTCGGAACTACAGTCCTTGTTCCCTATACGGACCGAGGACGATCCTTAGTATAAAAGGATCACCACTCTGCCTTGAAGGGTAAGCTATATCTCCCGATTCTCAGCCCTCACTCTCCAATACACTACTAACTTGACCGTCAGAGCGTTTTTCTGAGACCTCCTCCTGGAGAACGGCTGACGGCTTTCTCTCTATGTGACCTTTCAGGTTCCTCTCCGAGGAACCCAACCTTCACCATCCAGGCGGTCGGAGGCAAGGTTGCATCATATGGTATGTGGTATTTTGGGAAAGTCACTAAGCTTTGTGCTTACGGATTTCGGTTTATGTTTCAGATACTTCCGATTCTAAGGGGAAGAGCTCGGGTTGACTGCATCGCTCACACCACATGAATTCCGCTTTTGAGATATCACTCTGATTGTTATGATATTGAGATACTTATTTTCATTTGGGTTGTATGGATAATGTTTTTGGAATACTGTTTTATTTAAAATAAAAATGAAATTTTTGATCATATTTTTGGGACATTACACAAGGTATGAACTGGATACCTCCAAAGTCTTGCAAAAAGGGTGATGATTCTGGATCTATGAACTCCTCACCAAGCAAAGCACCCTCAATATTCTTTACTTCCTTCATAAAGAGCAAAATAACCACCAAATTCTTCTCAAAAGCTCAAGAACAATACAATGAAGGCTTAAGGGTCGATTTAGGGTTTTAGGAGGTTTGGGGGCTGGTAAAGAGGCCAGTCCTGGGGACTTAAGGTCCTTAAATAGGGTACAACACCCTAAAATTAGGGTTTCATAAACATCGAGTACGCTAAGCGTAACCCTCGTACGCCCAACGTACGAAAAGTTTAAATATTTTCATGGCATTTTAAATTAAAAGTCATCAATTAGCTATTCGGGAGGTTCTTTTTAATGGGGTATGGATTGATTCTTTTGTTCATCATTTTCTAAATCAAGTCGCTTCTCAGTTTTCTCCACTTGGAGCTTCTCGGATTCTATTTGAGGTGGAGTTTCCTTCTCAGTTGAATGGAGACCATGTCTCCATCTTGGAATAGGAGGTTACCCCTGATGAAATTAAAAGGGTATTGTGGGAGTGTGGTACAGATAAATCTCTGGGCCCTGATGGCTTTACTTTTGATTTTATTCGCAAGTTCTGGTATTTAATCGGGAATGATTTTGTAGAGGACGTGTTGGAATTCTTTTTTCCGGTCATTTTTCCTAAAGGATGTAACTCGTCTTTTATAGCCCTTATTCCCAAGGTAGATATGCCAAATTTGTTAAAGATTTTTGTCCCATTAGTCTTATTGGTTGTCGGTATAAGATAGTTGGGCATATTCTTGCAAATAGATTGAGCTTAGTGGTTGGTGATCTTGTCTTTGTCGAACAGCCTGCTTTTGTTAAAGACAATTTTTGGATGGTCCGTTTATTCTTAGTGAGCTTTTTTTGTGGTGTAAGGCCAATAAGAAGAAAGTGATGATCTTTAAAGTTGATTTTTAAAAAGCGTATAAATCAGTGCGTTGGGATTTTTTGGATGACATTTTGGATCGATTTGGTTTCGAGGTGTGATGGTGTTAGTGGATTCAAGGTTGTTTGTCTTCTTCTACGGGTTCTGTGTTGGTGAATGGCAGTCCCACTGATGAATTTCATTTCTTTAGAGGTATTTGCCAAGGTGATCCCTTATGTCCTTTTCTTTTCATCCTGGTTATGGAGGCTTTTAATGTTTCTTTTAAGAGAGCAGTGGGGGCAGGTTTTTTTGACGACATTATTATTGGCGATACTCAGCCAGTTTATCTGTCACACCTCTTCTATGTAGATGATGCGGTCTTTATTGGATATTGGAAGCTTTTGAATTTTAAGAACAATGTTCATGTTCTTAAATGTTTTCATTTGGCTTCTGGTCTTAAAATCAACATTCAAAAGAGCAAATTGTTGGGTACTAGTTCTGTGGGTTGTTTGTCTTCAGAAGAGCAAATTGTTTCGAGGTGCGATGGTGTAGGTGGATTCAAGGTTGTTTGTCTTCTTCTACGGGTTCTGTGTTGGTGAATGGCAATCCCACTGATGAATTTCGTTTCTTTAGAGGTCCTTGCCAAGGTGATCCCTTATGTCCTTTTCTTTTCATCCTGGTTATGGAGGCTTTTAATGTTTCTTTTAAGAGAGCAGTTAGGGCAGGGTTTTTTTACGACATTATTCTTGGCGATACCCAGCCAGTTTATCTGTCACACATGTTCTATGTAGATGATGCGGTCTTTATTGGATATTGGAAGCTTTTGAATTTTAAGAACAATGTTCATGTTCTTAAATGTTTTCATTTGGCTTCTGGTCTTAAAATCAACATTCAGAAGAGCAAATTGTTGGGTACTGGTGTGCAACAGTCAGAGGTGGAGGAGATTGCTTCGTCTATTGGGTGTGCTTCTTTGAAAGCTTCCTTTGTATTTGGGAGTTATGGTTGGTGCTAATATGGCAAAAATTAATTCTTGGAGAGACATTACTCAGAAGATAGTAGATAGATTGTCTCGTTGAAAAGTTAAGACTCTCTCAGTTGGTGGGCATTTGACTCTTTTAAAATCAGTTTTGGGTTCTATTCCAACCTTTTTTATGTTGATTTATAAAGTGTTGGTAGGTGTTCTTAAACACTTGGAGTCATTGAGAAGTAACTTCTTCCTAAGGGCCAATATGGATGAGAAAAAGATGTCGTGGGTGAGTTGGAATAAGGTGTGTTCTCAGAAGAAGCATGGTGGTTTGGGGGTAAGTAGTTTCTTTTAGCTTAATATGGCTCTATTGTTTAAGTGGATTTGGAGATTTCTTCAGATGCATTATGATTTATGGTCTCGGGTTCTTAGAGCTATCTACGGAGATCATGGGTTTCTGAATAGAAAACTTCCTAGTAGGAGGTCGACTTGGATTGATATTATCAAAAGTATCACTTATCTTCAAAGCAAAGGGGTGGGTTTGCTTAATTGTTTTCTTAGAAAAGTGGGGGATGGAGCTCATACACTTTTTTGGAAAGACTTGTGGATTGGAGATAGGCCTTTAAAGTTTATTTTCCCTAGGTTGTACGCCTTAGAAAATGAGCCTAGTGTGTCTATTGATTCGAAGTAGCAATCATGGTCATTTTTTTCACTCATTTCGTAGAAGGCCAAGACGGGGTATAGAGGAGGAGCAGTGGGATAGGTATAGACAATTGATGGCTTCGATTTCTCTTTTTCCAATTCTTGATCGTTGGATTTGGACGCTAGACTCAGGTGGTTTCTCTGTTGCTTTGGCTCGTCTTTTTATTAAAGAAGAGATGTTGGTTTCGACTAAATAGATTACTAGATAGGTGAGATTGGTGCCAATAAAGATTAACATCTTTGGTTGGAGATTAGCCCTTGATTGTCTTCCGATTCGATCTAATTTATCTATGAAGGGTATTGATGCTCCTAATATTATGCATTCCCTTTGCGACAATGGTATGGAATTGGCTTCACATATTTTTTTTTCTCTTGTCACATAGCCTCAAATCTGATCTCTCGGTGTTCAGGTGGTGGGATATCCCGATCCCGATTCTTATGTCCTATGCAGAATGGTTGTCCTGGTTTGATGCTTTACAGATATGGAAGGAGGCTAAGGAGATCCTAAAAGGTGTTTTTTTGGTGACTTGGTGGTATATTTGGCGTTTTTGGAATGATTTGTTGTTTGGCAAACATAGTCAAAAGAAATCTACTTTGTTTGATTTCATTGTTTTTGAGTCGTTTTTTTGGTGTAGTAATAGACATAGGACCTTGATTAATTGGGTCAGATGGTTGCAAAACCCTATGGTCGCTATTTTATTATTGTTCTCTTTTTCTAGCTTTTTGCTAGTTTTATCGAAGCTTTTGCCGTTCAAAAAACACACACACACAATCATTACACTTCAACCATATATCATTCCCATGCACCTTGGAATTAGTATACATTGCCTCATCACACTTTCATGAATCTACTTTGGCGTAAGTTTTTTTAGATACAATTGTTATCTTGGTATCCAACATAATTATCTTTTCTATCTTCAAACTTGGCACCATTAACATGCCGTGATTAAAGTTTCTGGCCATGATCATACCTAGACAAAGACGCAAAAACCTTGTAGTTTCCTAACCATATGGAACAACGATTCCGAGTAAGAGTAATGATTATGTCCGTTTTCAAAAACCTACAGACGTAATTGGAATATATATTATTTATTCAAATTCAAATGTTGCCTTAATTCTTAGTAACTGAGCCTTAATTCTTGCTAAAAATTTGCGAAATGGTGTCTTGCTAATTGTTTGTAGTTATAAGAGTAAATTAAAAATCTGATCCCTACGATTATTGTAAATTGCAAATAGTTTACAAAGTTAGATCCAAATTTTTTTTATAACTTTGTTTTAGATGTTTTTCTAATAAACATAGTTGCTTTAATATATTTACTTTTATTCTATAATGAAAACACTTTTCCCAAAAGAAATTTATGATGTTGCCAAAACTTTTTACGAATTTTTTGTAGCTTTGTTTATTAATGTTTTTATATAATTCGTTCTTTTGACATACTCCTTTACACGTAACAAATTTTAAAAAACGCTTTTACATTTCTGTTAACAAACCACAGGTACACCCTTTTATGTAATTAAACTTAGGGATAATGACTTGAAAAGGTAACGAACTTTTGACTTTTGTCACATTTAGTCACTAAACTTTTTTTCGTTATCTATTTGCCATTGAACTATTGAAACTGTTCACATTTTACCCTTATGACCGGCTGTTGCCGGTCATAAGGGTAAAATGTGAACAGTTTCAATAGTTCAATGGCAAATAGATAACGAAAAAAAGTTTAGTGACTAAATATGAACAAAATCGAAAGTTCTTTTCCCTCTAAAAAGTTCAATGACTAAATGTGAACAAACCTCCTCTTGTATTATGTTTTAGCAAATTATTTATTTTTGTTAAATTTTAACAACATTTGTTGATGAAGAAATCTATGAAATAAAAAAAAACAAAACAAAACCCTGAAAATATATTTAAAAAAAACAAAAAACCAAAAACAAAATAAAAAACCAATGATTTGACATTTTCCAAAATAAAAAATCAAAATTTCCAATCTGGTTTTAGTTTTACAAAAAAATAAACCATTCTCACTGATGTGAATTATGACCATTGGTTTGGCATGCGAAATTTGTGACATCCCATGAATATGTAGTTACAACATCGTTTGAACTCGTAATTCATAGTAAGGGGTTAGAGTATCATCGCATGAATAAGTAGTTACAACATCGTCTGAACTCGTAATTCATCACCTACAGGTTATGGGCCTGCTGGTGTTTCCACTGGGTTGTCTAGAATAGTCCGTGGTCGCCATCTATACTCTGGTAGATGACTACATCGCCACATTGCTGGTTAAGGTTATGGTATCTCCTTTCATCCAACATCACATATTCATCGTCATCTATTTACCTAATTATCACCACCTTTCTATCATCACCTATCTCTTATCATTTTATTTCATCACACACCAACTATTTCATCTATCCATGTTTCATCCGCAATATATTTGTAGATATAAAATAAATATACCGTTTAAATCTTTTAAAACATGTATAAAATCGTTCATCCAACATAGACAGCAAGTATTCAAATAATATGCACACATAGCACGTAATTTATATAAAATACTTCATATCTATGTGTAAGATTAAAGTAACTATATATACCATAAAAATCCCATAAATGCTTCCTAACTTCGAACCCCAAGGTTTACTCTACTAAAGCTTCATATTCTCGGCTCTCTGAACCTAGAAGGGTCCAGATCTATCACACCAAAAAGCTCAAGATTGCTCTTCCTCTCACTTTACACACTCAAGCTCGCTAGGGTTCTCACTTATGGGAATGGTAGTCGCAATTGAAGGCCATAAGTGCCTTTAAATATGGCTCAGGCACAAAGATTTAGGGTTTCTGCCAACAGCGCGGACTCGTCGAGTCGCCTCACCGACTCGTCGAGTCCATTCATTAATCTGAGTCATCAGTCGCGACCTTACTCGACGAGTTGAGGCGTCAACTTGTCGAGTCTCTCTTCTTAACTCAAAAGAAAAATACTTAAATGATGATACCTGGAAATCCGGATGTTACATTTTGTTTTTTTATTTCATAGATTTCTTCATCAACAAATAATGTTGCTACAATTAAACAAAAATAAATAAGTTTGCTAAAACATAATACAATAGGAAGTTTGTTCACATTTAGTCATTGAACTTTGTAGAGGGAAATGAACTTTCGATTTTGTTCACATTTAGTCATTAAACTTTTTTTCATTATCTATTTGCCACTAAACTATTGAAACTGTTCACATTTTACCCTTATGACCGGTAATAGCCATGTTTCTTAAAACCACTAATTAAATTAAACTCATACATTTTGACAGCTTTACCCTCGTGTCAAACCACTAATTAAATTAATAAGCTTTAAATTTATAAAATATAGCAAAAAAGTCTCAATCACAACCGTTTTTTTTTTTTGATCCAATACACTCAAATGGTTCTCACGTTCTCAGAAAAAAAATAAATAAATAAATAAAACATGCCCTAACTGTTACTATTTCATCATGTGGAAAAAAGTCGATTGTAAACAAGAAGTTACAGCAACAAAGATATCATGTAATGTAACACAACATTGATCTGCATGCATTTACACACTAAAACGACTAGCAGTATTTACAAAATTCCCCCACCCCACCCCACCCCACCTCAGGCTTAGGCTTTGGTTTGGCCAACAACAATGACAACTATACCCCTACTACTGTTACTAGTGCTACTACTAAAGGGGCATTAGTTAATACAATGGGTTCCAAAAATATGAGAGAAATAAACAAAATCTTTTAACAAAGGAAAGGAGGGATGGGAAGAAACTATGTACACACATACCTCTATATCTTTCTCCATCCCTCTCCATGGCGTGGCTCTCTCATCAAACACTGAGACTGAGAGATCCTATATACAAAATTCCACAATTACCCCTGCCTGCCAACATTACTCTGGTTAACCCCCTCTACTTTGATATTTCAATCGAAAACAATATTGCAGTGCAGCCTGTTTTCATCTTCCTACTAACCGCCTGATGGAATGCAACTATGAACGTCATCTGCAACAAAGATTAAGAATCACCCACTCATATAATGAGATATCTTACACAACATTTCAATCACCATTTTACCCTTGCAATCTAACAAATAATATTCATCAATTTTAACATAAGAGGAAAAAGTAGAAAAACAAATAGGTAAAGAGTGTGTATCAGAATAGATTAAACCAGGTTTTTTGGTTTAATCTGTTATGTCATGCTGTATAGATTAAGTCAAATAAGGAACAGCCATGTGTCTAGATTAAGCTCGGTGAGTCAAAAAGAAATAGAAACAACCCCTTAATCTGGTAAAGCTATAAAATTGCAATTTCTGTCTCATTAGTCCAACCTGTGTCTATGGAATATTGCAATGTAGTTGTCGAAAAAAAAAGGTGAGGTGAAACAAACCTGTACATTGGTATTACATGTGAACAGCAGCCGGCTCAATCTGAATGGCCTGATCTAAAATTAGTGGGCCAGGGCAGGTGATTAGCATTAGCTATGTAGACGGCTGCTGTCTGATGAAGATTGTTGTTTAAGGTTAACCGCATGTTCTGCACTTGCACTGGTTGTTGTTTCAGTTTGAGTTTCAGGTGTTTCAAATTCAACCTTCCTATTTGGATCCCCAGAATCATCACAAGATGTCTGAGAGTTGGGTTTGGTTAAAGGCAGAGGCAGAGTTGCTCCTCTAGCTTGCAGCTTGCTTGCAGGTGAATCAGAAGGATTTACTTTTCTATTCTGCAGTACAATCTTTTGAGCAGCTGTCAGTTGACTTTGACTCCCCATCCCCAGCTTCACCTTTTGCTGTGGCTGAGGTTGACCAGGTAATCTCTTCACAGATGGTCCACTTTGCACCATATGATGATGCATCTCACCTTTCTCTGCAACAAACCCATTATCCCCAGCCGTTCCTCTTCCGCTTCCACCTCCTACTCCTTTCACAACTTTAGCCGCCAGCTGTGGCCTGCCGCCAGGTGGTTGGAACTGCTGTGGAGGACGCCGCTGCGGCTTCACTGTATTGCCGCCAGCGCCGGTCTGAGGGTTACGCACAAGCCCAGCGGATGCTGGTTTTTGCAGTTGTTGAGTCACCGGTGAGGATTGCGCGCTGCTGCTTTGACTTTGAGGGGAGGAAACTGGAAGCTGTGGTTGTCCATGTGGCGTCACGGGATTGGACGCAGCAAAATGCTGTTGTCGCAAGCGTTGTTGCTGGAGTTGTCTCTCTTTCATCAACCGCATTCCAAAAGCTGGATTTTGTGATGGTCCTTGAAGATGATGTGGATGTGGATGAGAATTGGTAGTTGGCATGTGGGGGTATGGCTGGACAGGTGGTTGAGGGAAAGAAGCAATTCCAGATGGATACGCGGGAATTCCTTGAGTGGTCCCACCTTGTGATACTTGCATCTGAGCATCTGGTACCATGATTTGCCTCTGATGATCAGGATTCTGTTTAATAAAACATCACAAAGTCATATATAGTAACACGTAATTTAACAAATCAAAATGCTAGAATCCACTCTCACCCGTATCATATGCACAGCCTCACGAGATCTTACTTGACTGGTATTCATCATAGATTGGGGGTTGGAGTTATTAACTCCTTGAAGTGGGGGTGGTCTTGTCATCATCATCCCTCTGTTCATACCATTCATGACACCTGGCAGCATACCACGAACACCTCGATCGGAATGAGGTAAAGGTAAAGTTGAAGGCTGCATGTTCCTTGCAGACAACATTTGATTGTATTGCTGCATTCGATGCTGGTCATCCATTCCTGGTCTAGGGATCCCGTATCTTCCTTCCCTAACACCGACAGACGGACTAATTGGACCAGATGGAGTGGAGGATAAATGACTGCTGAACACCAAATTAGAAGAGGGTAGTGAGGGAGCTGGGGTTGACCCAGGAACCATTGGTGCACCCGTATGCGGAGCTTGATAATTAACAGGAAGAAAATCCGGGGTGGATGAAATCGGTTCACACAGATCAAGTGGCCTTCATGTTCATGAGATATAATTCAAACAGATTATGATCATTTACAAAAATAATAGTGATCCAAACAAACAAACATTAAACTTACGTGAGGACAGGTCCACCATTGAGGTTATTTGGGATGACTTGAGAAAGAGCAAGTGCATGTGAGCCATGAGGTTGCTGGAGTTGTTTTGGATCCTGATTATCCTTCTTTGGCAGAAAACAAGAATCAGAAAAAAGTAGATGATTTTCAAAACTCTCAAGTACTAAATAAATAAATAAATAAAAAGTCACCTGTGACTTTTTATAATGTAGTTTTCTTGAAATCACAATAATCTTTTCAAAGTGTGATTTGAGTGTGTCTTCTTCCATGGGTCCCTGCAACCGTTGAAACAATTGTCTTGCACTTCCCTGTGTCAGATACAAAACCAACCATCAACCTCAATGACAATCATAAAAAGAAAATATAAAAACAAAAATAAAAATAAAAATATTGCCTCTGGGATGCCTGGCAAAGTGGAAGGATAAGGTTGAGATGAGCCTGAATCCTCAGCACTATCAGCACCATCGCCGGAGTTCCTATCCATTAATATTCTATGACGCTCTTTGCATTCTTTTGAGTTACGAGAAATGCACTTCAACATAAAAAAACAGTTTTAATAAATATTTTAACTATATCTAAAAAAAAAGATACCAAAACTACATCCAGAAAGTAGTTACCTTAAATTGCAAAGTGCTATTGATGGCATCACTTATAAGTTCCCAGTTGGCACCCATATCATGAACCAGCACAACAAGGGCCTGAGGTGTCAAAGAGTTGTTTATATGGTTCAGATATATATAGTTGCAAACAGATTTTTTTTTGTGTGTAAAAAAGAAAAAAATATATATAGAGAGAGAGTAATGTAACCTGATCTTCGAATAATGACCATGGACTTCCTGAACCTTGCTGCTGCCCTACAGGGGTCTGCAAAGAGAAAAAGATTAGAGCACAAGAAAAAGCATCATAATAACTTTTTCAAGATTTATGACCTGATAATACCTTAAGCAATTTAGCTTTCCTACCACGATCACGCACAAGTAATTTCATGAACTTATTGGGATTGGACATATTACTCATCTGAGAACCCACTGAAGAATAAACAAAAAAATAATCAAATCAATATGATGTTGATTAAGATGAAAAAAGACACCAAATCATTATTCAAAATGAACCAAAAAATTCAGAGAGAAAGAGGTATACCACTGTTTCCATTCGAATCAAATTGGCGTGTATCCAACCTCCTCTTTGAGTGCTCCTTCTGCAATTCAGTGGACATTCAAGAATGTTATTATGGATGTCAAATCCTAAAGAATAATAAGAGAGGATCCCTAACCAAAAAGAAAACAATAGAAATTACCTGTTCATTATTCTGAAAATTAGAATCAAGCTGCCATCGGTGGTCAAATGTGGAACCCTGCAATTGCCATGATATATAAAATTAAAAGTCAGAGTGAATAGTGTCATCTCAATGAAATATTTTGAGGTTTTAGGTTTTTTGCCTTCTTTTTCTTTTTGGGTCTGTTTGATACTTCAGTCATGTCAAAGTGCAGCTGCTTTTCATAGTCTCCAACTGATTCTGCTTCCATATTATTTGGTATTTGATACCCACCATGTAAAGAACTTTGTTCATCCTGAAAGGAATTGGTATCACCACTTGAAGCATCTGTTCTATTTGGTGCCTGATTATTATTATTATTATTATAACCCGAAGCTCCAGTAAACCTCGGCCTGGAAGCAGTGCGTACACGTTTTGTGGGAATTGAAACATTAATACTGGTGGCAGGTCGTTTCCCACTTATCACAGAAGGTTGGGTCCCAATATTTCTTTCAAGGGGTTGTGGAAATGACAAATCTGCCCCTGTCTCATATGGTCTTCCAACATATGACTTGAAGGGCTGGTTCTGTTTCCTTTTCTTCTGAGTGGGTTTTGACATCCTGCTACCTTCAAATGCCCCTGGCAGATAATATGTACTTGTTTCTCCTTCATCCTCTTCAAGTGTATTATCTTGAGATTTAAAGGCAACATGGTTAGAATTTTACTCAATTGATTTGCTAAATAAAGAGGTATGTATGTAACTTGCATGGAAATTTTATAATACCTGCAACATCATCATACCCATTGACATCCACTTCCTCTTGCATGCTACTGCCAGTTCTCTACAAAAGAGCAACATACATCATTAGACACTTAATATTATTCAAATACCTAAAATGCCCTTCCAATATTCAAAAAGCGGATTTCATTTGACCAAAACCAATACAAAAAACAACGGGCACATGACTATACATTAAGGCGACAATTTACCAAAAAATGGAAGATTGTAAATAATATAAGGACATCTAAATATGTTTTTACCTCAGATTGTAGCAAATGAGATTCGATAGTTTTTCTATAGGCCTCAACTGCACCAGGTGGGACTATATAAAATAGGTTCTCCTGTGTACAAAAACACTTAATTATGTTAATAGAATAAAAAAGGAAAAACAGGCAAAATAGACAAACATTGTTTCCCTAGGAAATAGAATCCTTCACAATTCACATGCTTATCTTGTCTAAAATATGGAAGTAGAGATCATTCAACTTTATTTCTACCAATGTAGTTGTGTAGCAATGGCAATTAGCTAAAAAGGTTAAATGCAAAAAATAGCAACGTTCTTTCATTGATTTGTTTATTATAGCATCTTACTTTTCATTTTTTTTCCTATTACTATTATATGAAAGTATGTTGTTATTTCTTGCATAAGCGTGGTGTAATATATGTTAACTGTGAAGGTAGGTAGCATACTTCTGTCAAATTATCTTCCCATGAAACATCTGTGATGCCAAGATCAGATATCCTATCAGGAGTAACAGGCGCTTGAGCTGAGTTGTACTGAGCATTGGAGTTATTATACTCCAAGAATCTCATCCCATACTGATCAAGTCCAACCATAGAGTCTTTTTTAGTACCCTCTAACTCCAATCCATGGCATTTCACCTGTCAAAATGTAACATTAATAAGACAAATTTGAGAAACTTTGGGACTACTATCAATCATACAGACAGTTTGTAATGGTTGCTAAAGTATGAGTAGTTGATTTTTCTAAATAAAGTATCATCTGAGAGCTTATTAATTCACCTGCAGTGTGTGCCAAAACTCCATGACAGCTTCTGCCAAAGTATGAGCAACTTTTTTTTGCATCCGTAAAGAATTTTGCTGTTGGAATCTGACCCTTGAAGTATAAGCAGCTCTCTGAGAAATTTGAGCAGCTGCAGTTACCTTCCAAAGGCGTTCCTGCATAAACAACAAACCAGAAACTATATGTTGTAAAAATGAAGGGTTAGAAAATGAAAATGCATGTTAGTTAAATAATATAATCCACTTCAAAGTGCAAAGGGGGAAGATACATCATAAGGTCAACATTAGAGATCAATAACAAAATTATACCTGTGCAAAATCATTAGCCAGCCATGACATTTCTTCAAGGACAAAATGCCAATGTGACGTATGATTACTCTCTGATTTAAAGATTCCAACTGTTAATCCAGCTATCCTCTTACGTTTTTCCTGTTTACAAATAATCTCAAATAAGGAGACTCGTACATGATACAGATCAAAGGTCATAACTTTATAAAACAAAGAGAACAAGAAGATCAGACCTCTATAATCCGTGCCTCTTCTAAAATCGAGTCTTCATGTTCCTTTGTTGCCAATTTCAGATTGTTTTGAGAACACACGTTTTGCTCTGCATCATCAATTGAACACCGAAGGGACAATGTAGACTCTTGAAGCAAGGTGCAATCTGTACCTAGAGGATTTCTTTCTATTTCTGAAGTAGTGCAGCCATCTAAATCAATACCTGTAGAGCAAACAGACTTCTTCAACTCATGTTGCAAGGCAGATTCAGATTCAGATTCCTTCAAACCTTCTTCCTCTTCCTTAACTTTAGGATCAATCTCATTGTTATCATTGTTGATGCTCAATATCTTATCATCCTTCACTGTATTTACACCACTACCCTCCATACATGGTGCCTCCTTTGATGCTATATTAAGTTCAATAGTCCCATTAGAAGTAACATTTTGTATACTACTTGGCACTTCATTCTTACTATTACCATCTAAACTTTGATCGGTTTGGCAGCATGATGATTTGGAGTCAAAACCCTTTGTTTGACCCAATAAAGACAGGTCATCAACTGTGTTTGCATCCACATCTGGAGGGTGCTCAGAGCCTGACAATTTCTCCTGCTCTATGTTCCCCACAGATCCAGGCTCTACAGGGGACATGGAAAGTGGGATTTCTTGAGTATCAGATATTTGGGTCTGTGTACCATTTGATTTTATGTCTAAACAACTGTTGGAACCTAAATTCTTGAGGGTTAAGCCAACATTAGGACTTTTAGGATTGGAAGAATTGGAATTTGACAAATGCTTGTGCTCTTGATTTTCTACATTATGCACCAATCCCTTGGTATCCCTGGAAGCATGTCGATTTGGTCTAGACCTAATCCTACGCTCATATGATTTTTTAGGAAGTTCAAGTGCAACAGATTCTCCAGATTCTTTGGTGAGTATTCTTTCAACTTCACGAAACTTATTGTTTCCATCAAATAACATAAGATTATCAGCACTATTTGGTTCACCAACTGAAAGAGCCCCTAATCTGCCACTGCTTTCAACAGAATCTCCATGAGGTGAAGCGGTTATTGCAAAACTGCCTTTCACTTCACTATGATACCATGAAAGAAAAGAGTAAGTTTATTAATCATGATGATGATATTACAGAAAATGAGTAATATAACCATTGCCTCATTAAATGATAGACATAAATAAACCTTGTTACAAACTGCTCAGGATGTTGATCTGTCAGCGAGGTGGACTGCAGGCTAATTGATGCTGCAGTTCCAACTTTCAAATCTAATGGATCACCACCCTGTAAATAGAAAACAAATTATCATATTCTTAAAGATAAAATGCTTCAAACATACAATAGAATCTACCAATGTACGAAAAAGTTGCCATACCTTCTGTAAAAACTCTAATTCTCTTCTATATTTTTCAGCAGCACTGAATGTCTCCCTGCAATATATTTATAAACTGTGAGCTTAATTAAAAGAAAGAAAAAGGAAATCAAAGAAAACACAAAGAACAGTGGTTCCACCTAAGCTCTGCTTGTGTTTTCTCAAGATCTGATGACTGGTGAGGAGATGGTGCAGAAGAGATTTCAACTCCACCATCAATAACTCCTCCCATGGAATCAACCCCAGCATTGACTAAAAGCAGAGATCCTGAAGCACATCCATGCATTCCCACTATAATAACCTAGAAGCGTTTCTCTCCCATTGATTTCAAGAACTAAATAGAAATACAGGGAGAGAAAGAGAGAAGAGAATGACCATACAGATATTACATGTTCACACACAAAAAAAAATGCTAATGATATATTACTCGAGTCTTGGAAGACCTAAGCAGATGAAGGCTAATCACTAATGTATTGTGGAATATGTTTGTATTAACAAATCATGTGTTCCTAGCGAAAGTGGGAGGTAAAGGAGCCAAAATAGGAAGTTATATCTCATCTGGTGATTGATTTCACATGAGGAAAGAAAGATAAATGACCTCACATGTAGTATCTATGGGCCCAACATTTCTAGCATTGAATGATGTTGATGAACAAAGCAAACAAACTAGGAAATTTTCTAAAATATTGTGTCATTATTGGTATAAACATAACATAAATCGTTTTGCTAACCCAAAAAAGAATATTTATTGATTAGCCACATCCAATCAAGGAGTTCAAGTCCACTTAACTAGTCATAGTGAACCACGACCTAAATAAACTCAAATGAACACAACTTATATGAGTGATCTGCAAACCCCAACCAATGCAACCCCATTGTTCACTACACTCCATGACCATGTGCAATAGCTATCTATTATAAACATTCATAATCTCATTTGAGAGGCTTTAATGACAAATAGCATTATAAAACACACCATGCTCGAAATAAAAATGATAAAACAGAACAACCCTAGTTCAGTCACTTGGCATTTGATCAAGTTTAAGGCATGCATTCAATCAAATTGCACCAATATGGCACTGCAATTGCATAATCTCAAACTCACTGCCCTACAATAAACCCTAAAAGAAAATCCCATATAGTCCCGTGTCTAGGGTTTACACAGCACATAACATTACGTCCAATTCTAGGGTTTCTGCGAGAAATACCTGAATTCCCAGGAGCTCTGCAACAATTTCAAGCTTACAAAACTTTTATCCCTCCTATTACGCTTTTCCTTCGATATAAGTTGCACCAATTTTTAAAAATCAAAGGAATTTTTTGCCCTAGAAATACAGGACACGATATCATATGATTGAACTCACCCTTTTTTGAAATTGGAAACCCTAATCACTCACAAGATAATACATGCCTAATATACATGCGTTTCTTCGGTATGTAGATTTGTGTATACAAATGTTTAAAATGTTTGCTCTGGTTCTTCTTCGAGCTCGATCTTCTCTCTCTTAAGCTTTCTCTCTCTAAGATTTGTAAAAACTACTTCGTCCTCTCTGTGAATAGTGGGCTGGACCTCTGCAAATGCAAACGATTTGGGCCGGGTTATTTTCATTGTTTTTCATCTTTCAATGTTGATTGATTCGGTTCGTGATTCTTTGACTTTTGCGGAATTGCTTTTCAAGATGGTTACTCAATCTCCTTTTCCTAATCTTCCAAATTCATATATCACTTTTTTCGGTGAGTTTTAGAAACTAAATACTATAAGCTCATAGTATTTAATTAATCGTAGATGAGTGTTTGTAAAAGTAATTAATCATATTTAAAATTAAAAAGGTTTAATAGCTATTTAAAGTAATTTTTAAATTATGAGTTTTTTTTGTTTAGAATAATGTTATGTTTGGTTCACCACAGCTAGCTTATATTTTTATTTTTATTTTATTTTGTCATATTTGGCAAACCAAAAAGTAACTTAAAAGCTAATTTTTTAAAAAACTACTTTGACTAACTTTTCATGAGCTTTTCTAAAAAAATTCAAATACGCCCTTAATTAATTATAAACATCATATTCTTCTAAATGACATTTTATGTCATTTTATATCTTTCAGCTAGTTTATCAGGTAGTTTTTACCAAACGTCATTTTTAATCAGCTGGTAGCTAGCTCTTCAGCTAATAGTTAGTTTTTCAACTATTAGCTAGCTTTTCAGTCAGTACGTCAAACATAGTCTAAAAGTTATAACATCATAATGTCGAACGATTTTTTTTTTAGTTTTTCCCGTAAAAACTAATAGCTAAAAGCATCTAAAAATCTCAAAAGATTTATGTCGAAAAAATAATAATAATGATTATAGCTCACATTATAACCATCTATCATGTGAAACTCGTAAAAAACAAAAAAAAAAAGACACAACTTATATAGAGGCGACCACTTCGAAAAAATAAATATTAAAAAATACTATAGTTTATACTTTGTAGATGACTGCATTGTTGACCATTAGGGTATAAGGCATATGAGGATTTTTGTAGAATTAGGGTAACAATCTTTTGGTTTTTGTCATTTTAGGACACTGGAGCTTGGTTTTTATAAGGGAGCGATATTGGACCGTCACAGTCTTGCCTCCTACATAAAACGACGTTCTTTTTGCTAAGTAAGTCCACATCAGTAATGATTTGGCACTATTTTTTTCCCTCCGATAGAGTCAAGGTTCAGACACACTTTGCGAGTCGACTAATCCACGGGTCCGTAACCTCCTGACCTTCCGGTCCATGTCATCTTGACCTTCCGGTCCATAACATCTTGACCTTCCGGTCCTTATCATACATAACATACATAACACATACACATCACATAGCAACATATAGCACATACATCTCATAGCATACAAGACCTTCCGGTCACACATAGGTACCCTTCCATATACAGTATAGTGAGAAGACTCACCTCAACGAAGTCGGATAAACTCTCGTGCTCAACGTCCCGACCTAGCCTCCTCCTATCATTCAAATAACATCCCCGATCAATACTCTCTCATAGTCTCATCTCTAAAGATTTGGTATAAGGCTATTCTACCCCTCTTTGAACTCTCTTGAATCAGTCTTGACCAGAACCCTAAGGTCAATGAAAGTCAACGGTCAAACTTTGACCCGACTCGTCGAGTGCACATAGGCGACTCGGCGAGTCCATGCGGGTCCTCTGAATCCTTCTAGCCTCTATTGGCTCGTCGACTCATCCTTCCACTCGACGGGTTCCTCCTGTCACGAATCGCGGGCCAACCCCGACTCGACTCGTCGAGTCCACTTATGAACTCGGCGAGTTGCTTCCATGTTCATACTCAAATGACCTTCTAAGGTTAGATTTGCTTCTTTAATCTATAGATTTGACCTTCCCAAGCACGATAATCACATAAAGGTCGAATCTTGGAACACATGCAACACACCTAAAGCTTCTTTTGGTGAAATAAACTCTAAAATGGCCTCCTAGGCTCATAACTCAAAAGGTATGGCATAAAGCAGAGTGGTAAGGACTCTCTGGACCTCTTAAGGTCCATATCTATGAACCAACTCGCCTTGGGACCTCACATACTCCAGATTCAACTAAAAGAGGCATAAAGAAAACCCTAGATTTCACTAGAATCATTATAAACACGAGAATGGAATAGATTGTTACCTCCAACAGCTTCCTTTGATCAAATAGAAGTGGATCCAAGCTCCTCAACCCGCTTAGCTTGTTCTACCTCCTTCCTTCTTGCTAAAACACACAAGAAATGGTGAATTAGCCTTCCTCTTGCACCACAAACGATCTCTCTACTCTCTAGGGTTTCTCAGGGGTGAAGTGGCCGCAAATGGAGGCCATAAAGGCCTCTAAATAGGGCACAGACCCCGAGAATTAGGGTTTCAATCCACAGCGCGGACTCGTCGAGTCCACCTTTTTCCGACTCGTCGAGTCCGTTCATTAATCCAGTCAGTACACGTGATCCTACTCGACGAGTCTACGCCTCAACTCATCGAGTCCCTCTCTTTTACTCAAAATAATAAATGACCAAACATAATACCTGGAAATCCGGATGTTACAATTCTCCTCCACTAGAATCAGACTTCGCCCTCGAAGTCTTGCTCCACAAACAAATCTGGATGCTGCTCCCGCATCTCCAACTCCAGCTCCCAAGTCAGCTCGGACCCTCTCCGATGTTGCCACTGGACCTGAACCAGGGACCCCTCCTTGTTTCTCAGAACCTTGATCTTCCAATCCCGGATCGTGATTGGTCTCTCAACATAAATCAAGATCGCATCCACCTGAATATCCTCCAGCGGCACCACCGTCGACTCGTCGGCTATACACTTCGTCAACCGAGACACGAGGAAGGTATCATGAATCTGGCTTAACTTCACAGGTAGCTCCAACCGATATGCTACCATGCCCACCCTCGCAGTCACCCTGAATGGCCCAATATATCGGGGCCCCAACTTGCCCCTCTTCCTGAATCGAATCACTCCTTTCCAAGGAGACACTTTCAAGAGTACGAAGTCTCCCACCTGGAACTCAAGCTCGGATCGTCACCTATCCGCATAACTCTTCTGGCGACTTTGAGCCGTCAACAACCTCTGTCTAACCTGCTGTATCTGCTCGGTCGTCTGAAGCACTATCTCAGTGCTGCCCATCACGCGCTGCCCTACCTCTCCCCAGCAAATGGGAGTCCGACATCTCCTCCCATACAACAACTCGAAGGGAGGCATACCAATACTCGAATGGTGGCTGTTGTTATAAGAAAACTCAGCCAATGGCAGATACGTGTCCCAACTTCCTCCAAATTCCAACACACATGCCCTAAGCATGTCCTCGAGCGTTTGAATCGTCCGCTCACTCTGTCCGTCCGTTTACGGGTGTTAAGCGGTACTGAAATGCAGTCTCGTACCCAACTCCTCATGGAACTTCTTCCAGAACCTGGAAGTGAAACGTACATCTCGATCTGACACAATCGAGATCGGTACTCCATGTCGCGATACCACCTCCCTTACATACAACTCTGCCAATCTCTCTGCAGAAGAGCTCTCACTGATAGCAAGGAAGTGAGCGCTCTTCGTCAGTCGGTCGACAATCACCCAAATCGCATCGACACCCCCTCGTGGTCCTTGGCAATTTGGTGATAAAGTACATGGAAATATGTTCCCATTTCTATTGGGGAACCTCAAGTGGGTGCAACTTGTCGTGCGGACGCTGGTGCTCATCCTTAACCCTGCGATAGGCCAAGCACCTCTCAACAAACCATGTAACATCCCTCTTCATACAGGGCCACCAATAATCTTTCTTCAGATCGATACATCTTAGTGGCCCCAGGATGGATCGAGAATCTCGATCGGTGCGCCTCCTCCATCAAAGTGGTGCACGCCCCGCCTGCATACGGCACCCAAATCCAACCCTGAAAGGTCACAAGAAAAGTACCTACGCACATCATCATATAAGCATAAAAACTCAACTAAAAAAAAGATGAAAAGAGAATACATACCAGTCACAACATCGGGCGCCGCGTGGACCTCCTCCGCAGTCAACTGAAATGCTCTCCCACGAGCCTTCGGGGCCTCGGCCTTCACTAGCCGAACCTCGGTAGCCCTAGCAGCAGGCGCAGATCCCTGCGCTGACCCCTGAAGAAGCTGAGGGCACTCAGCCTTCCGATGGTCGGTCTGGTTGCAATGAAAGCAAACCGAAAATCCCTTGGGGCAATCCCTCGCGATATGCCCCTCCTTCCCACACTTGTAGCATACTCCAGCCCTGCACGACCCCTCATGACTCTTACCGCACTTCCCACAAGTGCGGCCCTTCGCGCCCCCAGAACTCGAATCAGCGGGTCTAGCCCGCTTGGCTGTCGGCTGAGACTGAGCCGGTCGCCGATCCGCCCTCTGTGACTCGGCCTCCTCCCTGGCCTGAGTCTCCAACTCAATCTCCCTCTTCCGAGCATTTGCCCGAAGCTCAGCAAATGTCTGGTAAGTCGAGTTCGCCACAAACTCCCAAATGTCTCTCCTTGACACACTTATATAACGGCTCATACGAGCCTGCTCAGATGACACTTGCTCAGGGCAAAACATCGCCCTATCATGAAACTTCCTGGTGATCACTGCCACAGAATCAGTACCCTGTTTAAGGGTCAAGAAATCCTAAATCAATCGTTCCCTCTCCACCGGAGGAACATACTCCTCTCTGAACATAACGGTGAACCTCTCCCAGGTTACCTCGGAAATCTCAGCCAAAGTGAAGTTCGCCGTCACGAACTTCCACCAATCCTTCGCTCCCAAGCGGAGCTGGTTCAGGGCGAACCGAACCCTCAAGTGCTCTGGACAAGAACACGTATAGAAACATCCCTCGATTTCAGATATCCATCTTATAGCGGCAATCGGGTCCTGCGTCCCATCGAACTCTGGTGGCTTCGTGTTGCTGAACTCCCGAAACAACAACGAGTCACCTCCCTGAGGTATGGCAGCAGCAACAGCAGCAGTAGCTGCAGCTGCAACAGCCTCAGTCAGCGCTTCATACCGCTCATCAAAAGTCTCAATCAATGTGGTCTTGATGTCACCAAACATCTCAGGAATCTCAGTCCGGATGGCAGCAGCCACCTCCTCGTGAATCAATCGACGGATCTCGTCGTCGCTGACACCACTGCTCTCAGGTGTGTGTCGAGTCCCAACCATGATGCCTCTGAAATACAACAATAATTATCAGAGACCCGATCGAACATACTCATACCCGATGATGCAACCCTGCTCGTCCTCCGTTGTCCAAAAGATTCTTACTTGGAATGCCCATTGATCCGGTGTCTTCAGTAGTACGGGCCCAATACTACTGACCACACCGCATCAACATTCACTCCAAGTCCTCCTCCTTGAATCCTGGATTACGAGTACTCTACTCTCATGAGCTCCTAACTGCTATATACTCGCTCTCAAAGCATCTCAGCAGCAGAAATCCCCTAGGCTAAGGCATCACAAATCAGGCCACTCTAGTCCTAATATGTATACCTAGCCTACTCTAGCATGCATAATGTAACATAACATATCTCATAACACATAATGTAAGGGTACTTTTGGGGATTCACCGTTCGGGCGCTGGCTGATCGTACACACGACTCTGCTCTGTTTACCTCAAAACTCTTTTTACTCTTTTCTAAAATTTTACTTCATTATCAAAATTTTCCTCAAATCCTCAGTTTGAGTTCAGATACGCCCGAAGATGCATCTGAATCCCTCAAACCAAGGCTCTGATACCAACTTGTAACACCATAAAAATTTGAAACAATTTTTCTATTTTGAAAACCATAAAATATCATTCACATTCATTTTAAAAACATTGTATCAACATTGTATCAGTACAAAACCCCAAGATCAAAATATATATAAACTCCAATGTGTGTGTACGAATCATGCCGACGCCTTCCCGCGCTCATCATTGGTACCTGAAACACATAACACACCAACTGTAAGCATAAATGCTTAGTGATTTTCCCAAAATACCGCATACAACACATACGCCACTCGAGGCTATAATACGACCCTCCGGTCGATGTGTCTCAGCGGAACCCTCCAGTCTCGTAGCTCGTTGGACCCTCTGGTCCGGTCATCGCTCGTTGGACCCTCCGGTCTGGTCTATAACATCATACAACATACATATATCACATAGCACATAAACTCATACGTAACACATAAGACCCTCTGGTCAACACATAATACCACTCTAGGTAACGTATAGTGAGAAGACTCACCTCGGTGTCTCGGTAAATATCTGACTCGGAAGAAATGTGATCTAGCCTCCGCCTAATCACATAAAGTAATACTCTCATAAATACGACTGCACTCAACCCTAAAAGTCAACGGTCAAACTTTGACCCGACTCGTCGAGTGCACTAGGGCGACTCGGCGAGTCTACACGTGTCCACTGACTCTCTTAGTCCCTCTCTTGGCACGTCGAGTACTTCCCCTGACTCGACGAGTTCCACCTGGCATGAATCGCGGGGCCACCCCGACTCAACTCATCGACTCTCAAGAACAACTTGGCAAGTTCCGCCTTGAACTCCAGTCCCCCTGACTCACCGAGTTATTCTCCAACTCGACAAGTCCACTCACTGAGTGATTTACGGGAAACCCTCATCCTACTCGCCGAGTCTGTTCTTCGGAATCGGCAAGTTCATGCCATGCACAAACTCCACAGGCCTCCTGAGGTCAAATCTGCCCCATACATTCATAGATCTGGCCTTCCCAAGCATGATAATCACGTAAAGTTCAGACCTTGACACTCATACAACATCAAAATGGTCTAACTTGGTGATTTAGCCCCAAAAATGACATCCCAAGCTCATGGCTCCCAAAATGACTCATAAAGCTCCAAGGTTTAAGGTCTCTGGACCTCTTTGGGTCCAGATCCAAGACATAAACTCGAGAAGGGACCAAATGCTCCACTTATTCAACCTCTAAAAGGGTTAGAAAACCCTAACACTAACAATCAACTCCAAAACTGAAGAAGGTCCGAGAAAAATACCTCAATACAATCTCTATGAACTCAAAAGTCACCCAAAATCGCACCTCCTTCAGCCTCCTCTTGCCTTGGTCACCTCCTTCTTGCAAAAACACCCACAAAAGGATTAAGAATGGCCTATCCTTCCTCACAAACACTCTAGATCTCTTAGGGTTTCTTTCTGGGGTTGGTGGCCGCAAATGACGGCCCTAAGGGCCTTTAAATAGGTCTCAAACCCTGGAAATTAGGGTTTCATTAAACAGCGTGGACTCGCCGAGTCCACTCATGAACTTGCTGAGTCCAGCTGTGAACTCGTATACGAATCCACAACCACACTCGACGAGTTTAGACGCCAACTCGCTGAGTCTCCTCACAATTCCCAAAAATAAAAGAACAAAATAGGATACATGGGTATCCGGGTGTTACACTATGTAACCAAATTTGGGTGATCAAGTGTTAAACTCCATGAAATCATCAAAATGTTGGATTAGTGTCTAAGTCCATAACTATTTTGGTATGTACTTGACCCGATTATGAGCATGGTCCTTTTGGGTTGCCTTCACCATAGCAATATGTAGGATGATTTAAGGAGAGAAAGGTTTAAATATGATTTATTAATATATTATGAGAATAATATATTAAAGGAGAAATCATATTGTTTAATTAATATTAGTCAAGAATTAATTGTTAATTAATTTTGTGGCTAAAAGAGATTAATTAAACTTAGGGGACTGGACTGCAATTATTGGATAATTGAGTTATTGGGCTAAGGAATGCTAAAGGAATAAGGGGTGAACGAAATTATGATGGAAGCCCATCATATTTTCGTCCATGGCCTTATCCAGAAGGTTCCATGGGCTGCTTAGAGTTTAAGCTGTCCATTAGGGTTTTGACTGAAACCCTGGCAGCCCACACAAGTATATAAAGGACCCCTTAGGCTCCAAAAACGTGGACAACTGATTCTCTAGGGTTTCTAGTCGTTTTTGGGCAGCCTCTCTTCTTCTCCTCTTCATCCAAGTTGCATAAGGTGTTTGTGACTCCATTAGAGGTGCAGCACTTGAGGCACTAAGCTTTTGAAGCCAATCCAAGCAAGGAATTGATTGTTATTGCTATATAACAATCAAAGGTAATTCTATAAACCCTAATTCAGTTTCTAATATGTTAGATCTATGTTTATTAGTCTTGGATTCAAAGCATGTACAATAGAGAAACCTAGATCCAAGCATTAGGGTTTGTATGAGCACATAGGATTGTTCTTATGCCTAAAACCCATCAGTGGTATCAGAGCCTTGATTGGTTTCAGTTGTATTTGATGCTTATATGTTTTATGAATTTGACAAATTAGGGTTTATGGCATGTAAACCCTAAGGCATGGTGTTTTTCGCAAATTAGGGTTGCAAAACCCTAGTTGGCGATTTTTGATAGGGTTCTTAAATTTTTTTTGCCTAGCCTCCAAATTTCGTAATTAGGGTTAGGAAACCCTAGGGATTTCGAAAATCCCTTGCCCCCCAAGATAAGATCCCAAGATTTTAGGGATTTGGATATTGCTATCTTTGTGATTATCAATTTAATTGTTTAAACTGGATAATTGAAGATCTTGTATTATCCTTTCCATACATTTAAAAAATAAAATGAGATTAAGTCAAATATAGATAATCTCCAAATTAATTGTTTAATTTGAATTATTTGTCATTTGATCCCTTATGTTTTGAAATGTTTCAAAACCTGCCCTCAAGTTTTGGAATTTAAAATTTGACTAAAAGTTTAATTTTGAAATATTAAATTCTAAAACCCTAGTAATTTGAAAAAGTTCAAATCACACCCTTATGGTTTTATTAATTAATTAAAGTGTATAATTAAAAGTGATTCAATAAACCCATAAAGGTTTGGTTTACATTTAATTAAATTAAAAGTATAATTTTTCTAAATTAAACCACCTGGTATTTTAAAAGTGTAAAATACACCCTATACTATATATAACATTTAAAGTCTAATATTATATATGTATGAGTAAACAGTCAGTCTTACCGTTAGTAGGCCTCATTCACGAAGCTTGTCTATAAGGGGTGTTTAAGGAAATTGCCTATAAAATGGCGATTGAATGGGTATCCACTCTTACCCACCGCACTCTTGACTAGTGGAGGGTCGTTAGCCGAACGGGTAGGATAGGACAGAAACCTTCCATTATAAGTATAATGAAGTACAAAGTAACTAAATACTTTTTTCAAATTCCCAAATCATAGTTACTTTAGGAAAAATGTGAAATTGTATGCTAATCCATAGAATTGCACTTCGTACCCCTGTCAAACGTTAGTGGAGCGTGTGTGGTTAACCGGCACACTAATTTAGGGATGACATTGGTAGCGAAGGGTGACTCGATGTTTGTCATAGATCAATGGAGCGTGTGTGGTTAACCGGCACATTGATTAGGTGATTGTAGCATTGGGTGCACCACGTGATTCGTATGGTTATTCACACCTTGTTTGTGATCCTCGGCATCCCAGTCACAAATAGTAGGGCATAATCGAGATTAAACATGCCATTGAAAAGTTCAATGAATCTCAAAAGATCTAGGAGTTTCAATTCATTTAAAACTTAATCTTCCTTTTCGTTTTTCATGGTGGAAATTGGTAAATCGTCATTTACCTACCTTCAAATATTCTGCAACTAGATTACGGCATCCCTCTTCTAGGTTGTAGAGTATTGTGTTGGATCCTAGCTTGATGTTTCATTTGGGTGTTGCATCAAGAATTCAAATCAACTTAACTTGAATTTTCTCCTATTTTGTAGATGTCTACATCTTACAATGGTCTTCCTAAATCCTTTGGAACAAGCTTTCCAAATGAAGATGACGTTCCGAGATACGATCAAGGAAATGAGAGTCATGCTTCACTTCCTCCACCTCCTCCAATCATTCTCCCTGACCCACAAGTTCAAAGGCTTGAAAAGTTCAAGCTCGCTCAAGCCCTTTTGGCAAGTAAACACGAAGATGGGAAACCTGTGTGTGCACACGTCTTAGAGATGAAGTCACACATTGATAGGTTAAGCATGTTGGGTGTCGAGATTTCAAGCGAGTTGGCTGCTGACTGGGTTCTTCAGTCACTTCCTGAATCATATAGTGAGTTCGTTAGAGAGTACTATATGATGGATCAAGACGTGACCCTCATTGATCTCACCTATTTGCTTATAGCTGCTGAATCAGCAATGATTTGGCGTGCTGGTCAAGCAAACTTGTCTGGTGAATCAAACTCCCAAACTTCAATGGACACTGGCAACATTGGAAGTGCAGAAAGAACTAAGTCTGTGATTGTCCGATGTGCTGTGCCAAAGGAGTCCATTTGCTTTTATTGCCACGAGAAGGGGCATTGGAGACGAAGTTGCCCTAACTACCTGAGAGATCTAAGAGATGGGAGAGTCAAGACGTATGGCTCTGCTTCAGGTAAAATCCATTATCTAACTCTTTTGAGTTCCTATTCTAGATTCTTAATACATGATGTGATAAGATTACATTTTGATGTTTTGTAGGATCAAAGAAAAGAGAGGAAGCTTGAGGGAAGAAGTGAGCTGAATCTAATCATGAAGAAATGGATTTCGATCGCATTACTTGATGAATGGATTCTTGAGCTACTACTTGGAGTTAGAATAGATTGTTAAGAAATATGTAATAACATAGTTTTTCAATTGAATTGCATTGTAAGGACAAATTTTTTTTTCCGCAATAAAATGAATTTTGACTTTATCTTATTTATTTATCCTTGCAATGGCATGTATGAAAGAATTAATGTTTGAATGTTTCTATTATTAGCAATAATGGATTTGATTCTTAATTATGTTATTTGTGGAAATGTCAAAAGTTTACCAAATAGGGAGAGTTTCTCATCGCCCAAGTTTCAATTGGACAGAAACTTGGAATCATGCAATGTGCATGGTATGATGAATGAAAAACTTTCACATTTAGGAAACTTAGACTAATTCTTTGGCAAAGTGTCAATTGAAGGACTAGGAGATCGAGTACACTAGGTCGTACGTTGATCAAGTCTACCACAAGAGTGACAAAGATATTCGTCATGATTTACTAAAGTTTAGTAAATATGGTTATACTTATAAGATTGAGTATAATTCTGAGTTAACTGAAATAGTTTCAATCAATAGCAGAACGAATAAGAAGAATCAAGAAGGCAGAAAGATAAAAGTTTCTCCATTCTAAGAAGAAGGGAGAGTACCTTTTATTGTGTTTTATGATGAAGTCTTAATGATTAAGAACCATATCTCAATTGATCCTCTAAGTGAGTCTTAGTGCATTTGCATATCTAAGAAGAGGAATCAAGAATTGTAGAAATGGTTAAATCAAAGAGCCAATCATACTTCGTTCCAATATCAAGTCTTGGAGTCATAATCCAAGATTGTGACATTGAATGACAAGTCTTAAGTAGGTTTATAACACTCATCAAATGTGGAATTTGGAAAAGTTTTCTTATTCTACACATTTGAAATTGGTAAGTTGTGATGTCTTGGATAAGACAAAGACCAACTAAGACCAATGCATTAAGTGTTTTGTCTTGATAAATGCTTCACTAACTCTTGAATATTTGTTTGTCAAGAAATGTTTCTTCTTATATGTCAAGGAGTCAGTGGGAGTCTTAATGGTCTTGAAAGGTTTCAAGAACAAATCAAGAATAAACCTTATCGATCATCACTAGCACACGACTTGAGGTTTACAACCTATCGTGCTGACATTATTTTGTTTCTGTGCCATTCCAATTGAGTTAATTGTGTATATGAGTTCTATAAGTTCTCATTTGAATGCATACTAACGCCTTAGTCGATGGAAAGTACATTGATATAAAAGGACAAGTAACTAAACTACTTGGAAGACATGGTGGGCACTCGTGTTACCATAAGGCAAGAAATCAAGATTAAGAAAGTTCAGTCCATATGAATTTGGATTTGTCACAAACCTTGTTTTTGGCAAATTCACATGGATAGGAACTCATACACCATAAAATCTAAGTGTCATAAGATTTCCTCCTTCATGAAAATGACTGTGAGGAAATGCTTTCACTAAGATGGATTTTAAGAGGATAGCGATTGTGAAAAATTGTAATCTCAAATTCGATTATGGTTACGACATCCCTTTCCATAGTTCGAATTGTGAGATTTGGCAATTAGTTTCAACATTTGGAACTTAGTAACATAAGCTCTGAATTGTTTAAACACACATATGAGCTATCTAAGGCAAAGGTGTATAAGTTTAAGAAGCTTAGATAAAGGCTCATCGAAGCATCTGGTATTAGAAATATGAATTTCAGAAATTCAATAGGCATTGTTTTCTGGAAGTTCATTTGTTTTCTGAATACATGTCAGAGCTAGTGGGAGCATAAATGTTATGCTTATATGATAATCATCATGATAGTGGGAGCATAAGTGTTATGCTTGTATGATTATTATGGCGAGTATTGCAAGTTAGCAATATTAATTATAGAAAAACAAAGATTCAATTTGCAAAGTTGCATGGGTTGAAAAATTGTTTTTTGCTATAATTAAGGGAGAGAATATTATACTTCGTTTCAAAATCTAAAGCTTATATTGAGAAATTTTAATATTTCCAGTCAAAGGATACATTGTGTGTTCTTAAAATTCGATTATGATTACGGCATCCCTCTTCATAGTTCGAATTGTGAGAACATGACACATAAAATACTATTGCAAAAGATTGGTAAAGTATCATATCTTTATGTAAGACATTATGCATCGTGTCCCATACGCTTCGGGTATAGGATCGATTGCAAATGCTATAATATTTTACCATTCTAAAATTTTCCAAATGTCTAGTGCATTAAGAGGGAAAAAGGACTAGGATTGGTTTTGACTAAAATAATTAAACGACTATCAAAGGACGATCCAAAGTTCACTGAGGATTGGTCGCTTGTGAGTAGTTGGAAGTATGGTATTGAATGGACCATATCGAGATTATTATGAATAGATAAGATTCTATTAAGAATGAGTTGTCATATGGCAAATGTGGAAATGTTTCCATATTGGGAGTTGCACATTAAGAATCTATGTCTAGATTAGAAACTTTTATGCAAGAAGGATGTTCAAAGGAATGTACTTTGAATGTGAAACTTCACGTCTATAGAATTGTCTTGTAACAATTCCCGGTAGAGTACTTTGTACTTTCATTGGTCAAGTCTTGGTGACTTTTGTGCTATGACTTTACGAAAGGATCGTTGCGTAAAATGTTAGAATCTAGCATATTCTAGTAGTGGCAAGAACCTTGTGTTCTTACACTAATGATAAGGATTGGGAATTGTGAAATGAGCATCATTGAAAAGGTTTTTCAATTAATCTATTTCACAAAGTAACGACCATAGGAAACATAGTGTGCATGCTTTATGCATGGGACAACTATTGTTGTAATTTAAGTAATAAGTTGATTTTATGAAATAGTAAACGATAATAATGAGTAATCAATATGGTGATTAAATAGAAGTGTTTTATTTACTCTCACAAGTTTGAGGCCGTATAGGATTAAGTATTATTGTTATGTTTCAATTTGCATGTTTTGACTTCCAGAATAACTAGGTTGTTCAAACATCCACAGTCGGTCATACGTTGGGAGTAGGTATGAAGAAAGACTGTCATGAATCTGTCTGTAGATTGTCTGAAGTGTTTAGACATGGCACAAGTTTGCTGCAGAGTTCATGAGTGCTTTGATAAGATTAGAGTATTGGATTAAACCCACGCTCACTTGGATCACTTCATGGTTTTATCACGAGTGATTAGTGAGATGATAATATTGTATATTCTTGAAACCGAGACGTGTGAGTTGTTATTTGTTGGTCGGTTACACATTGATAATAAGTAAACGCACCAGTAACTTGGTGTTATAAAACTTATTGTTGTGTGTGATTCGATCAGTAAATGCAAGCGAGCATTTGAGTCAAAGTTTATCTATTCCTTTTACCCAAAGTGGGATAAAAGCGATATCTGTGGGCCTCTCGATGATTTAGTGATGACACCTAAGCGCTTGGCCAAGCCGGGACTAAGTTGATGTGTTCAATCATAGTCTGTTGTCAGTCGTCATAAATCGGAAGTCGGGAAACAGTATAGAGAGGATGATTAAAAATTCATGTCTTTTGTCTATACGATATCTTGAGAATGGAGGAATATATAATCCCTTATCTAGAGGACACGCTATTTGATAAGATCAGAGTTGACAGCGGCTTTTGAAAGCTACGATTGCTGATCAGGTTCTGAAGTCATACGGAAAATAGTTATTAGACTTATCCAAGTGGGAGACTGTTGGATTAGTGTCTAAGTCCATAACTATTTTGGTATGTACTTGACCCGATTATGAGCATGGTCCTTTTGGGTTGCCTTCACCATAGCAATATGTAGGATGATTTAAGGAGAGAAAGGTTTAAATATGATTTATTAATATATTATGAGAATAATATATTAAAGGAGAAATCATATTGTTTAATTAATATTAGTCAAGAATTAATTGTTAATTAATTTTGTGGCTAAAAGAGATTAATTAAACTTAGGGGACTGGACTGCAATTATTGGATAATTGAGTTATTGGGCTAAGGAATGCTAAAGGAATAAGGGGTGAACGAAATTATGATGGAAGCCCATCATATTTTCGTCCATGGCCTTATCCAGAAGGTTCCATGGGCTGCTTAGAGTTTAAGCTGTCCATTAGGGTTTTGACTGAAACCCTGGCAGCCCACACAAGTATATAAAGGACCCCTTAGGCTCCAAAAACGTGGACAACTGATTCTCTAGGGTTTCTAGTCGTTTTTGGGCAGCCTCTCTTCTTCTCCTCTTCATCCAAGTTGCATAAGGTGTTTGTGACTCCATTAGAGGTGCAGCACTTGAGGCACTAAGCTTTTGAAGCCAATCCAAGCAAGGAATTGATTGTTATTGCTATATAACAATCAAAGGTAATTCTATAAACCCTAATTCAGTTTCTAATATGTTAGATCTATGTTTATTAGTCTTGGATTCAAAGCATGTACAATAGAGAAACCTAGATCCAAGCATTAGGGTTTGTATGAGCACATAGGATTGTTCTTATGCCTAAAACCCATCACAAAATACCTCAAGAACAAGGAGTTCACGGCCCAAGAATCTTCTTGGACCGTGAACACTAAAAATGGGGCTAAAATGTGCCCTTTGTCCCTTTAGACCTTTGAAACAAGCATAGAAACAACCCTTAACATGTTTAAACCATAAGAGCCTCAAGAAAACACCCAAATACCACAAGGATAAGGTGCTTACGGTCCAAGAATCTCCTTGGACCGTAAAGCCTATTAAGGTTGCTAAAAGTGTGCCAAAGTGCCTTAAACTCTTGCCAAACCCTAGAAGCAAACATGGAACCTTCCTTGGATGTGTTTAGCACATGAAAACCACAAAAATGTCCCATATATATGTGTTTACGGTTTGGGGATCTCCCAAAACCGTAAACAACTCTTAGACATGTTTTGATGCCCCAAACTCATTCCTTAAGCTTAGAAACTAGCCTAGACCTTTACCTAGAAGCGTTTAGGACTTGAAAACTTCATTTGACCATAAACCATTTGAGTTTACTTTCGTAATGTAGCACCTGGTTCCTGGTACGTAAAATTTATCTTAGTGTTTTTCATTTTTAGCCTTGGACTCGGCGAGTTGTAGGTCCGACTCACCGAGTAGAGATGGGATCCGGAACACGTTTAAGTTGGCGACTCGGCGAGTCCATATTCTGGACTCGGCGAGTCCCCGCTGTCTGATGAAACCCTAAATTTCAAGGGTTTGCACCCTATTTAAACCCTCTTATCTGCCCCTAAGCTCGCCCCCTTCACCCTCAGAGCCTTATATTTCGTTTAAGCATTGTTCCTTGTGAGTTTGAAGCATTTTGTGTGTTTTCTTGAAGATTTGGAGAGGGAAGGAGAGTAGATCAAGAAGAGAAGAAGGAGGTCAGGCATATTTGTGTTATCTCAGTGATTTCCTTGAGGTATAACTCAGTTTCCCTCTGTTTTCATGCTTATTGTCCCTTGTAGCTCCATGAAAGTCCTTCTTGAGCCTTTTCCCAAGCTTGTTTGTGTTTTAGGGTTCGTAATAAGTTGTTTAGCCTCTAGATCTAGGCATGACTGGGCACCAGGAGCTTGGATCTACTGGCTTTATGGAGCCATATTGCATGAAAGCCCTAGATCTACTCTTTTGGTGCATTTTGCGCCCTAAAACCCTCATGGGTGTTTATTTACACGTAAAGTTGGAAACTTTACGTGTTAATCAGGCCCTAGAAACCCAGATCTATGAACGGCATGAGCTAGATTCAAGCAGAATCGCGTGTATAGTATTTGCATGTGGCAGACTTGACGAGTCGTTCACCCGACTCGGCGAATCGAGTCGCGAGTCCCTGAGTTTTCCCCTTTTTTCGTGTTGCGGGTTGGAGTAGTGAGTCATGGGGGTGTGACTCAATGGGTCGGAAGCCAGACTCACTCATAAAGTAACTCGACGAGTCAATGCCATGAATCGGCGAGTTTAAGGCAATCTTCTTGCCTCAAGAACAGACTCGACGAGTTGTTCATACAACTCGGCGAGTCTCAGCATAGAGTGTTCTTCGGATGAAGAAGAACTCGGCGAGTTGTTCATACAACTCGGCGAGTAGGATGAAGGACTATTGGCCTTTAGTTTAGAAGGAGAACTCGTCGAGTCAATGCTCAACTCGACGAGTAGAGACGGGTTTATGGTCGGACAAAGGGATAGGGACTCGGCGAGTTGGCAAGTCAACTCGACGAGTCGGGCCAACTGGCAGCTGACTTTGACTTGACTCTTTATTGGTAAGGGGTAAATGGTCATTTTACCCTTAGGTCGGTTAACAGTATTTGACTAAGGGTTTTGTGGGAATTTTAGCCAGAGGATTTCCGGAGTGGCAGCAGCAGCAGACAGTCAGTTCCCACGCAGATCAACCGCTACTTTGAGGTGAGTTACCTTACAGTAGCGGTGGGTCTACGGCCACAATGTCGGCCCACCAGTAGGAGTTGTATGATAGATGATGGTCTCTGTGATATTCATCTAGGGTTGCTACTACCTGTGTTATGTTTATGTGTTAGTATGATATAATGATATGTGATATGTGTTATGTGGTAGCAGTAGGGGTGAAATAGTCCCCAATATCCGGTCGTAAGGACCGAAGGGGTAGGTCGGGCACCCAGATATGCCTGGCAGTATTCGGTCGTAAGGACCGAAGGGGTAGGCCGGGCACCCAGATATGCCTGGCAGTATCCGGTCGTAAGGACCGAAGGGGTAGGTCGGGCACCCATATATGCTTGACAGTATATGTATGTTATGTGATTATATGGTATGTGGTACAGTGGGGGAACTCACTAAGTTTCGTGCTTACAGTTTTCAGTTTTGGTTTCAGGTACCTCTTCTTCGAAGGGGAAGGAGTCGGCGCGGTAGCGGTACATAACACACATGCTTTGTATTCCGCATTATGAGATCTTCCTGGGGATTTGTACTCTGACACTTTATGTTTTATAAAAATGTTTTCCAGACATGCAATATCTTTGTGAAATGATATGATCGTTGAACGTTTTATTCCTAATGTTTTGCTAAATACATGTTTTAAAAATGAAATTTGTGGCTCGTATTTTGGGATGTTACAAATTGGTATCAGAGCCCTGGTTTGAGGGATTCGGACACACCTTCTAGGGTGTTTGATCTCAAATCGAGGGATTAAGAGATTTTAGAAAGAGAAAATGTTTTATAAAAGGCTAAGTAAAGGGTTGTAAGAAAGAACAAAGTGTGTGATGTGCGCGACCAGCCAAGCTCAAGTAAGTATTCCCCAAAGTACCCATACAAGCTTATGTTATGTTTATCAGTTTCAGTAGAACAACATGCTAGAATAGGACTAAGGATCTAGGAGTGATGCCTTATGTGCTTCAGTGTATGAAAACTGCATGCTAGAATTGAGTAGACAGCAGTAGGATAGCCTGTTAGGTTATGCCTGATAGTATGAGTTTAGCACTGTATGCTAGTTTAGTTTCTCTCTATGAGAATGTATTTGCGTGAGATTGTTCACTTTTTGTCTGAATGTTGCTTGCTTTGTGCTTTGTGGGACTCTGAGTGATGGGAGTTAGCCATTAGGTGAATATGTCACGTCACATGTGATCAGGGTTGAATAATCTTAGAGTATTGGATTTGGCCCTATTGCGCAGCTCTCGTTTGAGTCTAACCATTATAGGGACGAATCTGTTACTTGAAGGATTATCTGAGCCTCATCACATGTGATGGTATTCAGGTAATGGCTAACTGGCATTACAAGGAGGCCTTCAGCAGCTGAGGACCGGGTCGAGTGGAGTTAGAGATTTTCCTGGGGCAAGCCTAGGATGAGTATAGCGGTGATCAGTGGTAGTGATAGGGACCTGGTGGAGTCAAGGCAGTCCTTGGAAAAGGTACGGATAGATGTGGAAGGTAGTATGGGCCCGTACTATTGAAAGCAGAGGATCCGTACCCGGACCGAGGAAGGCCAAGATAAGACCAGGAAACTTGCAGTAGGTGTGATTCCTCCAGAGGTATCAGTATCACTAACGGTTATTATTTGTGTATTTCAGAATCGTGGTACTACGCTCGAGGCCAGCAGTTGGCAGTACAAGAGAGGGATCGAGTTCGGGATCAGTTTATGAGCCAGTAGATGAGGGGCTACGCGAGTTCATCACGTCAGAGATCACTAGAGGCATCCTTGAGTCGACCCCCATTATATTCGGGTCGATCAAGGAAGGGATATTGGAGTTGATGGAGGATCGCCTCTGGGCATTCAGGAGCGACATGGCATCTGGCCAGTCAGAATCCCGCACACTGTTCTTCAAGGACTTTCGGGGCAGTGGTGCGCCGGATTTTCACGGGGCATAGGACCCCATAGCTGTCAGACGATTGATTGCAGACATTGAGTCTGCACAGATGATTAGCTTCTGCCCTGAGGGGTCGAAAGTGAGGTTCGCAGCGGGGTGTTTACGAGATCGAGCTAGGGATTGGTGGGAGTCTGTGGGTGACTCGTTAGGAGCCTCAGCTGTTGAGGCTATGACTTGGTCGGACTTCGCGACCAGGTTCAGGGCAGAGTTCGCGCCGGCTGTCGAGCTTCAGCAGCTGGCCAGGGAGTTTTTGGATATGAGACAGACGACAGAGACTGTGGCGAAGATCACCGCCAAGTTCCGGGAGAGGGCGTTGCTGGTGCCCCAGTACGCGGGTGATGAGGACATGAGGAGGACCCGCTATCATGACATGTTATGAGCTGATATTCGAGAGCACGTTAGTTTTTCAGCTTGCCCTACCCTAGACTCTAAGATTGCTAGGGCAAGGGAGAGGGAGATAGATCTGGAGCACATCCAGAAGAGGAAGGCGGAAGAGGGGCATGTTATGGGGGCTTCGGGAAAGAAGCCCAAGGGATTGGGTGTGGGGCTGAAAGGCCAACAGGGGTCGGACTGCTGTAAGAAATGCGGCAGGGCGCACGAGGGAGCGTGCAAGATAGGATCGCCAGGCTGCTACAAGTGCGGCAAGTCAGGGCACTTCAGCCGGGATTGTACCGCCCCTGCACCTGTGATGCAGACGTCTGAGTTTCTGTGTTTCCATTGCAACCAGTGGGGCCACAAGAAGGCCAATTTCCCCCAGTTGACAGCATCAGCGCCGGTTAAGGCACCAGCTCCAGCTACCCTGCGGATTACAGATGGCCGGCAGGGAAAGGCAGAGGCTCCAGTGGTGAGGAGTCGGGCGTTTCAGCTGACTACAGAGGAGGCACGCGCCGCACCTGATGTGGTGACGGGTATGTTTCTTTCCCTCTATTTTTTTTGATGTTGTGTTATTGATATGTGCATTGTGTTCATGCGTTAGGATCGTTCCATGTGAACGATATCCCAGTTCAGGTGTTGTTTGACTCGGGTGCCACCGGGTCATTTGTTTCCCTTGCGCTTAGCAAGAGATTTACTGAGTCTTCGGGCATGTTGGATTGCCCTTTAGAGGTAGAGATTGTCGACGATCGATCGGTACGAGCATCAGCAGTGTTCAGGGATTGTGTTCTGAGGTTATTTGAGGAGCGCTATTTGGTGGATTTGGTTCCCATCCCGTTGCGGGGGAACAAGGTAATTATAGGCATGGATTGGTTGAGCCCTAATGGGGCGGTGATAGATTGCGCACAACAGCTAGTGCGGATCAGGACCCCGAGTGGGGGAGAGTTGGTGATTCACGGCGAGAGGCCGCAGCGTGGACCTGCAGTATGTTCAGCAGCGAGAGCTAGGCGCTACCTTCAGCAGGGTTGCGCGGGATATGTCGCGTATGTTCTGGATACCCGGGAGACGGGTAAAGCGATGGTGAGCGAGGTTCCAGCGGTGCGAGACTACACTGATGTTTTCCCGGAGGAGCTTCCTGGAATACCTTCGGAGCGTCAGGTAGAGTTCAGGATCAACCTAGTTCCTGGTGCGGCTCCGATAGCCAAGGCACCCTATCGGTTGGCTCCTCCCGAGATGCAGGAGTTGTCTACGCAGCTGCAGGAGCTGCTAGACAAGGGATTTATTTAACCGAGCAGTTCACCCTGGGGATCCCCGATCCTGTTTGTGAAGAAGAAGGACAGGTCGCATCAGATGTGCATAGATTACCGGGAGCTGAATAAGGTAACGGTGAAGAACCGTTACCCACTCCCGAGGATTGATGTCCTCTTTGATCAGTTACAGGGAGCATCTTGGTTCTCCAATATCGATTTGCATTCAGGTTATCATCAGATGAGGGTCAGAGAGGAGGATGTACAGAAGACTGCGTTTCGGACGCGCTATGGCCATTATGAGTTCGTGGTGATTCCGTTTGGGCTCTCTAATGCTCCTGCCGCGTTCATGGACCTCATGAACCGTGTGTGTAGACCAATGTTGGATCGGTCAGTGATAGTTTTCATTGATAACATCTTGGTTTATTCCAAGATGCGGGAGGAGCACGAGGAGCATCTGAGAGAGGTTTTAGAGACCTTGAGGAGGGAGAGCTTGTACGCCACGTTCTCTAAATGTGAGTTTTGGTTGCGCGAGGTGTAGTTTCTTGGGCACCTCGTCAACCAGAACGGAATTTCAGTAGACCCGACCAAGGTGGAGGCCGTGATGAGATGGGAGGTTCCGAAGTCTCCATCCGAGATTCGGAGTTTCCTAGGATTAGCAGGATATTATCGGAGATTCATTCAAGATTTCTCCAAGATAGTCGTACCCCTGACACGGTTGACTAGGAAAGCCGTGGTCTTTCGATGGGGGCCTAAGCAGCAGGCAGCGTTCGAGATTCTAAGGCAGAGATTGTGTGAGGCGCCAATCTTAGCCCTGCCCGAGGGCATAGAGGATTTTGTGGTGTATTGTTATGCGTCTATCTCGGGCTTAGGCGCAGTATTGATGCAGAGGGGACATGTCATTGCTTATGCCTCGAGGCAGTTGAAGCCTCGCGAGGCGAACTACCCGACGCACGATTTAAAGTTGGGGGCGGCGGTCTTCGCCCTCAAGATATGGCGGCATTACCTATACGGGGTTCGATGTACCATTTTCACGAACCACAAGAGTTTGAGGTACCTCATGGATCAGCCGAATCTGAACATGAGGCAGCGCCGGTGGCTGGACGTGGTGAAGGATTATGATTGCGAGATCCTTTATCACCCGGGGAAGACCAATGTGATGGCCGATGTGCTTAGCCACAAGGCGGCACCGATCAGGGATATTTGCATGAGGATGACTGTGGTGACTCCCCTGTTAGATCAGATTCGGGAAGCTCAGCAGGAGGCTATGAAGGAGGAACATCGGAAGAGTGAGCGTATAGTGGGACAAGTCACCTCTTTCGATTATGATAGCCGAGGGTTATTGACACTACACCGTAAGGTGTGGGTGCCGTATCACAGAGGCGTGCGCCAGATCTTGATGGAGGAGGCGCACAAATCTCGATTCTCTATTTATCCAGGGGCGACGAAGATGTATTGGGATCTTCGCCTAGACTATTGGTGGCCCTGCATGAAGCGGGATGTGGCGTGGTACGTTGAGCGGTGTTTGACCTGCAGGAAGGACAAGGCCGAGCATCAGAGACCGCACGACAAGGTGCATCCATTGGATATCCCGTTGTGGAAATGGGAGGATATTATGATGGATTTTATCACAAAGCTTCCACGGACGGCACGAGGAGTATATTCGATCTGGGTCATCGTGGATCGGTTGACCAAGAGCTCCCATTTTATTCCGATTCTGGAGAGTATCTCAGCCGAAAAGTTGGCCGATATCTATATCAGGGAGATAGTGGCGCGGCACGGGGTGCCAGTGTCAGTGATATCAGATCGAGATGTGTGGTTGACTTCCAGGTTTTGGAAGAGGTTTCATGATGAGTTGGGCACTCGTCTGCATTTTAGCACCACCTTTCACCCCCAGACGGATGGTCAGAGTGAGCGGACCATCCAGACTTTGGAGGATATGTTGCGGGCATGCATGCTAGACTTCGGTGGTAGCTGGGATACCTATCTTCCCTTGGCTGAGTTCTCGTACAACAACAGCTACCACGCGAGTATTGACCGTCCCCCATTCGAGATGTTGTATGGACGGAGGTGCAGGACCCCGATATGTTGGGGTGAAGTTGGCCAGAGGGTCATGGGGAGCACCGAGGTGGTGCTCAAGACGACCGAGAGGATCCAACAAGTTCGAAGCAGGCTTCAGACAGCGCAGAGTCGGCAGAAAAGTTACGCCGACAAGCGTCGATCAGACCTGGAATTCCAGGTCGGGGATATGGTTCTCCTGAAAGTGTCGCCTTGGAAAGGCGTCATTCGATTCAGGAAGAGGGGCAAGTTGGGCCCGAGATACATTGGTCTGTTCAGGGTGGGCAGGGTGGCATATAGGTTGGATCTGCCAATCGAGCTCAGTCAGATCCACAACACCTTCCATGTCTGCCAGCTGCAGAAGTGCCTCGTGGATGATTCAACGGTAATGCCGTTAGAGGATATACAGGTTGATGACAGCCTGAATTACATTGAGTGCCCCGTCGCAATCCTCGACCGAAAGTCGAAGGATCTAAGGAACAAGAGGGTGGAATTAGTGAAGGTGCAATGGCAGCACCGCAAGGGTTCGGAATGGACTTGGGAGTCGGTGGAAGAAATGATGGAGCATTACCCCGAGCTGTTTCAGGATCGAGCGGCAGAATCCGAGGACGAAGTCTAAAATAAGTGGGGGAGATTTGTAGCACCTGGTTCCTGGTACGTAAAATTTATCTTAGTGTTTTTCATTTTTAGCCTTGGACTCGGCGAGTTGTAGATCCGACTCGCCGAGTAGAGACGGGATCCGGAACACGTTTAAGTTGGCGACTCGGCGAGTCCCCGCTGTCTGATGGAACTCTAAATTTCAAGGGTTTGCACCCTAGGGTTTTGTGGGAATTTTAGCCAGAGGATTTTCGGAGCGGCAACAGCAGTAGACAGTCAGTTCCCACTCAGATCAACCGCTACTTTGAGGTGAGTTACCTTACAGTAGCGGTGGGTCTACGGCCACAATGTCGGCCCACCAGTAGGAGTTGTATGATAGATGATGGTCTCTGTGATATTCATCTAGGGTTGCTACTACCTGTGTTATGTTTATGTGTTAGTATGATATAATGATATGTGATATGTGTTATGTGGTAGCAGTAGGGGTGAAATAGTCCCCAATATCCGGTCGTAAGGACCGAAGGGGTAGGTCGGGCACCCAGATATGTCTGGCAGTATTCGGTCGTAAGGACCGAAGGGGTAGGCCGGGCACCCAGATATGCCTGACAGTATCCGGTCGTGAGGACCGAAGGGGTAGGCCGGGCACCCAGATATGCCTGACAGTATATGTATGTTATGTGATTATATGGTATGTGGTACAGTGGGGGAACTCACTAAGTTTCGTGCTTACAGTTTTCAGTTTTGGTTTCAGGTACCTCTTCTTCGAAGGGGAAGGAGCCGGCGCGGTAGCGGTACATCACACACATGCTTTGTATTCCGCATTATGAGATCTTCCTGGGGATTTGTACTCTGACACTTTATGTTTTATAAAAATGTTTTCCAGACATGCAATATCTTTGTGAAATGATATGATCGTTGAACGTTTTATTCCTAATGTTTTGCTAAATACATGTTTTAAAAATGAAATTTGTGGCTCGTATTTTGGGATGTTACAAATTGGTATCAGAGCCCTGGGTTGAGGGATTCAGACACACCTTCTAGGGTGTTTGATCTCAAATCGAGGGATTAAGAGATTTTAGAAAGAGAAAATGTTTTCTAAAAGGCTAAGTAAAGGGTTGTAAGAAAGAACAAAGTGTGTGATGTGCGCGACCAGCCGAGCTCAAGTAAGTATTCCCCAAAGTACCCATACAAGCTTATGTTATGTTTATCAGTTTTAGTAGAACATCATGCTAGAATATGACTAAGGATCTAGGAGTGATGCCTTATGTGCCTGTCTTATGTGCTTCAGTGTATGAAAACTGCATGCTAGAATTGAGTAGACAGCAGTAGGATAGCCTGTTAGGTTATGCCTGATAGTATGAGTTTAGCACTGTATGCTAGTTTAGTTTCTCTCTATAAGAATGGATTTGCGTGAGATTGTTCCCTTTTTGTCTGAATGTTGCTTGCTTTGTCTGAATGTTGCTTTCATAAAGTGTCGGTAACATTTGAAGGTTAATCTATTTTCTATTCGAGATAGTTATAAACTAGGGAGAATATACTTTACATATGACAAAGGAACAATCGAGTCTTGGTAGAAGACTACTTTTAAACAGTAGAGTCTTGGTAGAAGACTATTTTCAAAACAGTCGAGTCGTGGTAGAAGGCTACTTTTAAAAGTTAGGACCATGATGCTAACTTTATGATTCCTTAATGTATACACTATAGGATACATATATGCTAAGTAGATTTCGACAGCTAATAGGATGTGTGTTCTTCACTGTACGTCTTGTTCCCGTTGGATGTGGGTTTACACCGAGGTCACCCAATCTATTATCTACCCGAACCTATATATATTTATGCTTAGTATACATTAAGTCATCATAAGGGTACCATTTATGGATAAGGTCATAGGACACAGGGACCAATGCACAATTTTTCTAGTACAAAACTTTCGTTTCAAAGTCAGTACTTTTGGTATACAAAACTAGCGATTCCCCATTTAAGGGCTTAATCCATTTTATTAAGCTAGTACAGTTTTAAGGACTTTAAGTGTGACAACCCAAGTTGTCCCGTTACATTTCCCCGTTACCGTTAACGGAATATTCCACTGTATAAAAGTTCCGTTAATTAGAGGGCGTTAGTTTAATAAACATTTCCATGTGATTACCTTTAACATGCCGTTAATTCGTGATAAAAGGAAATAAAAACACATGACACACATTTCCATTAAGTTGGAAAATGTCAAGTTTTATTATTACGACCACTAAATCGGGTGCGACCAAAAGCCCCGTTTAACGGCAGGATCGGGTAAAATTCCACTGAGCCCCGACTGTGAAACCTATATAAGGTGAGTGGAGTCTATTGGAGACTTTTTACACTCTCTCTTTATACTCTCTCTCTAGGCTCGTTTTCGACTCAAAAATCGCGATTTCCGACTCCTAAACGTAAGACTATCAACCCTAACTTGTTCTATGTGTACCTTATTGTCATTATAGCCTAAAAATCACAAGATTGAGATATGAAAAAGGAGTTTACGGCCTAAGTGCCTCCTTAGGCCGTAAACCCCCAAAAGATGGCCAAAACGACCCCCAAATGTCCTTAAAGGCTTGGAAATAAATTAAGGTATTAGCCTAGGAGTGTTTAAACACTAAAATGCATGGTTTTAGGACTCAAACAAGAGTTTACGGCCCAAGCACAAGCTTAGGCCGTAAACTCCTCAAAATCATGTCAAAATGTCCCAAAAACACTCCCAAACTCATCCTAGGGCTTATTGCATAATTTAGGGACTTATCCTCTTGAGTTTAGACCCTTGAAACACTTCAAAATGATTTATTAAAAGGAGTTTACGGCCCAGACAAGGGTCAAGGCCGTAAACACCCTTAATCATGCCCAAAATAATTGTTTTGTCCCCCAAATGGCCTTATACACTTACCATAAAATACTAGGAGGGGATTTAAGGGCTTAAACTCAAGAAAATGAGGGATTTCTTGGAGTTTACGGCCCAAGCATTTATCTAGGCCGTAAACTCCCCAAAACCCCCTCAAATGTTGGTTTTAATCACCCAAAATAGCATCAAACTTCATAAGAAAATTCTAGAAAGGCATTAGGGACTTTAAACTCCACAAAACACTAAGGGTGAGAGTTTACAGCCGTAAACTCCCTTGGGAGAGTTCCTAGGCCGTAAAATCTAAGTTAGTGCCCTTAGAAGCCTCAAATCCACTCATGCCCTTTAGGAAAAATGCTTAGAATAATTCAATGAACAAGCTAGAAGCATCAAACACCCAAGAATAGGACCTTGGGAGTTTACTACCGTAAACTCCCTTAGGTTGGGCCGTAAACTCCTTTTTTGGTCCATGTTGATGCATTAAACCCATTTACACACTTGATATTTGAGTTTAGCAAAGTTCCACAACTGATAGGAGACCCTTAGCACCCTTAAACGCTACCCGGGACCCCAAACACTCAACCAAAAGTGTTTTTCGCTCCTTTGACTGTGTATAATTGTTTTATTAGTATATTATATGCTAATTGTATGTGAACATATGTTATCATATGTTAAAATAGGTCCTTGTGTGTGTTCAAGTCCTTGCGTGATCCCGAACGCCCAAACGACACCTTCGTCGGACCTACTTACACCAGGTGAGTTCATACCCCTGAATGAACCTTTTAAATGCTTTTAAATGTTTAATAGGGGGGGGGGGATTACAAGTTAAACATGCCAGTTATCATATCAATCACATGTGATTGATAACCCGCATGCACAAGATTCTACCTCTGTACACTGTTTTACCGAGTAGGACACTGTAAATGGCTTTCAAAAAGGGTTTTTAAACTATTCAAGTTCTTACTTTTATGGCTTATCAAAGATTCATTTTCAAACCGATTTATAAAAGATTCCCAAAGATTTCTAAAGGTTTTCACACCGATTTTATCAAAGAATACAAATGCGATTTTCCTGAGTAATAAAGTTTTCAAAGGTTTTCATGAATACTTTTAATTGTTAATTATTGCCGCTTCGCTTATACTTATTTTATACTCCTACTCTGTAATGCTTTTGCTTATACCTGATGACGCTTATACTTATTCACGCTCTTACTTAGCGATGCGATTCTTCTTCACTTATACTTGATAACGACTCTACTTCACTTATACTTGATACGCTTTTGCTTCACTTATTGTCGCCTCTACTTCATGATACGCTTATACTTGTTCGACACTTCTACTTCACTTGCGACCGCTTCTACTTCACTTAATAGACACTTCTACTTCACAAGGATCACTTCTACTTGAAACGCACTCAGTCTTAGTTAGATGTATGTCTGTACTTATATGGGTATATATAAGTAATGATTGAAAGACTTAGGAAGGCTCGTCTGCCCTATTTCCTTTTCTTCGTTGAGATGTGGTCTGGTGGGATCGGGTAGCCGTCCGAAGGTCGTTTGGTTCATTAGTTATATACTATGTATATGAGTATGGACATACAGGAAATTCTCTAGTCGAGTCAGTTAAGAGTCTCTACCTCTATTCTACACTTACTTAGAAACACACTACCCACTGTTTGGAAGTCTCTACTTCTAGTATATCACTTTCATTAGAAACCCACTATTTGGGATGCATCTTCAGGACACGGCCTTCTCCGTCGTCTAGTTGGTAACCAGAGTCTCCTGTAGGGAGAGCGGACATTGTGTGTATAGATCTATACGGGATTGACACCCCCGCACCCTGACTGCTAGCTACAGTCCACGGCTCACCAAGCCAAGGGGTGACAAATGTCACATTATATAGATGCTTGTAGGGCGTATGGAACTCTAGTCAGTATGGTTACGAGTATCCTGGGTGACCTTATAATTCATGGCTTTAAGGTAACGGTATTTCGTCAGCAATTTACACTGTATGCTGATGTCACTTTTCAGAGTCACACTGTTTTGACCCTGCTAAATGTATCTTTCATTTGATATTGTCTGGGGTCTATAGTCACTGTTTTGACCCTGCTAGACGTATCTTTCATTTGATACTGTTTGGGGTCTATAGTCTCTGTTTCGACCTTGCTAGCTGTATCTTTCATTTGATACTGTCTGGGGTCTATAGTCTTTGTTTTGACCTTGTGAGAGATACCTTTCATTTGGTATCGTCTTCGGTCTATATTCACTGTTTTAGACCTTACCAGATGTACCTTTCATTTGGTACCTTCTGGGGTCTATGTCTCCCCTTTGTTAGACTGAACCAGGCGTGTCGTCAGTTCGATACCCACCTGGAGTCTATGATTCTTTGCCTTAGTCAGCAGTCCTCACTACTGAGGCATATGTTATTCCCTGATGTCTCCTGCCTTCTTTAATAATCAAATTCAGTATTTTGATAACAATAGCAATTAAGGGAAAACTACCTCTTACCACAATGCACTGAAACAGTCTTAGTAGAAGGCTGCTTTATTTAAAGAAAATATAGGATTTTCTGGAAAGAACACTGAAGCACTGAAAACACTTAAACTACTACTTATTAAAGTTATTTGACTAAATGACACTAAATACTTATGAACTCACCAGCATTTGTAAAAAAATGCTGATACTCGCTTTTCAAATAACTTGTAATCTCAGGTCAGCAATTAGACAGGTACATCCCCGGAGCTGCTGATGAAGATGGCTTGAGTACCTTGCTGCACTTTATATATGTTGCTTGTATTACTTTGATACTATGTAACGTAACCACGTAAAATTATTACTATTAATGCAATGTTTTGTTGTACTTTGATTACTATATGCATGTGTTGTGATACTTGACATGACGTCATCCAGCCCAGAACGTTTCCGCCGTTCCGGTTTTGGGGTATGACATTAAGTGAGTTAACTCTGCAACACCTTAGTTTATACACCATGTTATATATAAAACTAATATCCGACAGCTAATAGGATGTGTGCTCTTCGCTGTACGTCATGTTCCCGTTGGATGCGGGCTTACACCGAGGTCACCCAATCTACTATCTACCCGATATCAAATTATATATAGCAGTATAAACAAATCTATTATAAAAGTAATCACCATAGTCAATATTTTATTATAAGAAATATAGGTTTTCTTAAAAGGAAATCTCCATTAGATATAAAGGAACCATTACAGATAACTCCATGAGTAACAAGTGAATACACCAAGGTTATATATGACAACGATCTAACAACCAATGGAATGTGTGTTATCCGCCTTACTTGCTGTTCCCCGTTGGGTTGTGAGTTTAGGGCAGATGCACACAATCGATTGTTTATTTACTCCAAGTATATATAACTTGTACCCACTTAGTATGCATAAAAAGGCTTGTAGTGTCATTTTACTTAACATCCATTAAAGTAGGAAATATAGGATTTTCTAGAGGAACAGGCGATCATTTCAAAACAGAACTTACAACTTACATCACATGTGCATATACATTTTCAACAACACTTTACAGTTTACTCACATCACTAAAATCTTATGAACTCACCAGTTTAATTGTTGATCAACTCTTTCAAATAACTTGTATTCTCAGGAGACTATTAGACAGGTGCTCGTGCTGGTACTTCAGAAGATGGAGCATAATAGCTTCAAGTCTTGTTTTGTTATTTGTTTATGACTTCTATGTTTTGTGAACACATACACTGTAAACACTTTCTTTCTAAATGAAATGGTTGTTCATTACTTGCTTACCATATACATATCTCGTGATACTTGACATGACGTCATCCACCCCCGAACGTTTCCACCGTTCTGGTTTTGGGGTGTGACAGGATGATAGTGGAACGACATTGGACCATGATCCTGCAACTCTGATGGGATGATGGTGAAACGTCGAAATGGTATTGGGTGGTGAGGCTATAGGTACGAAGGGATGACGATGATAACCTACGGACTCGATGTCGTGATGACGAAATAATATTGGACCGTGAGCCTACAAATCCAAAAGGATGGGGGCGTCACGATGAGATTGTACGCATGCAATTTATATGCAAATGATATGTGATGAAATATGTGGTGTATTGGGAAACTCATCAACCTTTGTGCTTACTCGTTGTTTTGTAAAATGTTTTTTCAGGTTGTGTAGGTGAGAAGAAAAGTGGGTGAGGGCACTAATGGTGAGGTGTGGTGGTATCAACGATGGTTGGTGGGAACCAATTTCTAGTCGGGTGAGATTAAAGGAGTCGTCGAAAAATAAAGATGATGGAAGTGAGTAGTAAAGAGGGTGTGAGGTCTTTTAATTAAATTCGATAAGTTACTAAACCGTTCTTTTGGATTATAATCATTGAAATAGATTTCAATCGAGTAACTATTATTGAATTTTACGTGTCTTCAAATGTGACATTCAATATAACATAGTTTTTCATTTAGGTGTAACATGGTGTAATGGAAATACATAAAAAAGTTCAGTGGCCAATTTTATATATATATATATATATATATATATATATATATATATATATATATATATATATATATATATATATATATATATATATATATATGTATATATATGACAAAACTTCAAAAATGGTCCCTGTGGTTTTCGAAAATATCAAGTTTAATCCCTAAGTTCAAAAAAACCTCACGAATCGTCCCTGTGGTTTCAAAACTTTTAACAAATGGTCCTTTTCGTTAACTCCGTTAACTTTTGGCCGTTAAGTGAAGGGCATTTCAGTCATTCAACTACTACAGGGACCATTTATGAGGTTTTGCCTCATTTAAAAAAAAAGAAATATATATATATATATATATATATATATATATATATATATATATATATATATATACTTATTTAATATAAAGGGGCCCCACCCAACCAAGGGTTCTCTCTCTATCTCTCTCATCCTTGTCATAAGCATCAACTATATCCAACAAAGAAAACTCAGTCGCCATAACCTCGGGCGGAAGCGGCCGAATTTGATCGGCGGTGACGATCTCTCTCAAAGGAGCAAAACCGTCGTCGTTTAGAAGGGTTCTGAAATTCTACCCTCTTATTTGTTCGTAATTTCTACCCTGTCGCCTCTTTCATACGCCATTTTTGTTGATGGTGTTTTTTTTTCTGCAAATCGGAACAATACAGGTTTGTGTGAATTTGAGCTTGGATCTGAAATACACTAATTTACGAACTGCAAACACATATTTTGAGTAATTTTGGGGAAAATTCGATGATGAGTTATGTTGAATTGAATGGAGATTATAGCAAAATCAATCGTCAATTGCTTCCAAAAATCAAATAATAATGCTAGAAGAAAAATTAAAAGAGGATACAGAATCAGAATTACTCTTTGATGAATGTATGCGACCTTATTGAAAACCAAATTAGCCTGAGACGACATGATACTTTGATACAATGTGTTTTATCTGAAATTCTAGTTCGTGTTTAATAGGTTGAATCGAAGAGGACATGTTGCATGAATCCAGTGATGCTGTGGAATCCGTGAAATCGAGCGACAATATAGTTGCAATTTTAGGATTGGTTGACTTTGTTACAGATGGTCAAAGAGTTTTCGGTTCGCATAACGGAGTTCCGATGATGCAAAAGATAACGGCGAGCGGATGTTCAGTCACTGCTCAGATTGCTGCTTTTGTTGCAATCGACCCAGCACACGCTTTTGAAGGCACGACATCTGCGTTTTTTGTATTTGGTTTGGCCGGCGACATCGGAATGGAATTGGCAAAAGGTTCGGCGTCACTGAGAGTGCCTCTGATTGATTCCCTCCATAGCCTCGATCAAGACACTGTTCTTGAAGAATTGTGATGTGTGTGTTTTTTTTATACAGGAGAGAGAGAGAGAGAGGCCTTTTAATTAAATAATTATATTTTTTTTCTTGTTTTTTTTTTAAATAGAGAAAACCTCATAAATGGTCCCTGTGTATTGAAATGACGAAAATGTCCATCACTTAACGGTAGAAAACTGACGGAGTTAGGCGGAAGGACCATTTGTTAAAAGTTTTGAAACCATAGGGACCATCTGTGAGGTTTTTTGAACTTAGGGACTAAACTTGATATTTTCGGAAACCACAGGGACCATTTTTGAAGTTTTGTGTGTATTAACTTATAGCGCTGAGAGAAAACAGTTTTTGTAAAAATAGGGATGAGAATTTGGCCCGAAAACCCGAACCGAACCGAAAACCGAACCGGACCGAACCGAATTTGACCCGAATAAGCAATTCGATTCGGTTTTCGGGTATCTATATAAGGCTTATTCGATTTTCGGGTTATTCGGTCCGGGTTACCCGAATAAGGGCTTATTCGGTCCAAAAGGACCGAACCGAATATGAAAAGTCACATTTTTTTCCTAACATGACTGCCTATTCGATCTTCTTTTCTATCGATTGTTACCCAACAAAACCCACGTAATACACCAAAAAAATCAACACAATCGAATTCGATCATCCGTATTACACCAAATCGACGAGTCGACGACATTACTCTTTGATCGATTGAGGTTTTCTCATCCTTGCGACATTACTCTTTGATCAACAGTTGCGGCTACTGCCCTTGCGACTTACGATAACCTGGACTCATTGATCGATCATCACCGGTTCAAAGTTCAAACTTCAAAGTCCATTCACAATAAGAAAAAAAGTCGGCCCTTGCGTCTGGAAAAAATAATCGTCTCATCATCGTTGTTTTCTAGTTTCTACTATGATCAAACTCCATTCAAGTCATACAAAATACAATATTTATAATCACATTGTAAATGTTATTTGTAGATGTTATTCGGTTTATTCGGGTTATTTGGCTCCTTAATCATCTTCTACATGTTATTTGGGTTATTCGGGTCGGAACCGAACCGAACCGAACTGAATAATACCCGAACCGAACCGAACCCGTATTGCTTATTTGGTTCGGTTTTCGGTTCATACAATTACCCTTATTCGGTTTATTCGGGTTCAGGTCGGTTCGGTTCGGTTCGGTTCCGACCCGAATAACATCCCTATGTAAAAATGTTTGGATTAGAAATAAACAACAAACTATAAGCAGAGTGATGCTTATTAAAATTAGTTTATTTAGCTTATCCCCACCGTAATAAACTGATTTTTATTGTTTTATATTAAAACACTTAAACTTAGCTTATAACGGTGGAGATACTTTATTTTTTTTTCTTATCCAAACACCCTCTAAATGATGTAACAAAATACATAAACGAGGTAAAAAAATACATAAAATAAAGTTTAGTGGTTTAAAACAAATCTTGTGTTATTTGTTTTCATTTTATAGCATTAACCTTATTAAAAATAGTCAAATTTTTATTTAACGGCTAAATAGTCATTTTATATGTAGTACGAAACCAAAATGTCAATGAAACTCTTACAAAAAATTATTCTTTTAAGAATAAAATAAATTATTTTTAGATAGAAAGAAGGGAATACCACAAAGATTTTTTGCAGCTTAAATGATAATTTTAAATAAAAATTCAAAAGACAAAAATATCAATATAATATTAAATAAATACAATATTCAAAATTATTTCAACACTTTATAGACAATGGATGCAGTGGGTTCTTGCATAAAGCAGTCGACTGTGAAATTGCCGGTAGCCTTGTCCTGCTTTCTCTCCGAAATCTTTAGATCTACAAGCTTGATTTTCGATCATCATGAATCAGGTGGTGGTGATGCCATATCCAGGAAGAGGCCACATAAACCCTCTCTTGAACTTCTGTCACTTGCTATCTTCTCGATTGAACCAACCTAATCGCACCACCGTCTTCACCATCGTCGTCACAGAGGAGTGGCTGGGAATTATCCATCCAGACCGGAAGCAAGCTAACAATAACATTCTATTCGCTACTATCCCTAACGTCCTCCCTTCAGAGCTCAATCGTGGCTCCAACATGATCACCTTCCTCACTGCTGTTAGAACCAAAATGCAACCTCCTTTTGAGGAGGTGCTTGATCAGATGAAGCTTCCGGTGACACTCATCATTGCGGATGTGACTATGTTCTGGCCGTTTGAAGTCGCTAACAGGAGGAACATTCCGGTAGCAGCATATTGGCCGATGTCCGCCTCCATGTTTTCCCTGATGCACCATATCGATCTTCTTGAATCCCACAATCACCTTTACGTCGATGAGTCAGGTGCGATTTCTCACTTCCAGTTCCATCTGAATTGCTAGTTGTTTCTATGTCGGAACTCAAATCATTTTCAAGTTTAGATGCTTTAGCTAAATTTCATGGAAATTAACAGAGATACTCATGTGAGAAATCAAATCTGAATGTACAGAGAGAGGACACGAACACATTGATTACATTCCCGGAATACCTTCATTGACGATAGCAGATATGCCGATGGTATTTCACGCCAAATACGGCGAAATGTTCAAGGGTTTGATCCCGAATCCTCTAGAGGTAACAAAAAAAGCAAATTACGTCTTATTATCCACCATTTACGAGTTAGAATCCAAAGTCATCGATGCCCTGCGTTCCAAAATACAAATACCCATCTACACATGTGGATTAAACATACCTTACTCTCAAATCGAACCCAATCTTGAATCATATGGCTATGGCCTCATAAACTGGTTAGACTCTAAGCCTCTAGGATCCGTCATGTATGTTTCTTTTGGTAGTTATTTACCAGTGTCGAGTGCTGAAATGGATGAAATCGCAGCCGGTTTAGCACAAAGCGGTGTTTATTTTTTGTGGGTTGCGAGAGGAGAAACGTCGCGTTTGAAAGAAATGTGTGGTGAAAAGGGGATGATGGTGGATTGGTGTGACCAATTAAGGGTTTTGTTACATTCTTCGATTGGAGGGTTTTGGAGTCATTGTGGGTGGAACTCGGTGAAAGAGAGTATGTTTTCAGGTGTGCCGATGTTAACTTTTCCTATATTGCTTGATCAACCACTTAATAGTAAAGCCATTGTTGAAAATTGGAAGATTGGATGGAATATTAGGAAGGAAGTGAGGGGTATAGAGAGAGATAAGATAGCAGAAGTTGTGAGGAAGTTTATGGATTCGAAGAGTGTCGAGAGGTTAGGGATGATGGAGCGAGTGAAGAAAGTTCAAGAAATTTGTCAAGAAAGTGGATCAAGTGAGGAAGATCTCAAGGCGTTTGTTAACGACATGGTTACGAATTAAAAATCTCAATGTATTTGTTAACGACATTTATGCCAATATTTCTAAGGTTATTTATAATGGCGAAGTATTCACTTTTTTTGTATGAACAAGTGATCGAAAATGTGTATATTTCTTAAGTACGGCAAAATGGCTGAAATTGTCTCTCTATGAGATAAAATTAAATTATAGAACCCCTTCTAATAGTGAAATTATAGAAATGGTCCATATATAATTTAAAATTATAGTAATGTCCCCTGTTTAAGACAAAGGTATGGAATTGATTCATGCTTAATGGTGTTGAAATTATAGGATTAATAAATTTTTAAACATGACATGACATTATTTTTAAACAATAGCAAGGATAAATTGTAAAGCGATTTCGGTACTAGTTCCAAATTCGATATTTTCAGTTATACCGGCTTTCAAGAACCATCAACTTTATTTCCAGCTAATTTTGTGAATAATTGAGAATATTTTTCAAAATACAATGTTCTAGTAAGGTCCCGTTTGATAGTTTCTGTCTGGTAAAGTGTTGTTTGGAAAAGTTTTCTGATTGGAAAAAAAACCATACTGTTTGATTGTAAATCTGATTGACTGGGTCAAAAGATGAAAAAAAAAATAATTCAATAAAAAATAAATTTAAAAAAAGTTATTTTAAAAAATTAATAATCCAATAAAGAAAGAAAGATGCGGGGTTTGGTGTATAAATGTCTTTCCAGCCCATTCAGCCAGAAAGATATGATTTTGAGCTTTCTGGAAAAGACATATCTTACCGGGAAAGACCCCTTCTTTTGTGCAAATCAAACAATTTTTCCGGTCCATTCAGCCAGAAAGATCTGTTTGGACCTGAAAATATGCGTATCAATCGGACCTAAGAAAAAATGAAAATAGAACACTACAATAACCAAATAAATGGAATTCCATATGTAAGTGCATGCCTATAGATAGAGAAATGGTGTGCTATGTAGCATAACATTGTACATACTTCTCTTCCAAAAAAATATTGTACATATTTCCTATCAACATAAAACACATGGTTACCATCACTAATTACAATGGATTTATGAGCCAAACATTCCAAAATACATCGAAGTTAGAAGCTCGATTATCAAGAAAAAAAAAATTAAAACTATACTATCAAAAACTGAATTCTTTTTTTTAATCTGACGACCATAAAAAAAGTTTTGGAATCTCCAAAACATCTTAACACAAGGCCAGAACAATATCATACCGTGAATATTATCTAAAAATCTTGTTACCATAATAATAATATAATATTGTGAATAAATATAAATTATGTATATTATGTAAATATGCACATTTATCCCTACCGACCCAAAATTTTTAACTTGTTTTTCACCTATTTTACCTGTTAAAGGATGACATATATTAAATCATGTCATTCGTTAATAATGGAAAAAAAAATCGTCAAATTTTGTAAGACTTTTTGGCGATTAAAACAAAATAAATATTTTATCAATAATTCAAAAAAAGAAAACACTCATCCACCATGAGACTCGCTCCACACCATCTTTCATGGCCTCTACTTCATTTCTGTTTTGATTTAACCTTTTCTCTTTCACAATCAATCGTCTCTTTTGTTCCTTTCAATCCTATTAAACAATGTTTCCGATCTCTCTCTCGCTGTGATCTTGCATGTTTCTCATCCATATTGACATCGACTTATTCAATTGTTTGAGTTCATAATGATCCAATTGTGACATTGATAAAAAAAACGGTGCTAAAACAGTGAATTGTGGCCGCGTTTCGAATTTATTTGAGATCGAGCCAAATTGTCGCCGGAGAGACGAAGGCTATAATTAGCTGGTGTAGCCATGGAAGACAAAGAAACAGCTTCAGATCGGATACAAAATCGGAATATTGTGGATATGCTTCGAGACAATAAAGCTTCCGGATCGAAGAAGAATTGGAAGGCGTTTCGAGACACGCTCCGCCTCAAACGCGCCGGTAGAGCGTGGACCTCCACCGTCCCTATCCCCGCCTCTGACCTCCCGATCAACACCAACAGTAGTACTAACCGTATGATGATCCGACGTGGCTCTTCAAGATATCCAAGCGACCCGAACGTCGACGAATTGGACGGCGAGGCAACTCGGCAGTTAGGGTATATGCCGGACAGGCAACGCAGCGGCCGGTTACTCCCACTGGAAACCGATCCGGAGGAGGAAAGCGATAATAACCCCCCGGACGGCGGCGAGACAGAGCCTGAACAACAGATGTCGTTGATGTCATTGCTCTCAGATCACGGGTCTCATTACAATGCAGGTCCAGATGAACACGTTGAAGAACATCACGAAGAGCCAGAACCAGAGGAAGAAAAGAAAGAAGAAGAAGAAGAAGAAGAAGAAGAAGAAGAAGAGATCGGAGACCACAATATCTGCGGCAGTTGCAAAGGAAAGCATAAGAACACAGCATTTGGTCCCTGTGGACATACATTTTGCAAGAACTGTACAAAGGAGCTTCATGTCTCCATAGGTAACTGTCCAACCTGCAGTAATTATATGTTGGAAATTCTTGATATCTATTAATCTTTTCTTCTACATTATTTATTAGAGTATCTTATTTTTTTTTTCTGTCGCTAATGGGAATGTTATGAGGCTGGTGTTCTTGTTCATTGTACGTAAGTAATCATATTTTTATGAGATTATGCGCGTCAAAATTTAAAGCAAATCATCATTTGGGATGGGTCATTCATGCTTCTAGTTTTAATAATATTAGTATCACGAATACACAAAATAATGCTATAAGAGCATACGGTATGGGCAACTTGAAGTGGTGTTATAACAAGAAGCAACAAGATGAGGGGTGGTGTTTATGGTGTTATAACACCATGTTAATAGGAGAGAGATAGAGATAGATAATTTGGCAGCCAATAGGTGATCACGTTTCTTCTTGTCATAGAGGCAACAAGAAGCACCGCAACAAGATGCAACAAGAACGGGGGGCGGTGTTTTTGATGTTATAATGACGTTATGGGCTGTCAACTAAGCCACAACAAAAAGCAACACGACTCACACCCGTATGCTCTAATATATTGAAGCTTATGTAAACTAGTATTTATTATTTGATATTACTGATCGGTAGTTTAGAACACTTTTTTGTATTTTTTTTCATTTGCATCAAATATTTTTCACAAAACCCTCTCTACTTAGGGTTGAAATAGTTTAACATTTTGTTAGATTTTAGTAAAACATGACTCATTTTCTCGAAATCCCTTTGACATATTTTTTCAGTCCCTTTAACTTAAATTAGTCATTTTCATCTGGCACTTAAAAGCATTTTTTCATTTAAAAGTCAAAATCACATTTTGAATTTCTTAAAATCGATTTCCATTTAATTTGAGCACATCAGCTTCTTACCTGAGAGAGACATAATGCCACCATTGTCAACTTGTTACCCGTGTGTAGTCATTGATGTCATTTCATCTATTTTAATCCAAGTCATTATTGATGTTGCAAAAAGAAATGGTGTGTCCATTGAAACTTGTTTAAATAGGTTTTGGTGACTAAAAGATAAGTTGCTTCCGATCTTATGTCCCTATAAAACAACAAAATAATTTTAGGGACTGAATCGACCAACTTTAAAAACATTATAAGGTATTCGTGTCATTTTCCCTTTATTTTATCTATGATTTCAAGTTTTTTTTATTTACTATTTTTTGGTATTTCCATTAGGTTAATAAAAAGGATTTTTTTTGTTGGTGGAAAACATATTTCAAATTTGGGCAGCATCGTTGACTATTTTGTTTTCTTTTTGGACTTAAGTAAAAACAATTGTTTTTGTTCGAAAAAGAAAATCGTATTATACGATATATCCATTTTAATTGACTAATAATTACTTGTGTTTAAGATAACTAGTTTGAATTTTGTCTATGAAATATTTCGTTGACATAATCGAAAAGAAACCAAAAAAATATTGGGAGTCCACCTGCATAAATAACAATGGCTACAGTAAATCAATTGTATCATTTGTATTGCCAACAATTTGCAATGTTTAAAGCTTTAAAGGTATTAATAAATTTAAGAAAACATGATGAAAGATTTATTTTGGTGAATTTCGGTCAAATGTAAAAGAGTAAGAATAACGAATTTTTTATTTTGTTCAAAATATATTATTAAATTTTATTTTTACACATTATACCATAAATTTATTAAAATATTAAAAAAAAAATCATTATTACATATAATAGAAGGAAATATTGACTTTTATTTCAAAAATTGTTATAAAAAATATCATTATTACGTATCTTTATTAAAATGTTCAAAAAATATTATTATTACATATGTTCAAAAAAATATCATTATTACATAAATTTATTAAAATGTTCAAAAAGTATTATTATTATTACATATAGTTTGTTCGGTTTTATTTTCAAATAAAAATGAAATATTGACTTTGATATTATGTGTCGTTAAGAATATCTAACCTTCTGTTTATTAAAAAAAAATACATTTAACTTAATAACTTTTACAAAATATCAAAAAAAAAAAAAATCTTTGTCTTTTGACTTTTTTGCTTACATAAACATTTTTTTTTCTGTCTCTCTCGTAACATTCATAATCGAAGCTCATGCACTTTGGAATATCCATCCATATATATCATAATATTCTTTTTCTTTCTTTCTTAGGCTGGGGGAGTGGTGTCATCGAAACCGCATTCTTTCTACCGTCACATTATTTTTTACCATACAAGTGTGGTTTCTTGCCACACCAATGATGAGAATTGTTATTGAGATTTGAGAAAGCAAAGTTTGATTTGAGTAATTGAAGATTTAGAACACGAAGAGTAAATATTAATCAGATCTCATATTGATAAAAAAAACTGATTACAAAATAAGCAGAAAAGAGATATCAGTTGCGAAAAAGTCTCTCTCTACTTCTAACCTCAGTCCCTATTTATAGGGAACATGAGTGTACAAAAAATATACTAAGTCTAGACATTTCACTTCGCACAAAGATGACTTAGTAAAATAACATAAAATGCGAAACTATACAAAACACTATATTCGACTTTTACAATTTTACATCTACATTCTCCTCCTTTGTAAACAGTCGAAGCTATTCATCCCATAGGCTTTTGAACAGTTGAGTGGATTGTCTTTCGCACTTCTCCATACCAGGAGATCACCTTCTTGAGATCTTTCTTGTCTCCTTCATTGTTCTTCTTGCAATTGTTACAATAAAGTGCGTATATTGCGAAGAATTATATGTTTCAATCTCTGAGACTTTAAACAAGAACTTCTTAGGTTTCCCTTTTGTATCTCTTCCAGAAAACACCATGCCGAACGGTTTCAGTCATATTTCCCCAGCAACATATTTCGATAATGCTGATTGAGATAAAGTTTCTTCCCAAGGAACGTTCACTTCTCTTCCCAATCGAAGTAGTTGTCGATGAATGTCTTCACATGTGCGAAACCTATCTTGAACACTTCAGTCTCAAAGCCTTTGAGATTATTTTCTTCCATATGCTTCAAAATCAGAGCCACTTGAATTAAATCATTGCAGTTCATCAAAGGAAAATCAGCTACCGTGAAGTCATACTGCTTGTTGTCTGCTCGGATAAAAAAATAACGAAAATTTTGAAGCATATCTTCAAACAATACATCTTTCTTGATTGTCAGCACCTTTTTGATCTTCATTAAAAACCAAACTTCATCTGGATTCTTCCCCAAGACAGCATGAAATCTGATTTTCATGTGTATATAATCATCAGGATTATCAAACTTCTCACTAATCTTGTACCGAGCAGTGATGAATAGCATTTCATTGATTGGAAAATCCAGCTGACAATTGTCTGAATTCGCAATATCATAACTTCTTTTTGGCTTCTTCTCGAATTCGTACATTTCCCTTCCGACAACTTTTGACTCTATAGTTTCGTAAGAGTAAAGCTTCGCAGGATCTCCTTTGTTCATCGTGGGAGGAAAACTTGCCCTCTGCCTCATGATGCTTTGTACTTGCCTCATCCTTTCCAACTCTGCTTTAGCCTCAACTTTCTTCTCCTCCTTTGATTTTTCATATAAAATCCCTTTTCCTTTTCCCACCATATCTGTTTGAGGTTTTGAACTTGAACCTCCTTCTTTTTCTCCAATAACGATTCATTTGGCAATCGTTTTTGTGGTTACTGTGGTTGAGGAAATTGGCTTCGTAAGTATGGGAAGAGTAGTTATAAGCTGAGTAGATATAACTTTCCCAACTGTCTTCGCATCTTCTTCTTTACTTAAACTTTTCTCTCCCCTTGCACCCCTGTGAAAGCAGGTGGGGCACTCCTTGGTAGTAAAGAAGTAAAATTGGCGAGTGGAGCAAGAGCTTTCTGAATTGCTTGTTCTAAAGTATTAATCTTTAGAGACAAGAACTCAGGAGTGAGAATTTGTGTAGTTGAAGATTGTGAAACCACCATTTTAAGCTCAGACACCAACTTGGTTAGCTGATCAAGCTTCTCCTTTGTTTCTTCATTATGGGCTTCAAGAATAGGAACATCAACAAACTTTTGTACTCTTGAAGAAACCTCCGCAATCTGCTTTTGAACTTCAGCATGTTGAGTATGAATATCCTGAAGCTCCTTCGCAAGTTCAGATTTCAACTCGTGAAGCTTATAATTGACATCTTCCCGAACTTTCTTCACATCTTGTACAAAAAGAACATGACGTTCTTTTGCAGCAGCTTTCAAATCCTTGACCACTGAAGAAAAATTGCTCCCTTGTGCTTGAATGCGAAGCTCATTATTCTTGTCGGATTGATCAACCTTTTCCATAATACGCTTCTCAGCACCTTTGATCATTACATCAACCTACATAGCTGAAATAAAAGACATCCTGCCGGAATCAGCTTGCGACTGAATAATAGGATTCAATTTCTGATTCAGGATTTTAAATTGTTTTCCTGTCATAAGCATATGATCAGGAATATCCTCTTCCTCTGAATCAAAATGAATGTCTTCAGATAAAGGTTGCGAAGGTTGAGGATTTTCGGGTGATTGAGATGGAAAAAGGGTTGTAAATGGGTTTTGAAGAGCATGATCAAAAACTGATGAAGTGGTGGATAAAGTTGTAACTGGAATTGAAACAATTGGTAAGGAAATAGGTAAGGAGATTGGGATTGTGGTTGCAACACTCAGGATAGGTGCCCCCGTATCAGATACGTTGACAACCGTATCAGAAATAGGTACCTCCTCAGAAATTGATTTGGTAGTGACTATTTCGAGTGGTTTGGTGATTGGTAAGGTGGTAGAGATTTGCGAAGTATGGATGATAGGTAATGAAACATTTACCGTAGATGGCACTGGTGGAGTTTCTGGTACTATTTCTTCATCAGATGATTCATTGCGAATCACCATCTTCCTTCTTTTAACGAGAGTACGTTGCATGTTCTTGGCAACATCTTCAGCTCTTTGTCTTTTCTTTCCTGGAGAAACTGGAGCTGGAATACTGAGAAAAGTAACACCTTTACTGCTCACCTCAGCCTTGTGAATTTTCTTCAATACCCCAGAATTAGAAGGTATTATTTCTTTCTTTGATTTCGATGAAGTTTCTTCAATCTGAATATCTTCATCTTGAACTTGTTGTGAAGATGAACCCTTCGCATCCTTCTTTATGAGCTTCTTCTTCTTTGACGGAGCAGCAACATCCAATAATACTCCAGTCTGCTCTAATTGATCAATTGTTCGCAAATATCTCACCAAACCTTTGTGAGTTTGAGATACCTTGCGAAGCATCGCATTTGCTTCATCATCTTCTACTGCCTTTGGAAACTGATACAAAGAAAATTCTGCAACTTCAACATCCTTCATTACTGGAATTGCTTCCCTTTCATAGACCTTCTCCAGAATCAAGCTCCAATATCTTGCACACGAGATCCCCTTTTCCGAATTTGTGTTTTCAAGACTTTTAACAAATTCCTTCCATAATTGGGTTGCATAATCAACATTTATATCATAGTATATGCCCATAACCATGGCATATACTTCCATTCGTCCTCTATCCAGTCCAACTGATCTTCCTGTAAGACATCTGGGAAAAATTCCAAATAAGAAATTCCATATGCACGACAACCCAGACTTTCGAAAGTCGCTGATCTTCTCAAGTTCTGGTTGATGACCCATCTCGTTGAATATGTGAATGATTTGAGAGTTTACAAGTTTGACAAATGCAGGGTTGTTTGGAATCTGCAAGAACTCAACAAACATCTTCTTGGACAGTTTGACCTGTTTGTTGTTGATTAAGTTGAATGTTATCACATCCGCTGTATGATTGTATGATGCCGTTGAAGCTGCCAAGGATAACCATGTCATCGGAACGGAGAAGGAACTAAACATGGCAGTTGACAGAGGGGATCGTTTCAGGGCAATGATAAGCATCTTCAAGCCTTCAGGATAAGAAGATACATTTGGATCAATGTAACGTCCTAAAATTCAAGACCAAAAATTTCATTTAATAAAACATTACTTTAAGCAAAGACATCATTCCAAAACATAATCTGAGTATAAGTTTTCAAAACACATGTTCATTATCAGAGTAAACATTCCCAGGCTGACTAATCTATGGTGTGTGCCATGCGATCACCCCGAGCTCCTCCCTCCGCTACCGGAAGTACCTGAAAACAAAACTGAAAACCGTAAGCACGAAGTTTAGTGAGTTCCCCACCTTACCACATACCATGCTAAACCACATACTTCACGTACTAGGCCACGCCCGCTATCCTGGGCCTCGCCCTCTACTTCGGGCCTCGCCCGCTACAACGGCCCCGCCGCTCCAGGCCCCGCCTGGCTTCGAGCCCCACTCGGATACAGATCTGTTTCACTTAGGCCTCGCCTGTCACAGGGTCTTGCCCACTAACATATAATATCACATAAACATATCACATAACATTACATAAACTAAACATATACTAACAACTCTTGCTCTAAGGCCTCGCCTATCTCTGGGCCCCGCCCGTGTCCTGCTACTGATGAGTCATGGAACCTCGTCCATACTCCTGCTGATAGTGAGATACGGGCCCAGCCCACCCTCACTCCTTTCCTAACTTGGGCCTCGCCCCTGCTCTGCTGCTACTGAGATGTGGAACACCATCCACACTCTGTTATTGGTGAGATACGGGACCTCGCCCACACTCACCTCCCTACCAGGCACATACAAGTATCACACAGACAACAAGTATAAACTATCACGTAAACCGCTTCTTGGGCACCCGCCCTTTATCATTGGACCTCGTCCGAATATCATACTAGCATACTGTGCCTAGGGCTAACCCCCAGGTCTTCTACTCATAACTACATGGGCCGGCATTGTGGTCGTAGACCCATTCATACAAAGGGAAACTCACCTGATACTGCTGAACTGCTGCTGCTAAACCCTTTGACCACTACCTGACCACTGACTCCGAACTGCTGCTCCACTAGCTCCCCGAGCTACCAATATCAACTTAACACTTAGTCTAACTGACCTTCAAAGGTCAACCAAGTCAACTCTGGTCAAAGTCAACGTCCTGGTCAAAGTCAACCTTCCAGGTCAACCCTACTCGTAGAGTCACCCTACTGACTCGCCGAGTTCATAAGTCCAGAGTCCTTCCACTCACGACTCTACTCGCCGAGTCAGCCCCTGACTCGCCGAGTCTACTGATTCCCGAATCCTGTCCTGTCCAACTCACTGAGTCCTGGCTCGACTCGCTGACTCGAGACTTAACTCGAAGGGTTTGGGACCACGCGACCTGACTCGCCGAGTCCAAGGACAGACTCGCCGAGCACACGACAATCTTCATCCAACTCGCCGAGTTCATGCCTATCTTCATCCGACTCGACGAGCTGTTCATCCCACTCGTCGAGTTCCTCCTCATCTTCAAGCTACTCGCCGAGTCCACTCGAAGGACTCGCCGAGTCCAATAAGATCCACTTACATGCAGAGGACTTCCGAGTCATGCATGAACTCCAAACTGTAGATCTACCCTTCCCAAGCCTATTCCCCACGTTAAGTTGCAAACTTTACGTGTAGAGAGGGAGATCTAGGCCAAATGCACCAATAACTAGGGTTTAAGACCAAGAGGCTCCAAAATCCACCCAATGGCTGATACTTTACGGGATTCTAAACCAACACAAGCATGGATCTGAGGTAGCAACCTCGGATCTGGACCTCAAGCTTGAAATTGATCTTAGGCATGGTTTAAAAGCCCCAAAACTCATAACCAAAGAAGATCTAAAGGAGGGAAACGAATTGATACCTTCCAATGCTCTGAAATGCTCCCCAAACTTCAGATCCATAGCCACTCCTTGATGCTTCAAAGATTCCCACTTCTTCTTCTTCTTCTAAATCACTCAAAAATGGCCAAAAGCATGAATCATCACAATGGGGGCTTAGGGTGCGGCGTTCTGGGTGTGAGAGACAGTAAAGGAGCCCTAGGAAGAAGATTGAGACGTTTAAATAGGCTCCAAGCCCCGGATTTAGGGTTTTCCTCGCACAGACCAGACTCGCCGAGTTGGTCACTTACTCCCCGACCCGGATCCCGCTCCGACTCGCCGAGTCCCTCCTAAATTTAAGGTTTCCTTTACTTTCTTGGCTTTCAAAATCTTGGGTGTTACAATCAACTTGATAGTTTGTGCTTTGGATTTTCATCAGGGATTGAGAAAGAACTTCATCAGTGTTGGATTGAGTGGCTGCCATTTTTAGGGTTTGAAAAAGATGAAGTTTGATCAAGATTGAAGCTTTGGAGGTTTGTAAGAGTTCTGTTTGCGTAACCGTATATAGTGTTCTTGATCCCCCTTTTATAGGTTACTCAAATTGATTTGAAATTAAAGCGGGATGCATTTAATGTTATCCGATGTGGCACCTTGAAAATCGGATCACGACTGCAAAAGATAACCATGCATCAAAAAGTAACTGTCACATCTCCTTGAAAACCGGATAGAATACCAACCATCTTGAATACACAGCCTGTCAAGTTTCCCGTTATAGAATCTGAACCGTTAAAACCCTTCGCATGGAGGCAAGGCTCTTTCACTTTTGAGATATAAAGTGAATTCATATGCCAGATTTGCGAAATCATCAGTCTGAGTTGGTTTTACTCAGAACCTCAAGGATTTCGTGTGTGCATTGTGTCAACAGAATAAGATGAGAAACAAAAAAATTGGAATTTTGTGATGTCAAAAATTGAATTTGACATGAATGCAGTTAAACCCCAGGCAAATGTTGCTTCGTTAATCATCAAGAGAGATAATCAACAACTTGTGTAGTTTCCCGTGAATTACAATCGAATACTTGTAGAGAAGTATCGAAGGGCTTCTTTTGAAAGACATTTTGGTTGGTTTTAAATTTCATTACATATCAGCCTTAACATAAGGTGAGAAATTGTAAATGAAATTACTTGTTTGACCAGTGTAGTCAGTGACAAGTTGGCTTGTGAAAATATTTATCATGACTAGGATTTGCGAATGAAACTTACACAGCAATCATATTAAAAAAAAAATTTGTTCTGGATCTTGTTGGGTAACAAATATTGTTGGTTGTGAATATTTGATCAAGACCACACATGCGAATTGAATATGATTTGAAGTTTTGAAATTTTTGATACTGAAACAAAGGTTTCGTAAAAATCTGGAACAAAGTTCCCCGTCAATTCCTTAAGGTTTATGATTTTTGGATTTCACTTCTATCACGGACTCATGATGTTAGATCATAAACACAGACTTGTGATTTGTCTAGGTTTTGATTGGTTTGATCAAAGACCTCAAGGACAAATCTATTCAAAAATTTGGAGTGTAAGAATTGTTTGGTATAAAAAGATTGGATAAGAATTGAAGTGTACCTCTGTTATAATGGACAAAATAGAAAACTCTTAACTCATTTGAGAAGAGTAAGGTAGCTCTGTTGACTTATGCGAATATAAGCCTTTTTGGGAAGAAATATTCATGTGATAATTTCATTAAGGCTTTCTTTTCACACATAGAGTCTTGTTGAGGCTTTTGGTCTACATACAACAGCATGCTTCTAGGGACATCCTAACTAGTTTTTAAAAGAAATTTGATACCTTCCCGTCGAAGCACAAAAGTATGACATCTTCGCATTTTAGCCCTGTACTAAATTCTCAGCACACAAAGGTTAAAGAACAAAGAAAACAAAAATATTTTTGTGATTTTTGAATTTTTCAAAATTAAAAACATAACAAAATAAAATCTTTTTGGATTTTTAATTTTTCAAAATTAAGAACATAACAAAATAAAATCTTTTTGGATTTTTAATTTTTCAAAATTAAGAACCTAACAAAATAAAATCTTTTTGGATTTTTGATTTTTTCAAAATTAAGAACATAACAAAATAAAATCTTTTTGGATTTTTGATTTTTCAAAAGTTAAAAAAAATTCAAAATTAATCGTAAAGCTTACCTTAGTTGTTATGATCGCAGATGCGAAAAGATGTGGATGCGAAGTCATACGAAGCCTCTGAATGAACAGTAACCTCTGAACAAATTTGACTCATAACTGCTGAACCAGACTTTTAGGCATGAGTGTTTGAAATTGAATTCGCATTAATCATCCCCAAACCTGCTAAAATTCTAACAAATGATTTTTCATCAAGTGGTTTTGTAAAAATATCAGCAAGTTGTTCAGTTGTTTTAACAAAATGAATTTCAATATTCCCATCTTCCACATGATCTTTGATAAAATGATATCGAAGAGCAATGTGTTTTGTCTTTGAATGTTGTACTGGATTATGACAAATGCGAATTTCACTTTGTGAATCACAATACAAAGGAATCTTTTTCATGTTTATTGCATAGTCACGAAGTTGACTCTGAATCCAAATAATTTGCGAAGTGCAAGCAACAGCAGCCAGTGTTCTAAAAGGCGCGCCATGGCATGAGGCGTAGCTTCGCCGTTATGAAAAGCTTCATAACGTTGCTGTTAGGCGTAACGCGTGGCAAGGCGTGATATGGCGCGCCATGGCGCGTTATGGCGTGTTATGGCGCGTGTTTTTTCGTTTGAGACACAGTTTTTTTTCTCTTCGTTATGTCTTTTCAAATCGGAGATACAAGTATTGTGGTTTTTGTTAACTTTTTATTATTAGTTATTGATCTAACACTTCTAATAAGTAGTTATATTTAATATAAATTTATATTTATGTGGTAATATAATTTTAAATTAATACAAAATCGCCGCCTTACATCACGCCTTGAAAAACGCTGTGGCTCGCCATGGCTCGTTAAGCTTGAGGCTTGGCCTTACCGCCACGCCACGCCTCACGCCATTTAGAACCTTGGCAGCAGCAATGTATTCTGCCTCAACGGTTGATATAGCCACACAAGTTTGTTTCTTTGATTGCCAACTCACCAACTTCCCATCCAATAGTTGACATCCACCACTCGTACTTTTCTTATCCAAAGTACATCCTCCTAGATCAGATGCTGAAAAAGCTTGAATGAAAAACCCTATTTTCGTAGGATACCAAAGTCCTAAAGAAACTGTTCCCTTAAGATAGCGAAAAATATTTTTCACTGCAGTCAAATGAGGTTCTCTGGGATTAGCTTGATATCTAGCACAATTGCAAACCGAAAACATAATATCAGGTCTACTTGCAGTTAAGTACAATAAAGACCCTATCATGCTTTGATAAAGTGTTAAATCAACAGCAGGAGCATCTAACGAAGGAGTTAGTCTTGTTCCTACTGCCATTGGTACTCTGAGTTTCGTGCTATTAGACATTCCAAACTTTTCAAGCAAATTCTTCGTATATTTTTCTTGATTGATTAAGATTCCATCCCTGTTCTGTCTTATGTTTAAGCCAAGAAAATTATTAATTTTTCCCATCATGCTCATTTCAAACTGACTTTTCATTAGATTTTCAAATTCAATTGACAATGCTGGATCAGTTGAGCCAAAGATAATATCATCAACATAAATTTGAACAACCATTAGATGACACCCAACTTTCTTGCGAAATAATTTGGGGTCAACTGATCCTTGTTTAAATTTAGATTGTTTCAAGAAATTTGTAAGTGTTGCGTACCAGGCTCTTGGTGCTTGTTTTAATCCGTATACAACCTTATCTAGGATGTAAACATGATTAGGATGTTCATTGCTTATAAATCCTGGTGGTTGTTCAACATACACTGTTTCTTCTAGTTCTCCATTTAAGAATGCACATTTAACATCCATTTGATAAACATCAAAGTCTTTGTGAGCTGCATAGGCTAAAAATATGCGAACTGCTTCAAGTCTTGCAACAGGTGCAAATGTTTCTTCATAGTCTATCCCTTCTTGTTGCGAATAACCTTTGACCACTAGTCTAGCTTTATTTCGAATAATATTGCCATCTTTGTCGGTTTTGTTTTTAAAAATCCATTTTAATCCGACAATTGAAACATCAGAAGGTTTAGAAACTAATCTCCAAACCTTGTTTCGTTCAAATTCAGTCAGTTCAGATTGCATAGCAACAACCCAATCTGAGTGTTCCATAGCATCCTTTACTGTCTTTGGCTCTATTTTCGAAATAAAAACATTGAACATACATAGTTCTTGGTTCGCATTTAGTACCTCATTTTTCGCACGAATTTGAGCTCTAGTCAACACCATCTTGTGGATTACCAATTACCTGCTCTTTTGGATGATTTCTTGTCCATTTCTCAAGTGGTGGAAAATTAGGATCAAATTCTAATGGTGCATCTTCATACATACCTTCATTTTCAGATCCTGCAACAGAAAAGTTATCATTTAGTTCATGAAACTCATCATTTTCATCAAGATTAATTGTCTCTGTTTCATCATGCTTCCCCTCAACATGATCTTCATCTTGATGCTCCCCCTCAAAATGATGTTCCTGTTGATTCTGCGAATGCTCCCCCTCAACTTGATGATTCCTAATTTCATTCTCCCCCTCGAAAGTTGGCTGACTATCTTCATGACTACTTGTATGTTCCTCCTCCATACGAATATCAGGCGTACTTTCACAAGTTATTCATGTTGTAGTTATTGTCGAATCATCAGTATGTTTTGAGGATTCTGATGTTTGATTATCAGGACCATTATTTTCTGCATCAATTGCCCTGTCAGGAATTCCGAAAATTAAGTCATAATCAAAATCATTGATTTCAGAATTATCAATTTGAGTATTTGAATCCACAAGTATTGATTTATTTTCAAATTTACTATCCATTTGTTTAAGATAGTAATCATCAAACGTTAAATTGAAAGTTTCTTCAACTTTTCTTGTTCTTTTATTAAGCACTCTGTATGCAACTGAATTCTGTGAATATCCTAAGAATATGCCTTCATCAGCTTTAGCTTGGAACTTGGACAAATTATCTTTGAGATTCATGATAAAGCACCTGCAACCAAAAACATGAAAGAATTTTACATTAGGTTTCCGATTATTGATTATTTCATATGGAGTAACATTGAATCTTCGATGAATGGATGATCAATTCTGAGTAAAACATGCAGTAGACACTGCTTCTGCCCAAAGATATTGAGGTAGATTCGCATATGTTAACATGGTTCTGGCTGCTTCGCATAGAGATCGATTTCTTCTTTCAACAACACCATTTTGTTGTGGAGTATATGGTGATGAGAAATTATGCGAAATGCCTTTGCTTGTGAGAATAATATCAAGAGTTTGATTTTTAAACTCATAACCATTATCACTTTTAATTTTTCGTACATTCTTCTTCAGACTAAGTTCAATATTTTTGATAAAATCAATCATCGTCTGAGCAACTTCAGATTTCAACCTGAGAAAAAACACCCATGTGAATCGAGAGAAATCATCTACAACAACTAAAATATACCGCTTTTTATTGATTGTTGCAACAGTCGACGGTCCACATAAGTCAATGTGAAGAAGTTCCAATGGTTCTACGATTTTTGAATCTATCACAATCGGATGACCTTTTCGATGTTGTTTTCCTTGTTCGCAAGCTGCACACAAAGAATCATTGTCAAATTTTAGTACTGGTAACCCTCGAACTAAATCTTCAGTGACAAGTTTATTAATATTTCGAAAGTTCAAGTGTGACAATCTTCTATGCCAAAGCCAGCTGAGATTATTAGATGCTTTTGATAGTAAACACACAGCAGGTTTTCCCACAATTGGTTTGATGTCCAGTGTAAACATATCACCATATCTTTTGGATTTGAGAAGTATTTCATTTGACTTCGCATTTGAAATGATACTTCCTCCTTCATTAAATACAACTTGATTTCCAGTACCAACAACAAGTTGTCACACGCTTATCAAATTATGTTGAAGTCCTTCAACATAAGCAACTCTGTTCACAGTGAATTTTCCATTTGTGACTTTCCCATAGCCTTTCACTTGACACTTGTGATTATTTCCAAATTTGACTACTCCAACATTTTCCAAGCTTCTATAATCTCGCAAGTTTTCCTTTCTTCCAGTCATATGACGAGAGTAACCACTATCAATATACCATTTCGTATCATATTGCTCGTCACACATCACCTGCATTTATTGAAAGAATTTAGGAACCCAAGACTTGTTGGGTCCATCATTAGTGGAATGAAACAAATTCTTGGAATTTAAAAACCATGTTTTCACTTTGTTTGTGACAGAATCCATTATATCAACATCATCAGATCTAGATATTGAGATATAGTCATTCAATAGTTTTGGATTTCCATTGATTGTAATCTTATCCTTCACAACATTCGCATTTTTGATAATTGGTTTCCATTTTTGAACCGGAACTTGCGAATTATGAGATGATGAACTAGCAGTGGAAGAGTTATTTGCGAACTTGTCAAATGCATTCTTGATTTGTTGCTCTGAAAACTTCCCACTTTGATATTTTCTTCCTTTCCCTTCAAACCAACGATTGATCGTACTTACATCAGATTTTCCTTTTGTATATGAAACTTTGGTCGGTTTTGAGACTGAAGGATTTGGAAAATTTGGTTGTTTTGGTGAAAATTTCACTTTTGCTTGAGTTGAATTTTTCAAACTTGATGAAGTATTCGTGAATTTGCCAACATTTTGAAACTTTTGATTATTTGCAAATTTTTGCGAATTCTCAAATTTTCGATTGTTGTCATATTTACGAACATATGGAATTTTGTCAACAGAATTTATTGGTTTATGAAAACTCGAATCTGTTTGTTTATTTTTGCTTTGAAATTTTGATGATGTTGTTTTTGAAATTTGTTCTTTTTCAGCTCTTGGTTTGTCATTAGACACAACTTGTCAGAAAATTGCTTTTCTTGCTTTTCTTTTTGAAACATTATTTTCTGTTGAATAATTTCCAACCATCAATTTGAATTCTTGAGAATTTAATTTCACATCAGCCTTTGATTTTTCAACTTTTTAAAAAATTTTGTTTGGTTTTTCACCTTTAACCACCCATTTTTGTAATGATTTTTGTTTTTGAAACACATAAGAATTTTGAGTTAAATTGTTTGCTTCTGTGTTTTGATTTGCGAAAAAACCTTCTGTGGTTGACTTTAGATTATCTTTTCCAATCATTTTGTTGAATTCAGGATGAACTTTCTCAGCATTTCCAGTAGTGACAAAAACTTGATTTGGAAAAATAGTTTTATCAGTGCATACAAAATTTGGATATACCACAGTGTTGGTTTCCAAATAATATGCGCCTTTGTCATTTAAAATTTTGTTAAATTCTTTTGTATTCTCAAACACTTGATCAACCACAACTCGTTGAGGTGTTTCATTTGAATCTTTCTTTTCTTCTTTGTTCTCATCAGTATCATCAGATTTGCAGCTTTCAACTTCCACATTATCAAACTTACAATGTTGCGAAGTTGAAGGTTTATCAATTTCATCCTCTACTATCGAATCAACTATTATTTCTTTACCTTTGATCTTAGATGTGATATTAATGATTGACAATTGAGAACAATCAACCTCTTCTTCCTCTTCTATCTCACTGATTTCACTCACATTATCTGATTTTTCATCAATATCAGCATAATTGAATTGTGAGGCAAGAGTTAAATTTTCTGTTTTCTTTAAAATTTTCACTTGTTCACTCTTTGTCAAACTTTCATTGACAATGTTAACCAACTCATCAGCATTTAGAAATTCATCAATTTTGACAATACCGTATGGATATCTATCATCAGGTATTTTGTCAAATTGAGCAATTGTACTTTCGCAATCATAAGAAACAACATCAACTTTTTCACGTTCATACTCAAGAAAAGGTAAAAGTTTCCTATGTTGTTCTTTGCTAATGTCAGAAGAATGATGTAAAGCAGTTAATTTTGCATACAATCGTTTGGCAGAATTACAATATATATATTCCTTTGTGCTAGCAACAACCTAACATCATTTGTAAGATTATTCCTATCACAATCTATATTTTTGATCTGTATTTCAAGTTTTTCTACTCTGCTCCTCTTTATTTCTAATTCTTTCCGTGTCTCACCTAGTTGCAAATTTAATTTTTGAGCTTCAGTACTAGCAGACACAATAACAGAATCAAAATAAGCCACAGTATCATCAAATGAAACAATTTCAGCATCATAAGCAGATAAAGGAATATTAAAAGATTCAAGTATTGCATGTACCTTGGTTGTCATAGGTGATTTGTCCGTGGATTTAGATACGAAGCATCTCCCTGAAATGTCCTCTTCGCAATCTTCAAAACTTGCGAACATTGCTCCATGTGTGGGATGCCTCATTTCCTCGTCATCAGATCCTGAAGACCAGATCTGATACGTTCCACTCTCTTCATCAGCAGATTCACCCTTCACAACCAAAGACACTCCTTTGGTCTTAGCACGTATCTCTTCAATCTTTTCAGAGTAGTATGCTTCATCTTTAACTTTTTCTTTCTTCTCTTCTTTCTTTCGCAACATGCAATCAACTGCGAAGTGATTCGCACCATTGTAGTAATGACAGTAAATTCCTGAATCACCTTTCAACTTCTTCTCTTCTTTCGCATCTTTTTGTTTCTCATCAGCTTTCTCCAATTTCTTCCTCTCCTCCCCTCCAGTTCTTATGACTGCATTCTTCACATCACTAGCCTTTCCTTTTGGATTAAAAGGCTTTTTGAAAAACTTCTTAACTCTGTTGTTTGAATAGAATGCCATAGCTTCATCATCAAAGTTCATCAAAAATCCTTCTTCATCTGAACCATCTTTTGAAACAAGAGCCAAAGGACCTCCAATACTCTGTTTTGATTCTTCATACATTTCTGAAACCTCACATTCATGTGTTTTCAGTTGATTGTAGAGATCATTCAATTTAGTTGTATCAAAACTCTGTTGATTCTTAATCATCATGCTTACACTTCGCCATTCCTTGCGAAGACCCATAATGAAAGTTAAATTGAACTCCATGAGAGACCTAGTGATTCCATACCTATTGCAGCGAAACATAAGCTCACTCAGACGATCATAGTAATTTTCAAGAGTTTCTGCATCCTTTTGTCTGAATTCCTTCAGTTCAACTAGACATTGCTTCACAGAGTTGATCTTCGTCTTTTCGCTACCTTGATACTTCTCTTTTAGAGTGTTCCAAATCTCCTTGGCTGTTTTACAACTACGGATGTAATTGTAAACCACAGGAGGTAGAGCACATCTTAGTTCCCTCATGACCCTCTTTTCATTATTCTTCAGCCGTTTTTGTTGATCAGCAACTTCAGCAGATGCAGTAGATGGTCCAATTGGTTGAACATTAGCTGGAGCTTGCACTGTTCCATTGATACAATTCCAAAGTTCTTCATCAATTCCATTTAAGTAATCTTCCATTCTATCAGCCCACTGATCATAGTATTCTGGAATTAACATCGGAATTTTGGTTGAGGAACCAAGCAAGTGAGAGACGGAAGTCATTGTATTCATGTTGAAGTTCGCCATTGATGAACACATAAACTTTCAGAAAGCTTGAAAAACTTGATGAAATAGAGAATTTGATCAATTGAATTGATCACAAATCATTAATCGATTACTCGACTTAACAATTCAAAGATAGAATCAATTCAAATCTGAAGATCAAATGTGATTTTCAAAACCAAAATGCGCGGAAAATTTTGAGTAAAGTTGCAACTCAAAAAGCAAATGATTCTAACACGAAAATCAGATTGAAGCAGTTTGAATCTTGCTCTGATACCAATTGATGAGAATTGTTATCGAGATTTGAGAAAGCAAAGTTTGATTTGAGTAATTGAAGATTTAGAACACGAAGAGTAAATATTAATCAGATCTCATATTGATAAAAAACTGATTACAAAATAAGCAGAAAAGAGATATCAGTTGCGAAAAAGTCTCTCTCTACTTCTAACCTCAGTCCCTATTTATAGGGAACATGAGTGTACAAAAAATATACTAAGTGTAGACATTTCACTTCGCACAAAGATGACTTAGTAAAATAACATAAAATGCGAAACTATACAAAACACTATATTCGACTTTTACAATTTTACATCTACAACCAAGGGAGTGGTGCCACACTTTTATTTTATTTTTTATTTTTTTTAGCTATTTTAATTAAAACTTCTTTTTTAATAAAAAAACATAATTTTTCATCACTTGAAAATTAAAAAAACATTACATTGAAAATCAAAAAACATTACATTCCATTGCAAAAAAAAAAAAAAAAAAAAAAAAAAAAAAAAAGAAACACACACACATGACATTAAAATAATCCTAGAAACTTAAAAAAAACACAAATAAAATAACTAAAGCAAACAAATAAAGTCGTTATCCGAGAACTCGTCTTCGGAGTCATCCGGTGGATCCAAATTAAGGTTAATGTTTTGAACCCCGTAAATGTGTTCCACCAAGTCATTGCGAAGCTTGTGAAATGTTTCAGTGCAACGTATCTCTACTCTCCTGTTCATATACTCTTCGCCACCAATTTCTATTGGTTGTGTCTCTGGTATGGTTTCTTCCTCATCAAACGCACATATCGTTCTTCTTTCGTCTTCAATCGTCATGTTATGCAATATGATACATGTATACATGATTTCTTGAAGCTTTTCCTCGCCTAAATTAACTGCTGGTTTTTTCAATATGAACCACCGTTTCTCCAGAGCTCCAAAAGCACGCTCAACATCCTTCCTAGCTCTTTCTTGAGCTCTCTTGAATTTTTTTTTTTTTTTTGTCTAGAACCATGTGGACACGTAAACGATTTAACAAGCACAACATACTCAGGATAGCTTCCATCGACCAGATAATAACCATACTTATATGACGTTCCACGCACTTCAAAATAAGAATCTGGTGCAGATCCATCGTATATGTTGTTAAATATAGGTGAACGATTAAGAACGTTGATGTCGTTAATCGAACTAGGAGAACCAGAAAATGCATGGCAAATCCACAGATCTTGTGATGCAACTGCTTCAAGTATGACCGTTGGGTGACCATGATCACCTTGGGTAAATTGCCCATGATATGATGTAGGGCAATTTTCTCATGCCCAATGGAGACAATCTAAGCTTCCTAGCATTCCAGGAAACCCATGCATATTAGCATGATGAGCTTGCAATTGTAAGATGTCATTACGTGTAGGCTTACGTAAATATTTAGGACCATAAAACTGAATCACAGTTTTGCAAAAATAGTGGAGACTGTCTTGTGCGGTCCTAACAGACATCCTAAAACTTTCGTCTAAGGCATCAGGCAGAATGCTAACTGACGAAGTGCGGCCGTGCATTTTTGTAAGGGAGTGAAACCGGGTGTACCTCTAGCATCGTAGCCTTGTTGAAAAAATTGCACTCCCTCGTTACATCTTCAACTATACGTTCATATAAACCTTTGAACATTCTGAAGCGCCTACGAAAATAATACCCCTGATAAGTGGCATTCTCTTGAAAATAGTCTTATGCCAAACGTTGGTTGGCTTGTTCACGATTTCTGAAAATATATCTTCGTGTTCTCCGTTGAGAACTTGCAGCTGCGTTATTGCATAAAGCATCGTATGTTTGTTCCGCCATTTGAGCACACGCAACAACGGCATAAAAAATAACTTGAAATTCTTCAGAAGATGAAGAAGATGACATTTTTGAGAGAGAAGGGTTTGTATTGTTTGAAAAAAAAATGAAATGTATGTGTATATATAGGAAAAAAAGGAAAAAAAAATTAATGCGCAAAGAGGACCGTTCAACAGTCAAAGGAATCAACAGCCAATCACGAGTCGTGGTCCTCTCGACCCGTAGTGCGGCCAAAACCGCACCCAAGGGGCGGTGTTTGTGGTCCACGTGGCTATAGTGCGGTTCCAAACCGTGTGCCACTCCCATCAGTCTTATTAGCATACTAAAACTCATGTATTTTGATTTTTTAGAATAAAATGGTAAATGATTAATTAGATGTGTGTCCGCGCAAAGCGGCGACGATATATAATATTTTTTGGTGAATAGTCTCTTATAATGAAACTATTAGATTTTATTATTAGTTATGATGTAATAAAAAATTACCACTTTTAAATAAAATAATTATGTTTAGACCTTATGTTTACATTGCATATTTATACTATTGATGTAAATTAATTATTATTAGTGTTTAGTTTAAAAAATGTAAATTAATTTATATACATGAATATAATATTTTTATTTTGCTCCAAATTCAATTTATTAATTATTTTCCTTAATTAAAATCTTCAAACTTTTGGCAAGTATTAATGAATTATTTATGCATAATTGATATGTACAAAAAACTTTGTAACTTATACTTCTTAAAATTCAAGATATCACTAATATGCTTTATAATATAGTATAAAATGTGTTTTGCTTAAACCGGTTAACAATGATAAAGTGTGTTTTGTAAATTATACGAATCGTCCTCCATGATATGTGGGTTTGTTGCTAATTTAGTCCATGTCAGATCTGAAATTACCATAATGCCCTTATTTATTTATTTTCCAGTTATTTTTGATTTATTTTATTTTTAATTTTATTTAGAAAAAAATGGTCCCTCTCCTTATTCATTTATTCTCTCATTATGAATAACCAAAACCTCACCCTCACACTCCAGTATTTCGACGACCCATGTAACGACCCAAATTTTTTTGTTTTAATATTACTAAAAATCACAACATCAAACGTTATATATAATAAAACCATGGAGCGAGTAACCCGAAGTCATAGTAACAGTATTCAAAACAAGGACTGTATCAATCATATCAAAATATCAGAGTAAATTCCCAGGCTAAACTGAAACTGTGGTGTGTGCCATGCCATCATCTCGAACTCTTCCCCTTACTGGCAGAAGTACCTGAAACCAAAACTGAAACTGTAAGCACAAAACTTAGTGAGCTCCCCTAAACTACCACATACCATACAATAACATATAAAGTACATACTGGGCCTTACCCACTGCATCGGACCGAAGTCCGGAAACTGCATCAGACCGCAGTCCGGAAACTAACCAGGGTCTTGCCCTCTGCATCGGACCGAAGTCTGGGAACTGCATCGGAGCAAAGTCCGGACCTGACTACATTAGACCGAAGTCCGGAACTGACTGGGACCTTGTCCCCTTCATCGGACTTCGGTTCGGAACTAACTGAATCGGACCGAAGTCCGGAACTGACTGAATCATAACATAGCATAGACATATCAACTAGCATGAACACATAAACTGCATACTGCATCGGACTAAAGTCCGGAACACATGACACAAAACATGCTTGAATCACAAAGACATCAAGCAATCTAACTACTGCCTCGGACCGAGGTCCGAAACTACTGCTAACTAAACAGGCTGACATTATGGCCGTAGACCCGTTCCTACTGGAAGGAAACTCACCTCGTAATGCTGACTGTTGAACGCCTGAATAAGGAATCCCTGACTGCTGCTCCGGCTGCTTCCCGGCTATCATGGACATATAAGATACTTAATCAGAGTAGGGATTTTTCTATGGGTAAAATGACCATTTTACCCCTGCTATGGTGTAGGTTACAAACATGGCCCAAACCCTTAATTCCTTCTTAGTCCTCCAATGGCCCACTAATGGCCCAATTTTCTACATTGGGCCCAAATCTCTTTATTAGGCCTTACCCTGGGCCCAATACCCATACTTGGCCCATAATCACCAACTTCTGATGGCCCCTAAGGCCCAAAGACTCTAAGTCCAAAGCACAGCCCACACCGAGGCCCAAATGCTCGAAACCCAAACTTGAAGTGTACGCGGGGCGTACCTCTTGGTACGCTGAGCGTACTGGCTGCTGGCTTGTACGCCATGCGTACCTCCTCGTACGCCCAGCGTACAACCCTGTTAAGCCAACTTCCTATTAAGTGCTTAATCCGTCGATTCAAAAGCTACAAATTCAGATCCACATCTTATTCTCTGTCCTAAGCCATAAAGTTGCTTACTTGATGGCTTGGATGACTCAAAAAGGCTCAAACTTCAAAAAGTAATGTCCTAACTCCATAGAAATGGCTAGATCTCTTGCATGGCCTCATGCAAACCTCCAAGGTCGAAACTTTATTGCTAAGAAGGTTCTTTGAGCCTAAAGGGTGGCAATCTCAAGCTCAAAAACGAATCTTCATGATCAAGGTCCAACCTTTGGACCTAAAAATGCCCAAAACTTCACTAACTCTAGATCTAGCATATGAGGAAGAAAGTTCAGTGCTTTATACCTCTTTTGGATGCCAAATGAAGAAATGATCTCAGATCCTTGAGCTCAAGATACTCAAGTTCTCCTTCTTCCACTTCTCTTCTTCTTCTTCCAAACTTTTCTTCACAAAAATGAGTCTAAAAGTTCAACCACACACAAACAAGGAGTGAGGGATGAACTAGGGTTTTCTGGGAGTGAATGATATGTGAGGAGGCCAGATGGGAGGCTATAATAGGGTTTAAATACGTCTCAAACCCTAAAATTAGGGTTTTTGCCACCTGGTCGCGTACGCTGCGCGTACGCCTCTCACAACCCGCACATACTAAAGGCACTACGCCCCGCGTACGACAGGTTACGCCCCGCACACAGCTTATGGGCAGCTTACATCTCGACCCAATAATCATGAAGGTCCAATCCAATCCAAGATGTCAATTTACCAATCATAGCCCGACTAAAATGCAAGAAATTAAATTAATTTAATACCTCAAAAGTTGATTGTTACAACCCATCACCCTTATACTATGGTATTTTGGCGACCCATCAAACCCTTAGCCTCCAGTATTCTGTGAATTCATCAAACCCTTGCCCTTCAGTATTCCGACGATGCCATCAATATCTCACCCTCCAGTATTCCAATGACTCCATATGTGTATGAGATCGAGTTGTGTGGGTTGCCAAAAGTTAATGATGGTTGTTGTTGGATCCATGACGTTGATGTTCAAATCAACGATGTTTTGACGTTCATGTAGATGGAAAGGAGGAAGGTTTTAGGTGTTTATATCAGCTCCCGCCTCCTTAATGCATGCGATGAACACCCTTCCAACATCACCAAGAAAACATCGTCACAAATTTATGTTTCTAATGAGAGGGAAAGAGAAGACTAGAGGAAACAAGTGAAGGTTTATTCTCCGGCAACTGTCATTCCCAAATTTTTCATTGAGCTACTTATATCCCTTCCCTCGTTCCCTCTTCTTCGTCCTTCCTAAATCGATTTTGATTTTGAGTTTCAAGTTAATTAGGTTTGGTTTTGCTTCGATGGATTTTTCTTGAAATACACAGTTGTATTAGTTCGGTCTTTAAGCAAGTATGTTGTATTAGTTCAGTCTTTAAGCAAGTATGACATTGACCAATCTTGAAAACTCACCATCATGGACGTCCCTCTCTCATTAAAAAACTTTGATGGCTCATCACATGATATTAGGAAGGAATTAGGGATCGGTACAATCGAAATCTCAAAACTCAATTTTTTGTCAAGTGATTTGACAAATCAAATAGAGTTATGGTCAGTCGGGTATATTCGTTTGTTGAAGCTCTATAAAGAAAGCGATCGCAACAGGTATGATCTTGACGAATTTGGAAAGATCACCATCGTGGATGTCCAGATTGATTTTGTTTCGATGGACCTCCGTAAGGTGGGTAACCTGTGGAGAATACGATGGCTATGGTCGAATCTTGTTGCGGATTTTAAGGGCTGGAGATGATAGTGATGATGGCGGAGTTAGTGAATGTAACGGTGATGGGTTTGCGTCGGTGTCAGGAGTAGGTGAGAAAAAAGGAGACGAAGGTAGAAAATGGATGGGGGAAGGGTAGGGATATTTATTTTATTTTTTTAATCAAAAAATGATATACAAATAAATAAAATGAAAAAAAAATATTAAGCGCGAAATAGTCATTTCATGTCAATAGGTATGAAACGTGCAGGTTAAAAATAAACGAATGACGATTCAAGTTAATTTTTGAAAATAAGCACTAAACATGTATTTTGACACCTGTACCAGGAACGAATCGTATAATTTATTCTAAAGATTATATGTATCTCCCCCACCCCCCCCCCCCCCCCTCCTCCTCCTCTCTCACTCTCACACACACACACAACATGCATAACATGTATATACTAAAATAACGAAAAGTAAACATATTCATAAAGTTCAAACATATACAAAGAACATATACTTAACCTACAAACATATGTTCACCTATCCTTGAGGTTCTCAATGAGTGTCATCTTGTTCTCGATCATTGCTTCAAGAACCTCCACCACTTTCAATAAAGCGAATAGGATTTATACACATTTTCCTGTCAGTCACTTAGGTAGAGTTGTGTTAAGCACATTTTGGCACACTAAGGAAAGGCACCAAGTTGTCCGACCATTCCTTTCTTTTGTTCGGTCAATGAACTTATTTCTTCTCATGTACTCAAAACTTATTTTCTTATTTGATTATACATCCCCAAATCTTGCTTGATTCTAAGAACAAATTGATATTTATTAGAGAATGATGAAGTCCTCATTGTCTAGCATGAGGAGTGTTTTTTAATCTGATTTTTCTATGGGATTGGTTCTTATGAATACCTTTACTATTCATAATTCTTTATAAATTAAATAGAAGATCAATATCTCATTATTGTCTAAAAATAAAGAAGTCGTTTGCATGATATTGAGTATACCAAAAATATTGAGTATACATTTTGGTGGCTTTTTAGTTTATGATGGTTTGAGAGTTAAATACATTCACGAGAAACATTCAAGAGAAGCATTCAAGAGCAGACATTTAGGTGGCTTCTCATGCTTTAAATGTAGTGAAGAGATGGCATTTTGGTAGGTTCTCCTACCACCTTTGCGTTTACATTTAATGTTATTTTTTGTTTATTATTTATAAGTATATTATAAGTATACATGTCGAGCTCCTCTTTGCTACCCAATTTTCAAACATTTAACCTTCATGTCCCATTTTTTCATCATCCAACTCTAGTGTTAGCGGATCCATAACGAAAAACCGAGGTTGCACAAAATTTGTAGAGGTTTCACTACTAGAGAAAAAAAAAAAAAAAAAACTCATTTTCGAAGGAAGTTTCGGTCACAAAATCGTCAATAAACTGATAAACTTATACTAAATTCACAATTATCAGAATTTGTGATGGATTGTGAACGGATTCGTGACGGATTTTCGAATTTTTTTTTACGGAAAATTTTGAAGGGTAGCTCGTGCTACATAGTAGTTGTGCCTCTGTCCAGCTTCTCCTTCAACATGATTTCCTTATCAGCCAACTCTTCCTTCAACATGGCTTCTTCATCATCGAGCTCATCCTTCAAACGTTCAGTTTGTTTACAACTTTTGCCGGAATAGTTTGCTGATGTGGAAACATGCTTTTTACTTCAACCTTTCAGAGGTCGGGTCCGGTTTTTGGCAAATATTAATCACAGTGAAAACTGAAATTATATAAAAGTAAAACAATGGGAACATCTTTTTGCTAGGGGTTGATTTTAGGCTTTATCAAAAGCCCATATCTCCATATAATTGTCAGCCTAAACTGAGAGATATATTATATGAACCTCAACTTCACATGGCATATAAAACTATAAAAGCAAAGAGAGGCATGGGAATTTCACATGGACTAAATCAAGCCTCTTCCACTTTCTTTCTTTTTTTATCCTAACTAAAGCTGATCACTGGTCAACAGCCAAACTAAATCAAAGCAAGAATCCTTATTATAACTTTATTCACTCTCTTTTAGGAAATCAAAAGAATATAACACCAAATCCCATCCCAACCATCCTCTAAATCATTTTTATTAAAAAAACAAACTATTACTGTTAATAATATAGTTTTTTAATCATATTAAGTAGAGAAGTTACTTGAAAAAACTACGCAAAACATGTTACTGATCAACACTAGACTCAGACGAAAGGTGAGAAAGAAAAAGAAGTGAATCTACCCTAATAAATGAAAATGACTTTGCCACATGTCCTCTTCTTATTCATTTGGACACATGACATTTTCTAGAAATTTTAAATTTTTCTATTTTTCACTTGTCATTTTATTGTATTTTTGATTTTATTAAATTAAAATCCACATTTAATATATAAGGTAATATATATGTAAGGTATTTATTAGAAAATGGTTTATATATGTAATGTATCTAATGCATTAAAGTCTCATTAATTTTAATAATTCAAAAAATTTCTTATTTTTCTTATAAATTTAAAGTTTTCAAATTGTTAAAATTTTATATTTAATTTTTTTTTTAAATAAACTCATGTAGGTAAAAAGTAAAACATGTCAATTGTTACTTTGTTAGTACCCTTCAAAAGAGATCAACTTGACACACTAACTTTGTCTTTTTTGTTCTGTTTGGTCAATTTAAATTTCTAAAATAATTAATTTACAAATGTAATTACAAAAAGTCCAAGCCCCGTTTGGAATTTTTTTTAACCAATAAATTAGTTTGTTTTGTTTTTATTTTTTTCTAGTTTAACTACTGAGCTTAAAAAAACAAACAAAATATTACTTTTCAGATTAAATATATTTTGTCCTTAAAAAAAATCAGTGTTTTCATGGTGAAATCAGAAAGAAAATTATATCTGACCAATTTTTATTTATTTTTTAATTATAATGGTTTTTATAAAATCAATGTACGTTATATACAATTCAATACGTTAGGTTTAGAATTTATACCCGTTTTACTTCTTTTAGTTTAATCATATGAGCTTTTAGAGATAAAATTACCCACATATACTCATTTCTAGGTAAATATATCAAAATTTCCACCTCGTACAAAACACAAAACATGGAAACAAGATTAAACATGACATAAACTTAAAACGAGATTAACCGACCAAATTAGCATTGTCAAAAGTTGTTCTAAAGAGAAAAAAAAAAATATAGGGTAGAAGGATCTTCTAGACAAAAAGATCCCAATAGATTCCACTCAATTCAGGAATCCACCACCTAAAACAACTTAATAGATGACAAATCATCTTTCTTTCTTTCTTTTTTTAATTAATTAACTTAAGCTCTACAAAACAAACATAAAATAGAAGTCATCCTTTTGTTCTCATAATTGTAATGCTTCCTTTCCCACCTTCAGTTCGGATTTTAGTTTTTCCAACAATGGGTTTCCCTGAGAAAGCGGAAGTAGGATATGATATTACATGATCTTCTTCAAACATTTTCTTGGATTTTGATGGAGGTGGAGTCAAGATCTTTTGGTTTATGTCTTTAAGAGTAACTGCTCCTTCAACACCTCCACATGGTTTTACAAATGCAAATGGAAGAACAACCGATGAATTCATCTGTGTAGGTGTCTTAATCAATGACTTTTTCCCTATTACAATAACATTCAATTAATTAATTAATTAATTAACATTAAGATATAAAAAATTTATTTACAAAACAAACCTTTGAAAATGACATTGTGACGAGTAGGAGTGCGTTCTTGAACCATGTTATTACTTCCAATCTCGGGTTGTGAATTATCCGAATCTAAACACAACAATTAAAATTAAACAGAAAATATTTAGAAAAAACATGAAAGAGAATCAAATCAAGTGAACGATAATTTGAATGTGAATGTTACCTGTAAGATTCATCTGGATATTTGATGTCCCAGATAAAGTCCTAAACATTGGATTGAATTTAAGCCAATCTTTTTTTTGTATATAAAGACATGAAATTATATCATAAAATTAAAAAAAAAATTACATACATAGAGTCAGTTACTAGACAATCAGCCAACCATCCATCTGAAGATTGTTCCAAACCATCATAACCAGATGCAGATGCAGACATATCATCTGAGAACATAAACCAAAAATTAAAAAAAAAAAAAAACAATTTATATTATTTCTGCAAAAGGGTTATTTCATTTTCCTAACTGGTATAAGAGTCAAACCTGCAAATCCAGACACCCATTGTGCCATATCAGAAAAGGCATCATCCAAGGAGTCTTCCCTCTCCTAAACATTATAAGAAAATGATGTTTATAAAAAAGTTTAAGACTTAGAATTCAAAAGGTTCATATATAGTTTAATAGATTAATTTAAGTCATGTTCTCATTAAGTCAAAAAGAAAGAAAAAGCACCTTGGACTTTAAAAAGTTGGAAGAGAAATCCTCATCACAAAGTGGAAGAACATCTGAATCCAAAACTTCATCATCAAAATGCAGCATTCGGCGTCTTTTTGCTTGGGAAGAAGCTTCCCTACAATACTCCACTCCCTTGTTTACAGTTCCTGTTTAAGCATACGTGTATCAGATACCAAGAATCATATCTATTTGGTTAAATTATAAATCCCCTTTAACACAAATACATAATTACCATTTTCAGTAACTTGATAGGGTAAATCACCACAGGACTTCACTGGGGTTGTTTCATCAAACACATAAGAAAGATCTTCATCATTCTCAGTTACATTGTTCCAGAGTCCATTAGGTACATCTGCTTCAAATCCATTTTAACCAAATAAATATCAATTGTGTGGCCAACAAATTTGATCTATAATGTTAAGAAAATAGGATAAAAAATCACAAGTCTTGCTCTTACCTAGTTGCAAACCGTATTCTTCGCATTTCCAGTCCCACATTTCATCACTAAAATTCATATAAAATATTAAACTGTGTGAGCTTTTTATTTGAAGAATAGGAGAAGGAAAAATTAAGATTGAAGACAATTTACAAGGTAGCATATCATGAACTGTTGGTAGAAAATTGAAGACTTCAAATAGCAATTAATAACTTGATGTATACATAGCATATGCACACATTTAGTGCTGGATCTATCATAAAGGCACATAAATCTGAATTTAAAGCACAAATATCATTCATTAAAAACTGCCCAGAATCATGATCTATCTATCACTAAACACATTTTAGTCACTTGATTAGCAAACAAATTCTGTAGAAGACTCGGCGGATCATGAATTAGATTATTGAAATTACTCCAGCCGATTTGAAGTTGACCAAAATATCATCATTAACGCCGACTTTAATTAGAAAACACGATCTATATCTATAAACATTTTATTCACCTCAATTGCATCTCAACGATTTTGAAACAACTACAAAACTTGTATAAATCCAGCAAAAATTGAACCATATCAACACGCGGAAACTAATAGGATGCGATGTAAAATTCAGAAAATGCAACAAATCAAGCAAACAGTATGTCCTAAAAATTCCCCAAAACACCACAAAAAATTGGATCAATCCACCTACATTTTCCTAAAACAAACTCAAATAAATCAGCAAAAAAGGAGGACTAGCACGTACTTGTGATTCTTTTGGTGCTCCATTGAACGCAGACGAAATCAAACGCAAAACAAAATCACTACTACAGAATTGGCAACCGAAATCAGATGCAAAACAAATCACTAAACTACTTCACGATCCTCGGGTACAAAGTTTACAGTCGGAACTAGCCGTTGGGATGGATTGATACAGAAGGAAAGGTACAAAACATATAAATTGGAAATGCGAAGAAGACGAACAGAAGTGGTGTCGAGATATGTGCAAAACCGCCGATTCCACGCACCATACACCCCTCTTTTTCTGAGTGTGTGTTTTTTTGTAGTGTGTGGGCTTCGGATTTTGGGGGCTATTTATTAGCATGATCTGAATGGGTAACCATGGGAGACCAGGTTCAGGCCTGACGACCCCTTTTCCCTTTTCTTTTTTTTACTTTCTCTTTTTTCTTTAACGGGTAACTAAATATTTTTTTAAAATAATTCATAACAGACCCCAAAAATATGCAGTGTACTGGAGTGAGATTTTTTAATTGTATTTTCAAGAATAAAGAATACTTATTATTAGTATTATTATTATTTTTAAAATATTCGTTTCACTAATTACAATTTCATGAAGATAAAATGGTACATTGGCTTTTTTAGGGTTATATATTAACCAATGAAGTTTAGCCAATATATATATATATATATATATATATATATATATATATATATATATATATATATATATATATATATATATATATATATATAAAGGTTCCTAAACTAGTTTATGTTCATTATAAGGGTATAAACCAAATAAAGTTATGTTATTTATATCATTTTCATGAAAATAAAGGGGTAAACAGTTTTCTTTGGTTGATGTGTACTTTTAACTTTGAAGAAGTCAAAGGTTTAGCAGTTAGAACAAGGCAATGAACAATGCAGTTTTAAGTGGTTAAAGTATAATAGATGAAATGGGGGAAGGAAGTCCATTATTTCCGGTTACAAATTACCTCTTTACACCTACATTTAATCCATAGATACACCAATGACTTGATGTTGTCGGCCGCTTTAGAAGGATTAGTGAAAATCCTTTGAAACAAACGATTATTTCTGCACTTTCATAAAGACCGAAGCATCCAATAACAGATTACAATGAACCTCTTTTTTTTCTTTGGGCATTGTCCCCATGAGGCTACAAAACCAATTAGCTCTCCATGTTATGCACCGAAACTTGATCAATACCATACCAATTGAAGATCTTCTCCCTCACAAAACTCGAGTAAGGACAACATGCAAGAATATGGTCAACATTTTCCATCCCGTCAATACATGAACCATAGTAACATGAGTTGATATGAACACGCTATGAGATAGAGCAATGGCAGAAGGAATGCGATTGAGGGTTACTCTCCAAACAAAAGTGATTACCTTGATCGAGATCAGTTTATTCCATGTTATCTGTAGTTGGGAAGAGGTATAAAATTGACTCTGATCAATTTTCTTCCTTGGTACTTCAACCATGTATCTACCATCAGATGCAATTTTGCAGCATAACTGATTTGGGCCTTGGTGGAGACGGAAAGGGGTGATGTCTTAATTTAATCGGTTCACCTCACTGGAAAGTCCAACAGCAGTTGAACAAGATTTCCAAGAACCCAAGAAGTCACTGTTTATTGAAATGTGCACTCACCGTGCATTTTTTTTTTATTTTTCAAGATCATACAACGAACGGTACTTCCTTTTAAGTTTCCCATAAATAAAATCAAGCCATGTATCATGCCAAATCACCCGATTTAACGATAATCTTGAAGATATCATTTAAACATAGACCTAATGCCTCAATATTTTTTCTTATCCCCCACTATATTATTCCGAACACCAATACTACTCTTTTTAGAAAGGTAATCTAAAGTTTTCTTGTGTAAATTATGGATACCTATGATTACTCGACCCCATAAAGAGGATGGTTCCGATTTCAATCTCCACCACCATTTGACAGTGAGAGCAATATTCAAAGCTCTAATATATCCAACTCTTAGACCTCCATTTTCCTTGGAAACAATGACCTTTTTCCCACGAGACCTTATGGATTTTGTTTCTGTCTTCATGTCCATCCCAATTGAACTTTCTCTTATCTTCTCTAATTTTAGATGAGGTTCATATTAACACCAACCGGGACACCTAAGTAGGTAAAAGGAAGGGATCTCGCCCCACACCCAAGAATGTTGGCCCATTGAGCTGTTTTGAGGCTAGAAGCTCCAATCGCGTAGACTTTGGACCTATGAAAGATTACTTTTAAGCCAGAGGAGACGTAGAAGCACTTAAGAATTCGAGCAAGATTTTTTAGATTATTCTGAGACCATTCCCCAAAAACTAACACGTCATCTGCGTAAAAGAGATGAGGAATCGATGGACCATTACCTGAAATTTCAACACCTTTGAATATACCTTTTTTGTTAGTCAGTTTCATCGCCACATTGAGTCATTTCATTGCTATTATGAACAAGAATGGAAAAAGTGGGTCACCTTGTCTTACACCTTTTGTTATATCAAATTCTTCTATTGGGGAACCGATTACGATAATGGAAGTTCAAGAGGAATATAAGCACCCTTTAATCCAAGACCTCCATTTGTTCCCAAAACCCATCTGATATAGAATTAAGTCCAAATATTCTCAATTTATTGAGTCGAAAGCCTTATCAAAGTCGACTTTGAATAGCAATATCTTCTTTTTGATTCTCTTAGCCATGCATTAATCTCATTGATGACTGACGGTCCGTCAAGTATGTTTCCACCCTCAATATATGCAGATTGTACCTTATCAATAACACTACCAATGATAACGAGTTTGATTCTTGTGGCAAGAATCTTGGTGATTATTTTATATAAGCAACCAAGTGTGCCAAAATCCTCAAAGTGCCTCGTGAATCTCATAACATCATCACATATTATATCCGAATAATTTTTAATAAACTTGAACGTGAATCCGTCAGGCCTCAATGCCTTTTTTCCACCACAAGCCCAAACAACAGCCTTGACCTCGTCTAGTGTGAATGGTGCTTCAGTTCTGATAGCCTCCATCATGGATATGGAATGGATGTGAGGATTGAGTAACTCTAGCCTAGAAACCTACTGCTCTTTGAATTTGGATTGAAAGAAATTAAACGCTTCAAATTTAATCTCCTTGACATCCGTAGTCCATCTATCGCTGATCATTAGCCCATTGATTTGATTTTTCCTTTTCTTACTGTTGATGAAGTCATGAAAAAAAAACATGGAGTTCTTAGCTCCATTAACGGTCTACTTTATCCGTGCCTTTTGTTTTAAGTCTAGTGCAACTAATTTTTCAAGCTCAGTGATTTTTTGTAGACTATTGTTATGAGTCACATGCTCAATGGTTGAGAGTGTACGAGATTCGTCCACTAATTCAAGCTTTACCACAATTCATGAAGATTAAATGGTATATTGGTTTTTTAAGGGTTATGTATTAGCCCAATGATGTTTGGCCAAAAAAATATATTTTAAAAGGTTCCTAAACTAGTTTATGTTCATTACAAGGGTATAAATCAAATAAAGTTATGTTATTTATACCATTTTCATGAAAATAAAGGGGTAAATCGTTTTCTTTGCGTGATGTATATCAATCCATCCCAACGGTTGATGTGTACGTTTATATGCTCCAACACAACAATCCTCCCCTAAATTTGAAGACTCACACCAATAGTATCAGATACCAAGAAATTGTGACAATCATACCTTCTCTATCTTAAATTCGTAATTTTCTCAATTCATCAAACCATAAGGTGCAATTCAGCCAAAGTTCATTGTCTAGTATACATAATCGTTACATCTAGGACTTTCTATGGTCATTGACTTGCTTATTGAAGTTTGAAGTCAATAACATGTTCATCTATTTGATTATTCATATTTTATGGATGTTTAATTATATCAAGTGAGCCATTTTTTTATTCTGTCTCGGATGTTAGGGTTATTTTCAATATTTATTAGAATAGTATTCACATATTCCCATAACAAGATATATATATATATATATATATATATATATATATATATATATATATATATAGAGAGAGAGAGAGAGAGAGAGGTGAGTTCAACATAGAACCATTTTTATTCATAGATCCATAGAACCATTTGTTGACCATTAATGATGTCCTAAATTATAACATTTATTTAAAATCAATCCCAATAAAATAGTTATGAAAAAATCAAGCATCAATTATATATTAAAAAGAAAAATCAAACTCCATGAACCAACAAAACATCAAGCATTGAACATCAAAAAAATTTATTACGATTATTGTTCATAAGTTAATATTGTCGATTACTATTTCATAGATGAACATTGTCGACTACTATTGATAATTGAACATTGGAAAATATATAAACATTCATAAATTTTCATAACTGAACATGTATTAACGATATCCATTTATAACCCAGAAATTAATCATGTTCATTCGTGAACTTTGTTGATTACTATTTCATAGATAAACATTGCCAACTACCATTCATAATTGAACATTAGAAAATATATAAAGATTCATAAACGTTCATAACTAAACATATAACACTATCCATTTATAGCCCAAAAATTAATCATGTTCATGGTGAACATGTAGTAATGTTATAACTATCACATATGAACATTTATTCAGAAATGAAAATTTATTCAAAAACCCATAAAATTAATCATGTGCATATATGTTCATAGGTGAACATGTATGAAAGTGTTACATTACAAAACATTTATTTAGAATTGAACATTTTTACAAAAACCAAAAAACTAATCACGTTCATACATGAATATCAAATGCAAGAATTCCACAAATCAAACCAAACCAACAACTAAAATCTATGCAATATGCTTATGTTATTGTTACAAAAAAATAATCATGTTCATACATGAATATCAAATATTCACATGGGAATTTTAGAAAAAGTTATATTATATGTGACAAAGATTCTGGAGATATAAAGAACACTTAAATTCGACTTATAACGAAAAAGTTATGACCCGTTGAAGTTTCACGATTAAATCGACATGACTCTACGTATCGTAAAAAAGTGAGATTTTGATAAAATGTTTTTTAGCCATAGTGATCTAAACGAAATTCATAGTATTTGTTAAACCGAGAATGAACATATAGAAAACATCCAAATTTGACTTCAGTAGAAGAATTTATGATTTTTCGAAGTTTGAACGTAATAGTGCGGGCACATAAATTGAATTTTAGATTGATCGATTTTTAGCCAAAATGATTAAAACGAGAATTAAAGATCTCATTAATAAGAGTTCAACAATAAAAATACAGTAAAAGACGGAGTCCGTATGTAGAATTTATGAATTTTAAACGGTCATTAGTAGTGTAATCTTCCCATATTGTTAAATTTAAGATCGGTCGAGAACCAGCCGACGTGGTCAAAAGGAAAGTTATAGTACTCAGAAATACATACGCATGGATATAAAAAAACAACAAATTCGGAGCTCGTATGCGAAAGTTATGGAATTTTGAAGATTGAAGTTTTACCTGCGTTTTTGCTTGCTACCCACGCCACTACACTAGGCATAGCACAAAAGTATGTTAGGCGTAATCATTGCTGGCAGCGTATAAATAAGTGGCAAAAGTCCCTTATTTGCTCACATCTTTCAAATCCAATTGCTCCTAGACTTCTTTCTTCTTGATTCCAAATTCTTCTAGTCTTTAAGAGTGTTTAGCAAGGCTCTGAGGCATCAGAGAGCCCAGAAAAATAGAAGCTTTTAGGTCAGAGTTCTACCAACGTAATTTCCCGGTTTTCCCTAAAATTCTTGTAAGTTAAGTTGCACTTACTACGCTTTAAGTGTAACTTATATTTATAGTCATAAGTTGTTATTATGAACCTATTAATAAGATTTGTCAGTTATTTCAACGTCATATTACTGATTGATCTACTTATGGAGATGATGTCTATGCTAGATTTAGTGAGGTGTTTAAAGTGAGATTTCCAAACAGTATACTCTATATACCAAACAGACCCTATATCCGATATTATCCTACCTGGTAGTCTCTTATCAACTATAGAATAGTAGACATTGAGATTATTGAGAAATCTAGAATATTAATTAGTCATAAAGAGATATTAGACTAAGACTTAGTAATAATGATACTAGGTTATGTCAAAGGAAAAGTCAATTGCTAGAAGCGAAGTGCTGCCTAACTTTACAGTCATCACTTTAACAAGTGAGTGCATAGTTAATTTCATTTTACACATAGATATGAAGTATTTAACTACTTAGATGTTATGTGTGTCTATTGTCTAAATTTGCAATATTTGTGCTCGATATGATTACTTGGATATAGTATATTGAACTATTTTATAATACCTAAAGTGTATTGGGTAGTAAAGGCTTATATGAAGTAATATACAATGAAGGATTATAGCCAACATGGTATTATTGTACTACTAAGGATTAGTCATCTAGTAGGATATAAAGGATGACCACAGACTAATCTAGATAAGTGTGGTCAATATGGACAGGTTTGCAACCTGTAGATGTTTTATTAAGTCCTACACGGGAATGTATGAAACCTGTAGATGTTGCTAAATCATACACGGGCAGGCTTACAACCTGTAGGTGTTAATCAATCATGCATGGGTGGGTATACAACTTGTAGGTGTTTTTAAGTCAAACACGGGCAAGTATACAACTTGTAGGTGTTAGTGAATTATCTTGCGGGCATGTCTATGATCTGTGGGCATTAGTGAACCATACATGGACAGTTCTTTAATTTATATGTGTTACTAAATTATACATGGACAGGTCCCCCACATGTAGATGTTAAGGAACATCTTACAGACAGAAATACGAACTGTAGGTATGAATGAATTATTCATGTAGGTACTCCATTCACTCCATGACTATTTTATTAGCTCATATTACTAATGGACCTGCGAAGCTTAAACATCCCAAAAATACGGTCCAAAAATTTCATTTTAAATCATTAATAAAACCAACAATTCATCACATAAAAATCATAAGTCATGTATCTCATAATATCATAAACATCTGTCAAACATATCAGAGTAAAAACATCCCAGGCTAAAATCATAGTGTGTACACTGCAGTCATCCCGAGCTCCTCCCCTTGCTACCAGAAGTACCTGAAACCAAAACTGAAAATTGTAAGCACGAAGCTTAGTGAGTCTCCCCAAGCTACCACATACCATACACATAATCATGCTACTAGGAGATATGGGCCCGCCCATACTCAAGGATATACGGGTCCCGCCCACACTCCGCTAACTAGGAGATACGGACCCCGCACACTCCGTTGACTACAAGATACGAGCCCCACCCACACTCGACTAACTATGACATACGGGCCCCACCCACACTCAGCTACTAAGCATACATACTGTGTCATCCCCATTTTCACGGCCAGAAAAGACCGATTTTTTTTTATGCTTTATAAAAATCAGAGTACTTCTTTTCATAAAAATGTTGCGGAATTTGTTCACAGAAAAATACGATAAATACGTTATCAAAGCATTTTTGAAGAAACGTATTTTATTCATTTTAAAACGTTTGGGATGTCATTGTCAATACATGAACATAAGCATAAACGGAACTTACATTTATTTACACTAGTGATCTACATCTCTTTAATCTCTCAGTGTAATGTCACTTCATATCGACACCTGTGATATAAATAAACTGAGTGGGTCAGGTTGGGAAACCTGGTGAGTACATAGGGTTTTCAACCCACAATAATATAATTATTATGTTTAAACAATCAAACAATCAACCCAATTACCCATCCCCATTATCTTCTTTACTCTTAAGGATTTATCCTAAGAGTCATCTATCCTGCATTTGTTTATTCCGAAGTCCCTTACTTCCAGGGTTATAGGACTGGCACTAAATCCATAGCTATCAATGCTCGTTCGTAAAGCACTAATTCCATAGCTGCTATAGTTTATTCATCGGGTACTAAATCCATAGCTACCAGTGTTTATCTAATAGGTACTAAGTCCATAGCTACCAGTGTTTATCTAATAGGTACTAAGTCCATAGCTACCAATTCCTAACAAGTACTAAATCCATAGCTACCAGCGTTTATCTAATAGGTACTAAGTCCATAGCTACCAATTCCTATCAGGTACTAAGTCCATGGCTACCAGTGTTTGTCCAATAGGCACTAAGTCCATAGCTGCCAGTGTTATTTATTAGGCACTAAGTCCATAGCTGCTTATGTTTGCTCACATCATCGTTTCTTTCTCATCGTTCATCTACCCATGTCATCCCCCAACATATTTGTATATATAAAATACGTATACAGTTTAAATCATTTAAAACATGTATAAAAAACGTTCATCCAGCATAGACAACAAGTACTCAGATAATATGCACACATAACATGTAATTTATATAAAATACTTCATATCTATGTGTAAGATGAAAGTAACTATGCAATCGCCTGAAAGGTGGTGACTCAGCACTCAGACAACGCTTCGATACTCTCAAAACAATTTTCCTTCGATAAAACCTAATACCAATACCACTAGGGTTTAGTCTAACGATAACCGCGAAAAATTAATAGTCTAGCTATTATTATTATTATATAAGCGTTAAATAACACTCAATATAACTCATAATAATAGCCCAAATACTTATTATAAGTCCCTAATAATGTTACTATATTAAAACATAAGCTATACTAAAGATAGGGTAGGCATAGCTCACTTACAACGGGTTTTCTCGAAAACCGGGTTTCGCTGGAGCAGCGTTCCCGAGTCGAAAGGCTCTTTTCTCGGGACTCCGGGAGCCTCGGGGCTTCCTTCGGGTGCTAGGGGATTTACCCTAGGCTTTAGGGGCTTAGGGGTGGGGGGGGGGCTAGAGAGAGAGTATAGAGAGAGAAAGAATGTTGGAGAGGTGTGAAGAGAAGTGAATGCATGACACCTCTATTTATAGGTTGAATTCCTGATGGACTCGCCGAGTAGGAGGACCTACTCGCCGAGTTGGGGCATGTGGCAGCCTTCTGGTGGTGCCACGTCACCCCCTATCGCGTATCAACCTTCAAACTTAGAAAAATCATAACTCTCGCATACGAGCTCCGTTTTTGACGTTCTTTTTTTAAACATGTAGGTAAAATCAAGATCTAAACATCGGCTAATTCTCGACCGATCTCAAATTTAACAGTAGGAGGCTTTTAGACTGTTAAATGACTGCGAAGAATTCATAACTCCTTCATACGAACTCCGTTTTCGTCCATCTTTTTACCGTTGAGTTCCTATTAATGAGATTTTCAACTCTCTTTTAGGTCTCGTAAGCCAAAAACCGCTCGAACTAAAATTCGAGTTTCGGGTCGTGCACTTCTAAGCCGAATCTTAGAAAAATCATAACTTCTTCATACGAAGTCAGATTTGGGCGTTCTTTTTATGGATTTTATCAGTTTAACATATTATACGACTTTCATTTAGATCACTAAGGCTAAGAAGTCATCCATCATAAATTCACTATTTACGCTTCCCGGTGCCGTGCCGGTTCCGTCGCGAAACTTCGACGGACCATAACTTCTTTGTTATAACTCGGATTTCGACGTTCTTTATATGTACAGAAACCTTGTGACATATTCTACAACTTGGTTAAGATTATTTATTCTAAATAATCTTTTGTCGAAAATTCGTTTTCGACCCCTATTGCCTCTAAATTGACTAGCCCGGATCTGCGGGCGTTACACATACAAGTATCATACATACAACAAGTATAATCAAATATATCAATCACTCCAATATCCATACTCAAATAATGCTTATAAGATACGGGCCTCGCCCACACTCAGCTATCTATGAGATATGGGCCTTGCCCACACTCAGCTACTAATCATACACGTAACATATACGAGCGGGCCTTGGTGCCTTCAACCCATTCAAACCAGGAGGAAACTCACTCATAAAGTTGAATGTGAAATCTCGTGGTAAGGAATCTCTAACGGCTGCTCCAACGACTCCCTAACTATCATTATCACAATAACACTTGGTCAAAATCCAATAATCCTTCTTAGGGTAAAATGACCATTTTACCCTTGGTCAAAGTCAACATTTTGGGTCAAATCAACTAGCCGAGTTGACTCATCAACTCGTCGAGTTCCATAAATCAGAAAACCTGAAATCACGATCCAACTCGTCGAGTTTCTCTTATCAGCAGAATCAGGACTTTCCAACTCCACTCGTCGAGTCTATCCTGAACTCGTCGAGTCTTTCCTTCTACAGGGTCGGGGCATTTCGAACCAACTCGTCGAGCTCCTTTGTGAACTCATCAAGTTCTTTAGTCTGATAAGCTATCTTAATAGATTAAGCTCCTATCCTTCTGATCTATGCTCCATACTTCATATATATATATATATATATATATATATATATATATATATATATATATATATATATATATATATATATATATATATATATACTGAAAATGTCTTTTTAAGGGTAAAGTTTCCAACTTTACCTGTAAATACCCTTCCTTAGGTTTAGCTCAAACAATAACTCTTTAAGACCTAGATCTTGATCCAAAAGCCATTAATACTTCAAGCTAAGGCATAAAAACTGAGATCTAGACCCTAGATACTACATGAAAACGTAAAGTCTCTAACTTTCTCTCCATGCATGACATTTTGGAGCTTAAAAGGCCAAAATGACATCCTAAAGCTTGCATGGTGCTTCAATGGCCATAAAGTTTGCACCTTTATGCCATGAAAGCCCTTTAAGGTCCTAAATATGGAATTATACTCACTTGGGATGTCCATTTCCCAAGGATCAAGGTATTTGGACCAAAAACCCAATAAAAGTGAAAATAAAGAGATCTAAGAAATCATTAAGCAGGTTTGAGACTTGCTTACCAAATAGTGATGAGGATGGGATGAAGTTTCTGGATCTACTCACTCCTTCTTGACTCCTCAAGCTTCTTTATCTTCCACAAGCTTCAAATATACAAGTTTCTCTAAAAATTTACTCACAAGCTCACACAGGGCATTAGGGTTTCAAGATTTAGGGTTTGGGATTTGGAGGCTGTAAATGAGGCCAACCTTTGGAGGGTAAGTTGTTTAAATAGGGTGCAAAACCCTGAAAATTAGGGTTTCACTCTGCCATTCCTACTCGTTGAGTTGAGGCTCTCAACTCCTCGAGTAGACTTTACAACCCGAGTCCAATTTCCATTCCTACTCAACAAGTTTGGGGCCTCCAACTCGTCGAGTTTCTATACAAAAATGAATAATTCTTTAATTAAATACATACCAGGAACTAGGCATTACAGAAGCAGTATTGTTCACTTAGAGATCCTTTAGGATAGATCCCTTGAGATCATCGATCTAGGATTAGGGAGTGAGAATAACGGGAATGAGTAATCGGGTTAATTGTTTGATGTGAATATATAATCGTAACAAACTGATTATAATATTATGGTTGAAAACCCTATGTACTCACCAGGTTTTCCAACCTGACCCACTTAGTTTATTGTATCACACGTAACGCCAAAAAGATACATTATGTTGAGAGATTCGAGGAGTATTAATTACTGTATGACTTATTTAATTACTGTATGGCTTATAATATTTCGTTATGCTTATGTTTTTGTATTGACGATGACATCTCAACTTTTAACATAAATAAAATACATTTCTTCGGAAATTTTTTGATAATATCATTATCATGTTTTTGGGAACAAATTCCACAATATTATTCCTCAAAAAGGATACTCTGATTTTGAATAAGCATAAACAAATCGGTCTTTTCTCGTCGTGACATTGGGGATGTCACATATACTAACTGAAATCATAGCATAAGAGAAAGGAGGTGAAAACTATTTACATCTACTCCATTTTTTTAAAGAAAACAAGCATCACTAATAATCATTACACTGTTATAGATTTCACATAAGTTGCATACATGATCAGTCATGTGGGAGTGAGTTTCTTTTGTCATTATAGGATCTACCCATCCATACTTTGCAAACAAATATGCCTTGATAAAGATACATGAATATATTGGCTTGCTTTGATCGGAAAAATAACCAGTTGGTCTGAAAAAGGGTTAAAACCGCATAGTAAAACAACCCATATGGTATTGAGAAAAAGTGATTTAAGAAGAACCATTGCTACTGCTTGGAGGTGGAGATCGAGCGGGAACATATTTTGGAACTTTGTCTCTTAATCGCACAACCAACACCAGATCTCTCGCGTCGGCTACTCGAGGAGAATTATCTCCGACGTTTTAGTATAGATGTGTGAGAGCGGAGAAGACGTAACTAGAGAGTAGAGGAGAGATAATTTATTTAATTTAGAGTAAATTACACGAGTGGTCCCTATGGTTTGGAGTAACTTGCGCGCTTGGTCCCTAACTTATTTTTTTAACTCGGAAAGTCCATACTGTTTGTTTTTGTCACGCGCTTGGTCCCTACTGTTTGTTTTTGTTACACGATTGGTCCCTATCTTACCTAAAGAGACTATTATTTAAATAGGAAAAAATTGTGGGATAAGTAAGGTAAGGTGAGGGGGGTTGGGGTTGGGGTGTGTTTATTTAAAAAAAAAAATTAAAAATCAAGGGCAAAATAGTTTTTTAGGTAAGAGAGGGACCAAACGTATAACAAAAACAAACAGTAGGGACCTTTCGAATTAAAAAAATAAGTTAGGGACCAAACGCGCAAATTATCCTAAACCATAGGGACCATTCGTGCAATTTACTCTTTATTTTAATGCTAGACATTTGCACTATAAAAAAATATGCACCCTTTTGATGTAAACCATTAACTGTTAAATGTAAAGACTAAAATGTTAGTTCTATAGTTCTATCGAATTGCACTGGTTTTATAATGATCATTTATCCTTCTTTCTTTCTCTCTCTCTCTCTCTCTCTCTCTCTCTATATATATATATATATATATATATATATATATATATATATATATATATATATATATATATATATTAGTTTGTATGTTATGTCTTGTCATGAAATGCAAGTTTAATAGTTAGGAAGTTGGGTCCTTTGACCCATCTAAATGTTGAAAATTAGAAGTTATATATTGAAAAAAAATAGGTGAGAGATGATGCATTATAAATAGAAAGATGAGAAAACTTTGAAGTATATCTATATCATGCTTAGTTAATAAGTTAAAAGCCAATTAGCAGTTGAGTCTTTTCATTCTAAACTATTCCTTTTATGAATTTAATACGTATATTTATAAAACCCGTTTTTTTAAAGGTCTAACAAGTTCAATTGAACTAGTTTTTTGATAAAACAGTTTGTTCCTACTTGTTTTGCTAACAAACTTAACATAACCGGTTCCTAGTTCAATCAATGAAATCGGCTAGCTAGATCCGATTTTCAAAACCATGCTTGTACTTGTCTTGACGAATGTAATTAGAAAACCACATAATGTTTTATTTGAAACTCACCATTATCGATCTTACTCCAAAAGCTAGATGCGATTTTCGGGGTCTTTCACTAAAAGTAAAGGACCCTTGATGCAATTCATCAAACATGTGGGGTGATTGGTATTTACCCAAAATTTATTTTCTTAACAAGATAATAAAAAGTTCGTAATACGCACACAATTCGGCGCGTGGTCTGAACTGTTACACAACTTTCTGCTTTAACGCTCCTGATTGGCTGTCGATTGACATGTCAACAACTGAGTAACACATGTCATACAATATGAATATGAACATGGTGAGTTTGGTAGTTGGACAGATTACGTTGTATTTATTATTCTGCCATGGGCCCTCTAACTTAATTAATAGTTCGGCCCACTTATGGGATTATACTATTACATCTAACGTGTATTTCTAATAATTTAATGTGACAAATTTCGTCTTTGATTATACTATAACGTAACATATAGTCATATACATAACTTTGAACATAGAATGGTTAAAAAAACGTGTTGCATATATTTGTAAAATGATGAAAATATTTAAGATTTTAACTTGAAATTAGATTTTAAATGAATGGGAACATTATGTAAATAGTTAAAAATATGATCGGTCTATATTAATTTTAAAGGCTCTATGCAAAAAGTAACAATGAGCCCTAAATTCCAGATTAGCAATGAATTAGTGATGCACTAGGATATATAGCAATATATTAGTGACAGAGTAGCGGCGGATTATCGACAACTAAATGACAAATCGTGACAGATTAAAATTTTGGACCCCCTTACGACATGGGCCATGCAACGTCGCACACCCAATAATATATGCTTAGGGCCGGGCTTGCACTTACAAATGAAAACCCAAAATTAATTATATTTTTATATGATTCGTCCACTAAATATACCAACAAGTTTGTGCTACTTAATTTTAATTTATTTCAGTTACAAATGACATGGACATAGTTATATATCCGTATCTACCAAGCAATAATAAAAATTAGGAAGGAGTTACCTGTCGTTGTCGCCTTACTTTAATTTCCAAACTTAATAAGAAATCAAGAATGTCTAATTATTTTGTTATGCAATCATAAATTAAGGAGAAAAAATCCCCATATAAAAATTAATTTGTAATTTTCTCTTTTTCTTATATTTTCTACTTTGCTAACTATCCCAAGATATGTATTTTCGTATATTTTTCATACAATGTCATAAAAAGTAAATTCTGAACATATAGCTAATTGTGAGCATGCACGTGTACAACCATAAAATTCATTTCCTAGTGTCTGTAATGTCAAAAAAAAAAAAAGTAAAAATAGTAATGACAGCACATTTATGTGAAGTTCTTGTAATGGTACTGCATACCTAGGTTAGAAATTTTGCATAGGGATGATAAATGGTTGTTGGTCTTCGGATCCGGGTCAAATCAAGATGGAGGTAAAGAAAAAAAGAAAAAAAAAAAAAACCTTTTTCCAAGCTAATTTTCACAAGGAATGGCCCTTTCGTCCCAATCTAATCAACCCTCTTTTTAAGTCCGTCTCTTTTGATAATTAAGACTTGATGAAGAGAACAACGACCCTAAGGTTTAAGTCTTCATAACTTTCAGACATGTACAAGACTAGTCCCCCAACTTTATCATTTTGCAAAGTGCACCATAGGTGGATTTCTCTTAATAATTTAGATCCTTAAGTTTCTGGTTTAGCCCCAAATGTTAAATAGTATTACAACTTAAGTCCAATATCCAGTTAAAAGGGGTAAAGTCAGGATTAAACAAATCAACTCCAAAATTTGAAAAGTCAACTCTTAATTTCCTACTTTTATTTAGGGGTGTAAGTGAACCGAGCTACTCGGGATCGACTCGTTAAAAACTCGACTCGAGATCAAATTAAACGAGCCTGAGCCAAGTTTGAGCCTAAATATGAGGCTCGTTTATTAAACGAGCTGGAGCCGAGCTTCCATTAATGGGCTCGTGAGCTTAAACGAGCTTATATATATATATATATATATATATATATATATATATATATATATATATATATATATATATATATATATATATATATATATATATATATATATATATATATATATATATATATATATATATATATATATACACACACACACACAAAGAGGTTCGTTTAGGCTCGATTAGGCTCGCGAGCCCACTAAATTGTTCACGAGCCGAGCTTGAGCTTGGTCGGGCTCGGGCTCGGCTTGTTTACACCCCTACTCTTATTGTTTAAAATCTAACCTTTTAATTAATTAAGGTACCATATAGATGATCGTTGCATATCATTATCAATCAAGTTTGTTATCCAAAATCCAAAATCAATCTTATAAATGTACTTATAATCCAATATCACTAAATATAAATGGTTGACAACCTAATCTTATACGCTTAATGGTTTGAGTTGTCATTATTTGCTCTTCATTTTTTTTTGGGTTTTCCCCTTGGTCGCCCTATGGTTGCACCATATCTCTAATGGTTACTTCAAAGTAAAAGTAGAACAACTATCACTGCTTGAACATTATGTTGAGGACATTTCTTGTCTTTAATCTATTTTTGATCTCATCATAAATCATCAACTGAAAATATAAGTCAATATAACATATGGTTTACATGATGGATCTGGCCTTAAATCTTGTATATCTTCAAATCTTCATGTAGTGGTTGACCTTCTAAAAGGTTCGCCAAAGGTGATTAGTAGGTTTCCAAATTCCTATTTTCTTGTCGCCAAACCATTAACACAGTCAACAAGCTAATTCAAACACTTTTGCAAAAGCTGCTTTCTTGCACCGTTATAAGCTAATTTATCAAACACCCTCTTATTCTTTTTGGTGACTCAAATACAAATAAGAAGTGGTCACTTTCAATAATTATATTTTAATTCATTTTTATCATTTCAACATTTCCACAATGTATCTATAAATACATATTTGGCCACTTTCACATAAATTTTGTGAGATGGTCACTTTCGGAAAAAGGTTTAAAGTGTGGTAACATTTTGTATGGAAGACACATTTATTATTCAAACATGAAGGTTTTCTTTTTGTTCAATTACTTAAAACTTAAACGTTAAAGCGCTATAATGGACATGCCAAATTGCCAACTTCCATTTTTATGTGGACTTATATATTTATATAAATAAATTCTAAACTTACCGAAATAATAGAATAATGATTACACATTAGAACATCCACAACCAACTTTGAATGGAGCTTGAAAAGTGGATAGAAAGGATTCAATGCACTCACCCTTACAACCAAATAGAACTTACATTATTAACCTTCACTACTTACTTCTCATTATATATACAACTAGAACAACACTGAGTACATCGATTGATTTTTTTAAAATTATGGAAAGAAATAAATAGTATCTATGTAATCTCCTTGCAATTTAAGTCATGATGTTATCTGATTTTCTTGTTAGAAGCAGATAGAACAATGTCCTCCTCTCTCCTCCTCTTCACATTTACAATTACACCCAAAAAACTGCAGGGGAGTCGTGTTTTAAGGTTTTCAAAGTAAGTAAGTTCTCTCATATGTGAACCTGAAAGTTACAATCAATAATGTATCCTTAATTGCAGTAAGTTTTTGTCACATTTAAACAATAAACTCTAAACCCTAAAAAATAGCTCTAAAAACCTTAAACATAAACCCTAAAGCCTAAACTTTCATAAACCCTAAAGCCTAAACTTTATCAGCATACCTGAATTGTCTACTTTAAACCTCTTCTGAGAATAATGAGCATCTTCTTGCTTTCTCTTGAATCTGAAAGGATTACTTAAAAATGGATTCCCGCTTCCCTTATCGACATCTACAAAAAGAAACCAATTAGCCACATTTTATAATTCCTTTAAGACACCAACAGAATGTGGCAAAACGAAGGTATGGATTGAAGACTTTACCCATATCTTTGAGCTTAGTTTTCTTGCTTGAGTTCGATCCATATCCGCAATTCATTGCACTGGGAATTTCATTTACCGAATCATTTCCTCCTGAAAACACATAAAATTTAATCCAATCACCCATTTCTAAACCTAGAGATCGATATCAATCTAAACATACACACAGAGCACTGATTATATACACATACTATAAGTTTGATTTCAAAAGTCACAATTAATCAGGCGTCCTGTTAATTTTTCGACTTATTTCATATGTTCAAAGCCTAGACATCGATGCATTGTACATACATATATGATATATATATGTATATATGTAGATACTAGATAGATAGATTGAGGGAGGGAGATGCTTAACGGCTTACTTTTGGAACCGGATTTGGATAGCTTGCCATCGACAACAAGAGCGCCGGAACCAGTAGTTCCCGTTGAAAGTCCTCGCGAGGAGAAAAAGCTTATTAAGGATTTCCAGGTGACGGAGGAGGCAATAAGATCGACTCCTCTACTTATGAAGTGACCGTTTAACATTAACGTCGCCGGCTCCAGGCCGAACGTACGGGCAATAGAGCCGAGGTCGATCCTTTGTTCGTCGTGCGCCACCACCTGCACCGCCTTTGATATCGATGGGCAAAACAGCTTTACCGTTCTCTTGCTCTCCTCCGACATGTCTCTGTTGTGCGGGTTCTCAGGGCTTCTGGAAGTGTCTAACAACGAATCCAACCTATCAAGTATCAACGATTATATAGACAAACGGTGCATCATTTGTTTGTACGGTACAAATATGAACTGGCTGCTAGATAAAATGTCGTTTTACATTTGCATTTTAGGGCTAGTGAAAAATAAACAAAAATTATATAAATAGTCTTTTATATTTTATAAAATTATATAAATATTCGTTAGAGTTCGATATTTGATCTTTTAAGTTTTTTTTATCCATGTTTACTCATTAAACTTATTTAATTGTATATATTTAGTCCTTATAACCGGCTACTCTAGGTAAAATGGAAAAAATGACTTAATACGGTAATATATTTTTCTTACTTTGTATACATTTTACATTTAATGATGTATTTTCTTTGCACATGTAGTATTTAATATTTTTTTTTTTGTTGTAAAATAAGTCATTGTTGTTTTTGTACACATTCAGTACTTATAAACGATTTTTTTTACGTTTTTTCTCACGACATCCTAAATAGGACAATCATTAATGAGGTATCGGGGGGTTGTTCATGTTTATGGCAATTACAGCCTTAATTGCTTGGTGCTTAAGTCTTGCGTTCTGAACATCGTAACTGTTGGATTAGTGTCTAAGTCCATAACTATTTTGGTATGTATTTGACCCGATGGTGCATGGTCCTTTTGGGTTGCCTTCACCAAAGCAACTTGATTGGAGAAATAAATAGAGAGAGAGGTTATTATGATTTATTAATATGTTATAAGAATAATATATTAAAGGAGAAATCATATTTGTTTAATTAATATTGGTCAATAATTAATTAAGAATTAATTTTGTGATCAAGTGTAATTAATTAAACTAGAGGGGCTGAATTGTAATTATGTGATAATTACAAAATAAGGTAAGGATTATCTTATATATATGGTGAACGAATTTGAGGTGTAAATCTCTTAGAATTCGACTAGGATAAGGATTTCTAGGACTTATCTTATGGTTGCTTGGTGGACAAGCAACTAGATAAGGATAAGGACTAAAACCCTAATCTTTACACCTATATAAACCCCCTAAGGCACATGAATTCGTCTAACCCTTCCCAAGAAGTCCTAAGGATGAATTCTAACCTCCATCCTCTCTCTTTATACATTCTCCACTTGCTTATGGTGTTTGTGAACCATTAGAGGAGTGACACTTGTGACTCTCAGCTTTCCAAGGTCAATTCAAGGAGGAATTGGATTGTTATTGCTATATAACAATCAAGGTATGTTCTTAAACCTAATTATATGTTAATATTGATTTCCATATGCTAGAATTAGGGTTTATAGTCTTGGATTCAAAGTATGTACAATAGAGAAACCTAGATCCAAGCATTAGGGTTTGTATGAGCACATAGGATGTCTTATGACCAAAACCCATCAGTGGTATCAGAGCCATGATTGGTTTCTATTGTATTGATGCTTGATGTAACTGAAAATCGTGTTTTGGCCTCACTCTTCGACCTGACTCGGCGAGTCACTCTTGGACTCGGCGAGTCAGCCCTACTCGGCGAGTTCCAGAGGGTGACTCGGCGAGTCGGTGCGTCAGACAGTGCTTATCTCGGGATTTCTTGCTGTTTTTGCATTGGGATAATTACCTTATCATGTTAGATTAATATTAATCCGATTATATGATATATTTGACTATATTTTTTAATCTAATTGAAGATATTTATCAATTAATAAGATAATTGTTTCCTTATAAGATAATTGATTAATTATTTTAAGTAAATTGATAAATTATTTTGCAAGAAATCATCAAATATGGATAATTATGTGATTAAATGTTAATTTGAATTATTTGTTATTTGATCCTTGTTGTTGTGAAAAGTTTCATATTTGGCCCTTTAGGTTTTATAGTTTAAATTTGAACCCTAAAAGTTTTGTTGTTTTGAAATTTAAATAGTTGAAACCCTAATGTTTTGAAAAAGGTTTCAAAACTTGCCCTCAAGTTTTGGAATTTAAATTTTGATTAAATAGTTTAATTTTGATGCATATTTAAATTCTAAACCCTAATGTGTTGAAATGTTTCAAAACTTGCCCTCAAGTTTTGGAATTTAAAAGTTGATTAAAAGTTTAATTAGGAATGTTAAATTCTAAAACTCTAGTATGGTTTTGAAAAAGGTTCAAATCACACCCTTATGGTTTTATCAACTAATTAAGGTGTATAATTAAAGAGGTTTAATAAATCCATAAAAGTTTAGGTTTACAATTTAAGTAAATTAAAAGTATAATTGTTAAATTGAACCACCTAATATTTTAAAAAGTATAAAATACACCCTATACTATATATAACATTAAAAGTCTAACATTATATATATGTATAAGTAAAAGTCAGTCTTACCATTAGTAGGCCTCATTCACGAAGCTGGTCTATAAGGGGTGTTTAAGGAAATTGCCTATAAAATGGCGATTGAATGGGTATCCACTCTTACCCACCGCACTCTTGACTAGTGGAGGGTCGTTAGCCGAACGGGTAGGATAGGACAAAACCTTCCATTATAAGTATAATGAAATATAAAAGTAACTAAATGTTTTCATAAAATTCCCAATCTTAGTTACTTAGGCAAAAGTGAATTGATGCAATTCCATGAAATTACACTTTGTGCCCTTGCGAAGACGTTAGTGGAGCATGTGTGGTTTATCGGCACACTAAATGGTTCTAAGCAAAGGTAGCAAAGGGTGACTCAATGTTTGTCATAGTTCGGTGGAGCGTGTGTGGTTTACCGGCACATCGAATAGGTGACTCTAACATGTGAGTGCACCATGTAAGTTTGCATGGTTATTCACACCCGCTTTGTGATCCTCAGCATCCCAGTCACAAACAAGAGGGGCATATCGAGATTTAAACATGCCATTGAAAGTTCAATGAATCTCAAAGGATCTAGGAGTTTTCATAGATTTAAAACTTAAATTTCTTTTTCGTTTTTCGTGGTGGAAATTAGTGAATCGTCATTCACTTACCTTCAAATATTCTGCAATTAGGGTTACGGCATCCCTCTCCCGAGTTGTAGAATATTGTGTTGGGTCCTAGCCTTAGTATCTCATTTGGGTGATTTACTAAGGACTCAATCTATCAACTAACTTGAATTCGTTTTCTCCCTTTTTGTAGATGTCAAAGTTCGACAACTATGGTCTTCCCAAATCCCGTGGAACAAGCATTCCACATGAAGATGATATTCCACGATTCAATCGAGGAACAAGAAATCATGCTTCACTTCCTCCTCCTCCTCCTATTGTTCTCCCCAACCCACAAGATCGAAGAATTGAAAGGTTCAATATCACTAAATCCCTATTGGAAATGAAACATGAAGATGGTAAACCCGTGTGTGCCCACGTTCTAGGAATGAAATCACACATTGATAAGTTGATAATGTTGGGTGTGTCATTCCCAGATCAGTTGGCTGTAAATTGGGTTTTGCAGTCACTTCCTGAATCATATAATGAGTTCAAAAGAAAGTATTATATGATGGATCATGACGACAACCTCATTGACCTAACTTATATGCTCATTGCTGCTGAATCAGAAATGATTTGGCGAAGCAATGGAGCGTATTTGTTGGGAAAGTCAACCGACCATGCTTCCGAGGACGTTCTAGGAGAACCGACCTGCGTTTACTGCCAAAAGAAAGGGCGTTGGATACAAGTCTGCCCAAAGAGCCTGAAGAGTCCAGAAGATGGGAGAGTCAAAGAGTATGGCTGTGCTTCAGGTAAAATCCACTATCTAACTCCATTAAGTTCCTATTCATTGATACATAATGTGATAAGATTGCATTTGAATGTTTTACAGGATCGGTGAAAAGAAAGGAAGCTTGGTGAAAGAACAAGATGAATCTAATCACAAGGAATGGATCTTGATCGCATGGACTTGAAGATTAGATTTTGAGCTTAGATAGTTATGATAGAGTTGTTAGAAATTTTCTTTTGAAATACATAGTTTTCAATGGATTTTGCATTGTAAGGACAAATGTTTTCCGCTGCTTTTATAAATAAAATAAATTTTCGTTTGACTTATTTATTTATTTATTTCCTTGCAATGAAATCGTTATGAAAATTGGTGTTTGCATATTTCTACAACAAATAGATATGATTCTTATTTATGGTGTTTATGGAAAAGTCGAGAATTTACCAAATAGGGAGAGTTTCTCATCGCCCAAAGTTTCAATTGGACAGAAATTTGGAATCACGCAACTTGGTTGCACGATGAATGAGAAATTTCATATTTGGAAATTAGACAAATTCATTGACAAAGTGTCAAGTGAAGGACTAAGAGATCGAGCACACAATGTTGCGTGTTGATCAAGACCACCATAAGAGTAACAATGATATTCGTCATGATTTACTAAAGGTTTAGTAAATATGATTATACTTACAAGATTAAGTGTAATTCTGAATTGATTAAAGGGTTTAGATCAATAGCAGAACGAATAAAAAGAATCAAGTAGGCAGAAAGATAAAAGTTTATCCATTCTAAGAAGATGGGAGAGTACCTTTTATGCTTTATGATAGGTCTTAATGATTAGGAACCATACCTCAATTGATCCTCTAAGTGAGTCTTAGTACAATGGTATGTCTAAGAAGAGGAATCAAGAATTGAAGAAATGGTTAAATCAATAAGTCAATCATACTTCGTTCCAATAACAAGTCTTAAAGTTAAGATCGTGACATTGAGTGAAAGGTATTAAGAAGGTTTGTAACTTTCATTAAATGTGGAAAGTTGTGATGTCTTGGATAAGACAAAGACCAACTAGGACCAATTTATGAAGTGTTTTGATAAAAGCTACACTAACTCTTGAATATTTGTTTGTCAAGAAATGGTTTTTGACAAGAGAATCATATATGTCAAGGAGTCAGTGGGAGTCTTAATAGTCTTGAAAGGTTTCAAGAACAAATCAAATAAACCTTATCGATCATCACTAGCACACGAGTTGAGGTTTACAACCTATCGTGTTGACATTATTTTGATTCCATGCCAATCCAATCGAGTTAATTATGCATGTGAGTTCTATGAGTTCTCATTTTGAACGCATAAAAGGCAAAGCACCTTAATCAATGAAAGGTACATTGATAAGAAAGGGTGAGCTGCTTAACTACTTGGAAGACATGGTGGGCAGCTGTGCTACCATAAGGCAAGAAATCAAGATTAAGAAAGTTCGCTCCATATGAGTTTGAATTTGTCGTAAACTTGGTTTTGACAAATTCACATGGATAGGAACAAATACACTGTTTAAATCTAAGAGTCATAAGATTTCCTCCTTCATGAAAATGATTGTGAGGAAATGCTTTCACTAAGACAGATTTTAAGAAGATAGTGATTGTAAAATTGCATTCTCGAATTCAATTATGGTTACGGCATCCCTTTCCATAATTTGAATTGTGAGGTTTGGCAATTAGTCTTAATTGTTTAGACACACATATGAACTATCGAAGGCAAATGTGTATAAGTTAGAGAAACGTTGATAAAAGATTATCAAAGCACTAAGTATTAGAAACATGAACTTAAGAAATTCAATAAGCATTGTTTTTCTGAAAGTTAAGATGTTTATGAATACATGTCGAAGCTAGTGGGAGCATAAGTGTTATGTTTTATAATAATCATCAAGATAGTGGGAGCATAAAAGTTATGATTGTATTATTATTAAGGAAAGTATTGCAAGATTAGCAATATTAATTATAGAAAACAAGAGTCATACTTTGCAAAGTCGCAATAGTTGAAGAGTTGTTTTGCTATAATTAAGGGAGAGAATATTATGCTTCATTTCAAATCTAAAGGTTTAGGTTGAGAAATGTTAATAAAATTTAGTCAAAGGTATAAAGTGTGTTCTTAAAATTTCGATTATGATTACGGCATCCCTCTTCACAATTCGAATTTTGAGAACATAGCAAATAAAACATTATGCGTCGTGTCCCATACGCTTCGGGTATAGGATCGATTGCAAATGCTTTAATGTTTGACCATTCTAAAATTTTCCAAATGTCGAGCGCATTTAGAGGGAAAAAGGACAAGAATTGGTTTTGACTAAAACAATTAAACAACTATCAAAGGACAATCCAAAGTTCGACGAGGATTGGTCGCTTGTGAGTAGTTGGAAGTATAGTATTGGAAATATGGAAATGTTTCCATAATGGATGGACCCTATCGACATCATTACGAATAGATAAGATTCTATTAAGAATGAGTTGTCATATGGAACATATGGAAGTGTGTCCATATTGGGAATTGAATATTGAGAAATCTATGACTAGATTAGAAACTTCTATGCAAAAGGATGTTCAAAGAAAGTACTTTGAGTGAGAGACATCACATCTATGGAATTGTCTTGTAACAATCTCCGATAGAAGACTTTGTAATATCATTGGCAATAGTCTTTGTGACTTTGGTGCAGTGACATTACAAAAGGAGATCATTGCATAAAATGTTAGAATCTAGCATATTCTATAAGTAGCAAGAATTTGATATTCTTTCACTTATGAAAAGGATTTGGAGTTGTGAAATGAGAATGATTGAAAATGTGTTCAATGTGATCTATTTCACAAAGTAAGAACCATAGGTAAACATTGTGTGCATGCTAGGAGCATGGGACAAGTGTTTTAATTCAAGTAAGAAGTTGATTACCCGAAACGAAAAATAATGAGTAATCAATATGATGATAAATAAAAGGCGTTTTATTTATACTCAAAGGTTTGAGGCCATATGGGATTAGTATTATTCTTGTGTTTCACATTTGCATGTTTTGACTTCCAGAATAATTGAGTTTATTAAGAATAATCGAATTATTCGAACGGGCCACAGTCGTTCATATGTTGGAAGTAGATATGAATGAAGACTGTCATGAATTGGTGTGTGGAATGTCTAGAAAAGTATTAGACATAAGCAAATGTTTGCTGCAACGTTCATGAGTGCTTATGAATGTGATTTGAGCATTGGATTAGACCCACGCTCACTTGGATCACTCCATGGATTGTATCACGAGTGATTGGTGAGACGATAACATCTTATATTCTTGAAACCGAGATGTGTGAGTTGTATCTTGCAAATCGGTTGCACATTGATAATATGTAAACGCACCAGTAACTTGGTGTTATAAAACATATTGTTGTGTGTGATTCGGTGCGTGAGTACAAGCAAGCATTGTATCAAAGTTTATCCGTTCCTTTTATCCAAAGTAGAATAAAAGCGATATCTTTGGGCCCCTCGATGGTTTAGTGATGACAAACGTAAATGCTTGGCCGGGCTAGGGCTAATTTGATTTGTTCAATTAGTCAGTCGTCATAAATCGGAATCGAGATATAGTACAAAGAGAATGATTTGAAATCATATCTCATATGATATCTAGAATGGAGGAATATATGATCCCTTATCTAAGGACACGCGTGTTTGATATGATCAGAGTTGACAGCGGCTTTGGAAAGCTACGATTGCAGATCGGGATCCGAAGTCATACGCAGAATAGTTGTTAGACTTATCCAAGTGGGAGACTGTTGGATTAGTGTCTAAGTCCATAACTATTTTGGTATGTACTTGACCCGATAGTGCATGGTCCTTTTGGGTTGCCTTCACCAAAGCAACTTGATTGGAGAAATAAATAGAGAGAGAGGTTATTATGATTTATTAATATGTTATAAGAATAATATATTAAAGGAGAAATCATATTTGTTTAATTAATATTGGTCAATAATTAATTAAGAATTAATTTTGTGATCAAGTGTAATTAATTAAACTAGAGGAGCTGAATTGTAATTACGTGATAATTACAAAATAAGGTAAGGATTATCTTATATATATGGTGAACGAATTTGAGGTGTAAATCTCTTAGAATTCGACTAGGATAAGGATTTCTAGGACTTATCTTATGGTTGTTTGGTGGACAAGCAACTAGATAAGGATAAGGACTAAAACCCTAATCTTTACACCTATATAAACCCCCTAAGGCACATGAATTCGTCTAACCCTTCCCAAGAAGTCCTAAGGACGAATTCTAACCTCCCTCCTCTCTCTTTATACCTTCTCCACTTGCTTATGGTGTTTGTGAACCATTAGAGGAGTGACACTTGTGATTCTCAGCTTTCCAAGGTCAATTCAAGGAGGAATTGGATTGTTATTGCTATATAACAATCAAGGTATGTTCTTAAACCTAATTATATGTTAATATTGATTTCCATATGCTAGAATTAGGGTTTATAGTCTTGGATTCAAAGTATGTACAATAGAGAAACCTAGATCCAAGCATTAGGGTTTGTATGAGCACATAGGATGTCTTATGACCAAAACCCATCAGTAACTTCTTGATACGATCTCAAATTTTAATGATCTTTATATTCACCCATTCGTATTTGATTGTCTCGTGTAAGATGCCGTGACAAAAACCTAAAGAAACCGATCAAAAGTATTAAATGTGTACAAAAACAATAATAACACATTTTGTAACAAAAAAATATTAAGGACTAAATGTGCAAAAAATATTAAGAACTAAATGTGTAAAAGGTGATAAATATATTACCTTATTAAGTCATTTTTCCGGTTTACCTGCACTAGCCGGTCATAAGGACTGAATGTGTACAGTTAAACAAATTGAAGGAGCAAATGTAGACGAAAAAAATCTTAATGACCAAATGTATTTGAATTGAAAAGTATATTACCCTTTGCTTTACCAAATGTCACAACTAAAGTTTATAGCTAAAAAGTTTCGGAAAGGGTAGAAGTGGTTTCCTTCGGGGGCTTAGGGTTTGTTTTTTTCTTCAAGATGGAAGTTTCGGTTTGGGTTCACTTGTCTTGGGAAGGTCGTTTTATGTGTAGAAATTCCGATTGCATTCCTCAGGTTGTTTGTTTTGATACAAGTGTTAGTAAGGAGCGATTTCAAGGACAAAATCTAATTTAAGTGAGGGAGAGTTGTAACACTCGGTTTTGGATTTGCTTCTTTATTAGGGGTTGCAGCCCAATCTTTAGTGGCCATGAGACTTAGGGCCTTGGGAAAGGAAGAATTTGGCCCTTCTCGGGTGTGGGTCTTATGGTTTAAGTGATCCAAGTGTTCGATTGTTTCTTCAGAGGTCAATGGTATACTCGTAATTTGATAATTCGGTCTTTTATGGATTTTGGATTTTGTTCAAGAGGTTTTAAGGCTTGTTTGTATTGTTAGAAGTGTAGGGCTTCTCGCCACCTTTTAGTGGATATAAGGTTCGTTGGAAACGGACCTAATATGAGGAAGTTATGGCATTTTTAAGATATTGGCAGAATTGGACCCTAATGAAAATAGTTGGCAAATTGGTCCCATGCATGTAAGGATGGTATGCGCGTGTCTGGCTGGGTACGCCCAACGTAAGCTGGGGATATGCCCAACGTAATGGTCAGAGTGCCAAACCCTGATTTTTAGAGTTTAGGCACTATTTAAGCATCTTTATGAGCTCAAGGCTCTTTCATTCTCAGCCTCCATTTCATTCTAAGCCTCATTTCGGAAACCCTAACCTCATTTTGAGTGTTTAAGAGATCTAAGTGTGCTTTTTGGTGTGTTCTTGCTCATTTCCAAGAAAAGGGTGGTTGGTTCTAGCTTGTGGTTCAATGGAGGACGTTTAGATCCAAACTTTTGGCTTCATTTCCAGCTCATCCAAGGTATAAAGTTCTCATCTTGACTTCTTATTGTGCAAGTTTAAGTTTAGGGAAAAATTAAGGGTTTTTATGGTGTATTAAGATCTCCTTGTGAGTTTGAGCCACTCCAGGAGCTTGAAGTGATAAATCTTACCTCTTCTGATGCTCCTAGTTCATAAAAATGCTTGCTTGATGTTTAGAATTGGTCCATGCATGTCATACTTGGGTTATGTTGGGTCTTAATGGATTAAGTTGGTTGTTGGGTCCCATTGAGTCATGTAAATGCATAAAGGTGCCGACTGTATGCATTAAGAGCTTAGTTGGAAGGTCTTCCGAGGTTTTGATGGAAGGACTTAACGGATTAAGTCGTGAATTAAGTTTTGGAGAAATTACGGTGACGTCGCGCGTAACTAAAGGTACGCCCAACGTTCGTCGATCTGATGGATTTTGGGTTGCTGTGTTTTGGGCATTGCGTTCATTTGGGCCACTTTATTGGACTTGCTGTTTGGGCCTTTGGGCCATCTGAGATTTATTTTGGACAAGGAATTATTAGGCTTAGGATAAGGCCCATATAGGTTGGGCCCAATTTGGAAAATTGGACCATTAGTGGACTTTTATGGAACTTGTAGTTTTGGGCTTGGGCCTCAGTTTTTGTTCATGTGGCATTAGGGGTAAAACGGTCATTTTACCCAAGTATCGATTATGGATCATAGTTTGGAACCCAATTGCTAATTGGGTGTTGTTTTGGTATTGATAGCTTGGAGGAGTTGTCAACGCAGCAACTAGGGATTTCTTCAGTGAGCTTCTGCTTTTGAGGTGAGTTTTCCTCATTGTATTTACGGGTTGAAGGCACCAATGTCGGTCCTTTGGATTGTTATCCTGGTTTATCGTATGATTGAGTACTGTGGTGATCTGTTAGATCTGTATCCTGGCTGATAGGATGATGTTATGCTTAGTGATATGTTAGATCTGCTTGTTATCTGTTCTGGTTATATGTTCAGCTGTGTATATGGTGTCGTAGTGTGGGTGGGTTGAGACTGCACGACTTTGTGCTGTCAGTCAACAAACCCGAAAATGTTTATATCGATATATTGTTATGATTTACTGGGCTTATATGTGTTTGGATATGTTCATGTTGACATCTTGTGTGGGGTTGGGTTGAGGCGGTCCTGCTTTGTGCTGAAGGCCAACAGACCCAGGGCGTCCCGAATAGAATGAAGACCAGTAGGGTGTGCCAGTCAGGTCGAAGTCCCGTCGAGGCGTACCATTCATGCTGAAGGTTTTGTGAGCGTACCAGATAGACTGTAGGCCGACATGGTGTACCAGTCATACTGAAGGCTTTGTGGGCGTACCAGAGGGACTGTAGGCTAGTTGTAACGACGTAAAATTTTAACCAAAATTTGAAATTTCAAAACACATTGTTTTTAATAAATAGTTATAAAATGCCACAATGTCAATTCACCAAAACTTATGTTCAAAAGAAATCAATATATCAAAATCTAGGATCCCCTAAATCATAAAACAATCTCCGGTGTGTGTGTGTACAATCATGTCGGTGCCTTCTCGTGATCCTGAGAAGTACCTGAAACACATAACACATACACGGTAAGCACAAAATTTAGTAAGTTCCCCAAAATACCACATACAACACATTAGCCACATGAGGCTATAACTCTGTAAGAGCCTCTGGTCAATGTGTCTCAGTGGGACCCTCCGGTCCCAAATCAGTAAGCTCAATAATAACAATACTCAACATAAATCACAAAGACATAATATGGAATATCAAATACACAAATAATCACAATAAGCAGCTCAATCACACAATGTAACACTCAAGGCGAGTATAGTGAGAAGACTCACGTTGCAAGAAGTCAGCAAAACTCGAACTCAAACCACCGATCTAGCCTCCGCCTAACATACACAACAATTATCCCTAATTAATCACGGCTCTCAAGAGGCTACACTTTCTCTCAGAAGGGTAAAAGACCATTTTACCCCTCAATGGCACTAATTGTCCATAATTTGACCCAAACCCTAAAAGTCAACAAAAGTCAACGGCAGGGAGTACGTTGCGCGTACCAGCTCCTTATGCTGGGCGTACTCGGCTGCCATGCAGATATTGGGGATGCGCGACCCCTACGCTATGCGTACTAGAATTACGCCCGCCGTACACTCCAGTTTCACCCTTTCACTTGTTTGGTCTTAAATAGTTAAGACTTTGGCTCATATCTCAGATCTAGACTCTTTAATAGCTCTTAACCCATAAAGTCAGGGACTTTAAGCCTTTGCATGGCTGGAAAGGTCCCAAACACACAAAACATTCACCCTCTTGTGACAAAAAGCACATATCTCGTGCATGGCTTGATCCCAACGTCCGAGATAGGATTTTTATGACTATACACCACTGAATATACTCAAAGGGGGTGGATCATGGTCTCTGGAGTACAATATCACATAAAGTCTCCAACTTTTGGGACAAAACCCTAGAATACTCTACCAAGATGCAAAAACCAAAAGAGTGAGAAAGTTATGAGCTTTATACCTCAAAATGAAGCTCCACACTAAGATAAGCCCAGATCCAAGGCCTGAAATCCCCCTCCTTCTTCTTCAAGTCTCCTTCTTCACTCCAAAGTAACTCAAGAATGCTCCTAAGGCTTTCTAATGCACTCACAATCTCTAAGAACAGAAACTAGGGTTTAGGAGGGTTGGTGACTGAGAATGGTGGCCAAGAATGAGGCCATCATATCCTTTAAATAAGGGTCTCACCCTAAATTTGGGTTTTCACTCTGAGCCTAGTACGCCCAGCGTACCCTCTGGTACGCGCAACATACTAGGCGACTTCCGCGTCAAATGCACGCATATGAGTACGTTGTGTCACATCCCTAAACCGAATTAGCGGAAACATTCGTGGTTGGAGGACGTCATGTACAATATCATAACAATGCATAATAGTAAAACAAGCAACAACATCCATTGCATTAATAGAATAGTTAAATACATGTGTGTTCTTTATTAAAGTTTAAATGACACCAAAATATATAATCAAAATAATGACGAGTCTTGAATTCACTCCGTCCTTCAATGGCTGCATGGGTATACCTGTCTACTGGTTCCCTGAGAATACAAGTTATTTTGAAAGAGAGTATCAACATAAATGTTGTTGAGTGCATAAGTGTTTAGTGTCATTTATAGTAATTAAAAACTTCGAATGTTTGTATTAAAAATATTGAAATGTTTATAAAGTTTTCCCAGAAAATCCTATATTTCCTGCTTATAATGAAAAGTGGCCTTCTACCCGAGGCCCGACTGTCATTACTAGAAAACAACCCTTTAATGACGCGCAAACAATGACACTTGCTGATAGAGGATGCGCATTTGTGCGTGCCGTAAAAAATAATGTCAATTTTGAAAAATTTGAAGGATAGAGGACACATATTTGTGCGTGCCCTAAAATTAGTGTCACAAAAGAAAAAAATGGAAATGCGGAGGGCGTCTTTCATAAAATGTGCATCGTCTAAATGTGTCGCTTTATAACATTTTAATGAAACACACGTTTTTAAGGCGGGATTTCACCCGCCTATTGAATCCCAAAAATTAAACACCCCCCACCCCGCCTCTTCCAATTAGCAAGAAAAAGCCCTAGCCCTTCGTCTTCATAACAACATCGCACCACCACCCAACCTTCGATCTCGCACCGCCAAGTGTCTCCGACCATCTTCTCCAACCATTCTTTCCTGTCGCACTACACCGATAACAAAACCCCCATCACTATTTTAAACCACTCGTGATACGCATCCTCACCCTCTTCTCTAGATCTTCATTCTCCGTAAAAACCCTTCTACCATCGATGATCAAATTACACTCCTAAAAATTACACAATGAAATCCCAAAAGAATTATAAAAAATCCCCCTACTAAGAAAAACCCCAAACAACCGATGGTATTTTCACTAAAATTTATGGACTCTCTCATGCGATTTTAGCGATTTTCGTTTCCCCCCTATTTTTTGGCATCAATCACTTCTTACGTGGACTTTATATAAAGAATCCAAAAACTTAAAATAGAGGCAAGGGAAACAACGAGACGGGGTGTTCATGAGGGGCAATCTCGTTTTTCTTGAATCTGTTATTGTGTGTGGTGGATGTTATGGCGGTGAAACTCCTGTGGGTTAGATCGACGCCCTTGATTCGTCCGGTTGTACCGGATGAGTAAAGTATCCCCGCCATATCGGCCTGTTGTACATCTCCGCTTGAAGATATCCCATCTCTGCTACAGGATACAAACATTGACATAAGTTCACCGGAAATCAGGTCGCTGGTGATGGTTTATCGGTGAATATCACCAGAATGTCAAAGAATCAACTCTATGATATCATGTCCCATATGAAGGTAAAAACACAAACCCCTCTTTTTCTATCTTTTTCTTTCTTTTCAGATTGATGTTTCCTCTGTTTTTTCCCAAAATTTACAACAAGTTCATTGTATGTCGTTGCTAGTGTTAAATGAATGCGAGGAGTTTAGACTAAATTGGATTCTTATTTAAACAGAACCGGGATCAAGCGAGATAAATCTTGATTTAAAACCCTTTACTCACTAAAGCTCTCTTTCATGTCTTGTTCTCATCTAATAGCTAGGGTTTACTTTTACTTATATATTTTGTGTTTTTGTTCTTATGATTCAGACCTATTCTTGGTTTCTAATTCTCCTTGAACAAATCAACGTTTAGGGTTCCATGTAATTTATGATGTTTGTCTCTCTTATTTCTTTATACCTTCATGCACAAATAATTCTAGGAATCAAGTAAAATATCATAACTAATTCTTGTTTCATTTTGCATAATCAGTTGCTGATGTGAAATCAAGTAAAATATCATCTCCTACCACACAGGAAGTTGATATAGTTGTTGAAGACCAACCAAGATCACCTATACTAGGGGTGAGTTTATTGCACGTTGATAATAAAGAAAAAGTGGAAGTAGGAGGAAACGGTGAGAAAGGGACCCCACAAGTTGATAGTAGTTCATTACCATTGGTTAAAAAAGATTCAGATTCTCATGGTGATCTTCCTGTTGGAAGCTCTGATGTGGGCCCAAGTGAACAAACAGTGGATGTTAATCAAAGTGGTCTTAAGTGCTCTAAGCCATTGGAGACAACCCCTCTTTCTTGTGATTTATTAGAAGAGGCCAATAATGCTGATGCTGGAAGCTTGCTGGATTCAAAAGAATCAATGGCAGGAGAAGGTGGAGTGGAACCTCTAAATTTAACAGGTGAATCTTCCTTGTTTCCTTTCAACGACATTCTTTCGTTTTCAGTTACGAATTCAAAATTTGATGCTTGTAGATCTGAAATTCTGTAAAAACAACTTCAGATAAAGATGACTTTTTCCACCGAGTCCTGTCAATTGTGATCTTTGTACTTGTGACATTGGAGTTTAATCTCTCTTGGGAACTTGCTAGGTTCTCTACTTATTCTATTCATTCATTTGGAAAGAGGTATTACTCTATATTTGTTCATCAGATATAGTAGGACTGCTTAAACATTTTTAAACTCTTTGAAGATGAGCTCCAGTTTCTATCTGCATTATTCATGCACTGTAGATGCATCTGACATAACACTTCCTTATAATTTATCTGTTAAGCAATTGATATCATATCAAGCTTACTTGATGTATTTTTCTTTTGTAGGATTTCACTCAAACGGGAGAGTAGTACTATAGGGTATTGTTGTTTACTCACTTGTTGTTATCCTTTCACAAATGACTTTTCTTTTAGCATAGGCTATTTGGTGTGGAAGATGCAGTGCAGAAGAACCTGTGTGTGCAAAGTTTATAGGATTCATGATGTGAGATTTTAAATTTTCAATCTCATCGGCATCAGCTGCTCTAGGCTCTTGTTGTGTAATTAATCTGTCATGCATACTAATAAATTATGTCATGCTTAATGCTCGTTTGTACTTGTTACAATGCTTATGATACATTCATTTGGTCATCTACTATGAGGGTATATAATAACTAGACTTATATAATGTATGTGGCAGATAACTCAAAATTATTACTATATAATCTTGATTTGTTCATCTTTTTCAGCCCATGATGATTCAAAGTTCTGGAAAGGTATCCAGAGGTCGGGTTGACAACAACACTTTCATCTCTACAATTCCAGATGTTGGTATTAGGAAGCACAAAGAAAAAGGTTTTCAACGACATACTACAAGTCTTGTAAGCATCCAAAAGTACACAACTTATATTTATAATGAAGACAAAATTGAGAGTTTTATGGGAAAACATTTGACTAACATACTTCTTCTCATCCTTTCACTTGCTGACATTCTCAAAAATCCGTTAAATAGATCATATTTGAGGAGAAATGCTAGATGATATTTAGGAAATAGGGTTACACGAAATACTCATGCTACCCTTATCTAGTTTCCTATTTGCATTGTATCTTTGTATATAAAATGAGGGATTAATCACAAAATAAAATAAAAGAAATATTTTCCAGATAACCTCTATTTTTCATCTATTATAATGACCCTATGAGTCTGTTGCAGGAACCTACAGAAGCAAACTTTTTCAGTGAATTTGGTGAAGGGAGTAGGTACAAATTATTGGAAATTATTGGTAAAGGAAGCTTTGGTACTGTATGTTCTACATATACCTGCATCAGAAGTTATATACCTGCAACTCCTTCTTTCATCATAAATCTACAACTCCATAGACATCAATCACGATATCGTGAACATATTTGCAGGTTTCCCTCTATCTATGATTTGACGAATTAACACTCGATAAAATGAATAGCTCTCACAAATTCTAAACAGAAACTGATAAAGTTGGGATACTAAGTATTGAAAGTAATTGTGACTTGGTTAAAATTGGTGACCTAGTCTTTCAGGATGCAGTACATAGTATGAAGGAGATTATGGAGTCCGATTCTTGAGGCAATTAAATGGAACGAGCCTGATTTTAAGCGTGATTTTAGAGTATAAGTAGTTTATATTTTCATTCCCCTATGGTTAGTTTTTGCTTCCTGTACTTCTCTATCAACTATAAAGAAGTAAGTATTTGCCTTAATCGTCTTTCTTCCCTCTTTTTGTTGTTCATATGTGCGTGTTTTGAATTGGGTGGCAAATCCACGAAACATAGTTCTATATGTTTCTCTGTTTTGCTGCATCCGGTGTAATATGATAAACTGTGTAATCCGTTTTGCTGCATCAGGTCTTAAGCTAGATTCCTATTCCACCACAGTATGTATGTTTCACTTGACACACATTTTAATTAAAATGTTTGAGTATTAGTTAAATATATATATATATATATATATATATATATATATATATATATATATATATATATATATATATCTAAATCTTGTGAATCGTAGGTATATGAGAAAGTAAGCATCCAGAGATGTGATGGAGATGAAGCGAATGGTGAGGAAGAATTTGATAAACTCGGATCAAAATCTCTACATGCTTTCATTTATCCAAACTTCATGGTGAATATGCAAGTTTCTTTTTTCTTTTTAACCATGGATGCTCTTTTTTTAACCTCATTTTTTGTTCAGTTATGGGCCTTGGATGAACACAAATCTGGTTCTTCCATTGGGACCCAGGCAATGCAAAGTGATTTTTGATTACTTCCTTGACGCGTCTCTTAAGGTAAATTTAAAATCAAACTGTGTTCCTCATAAGTTAATATGGATGGGGTATTAATATAGCTTCTATTGTGTAGGATGATAAAGCTTTTGTAACAAGGAGTTTAAAAGACAGTGAGCAAGTTCAGGTATGTAGATATTGTATGTACCTTTTATACTAAATTTTGGTAAAAAAAAGTTATTTTTTAAATTCTTCAGTTGCATTTGGAACCTGCTAGCATTAGAACCTCCGCCACATTGATATGTCATATGTTAATGTTGACTCAATCAGTTCTTGTTTTTGTTGTAAATTGTAATTTGTAATTCAGGGTATTCTTGGTCCATGTGCATCACTTGAGAAGGTTCATATAGTATTTTAAAGAATGTTGACTCTGTGTTGACTGATTGTTGTTTTTTGTCTAGAAAGGTGCTTTATGTTTTGATACTAGTATTGGTCAAGGGGGTACAACTGCATGGAAGGTGCTTCAACACACACTTGCTTACAACAATGTACACAAACTAAGGAAATAGAAATGTAGTACTAGGTTATATAGTTAGGGAAAACATCTTAATAACAATGTACAAATATTCGTCTACTATTGGAATGATTATTTGTATGACATTAACTTTTGTGCAATGGATTGTTCTTTTTTGTATATGGTAATTTATTTTCTATTATGAGACATGAAATGTAAATTTAATTTGAAAATTAGTAAATCTATAAATAATTTAAAAAAAATAAAAATAAAATTACGATACGCAAAAATGTGTGTCATTTTCATTTATGACATGACCTTTCTTGACAGCACCTTTAATGATACGCATTGTTTGTCATAGACGATGCGCAAAAGCGTTTCGTCTATCTTTATGACAGGGCCTTCCTCGACACACATTTGCGCGTCGTCTGAGCATTTTACGATACACATTGCGCGTCGTAAAAGACTGTTTTTCTAGTAGTGTGTTTACATGTTTGTCCTCGTATAAAATGTAATGTTTGCATATATACTTGGAATAGTATGGAAACTATAGTAGTATTTTATATATGTATAAAAGTATGTTTTTCCCATTTATTGCTATCTTTTATTAGGAAAATAGAATGCTTTAACCCAACAGTACCACTGCTGAAATGTGAAATGGGCAAATGAAGACTCCTAATCGTATTATGTGTACTATACACCTTGGGGAGTCTTATTGCCTTTAAAACCGGTTTGGTTAATTAAATATTTAAAATGCAATGTAGTTGTAACCATGCTGATTGACGAATTGTAACGCCCGTAGATCCGGGCTAGTCAATTTAAAGACGATAAGCATCAAAAATAAATTTTTGATGGAAGATTATTTAGAAGGATTAATCTTAACCAAGTTGTAGTATATGTCACAAGGTTTCAGTGCATATAAAGAACGCCAAAATCCGAGTTATAACGAAGAAGTTATGACCTATCGAAGTTTCGCGACAGAACCGACACGACCCAACGCGACCCAACGCGATGTAAATAGTGAATTTAAGGTAGATAGATATCTATCCTTAGTTATCTAAATGAGAGTCAAGATGTCTTCGATAGTAGTCCAACGATAAAAAGACAGACGAAAACGGAGTTCAGATGAAGGAGTTATGAATTTCGAACGGAGTTTTCCAGTCCCGGCCTACTAAAGATAATAGGCGTACCATTCATGCTGAAGGTTTTGTGAGCGTACCAGATAGACTGTAGGCCGACATGGTGTACCAGTCATACTGAAGGCTTTGTGGGCGTACCAGAGGGACTGTAGGCTAGTTGTAACGACGTAAAATTTTAACCAAAATTTGAAATTTCAAAACACATTGTTTTTAATAAATAGTTATAAAATGCCACAATGTCAATTCACCAAAACTTATGTTCAAAAGAAATCAATATATCAAAATCTAGGATCCCCTAAATCATAAAACAATCTCCGGTGTGTGTGTGTACAATCATGTCGGTGCCTTCTCGTGATCCTGAGAAGTACCTGAAACACATAACACATACACGGTAAGCACAAAATTTAGTAAGTTCCCCAAAATACCACATACAACACATTAGCCACATGAGGCTATAACTCTGTAAGAGCCTCTGGTCAATGTGTCTCAGTGGGACCCTCCGGTCCCAAATCAGTAAGCTCAATAATAACAATACTCAACATAAATCACAAAGACATAATATGGAATATCAAATACACAAATAATCACAATAAGCAGCTCAATCACACAATGTAACACTCAAGGCGAGTATAGTGAGAAGACTCACGTTGCAAGAAGTCAGCAAAACTCGAACTCAAACCACCGATCTAGCCTCCGCCTAACATACACAACAATTATCCCTAATTAATCACGGCTCTCAAGAGGCTACACTTTCTCTCAGAAGGGTAAAAGACCATTTTACCCCTCAATGGCACTAATTGTCCATAATTTGACCCAAACCCTAAAAGTCAACAAAAGTCAACGGCAGGGAGTACGTTGCGCGTACCAGCTCCTTATGCTGGGCGTACTCGGCTGCCATGCAGATATTGGGGATGCGCGACCCCTACGCTATGCGTACTAGAATTACGCCCGCCGTACACTCCAGTTTCACCCTTTCACTTGTTTGGTCTTAAATAGTTAAGACTTTGGCTCATATCTCAGATCTAGACTCTTTAATAGCTCTTAACCCATAAAGTCAGGGACTTTAAGCCTTTGCATGGCTGGAAAGGTCCCAAACACACAAAACATTCACCCTCTTGTGACAAAAAGCACATATCTCGTGCATGGCTTGATCCCAACGTCCGAGATAGGATTTTTATGACTATACACCACTGAATATACTCAAAGGGGGTGGATCATGGTCTCTGGAGTACAATATCACATAAAGTCTCCAACTTTTGGGACAAAACCCTAGAATACTCTACCAAGATGCAAAAACCAAAAGAGTGAGAAAGTTATGAGCTTTATACCTCAAAATGAAGCTCCACACTAAGATAAGCCCAGATCCAAGGCCTGAAATCCCCCTCCTTCTTCTTCAAGTCTCCTTCTTCACTCCAAAGTAACTCAAGAATGCTCCTAAGGCTTTCTAATGCACTCACAATCTCTAAGAACAGAAACTAGGGTTTAGGAGGGTTGGTGACTGAGAATGGTGGCCAAGAATGAGGCCATCATATCCTTTAAATAAGGGTCTCACCCTAAATTTGGGTTTTCACTCTGAGCCTAGTACGCCCAGCGTACCCTCTGGTACGCGCAACATACTAGGCGACTTCCGCGTCAAATGCACGCATATGAGTACGTTGTGTCACATCCCTAAACCGAATTAGCGGAAACATTCGTGGTTGGAGGACGTCATGTACAATATCATAACAATGCATAATAGTAAAACAAGCAACAACATCCATTGCATTAATAGAATAGTTAAATACATGTGTGTTCTTTATTAAAGTTTAAATGACACCAAAATATATAATCAAAATAATGACGAGTCTTGAATTCACTCCGTCCTTCAATGGCTGCATGGGTATACCTGTCTACTGGTTCCCTGAGAATACAAGTTATTTTGAAAGAGAGTATCAACATAAATGTTGTTGAGTGCATAAGTGTTTAGTGTCATTTATAGTAATTAAAAACTTCGAATGTTTGTATTAAAAATATTGAAATGTTTATAAAGTTTTCCCAGAAAATCCTATATTTCCTGCTTATAATGAAAAGTGGCCTTCTACCCGAGGCCCGACTGTCATTACTAGAAAACAACCCTTTAATGACGCGCAAACAATGACACTTGCTGATAGAGGATGCGCATTTGTGCGTGCCGTAAAAAATAATGTCAATTTTGAAAAATTTGAAGGATAGAGGACACATATTTGTGCGTGCCCTAAAATTAGTGTCACAAAAGAAAAAAATGGAAATGCGGAGGGCGTCTTTCATAAAATGTGCATCGTCTAAATGTGTCGCTTTATAACATTTTAATGAAACACACGTTTTTAAGGCGGGATTTCACCCGCCTATTGAATCCCAAAAATTAAACACCCCCCACCCCGCCTCTTCCAATTAGCAAGAAAAAGCCCTAGCCCTTCGTCTTCATAACAACATCGCACCACCACCCAACCTTCGATCTCGCACCGCCAAGTGTCTCCGACCATCTTCTCCAACCATTCTTTCCTGTCGCACTACACCGATAACAAAACCCCCATCACTATTTTAAACCACTCGTGATACGCATCCTCACCCTCTTCTCTAGATCTTCATTCTCCGTAAAAACCCTTCTACCATCGATGATCAAATTACACTCCTAAAAATTACACAATGAAATCCCAAAAGAATTATAAAAAATCCCCCTACTAAGAAAAACCCCAAACAACCGATGGTATTTTCACTAAAATTTATGGACTCTCTCATGCGATTTTAGCGATTTTCGTTTCCCCCCTATTTTTTGGCATCAATCACTTCTTACGTGGACTTTATATAAAGAATCCAAAAACTTAAAATAGAGGCAAGGGAAACAACGAGACGGGGTGTTCATGAGGGGCAATCTCGTTTTTCTTGAATCTGTTATTGTGTGTGGTGGATGTTACGGCGGTGAAACTCCTGTGGGTTAGATCGACGCCCTTGATTCGTCCGGTTGTACCGGATGAGTAAAGTATCCCCGCCATATCGGCCTGTTGTACATCTCCGCTTGAAGATATCCCATCTCTGCTACAGGATACAAACATTGACATAAGTTCACCGGAAATCAGGTCGCTGGTGATGGTTTATCGGTGAATATCACCAGAATGTCAAAGAATCAACTCTATGATATCATGTCCCATATGAAGGTAAAAACACAAACCCCTCTTTTTCTATCTTTTTCTTTCTTTTCAGATTGATGTTTCCTCTGTTTTTTCCCAAAATTTACAACAAGTTCATTGTATGTCGTTGCTAGTGTTAAATGAATGCGAGGAGTTTAGACTAAATTGGATTCTTATTTAAACAGAACCGGGATCAAGCGAGATAAATCTTGATTTAAAACCCTTTACTCACTAAAGCTCTCTTTCATGTCTTGTTCTCATCTAATAGCTAGGGTTTACTTTTACTTATATATTTTGTGTTTTTGTTCTTATGATTCAGACCTATTCTTGGTTTCTAATTCTCCTTGAACAAATCAACGTTTAGGGTTCCATGTAATTTATGATGTTTGTCTCTCTTCTTTCTTTATACCTTCATGCACAAATAATTCTAGGAATCAAGTAAAATATCATAACTAATTCTTGTTTCATTTTGCATAATCAGTTGCTGATGTGAAATCAAGTAAAATATCATCTCCTACCACACAGGAAGTTGATATAGTTGTTGAAGACCAACCAAGATCACCTATACTAGGGGTGAGTTTATTGCACGTTGATAATAAAGAAAAAGTGGAAGTAGGAGGAAACGGTGAGAAAGGGACCCCACAAGTTGATAGTAGTTCATTACCATTGGTTAAAAAAGATTCAGATTCTCATGGTGATCTTCCTGTTGGAAGCTCTGATGTGGGCCCAAGTGAACAAACAGTGGATGTTAATCAAAGTGGTCTTAAGTGCTCTAAGCCATTGGAGACAACCCCTCTTTCTTGTGATTTATTAGAAGAGGCCAATAATGCTGATGCTGGAAGCTTGCTGGATTCAAAAGAATCAATGGCAGGAGAAGGTGGAGTGGAACCTCTAAATTTAACAGGTGAATCTTCCTTGTTTCCTTTCAACGACATTCTTTCGTTTTCAGTTACGAATTCATAATTTGATGCTTGTAGATCTGAAATTCTGTAAAAACAACTTCAGATAAAGATGACTTTTTCCACCGAGTCCTGTCAATTGTGATCTTTGTACTTGTGACATTGGAGTTTAATCTCTCTTGGGAACTTGCTAGGTTCTCTACTTATTCTATTCATTCATTTGGAAAGAGGTATTACTCTATATTTGTTCATCAGATATAGTAGGACTGCTTAAACATTTTTAAACTCTTTGAAGATGAGCTCCAGTTTCTATCTGCATTATTCATGCACTGTAGATGCATCTGACATAACACTTCCTTATAATTTATCTGTTAAGCAATTGATATCATATCAAGCTTACTTGATGTATTTTTCTTTTGTAGGATTTCACTCAAACGGGAGAGTAGTACTATAGGGTATTGTTGTTTACTCACTTGTTGTTATCCTTTCACAAATGACTTTTCTTTTAGCATAGGCTATTTGGTGTGGAAGATGCAGTGCAGAAGAACCTGTGTGTGCAAAGTTTATAGGATTCATGATGTGAGATTTTAAATTTTCAATCTCATCGGCATCAGCTGCTCTAGGCTCTTGTTGTGTAATTAATCTGTCATGCATACTAATAAATTATGTCATGCTTAATGCTCGTTTGTACTTGTTACAATGCTTATGATACATTCATTTGGTCATCTACTATGAGGGTATATAATAACTAGACTTATATAATGTATGTGGCAGATAACTCAAAATTATTACTATATAATCTTGATTTGTTCATCTTTTTCAGCCCATGATGATTCAAAGTTCTGGAAAGGTATCCAGAGGTCGGGTTGACAACAACACTTTCATCTCTACAATTCCAGATGTTGGTATTAGGAAGCACAAAGAAAAAGGTTTTCAACGACATACTACAAGTCTTGTAAGCATCCAAAAGTACACAACTTATATTTATAATGAAGACAAAATTGAGAGTTTTATGGGAAAACATTTGACTAACATACTTCTTCTCATCCTTTCACTTGCTGACATTCTCAAAAATCCGTTAAATAGATCATATTTGAGGAGAAATGCTAGATGATATTTAGGAAATAGGGTTACACGAAATACTCATGCTACCCTTATCTAGTTTCCTATTTGCATTGTATCTTTGTATATAAAATGAGGGATTAATCACAAAATAAAATAAAAGAAATATTTTCCAGATAACCTCTATTTTTCATCTATTATAATGACCCTATGAGTCTGTTGCAGGAACCTACAGAAGCAAACTTTTTCAGTGAATTTGGTGAAGGGAGTAGGTACAAATTATTGGAAATTATTGGTAAAGGAAGCTTTGGTACTGTATGTTCTACATATACCTGCATCAGAAGTTATATACCTGCAACTCCTTCTTTCATCATAAATCTACAACTCCATAGACATCAATCACGATATCGTGAACATATTTGCAGGTTTCCCTCTATCTATGATTTGACGAATTAACACTCGATAAAATGAATAGCTCTCACAAATTCTAAACAGAAACTGATAAAGTTGGGATACTAAGTATTGAAAGTAATTGTGACTTGGTTAAAATTGGTGACCTAGTCTTTCAGGATGCAGTACATAGTATGAAGGAGATTATGGAGTCCGATTCTTGAGGCAATTAAATGGAACGAGCCTGATTTTAAGCGTGATTTTAGAGTATAAGTAGTTTATATTTTCATTCCCCTATGGTTAGTTTTTGCTTCCTGTACTTCTCTATCAACTATAAAGAAGTAAGTATTTGCCTTAATCGTCTTTCTTCCCTCTTTTTGTTGTTCATATGTGCGTGTTTTGAATTGGGTGGCAAATCCACGAAACATAGTTCTATATGTTTCTCTGTTTTGCTGCATCCGGTGTAATATGATAAACTGTGTAATCCGTTTTGCTGCATCAGGTCTTAAGCTAGATTCCTATTCCACCACAGTATGTATGTTTCACTTGACACACATTTTAATTAAAATGTTTGAGTATTAGTTAAATATATATATATATATATATATATATATATATATATATATATATATATATCTAAATCTTGTGAATCGTAGGTATATGAGAAAGTAAGCATCCAGAGATGTGATGGAGATGAAGCGAATGGTGAGGAAGAATTTGATAAACTCGGATCAAAATCTCTACATGCTTTCATTTATCCAAACTTCATGGTGAATATGCAAGTTTCTTTTTTCTTTTTAACCATGGATGCTCTTTTTTTAACCTCATTTTTTGTTCAGTTATGGGCCTTGGATGAACACAAATCTGGTTCTTCCATTGGGACCCAGGCAATGCAAAGTGATTTTTGATTACTTCCTTGACGCGTCTCTTAAGGTAAATTTAAAATCAAACTGTGTTCCTCATAAGTTAATATGGATGGGGTATTAATATAGCTTCTATTGTGTAGGATGATAAAGCTTTTGTAACAAGGAGTTTAAAAGACAGTGAGCAAGTTCAGGTATGTAGATATTGTATGTACCTTTTATACTAAATTTTGGTAAAAAAAAGTTATTTTTTAAATTCTTCAGTTGCATTTGGAACCTGCTAGCATTAGAACCTCCGCCACATTGATATGTCATATGTTAATGTTGACTCAATCAGTTCTTGTTTTTGTTGTAAATTGTAATTTGTAATTCAGGGTATTCTTGGTCCATGTGCATCACTTGAGAAGGTTCATATAGTATTTTAAAGAATGTTGACTCTGTGTTGACTGATTGTTGTTTTTTGTCTAGAAAGGTGCTTTATGTTTTGATACTAGTATTGGTCAAGGGGGTACAACTGCATGGAAGGTGCTTCAACACACACTTGCTTACAACAATGTACACAAACTAAGGAAATAGAAATGTAGTACTAGGTTATATAGTTAGGGAAAACATCTTAATAACAATGTACAAATATTCGTCTACTATTGGAATGATTATTTGTATGACATTAACTTTTGTGCAATGGATTGTTCTTTTTTGTATATGGTAATTTATTTTCTATTATGAGACATGAAATGTAAATTTAATTTGAAAATTAGTAAATCTATAAATAATTTAAAAAAAATAAAAATAAAATTACGATACGCAAAAATGTGTGTCATTTTCATTTATGACATGACCTTTCTTGACAGCACCTTTAATGATACGCATTGTTTGTCATAGACGATGCGCAAAAGCGTTTCGTCTATCTTTATGACAGGGCCTTCCTCGACACACATTTGCGCGTCGTCTGAGCATTTTACGATACACATTGCGCGTCGTAAAAGACTGTTTTTCTAGTAGTGTGTTTACATGTTTGTCCTCGTATAAAATGTAATGTTTGCATATATACTTGGAATAGTATGGAAACTATAGTAGTATTTTATATATGTATAAAAGTATGTTTTTCCCATTTATTGCTATCTTTTATTAGGAAAATAGAATGCTTTAACCCAACAGTACCACTGCTGAAATGTGAAATGGGCAAATGAAGACTCCTAATCGTATTATGTGTACTATACACCTTGGGGAGTCTTATTGCCTTTAAAACCGGTTTGGTTAATTAAATATTTAAAATGCAATGTAGTTGTAACCATGCTGATTGACGAATTGTAACGCCCGTAGATCCGGGCTAGTCAATTTAAAGACGATAAGCATCAAAAATAAATTTTTGATGGAAGATTATTTAGAAGGATTAATCTTAACCAAGTTGTAGTATATGTCACAAGGTTTCAGTGCATATAAAGAACGCCAAAATCCGAGTTATAACGAAGAAGTTATGACCTATCGAAGTTTCGCGACAGAACCGACACGACCCAACGCGACCCAACGCGATGTAAATAGTGAATTTAAGGTAGATAGATATCTATCCTTAGTTATCTAAATGAGAGTCAAGATGTCTTCGATAGTAGTCCAACGATAAAAAGACAGACGAAAACGGAGTTCAGATGAAGGAGTTATGAATTTCGAACGGAGTTTTCCAGTCCCGGCCTACTAAAGATAATATATAAGTAATATATTTATAATATACTAAAAATAAATTCAAAATTAGCCAATGGAGTATAAAAGATAGTTGTAGAGCATAATCTCACCTTCGCGTCGATATAAAGAACGTCGAAAATGGAGTTCGTATGCGAAAGTTATGAATTTCTGAAGTTCAGGGCGCGAAACCCCAAAACTGTCAGATACCACGACGTGGCAAGCAGTGTCGTGACGTGGCAAGTCTTCTGACACCTCCGGGAGTCTCCCAGATGCAAATTGCGATGACGCATGCAGTAACGACCAAGCCCACGACGTGGAAAAAGGTGTCACAACGTGGCAAGGGCAGATTTTGCCCTATAAATAGATTTGAAGGGCCAACCGAGTTTGGTTGCTCATTCTCTCGTCTCTCACCCATATTACCTTGATTTATGTGCAAAGAAGCACCCCCGAAGCCCCGGTATCATTCCCGAGCCCTGAAGATCCCGAGAAGTGTGATTCCCGAGCCGAATCTCTGCCCGCGAGAAGCCAATTTTTGTGAAGATCTTCCAGATCTACCAAAGAATACTACTTCTACAAGCCGTAGTGTTGTCCGATCATCTTCTGATCAAGTGAGTGTGTGGTCACTTTCTTCTAACACATAAATATTAAGTATTTGCTATGAAATACGTGCTATGTGTTTATATATTGTTGTTTATTTGAGATGTTGGTGGAATACATGAACTATATAGGTTTTAATAAGTTAAACTGTATGTTTATTTTGTAACTACAAATATGTTGGGTAGGACATGGGTAGATGAGATCCGTGAGTATGGATCAGATCAAGAGATTAGTTTAGATCCATGAGTAGGAATCGGATCAAGAGGCTAGTTTTAGATTCGTGAGTATGGATTAGACCAAGAGGTTAGTTTTAGATCCGAGAGTATGGATCAAGTAAAGAGATAAACTTGCTATTAGTCCGGGAGTATGGATTAAGACTAAGTTAATTGTCCCTAGTCTAGGAGTATGGATTGGGCACAGTTATAGATCCGGGAGTATGGATCAGATAGGATTAAGACTAAGTTAATTGTCCCTAGTCCGGGAGTATGGATTGGGCACAGTTATAGATCCGGGAGTATGGATCAGATCAGGATTAGGGTATAGTTAATTGTCCCTATTCCGGGAGTATGGAATGGGTACAACTATTGATCCAGGAATATGGATAAGATCAGGAGGTTAGTTTAGATCCGTGAGTATGGATCAAGTAGTTTTAGATCCATGAGTATGGATCAGGCGAAAAGGTAGTTTTAGATCCATGAGTATGGATCAGGGGAAAAGGTTAGTTTTAGATCCGTGAGTATGGATCGGGTGAAAAGGTTAGTTTTAGATCGGTGAGTAGGGATCAGGTAAAGAGGAAAATTTTAGATATGAGATTTTAGATCGTGTCGTTGTGAGGATCGATGAGCGGGATAAGAGTTGCCTTTATATGGTGAAAATGTACAAGTTTGAATGTTCTATATTTATAAATATATGATATAACATTGTGGTATGAAAACCCTATATGCTCACCAGGCTCCCAAGCCTGACCCACTTAGTTTTCTTTGTATCACAGGTATCGATACGAAGACATATTTCATAGAGAGATTTAAAGGAGATATAAATCATTAGTGTAATTAAATGTAAGTTCTGTTTATGCTTTTGGTCTGTATCGGAACATGACATCCCAAGGGTTTATTATTTAATGAAATACGTTGTCTTTGAGAAACGTTTTGATAAATTTTATCATATTTTGTTTTGGGAACAAATTCCGCAACTCTTTTAAATCAAAATAATTTACTCTGATTTTATAAAACAAAGCATAAACAAATCGGTCTTTTCTGGCTGTGAAATTGGGGATGTCACACGGATGAAATACACGACAATCTTCCGGTGTTGAAAATAGTGAGGTGACATTTTGTCACCCCTTGGCCTTACCGGTTGGGACTGTAGCTAGCAGTCGGGGTGTGGGAGTGTCTGTCCCGTATAGATCTATACACACAATGCCCGCTCTCCCTCCAGGAGACTCTGGTTACAAATGTGATACGACAATGTATTATTGTATCATGAAGTGGTATTTCACATTCTAATTATCATGTTCTTTCTGTACTTGTATAGATATATGTATATGTATATGTTCTTTCATATTCTTGTATATGTATATGTATATTTTCTCTTCCGTTCTTTGTATATGTTCTCTAAACTATACCGATTATAGTCTACTATCAGGTTTAGTTTGTTCTCGACTTATAGAAAGGAGTCAATTGTTCAGCTTGAACAATTGAGTTAAGTATAGTTTTTAAAGATAAAATTTTATATTCATATACGTATTTAGCATGCATAACTATGACTTAATCGATAGTCGGACTAGTGTATCCTACCCTAAGCCTACAACCAAACAAGGAACAAGAGTCAAGGTTATCAACAATAGTCCTAAGTCCATTAAAGCATACTTATACACTAATACACAAATGAATATTGTTTTGAAAGAAAGGAGTTTAAAAGTAGTTATAAAGAGATAAGAGTTTTACAATAAAGTCTAACAATGTTTTAAAAGTAGTTTGAAAATGAGTTTGAAATGAGATATTTGACAAATATATAAATGTTTATGCTAACACAATTTAATTGTGTTCAACTTGTATTCCCCCCTAAAAGCATTTAAAACAGTTAAAGGTTGATTGCAGGGGTATGAACTCACCTGTAGTGAGTGATTAGAATGCAAGATCGGTTGTAGGATGCTAAGTGTCAAGTGAAGTCTTGAACACAAACGGATCCTATTTAGCATATAACAACACATATATGTATCAAATTAGTGTATAACACCACTAGTTATGATAGGGAACCTCCTTAGGGACTAGGAAACACTTGAAACTAAGTGTTAAAATCACATATGATTGAATAAGGGAGGTTCACGGCCACACTAAGGTGTATACGACCATAGGGTTCATGGCCCATGAGTGTACGACCGTACACTCATGAAGAAGTATGCAAATGAAGTGTTTTAAGGTCTTTTCTAGAATCAAGGAAGTGTTCTTGGTCCCATGCTTAGCGTTAAGGAAAGTTTAAGGCCAGCTATGGACATCAATAAGGGTTTACGTCCCTATGAGGTGTGTACGACCGTACAGGGGTTTACGACCATACACCCTTCATGTTCTTGCTAAGATGGTTGATGTTAAGATGAATAACAAGTGTTTCTAGCAGATAACAAGCATATGAAGTAGTTACTCACGATTTGGAAGCTTGATGAGGGTTCACGGCCACCAAGAACTAGTGTGAGTTCTTGGTGAAAGATGAAGATCTAACCAAAGATGAAATTCATGGAATGAAAACATGGATTCATCACTATTTAAAGCAATGTAGCAACTAATCAAGGTAGGAAACACTTACATCTTTGAAGATCTAGGGGAAACTTGATGATAGTTGAGAGAGAATCCGAATTCTTGGCTTGGAAGGGTGAAAAGTGTTGAAGAAATGACTAAGTTGTTGGATTAATGTCTAAGTCCATAACTATAATTGGTAAGACTTGACCCGACCCGGCATGGTCCATTTGGGTTGCAAACCTTCATGCACTTAGATAGACTATAATGAGAGAAATAAGACACTTATGGTTATTAATATATTATAAGTTCTAGTATATTAATAATAAGAATAATAAGATTGTTTAATTAGTATTGATCAAGAATTAATCTAGGATTAATTAAGTGATCAAAAGAAGACTAATTAAATATATGGGTTGATTGTGTAAATCATCCATACTTATATAGTGGGCTAATGCTCCATGGATAATCAAGTTGGGCTAAAACCCATAGGATGGTCCATGGGTGCTCCATGGTGTATTTGAACCCATGGATCCAAGGAAATGGAAAGTCATGACAATTAAGGATTTACCCTAATTGTAACACTATATAATGATCTTATTCTTGACAAAAATCGGCCACTAGGATTATCCTAGAGAGGGCTAGCCGATTTCATGAAGTGTAGAACTCTCTCAAGTTATTCTAAGTGTTTTGATAACTGTGATTCCATTTGAGGCTTCCACACTATTGGGGCTAGGCACTCAAGCTTCATGAAGACTTTCTACATCAAAGAGGTATGTATTCTATCTTGTTATATTCATGTTTTGTATGATAGATTAGGATGATACCTTGGATATTCTTATTTGCATGTATAATAGAGAAAACATAGATCCAAGGTATTTAGGGTTGCATGTACACTTAGGAGTGTTAGAATGCTCAAAACCCAACAGTGGTATCAGAGCCTAGGCATGTTTTCTTGTTATACTTGCAAATGGAGCTGAAAAATCGAGTTGTGATGCTGTCAGCCCAGCAGACTCGCCGAGTCCATGAAGGGACTCGACGAGTCCAAGGCAAAATTCATCCAACTCGCCGAGTTATGTTCATGCACTCGACGAGTTGGACCCCAGACAGCATATTTTCGAGGTTTTTGGCTAGAAATGGACTAGGAACATTACCCTACGTTGTTTTTTTGAACTTATAAACTTGTTTTTTAATGTGGTAATGTTCATGCTAATCCATTTTCAAAGATAATTGTCAATAGATTCATGTTTTGTATTAGTTTAAGGTTTAGACTAATTACATGAAGAAGTTTGATATGAATTATCTTGTTCTTATGAGTTGCTTAGATTAATAGAAAAGTTAATTGAAATAGTTGTTTTCAATCCATTTTAATCTAAGAGTTGAGTACAAAATGTGTTTGTGTAACTTGTCCTCAAGTTACATGAAGAGTCACATTAAAGACTCATAAAACTCATAAAAGTTGGTAATGGTTACAAAATGAAGAGTCTTGTGTCATTGAATTTTTTTTTTATGACTCCATAACTTGTCCTCAAGTTATGGAAATTCAAGAGTCACTTCATTAATAAATAAATAAATAAATAAAGTGTAACCTTAATTAATTCCATAAGTTATAAAAATAAAGAAAAGATTAATTCTTTTATTAGTTTAAAGTCTTCCATAAGTTATGGAACTTGAAGAGTTTTTTGGATTAAAACTACTTTAAACACATAAGTTATGGAATTAATTAGTTTTGAATAGTTTCAAAACTTGCCCTCAAGTTTTGGAATTTGAAAAGTTTTCACTTATGAATACTTTAATTCCAAGTTAGCCCTTAGAATTTTAAAAAAGTTAAAATTCAACACTTATACTATTTATAACATTAATGGTTAATTATTATATATATGTATAAGAACAAGTCGTTTTACCGTTAGTAGGCCTCATTCACGAAGCCGGTCTATAAGGTGGGTATAAGGTTGTTGCCTATAAAATGGCGACTTAATGGGTGTCTACTCTCACCCACCGCTTGCTTGACTGGTGGAGGGTCGTTAGCCGAACGGGTAGGACAATGACTTTAAATTCTCCCTTCATTAAAAGTATTAATGATAAATACTAAAGTAACTAAAATCTTAATAATTCCCAATCTTAGTTACTTTAGGAAAAATGTGAATTTGGTGCTAACCCATGGAATTCACACTTTGTACCTTACCAAGTCGTTGGTGGAGCGTGTGTGGTTAACCGACACACTAACTTGGACTAGTAAGGACCACGAAGGGTGACTTAATGTTTGTCATAGATCAATGGAGCGTGTGTGGTTAACCGGCACATTGATTAGGTGATAATATTAAGGATACCAAGTGAATTGGTATGGTTATTCACACCTTGTTTTGTGATCCTCGGCATCCCAGTCACAAAATTTGAGAGGGCACACTCGAGATTGAAACATGCCATTGAAAAGTTCAATGAATCTCAAAAGATCTAGGAATTTCAAATCCAATTAAAACCTAATAAATTATTTCGTTTTTCATGGTGGAAATTGGTGAATCGTCATTCGCCTACCTTCAAATATTTTATAGCTTGGATTACGACATCCCTCTTCTAAGTTATAAAATAGTTTGTTGGGTCCTAGCCTTAATATTTCATATTGGGTGTCATATTAAGGACTTTAAATCAACTATCTTGAATATCTCCCAAAACATGTCTGGTTTAGACATTTATGATCTTCCCAAATCTCTTGAAGATGATGTTCCTCAACATCATGCTTCACTTCCTTTATCTCCTCCAATTATTCTCCCTCACCCACAAGTTCTTGAAAAGTTTAAAGTCACTCAAGCCCTATTGGCAAGTTAAGGTCTTGGTGTGGTCACATCTTGGAGATGTAGTCACATATTGACAAGACGGGAGAGTTGGGTGTCAAAGTCTCGTGAAAGTTGGATGTTCAATCACTTTCTTAGTAACATAGCGGGTCACTTTGGGACTACTATGAGACAGACTATGACACGAGCCTTAATGATCTTATCTATTTGTTTTGTGCTGTGGAATCAGCAATGATTTGGAACACTAGTAAAGCAAATTTTGTTAGAAGATCAACTTCCCAAACCTTAAATGGACATTGGCAATGGTAGCATTGGATATCTAGAAAAGCATTTCTCTTCCCAATGGAAAGGGATCGGCCATAGTCAACTCGGTTGACCAAATGGTAAAGAGAAAGGCTAAGTCTGAAATAGTCTCATGTGCCATTATCAAAGGGTCTCCATATGTTTATATTGCCAAAGAAAGGGGCATTGGTTGCGAAGCTGCCCTATTTACCTGAAAGGTCATAAGGTTGATCAAGTCAAGAGGTTTGACTCTACTTCGGGTAAAATACACTGTATAACTCTGTTAAGTTCCTATTTGGAGATTCTTATTACATAATGTGAATGGGTCACATGCTGATGTCTTTTAAGAATCAAAGAAAAGATAGGAAGCTTAAAGTAAGTATATGCTGATTCTGATTGCGAAGATGGGTTTCGATCGCATGGTTCGGTAATCAGAATTTTGAGCTGTTGCTTAAGAGTTATAATATATTGCTTGTGAATAGATAACAACAAGGTTTTCATGTGGATTGTAAGGATAAGTTTTTCCGCAAAGTTTTAAAATAAAAGAAAAAAAGGTTTTAATTTTATTTATTTTAAAAATATCCTTACAATGGCATCGGTGGAAAATTGTTGCTTATATGTTTCCAGTAATAGCAATATTGGAAAGTGGATTTGATTCTTTCATTTGTGGTAGTGTCTGAATTTACCAAATGAAGAAAGTTTTTCATCACCCAAGTTTCAATTGGACAGAAACTTGGAATCATACAAGTTGTATTGTATGATGAATGAGAATTTTCATCTTTGAAAAATTAAGACTAATTCTTTGATCACATGTATATGTGAGTCAATTGAAGGACTAAGGAATTAGGTACACTGGGTGTGCGCTGGTCAAGGTCCACCACAAAGATTGATTTGTCATGATTTACTAAAGATTAGTAAATATGATTATACTTATAAGGTTAAGTATAATTTTGTAACATTGGAAAACGAATAAGAAGAATCAAATTAGGCAGAAAGATAAAAGTTTCTCAAATCTGAAAGGACGGGAGAGTACTTTAGTATCAGCTTTGTGATCATCTTAATGATTAAGAAACCATATCAAAATTTGTTCTCTAAGAAAGTCTTAGTGCATTCTTATGACTAAGAAGAAGGGATCTTGAAATTGTTGAAATGGTTAAATCAAGAAGATGAATCATACTTCGTTCCAATACAAGTCTTGGAGTCATACTCCAAGATTGTAATTTGAGTGACATGTCTTAAAGAAGGTTTAAAACACTTATCAAATGTAAGAGTAAAATGTTTTCTACTCTTGTACATTTGAGATTGGTAAGTTGTGATGTCTTGGATGAGACAAAGACCAACTAAGACCAATTGTGTGAAGTGTTAGTCTTGATAAGAATCCGCACTATCCCTTGAATATTTGTTTTATCAAGGAATGGTTCTTGACTAGGAAAACTTATATGTCAAGGGGACAGTGGGAGCCTTAAAGATCCTGAAAGAGTTTCAAGATTTAATCAAGAGTAAAACCTGTAATTTATCACTAGCACACGACTTAAGGTTTTCAACCTATCGTGTTGACATAATTCTTATTTTTGTACCTACTTCAAATAAGTTGAATTTACATGTGAGTTATCAGAGTTCAACTTGGAAGCATTGGTGGGCCTTGTGTTACCAAGGTGACAAGAAACTAAGATTGAATAAGTTTAATCCATGTAGGGCTGAATTTGTCACTAACCTTATCTTGTGATTATGGTTTTGACAAATTCGCATGGATAGGAACTCATACACTATTAAATCTAAGTGTCATAAGGTTTCTCTCCGATTCATGAAAATGATGGTGAGGAAATGCTTTCACTAAATAGATTTTAAGTAGATATCAATTGTGTCATTTGCATTTTCAAAAGTCATTAGTGGAGCGCGTGTGGTTAACCGGCACACTAACATGGACTTGTGAGAAATGGCAAATGCCTAAGCAATTGAGACTATGATTACGGCATCCCTTTTCATAGTTCTGAAAATTGTTTAGACACACATGTGAGCTATCTAAGAAAGGGTGTATGAATCTAAATTTCAGAAGTCCAACAGATTTCTGGAAATGTGTCAGAGCTAGTGGGAGCATAAGTGTTATGCTGATAATCATCATGTTAGTGGGAGCATGACTATTATGATTAGTATTGCAAGCTAGCAATGTTAATTATAGAAAACAAAGTTTCAATCCGTGAAGTTGCAGGGGTTGAAAAGTTGTTTTGCTATAATTAAGGGAGAGGAAATTATACTTCATGTCAATTCTAAAGCTTAGATTGAGATTTTAATCATCTTTAGTCAAGAATATATGTGAATTTTGTGTTGGAATGGTTCAACTTGAAGAAATTCTATATATATTGCATTTTCAAAATTCGATTATGATTACGGCATCCCTCTTCATAGTTAAATTTTGAAAACATGGCAAATAAAAAATATTGTAGCAAAAGACTGGTCTAGTGTCATGTCTTTATGTCAAACATCATGAATAGTATCCCATATGCTTCGGATATAGGATCGATTTCATGTGCTATAATATTCATCCTTTCTAAATTTTCCAAATGCTTAAGGCATTTAGAAGGGAAAAGTCTAGAACTGGATATGACTAAAGTGATTAAGCAATTGTCGAGGACAATCTGAGGTTCGCCAAAGATTGGTTGCTCAGGGACATTTGGAAGTCTAGTGTTAATTTTGGTAGGACCATATCGACATTTTCTGAAAAGAGGTAACTCTTGTTCGGAAATGATAGTCAAATAGGACTATGGAAATGTCTCCATAGGTGGAAGTGATTCAATCTATGTAAGATTAGGAAACTTAATGCAAAAAGGATGTTCCCAAGGAGCTGATCTCCTTTGGAATGCTCTGTAATGGTTGTTGTCAAGTCTTTCTGACTTTGTGCATAATCATTACAAGAGGATCAATGCATATAAGTTTAGAATCTAACAGATTTCAGTAAATGACATAAATTTGGAATTCTTGCATTTACAATAAGGATTTGGGATTGTGAAATGAGTATCATTGGAATCATGTTCAATTGATCTACATCACAATGTAAGGATCATAGACAAACATAGTGTGCATACTTGGGGTATGGCATAACTATTGTTTAGAAAAACAAAGTGTACATGCTAGGAGCATGGGACGACTGTTGTTTTTATTCGAGTCTTAAGTTGATTATTTGAAACATTGAATAATGTGTAATCAATATGGTGATAAATAAAAAGTGGTTTTATTTATATTCAAAAGGGTTCTGAGACCATATTAGATTCGATTATTATTGTATTTCACTTTGCATGTTTTGACTTCCAAAATAGCTAGGTTATTCTTTCCGGATGACTAAGTTATTTAAACACTCCACAGTCGTTCATATGTTGGAAGTAGGTATGAATCAAGACTGTCATGAATCGGGTTTGTAGATGGCTAAATGAGTTTAGTCATGGCAATGGTTGCTACAACATTCATGAGTACTCATAAGTTATGAGTATTGGAATAAACCCACGCTCACTTGTATCACTTCATGGAATTTATCTCGAGTGATCGTGAGACGATAATATCATATAAATCTTCAAACCTAGAGATATGAGTTGTTACCTATGAGTTGGTTGTGCATTGATTGCACGTAAACGCATCAGTAACTTGATGTTATAAAACGTGCCTTTGTGTACAATTCAACAAGTAGTAGAACAAGCATATGAGTCGAAGTTTATCTGTTCCTTCTAGAAATAGAAGCGATATCTGGGCCCCTCGATGATTTTGTTGTGACCTATGTACCGGCCGGTTAGAACTGAATTGATGTGTTCGATTAAGTTCTTTGTCAAACAAATCGAAAATCGAGAAACAAACTGCTGGACAATAAGTACGACCTTGTTCCATGTATTTGTCCGGCTGATATCATGAGAACAGAGGATTATATGATCCCTTATCTAATGGACAAGTCATTGACAAGATCAGAGTTCATCTACAAGGTCAGAGTTCGACAGAAGCTTTTGAGAGCTACGATTGTCGGTTGGTTCCTGAAGTCATACACAATAATAGTTTTAGACTTATCCAAGTGGGAGACTGTTGGATTAATGTCTAAGTCCATAACTATAATTGGTAAGACTTGACCCGACCCGGCATGGTCCATTTGGGTTGCAAACCTTCATGCACTTAGATAGACTATAATGAGAGAAATAAGACACTTATGGTTATTAATATATTATAAGTTCTAGTATATTAATAATAAGAATAATAAGATTGTTTAATTAGTATTGATCAAGAATTAATCTAGGATTAATTAAGTGATCAAAAGAAGACTAATTAAATATATGGGTTGATTGTGTAAATCATCCATACTTATATAGTGGGCTAATGCTCCATGGATAATCAAGTTGGGCTAAAACCCATAGGATGGTCCATGGGTGCTCCATGGTGTATTTGAACCCATGGATCCAAGGAAATGGAAAGTCATGACAATTAAGGATTTACCCTAATTGTAACACTATATAATGATCTTATTCTTGACAAAAATCGGCCACTAGGATTATCCTAGAGAGGGCTAGCCGATTTCATGAAGTGTAGAACTCTCTCAAGTTATTCTAAGTGTTTTGATAACTGTGATTCCATTTGAGGCTTCCACACTATTGGGGCTAGGCACTCAAGCTTCATGAAGACTTTCTACATCAAAGAGGTATGTATTCTATCTTGTTATATTCATGTTTTGTATGATAGATTAGGATGATACCTTGGATATTCTTATTTGCATGTATAATAGAGAAAACATAGATCCAAGGTATTTAGGGTTGCATGTACACTTAGGAGTGTTAGAATGCTCAAAACCCAACAGTGGTATCAGAGCCTAGGCATGTTTTCTTGTTATACTTGCAAATGGAGCTGAAAAATCGAGTTGTGATGCTGTCAGCCCAGCAGACTCGCCGAGTCCATGAAGGGACTCGACGAGTCCAAGGCAAAATTCATCCAACTCGCCGAGTTATGTTCATGCACTCGACGAGTTGGACCCCAGACAGCATATTTTCGAGGTTTTTGGCTAGAAATGGACTAGGAACATTACCCTACGTTGTTTTTTTGAACTTATAAACTTGTTTTTTAATGTGGTAATGTTCATGCTAATCCATTTTCAAAGATAATTGTCAATAGATTCATGTTTTGTATTAGTTTAAGGTTTAGACTAATTACATGAAGAAGTTTGATATGAATTATCTTGTTCTTATGAGTTGCTTAGATTAATAGAAAAGTTAATTGAAATAGTTGTTTTCAATCCATTTTAATCTAAGAGTTGAGTACAAAATGTGTTTGTGTAACTTGTCCTCAAGTTACATGAAGAGTCACATTAAAGACTCATAAAACTCATAAAAGTTGGTAATGGTTACAAAATGAAGAGTCTTGTGTCATTGAATTTTTTTTTTATGACTCCATAACTTGTCCTCAAGTTATGGAAATTCAAGAGTCACTTCATTAATAAATAAATAAATAAATAAAGTGTAACCTTAATTAATTCCATAAGTTATAAAAATAAAGAAAAGATTAATTCTTTTATTAGTTTAAAGTCTTCCATAAGTTATGGAACTTGAAGAGTTTTTTGGATTAAAACTACTTTAAACACATAAGTTATGGAATTAATTAGTTTTGAATAGTTTCAAAACTTGCCCTCAAGTTTTGGAATTTGAAAAGTTTTCACTTATGAATACTTTAATTCCAAGTTAGCCCTTAGAATTTTAAAAAAGTTAAAATTCAACACTTATACTATTTATAACATTAATGGTTAATTATTATATATATGTATAAGAACAAGTCGTTTTACCGTTAGTAGGCCTCATTCACGAAGCCGGTCTATAAGGTGGGTATAAGGTTGTTGCCTATAAAATGGCGACTTAATGGGTGTCTACTCTCACCCACCGCTTGCTTGACTGGTGGAGGGTCGTTAGCCGAACGGGTAGGACAATGACTTTAAATTCTCCCTTCATTAAAAGTATTAATGATAAATACTAAAGTAACTAAAATCTTAATAATTCCCAATCTTAGTTACTTTAGGAAAAATGTGAATTTGGTGCTAACCCATGGAATTCACACTTTGTACCTTACCAAGTCGTTGGTGGAGCGTGTGTGGTTAACCGACACACTAACTTGGACTAGTAAGGACCACGAAGGGTGACTTAATGTTTGTCATAGATCAATGGAGCGTGTGTGGTTAACCGGCACATTGATTAGGTGATAATATTAAGGATACCAAGTGAATTGGTATGGTTATTCACACCTTGTTTTGTGATCCTCGGCATCCCAGTCACAAAATTTGAGAGGGCACACTCGAGATTGAAACATGCCATTGAAAAGTTCAATGAATCTCAAAAGATCTAGGAATTTCAAATCCAATTAAAACCTAATAAATTATTTCGTTTTTCATGGTGGAAATTGGTGAATCGTCATTCGCCTACCTTCAAATATTTTATAGCTTGGATTACGACATCCCTCTTCTAAGTTATAAAATAGTTTGTTGGGTCCTAGCCTTAATATTTCATATTGGGTGTCATATTAAGGACTTTAAATCAACTATCTTGAATATCTCCCAAAACATGTCTGGTTTAGACATTTATGATCTTCCCAAATCTCTTGAAGATGATGTTCCTCAACATCATGCTTCACTTCCTTTATCTCCTCCAATTATTCTCCCTCACCCACAAGTTCTTGAAAAGTTTAAAGTCACTCAAGCCCTATTGGCAAGTTAAGGTCTTGGTGTGGTCACATCTTGGAGATGTAGTCACATATTGACAAGACGGGAGAGTTGGGTGTCAAAGTCTCGTGAAAGTTGGATGTTCAATCACTTTCTTAGTAACATAGCGGGTCACTTTGGGACTACTATGAGACAGACTATGACACGAGCCTTAATGATCTTATCTATTTGTTTTGTGCTGTGGAATCAGCAATGATTTGGAACACTAGTAAAGCAAATTTTGTTAGAAGATCAACTTCCCAAACCTTAAATGGACATTGGCAATGGTAGCATTGGATATCTAGAAAAGCATTTCTCTTCCCAATGGAAAGGGATCGGCCATAGTCAACTCGGTTGACCAAATGGTAAAGAGAAAGGCTAAGTCTGAAATAGTCTCATGTGCCATTATCAAAGGGTCTCCATATGTTTATATTGCCAAAGAAAGGGGCATTGGTTGCGAAGCTGCCCTATTTACCTGAAAGGTCATAAGGTTGATCAAGTCAAGAGGTTTGACTCTACTTCGGGTAAAATACACTGTATAACTCTGTTAAGTTCCTATTTGGAGATTCTTATTACATAATGTGAATGGGTCACATGCTGATGTCTTTTAAGAATCAAAGAAAAGATAGGAAGCTTAAAGTAAGTATATGCTGATTCTGATTGCGAAGATGGGTTTCGATCGCATGGTTCGGTAATCAGAATTTTGAGCTGTTGCTTAAGAGTTATAATATATTGCTTGTGAATAGATAACAACAAGGTTTTCATGTGGATTGTAAGGATAAGTTTTTCCGCAAAGTTTTAAAATAAAAGAAAAAAAGGTTTTAATTTTATTTATTTTAAAAATATCCTTACAATGGCATCGGTGGAAAATTGTTGCTTATATGTTTCCAGTAATAGCAATATTGGAAAGTGGATTTGATTCTTTCATTTGTGGTAGTGTCTGAATTTACCAAATGAAGAAAGTTTTTCATCACCCAAGTTTCAATTGGACAGAAACTTGGAATCATACAAGTTGTATTGTATGATGAATGAGAATTTTCATCTTTGAAAAATTAAGACTAATTCTTTGATCACATGTATATGTGAGTCAATTGAAGGACTAAGGAATTAGGTACACTGGGTGTGCGCTGGTCAAGGTCCACCACAAAGATTGATTTGTCATGATTTACTAAAGATTAGTAAATATGATTATACTTATAAGGTTAAGTATAATTTTGTAACATTGGAAAACGAATAAGAAGAATCAAATTAGGCAGAAAGATAAAAGTTTCTCAAATCTGAAAGGACGGGAGAGTACTTTAGTATCAGCTTTGTGATCATCTTAATGATTAAGAAACCATATCAAAATTTGTTCTCTAAGAAAGTCTTAGTGCATTCTTATGACTAAGAAGAAGGGATCTTGAAATTGTTGAAATGGTTAAATCAAGAAGATGAATCATACTTCGTTCCAATACAAGTCTTGGAGTCATACTCCAAGATTGTAATTTGAGTGACATGTCTTAAAGAAGGTTTAAAACACTTATCAAATGTAAGAGTAAAATGTTTTCTACTCTTGTACATTTGAGATTGGTAAGTTGTGATGTCTTGGATGAGACAAAGACCAACTAAGACCAATTGTGTGAAGTGTTAGTCTTGATAAGAATCCGCACTATCCCTTGAATATTTGTTTTATCAAGGAATGGTTCTTGACTAGGAAAACTTATATGTCAAGGGGACAGTGGGAGCCTTAAAGATCCTGAAAGAGTTTCAAGATTTAATCAAGAGTAAAACCTGTAATTTATCACTAGCACACGACTTAAGGTTTTCAACCTATCGTGTTGACATAATTCTTATTTTTGTACCTACTTCAAATAAGTTGAATTTACATGTGAGTTATCAGAGTTCAACTTGGAAGCATTGGTGGGCCTTGTGTTACCAAGGTGACAAGAAACTAAGATTGAATAAGTTTAATCCATGTAGGGCTGAATTTGTCACTAACCTTATCTTGTGATTATGGTTTTGACAAATTCGCATGGATAGGAACTCATACACTATTAAATCTAAGTGTCATAAGGTTTCTCTCCGATTCATGAAAATGATGGTGAGGAAATGCTTTCACTAAATAGATTTTAAGTAGATATCAATTGTGTCATTTGCATTTTCAAAAGTCATTAGTGGAGCGCGTGTGGTTAACCGGCACACTAACATGGACTTGTGAGAAATGGCAAATGCCTAAGCAATTGAGACTATGATTACGGCATCCCTTTTCATAGTTCTGAAAATTGTTTAGACACACATGTGAGCTATCTAAGAAAGGGTGTATGAATCTAAATTTCAGAAGTCCAACAGATTTCTGGAAATGTGTCAGAGCTAGTGGGAGCATAAGTGTTATGCTGATAATCATCATGTTAGTGGGAGCATGACTATTATGATTAGTATTGCAAGCTAGCAATGTTAATTATAGAAAACAAAGTTTCAATCCGTGAAGTTGCAGGGGTTGAAAAGTTGTTTTGCTATAATTAAGGGAGAGGAAATTATACTTCATGTCAATTCTAAAGCTTAGATTGAGATTTTAATCATCTTTAGTCAAGAATATATGTGAATTTTGTGTTGGAATGGTTCAACTTGAAGAAATTCTATATATATTGCATTTTCAAAATTCGATTATGATTACGGCATCCCTCTTCATAGTTAAATTTTGAAAACATGGCAAATAAAAAATATTGTAGCAAAAGACTGGTCTAGTGTCATGTCTTTATGTCAAACATCATGAATAGTATCCCATATGCTTCGGATATAGGATCGATTTCATGTGCTATAATATTCATCCTTTCTAAATTTTCCAAATGCTTAAGGCATTTAGAAGGGAAAAGTCTAGAACTGGATATGACTAAAGTGATTAAGCAATTGTCGAGGACAATCTGAGGTTCGCCAAAGATTGGTTGCTCAGGGACATTTGGAAGTCTAGTGTTAATTTTGGTAGGACCATATCGACATTTTCTGAAAAGAGGTAACTCTTGTTCGGAAATGATAGTCAAATAGGACTATGGAAATGTCTCCATAGGTGGAAGTGATTCAATCTATGTAAGATTAGGAAACTTAATGCAAAAAGGATGTTCCCAAGGAGCTGATCTCCTTTGGAATGCTCTGTAATGGTTGTTGTCAAGTCTTTCTGACTTTGTGCATAATCATTACAAGAGGATCAATGCATATAAGTTTAGAATCTAACAGATTTCAGTAAATGACATAAATTTGGAATTCTTGCATTTACAATAAGGATTTGGGATTGTGAAATGAGTATCATTGGAATCATGTTCAATTGATCTACATCACAATGTAAGGATCATAGACAAACATAGTGTGCATACTTGGGGTATGGCATAACTATTGTTTAGAAAAACAAAGTGTACATGCTAGGAGCATGGGACGACTGTTGTTTTTATTCGAGTCTTAAGTTGATTATTTGAAACATTGAATAATGTGTAATCAATATGGTGATAAATAAAAAGTGGTTTTATTTATATTCAAAAGGGTTCTGAGACCATATTAGATTCGATTATTATTGTATTTCACTTTGCATGTTTTGACTTCCAAAATAGCTAGGTTATTCTTTCCGGATGACTAAGTTATTTAAACACTCCACAGTCGTTCATATGTTGGAAGTAGGTATGAATCAAGACTGTCATGAATCGGGTTTGTAGATGGCTAAATGAGTTTAGTCATGGCAATGGTTGCTACAACATTCATGAGTACTCATAAGTTATGAGTATTGGAATAAACCCACGCTCACTTGTATCACTTCATGGAATTTATCTCGAGTGATCGTGAGACGATAATATCATATAAATCTTCAAACCTAGAGATATGAGTTGTTACCTATGAGTTGGTTGTGCATTGATTGCACGTAAACGCATCAGTAACTTGATGTTATAAAACGTGCCTTTGTGTACAATTCAACAAGTAGTAGAACAAGCATATGAGTCGAAGTTTATCTGTTCCTTCTAGAAATAGAAGCGATATCTGGGCCCCTCGATGATTTTGTTGTGACCTATGTACCGGCCGGTTAGAACTGAATTGATGTGTTCGATTAAGTTCTTTGTCAAACAAATCGAAAATCGAGAAACAAACTGCTGGACAATAAGTACGACCTTGTTCCATGTATTTGTCCGGCTGATATCATGAGAACAGAGGATTATATGATCCCTTATCTAATGGACAAGTCATTGACAAGATCAGAGTTCATCTACAAGGTCAGAGTTCGACAGAAGCTTTTGAGAGCTACGATTGTCGGTTGGTTCCTGAAGTCATACACAATAATAGTTTTAGACTTATCCAAGTGGGAGACTGTTGGATTAATGTCTAAGTCCATAACTATAATTGGTAAGACTTGACCCGACCCGGCATGGTCCATTTGGGTTGCAAACCTTCATGCACTTAGATAGACTATAATGAGAGAAATAAGACACTTATGGTTATTAATATATTATAAGTTCTAGTATATTAATAATAAGAATAATAAGATTGTTTAATTAGTATTGATCAAGAATTAATCTAGGATTAATTAAGTGATCAAAAGAAGACTAATTAAATATATGGGTTGATTGTGTAAATCATCCATACTTATATAGTGGGCTAATGCTCCATGGATAATCAAGTTGGGCTAAAACCCATAGGATGGTCCATGGGTGCTCCATGGTGTATTTGAACCCATGGATCCAAGGAAATGGAAAGTCATGACAATTAAGGATTTACCCTAATTGTAACACTATATAATGATCTTATTCTTGACAAAAATCGGCCACTAGGATTATCCTAGAGAGGGCTAGCCGATTTCATGAAGTGTAGAACTCTCTCAAGTTATTCTAAGTGTTTTGATAACTGTGATTCCATTTGAGGCTTCCACACTATTGGGGCTAGGCACTCAAGCTTCATGAAGACTTTCTACATCAAAGAGGTATGTATTCTATCTTGTTATATTCATGTTTTGTATGATAGATTAGGATGATACCTTGGATATTCTTATTTGCATGTATAATAGAGAAAACATAGATCCAAGGTATTTAGGGTTGCATGTACACTTAGGAGTGTTAGAATGCTCAAAACCCAACATAAGTATCATTTATATAGGAGAGCGTTCACGACCATAGATGGGTGTACGGCCGTACACCCATGTGTACGGCCGTACACCCATGTGTACGGCCGTACACTCCTCTTGAAGGAATGTTTGGCCCGAAAGCAACCTTATAACTTTAAATAACTCATCCCTAAACCCAAACCCTGATTGTACTAAGCTTAAAACACTCAAACAGACCCTAAACAATGCTAAAAGATAGCAGAAACGAGTCCGAATTTGATTGAATTGAATGGCTTATATAAAAGATAAATTTCAGGTTGTCACACGCTGAGTGTACACTCGAGTATGCACCGCGTACTCATTCACCACCTTTTCTCATAAAGGGAGTAAAATGGCCAAATACTCAAAAGACCAAGGGTCACGGGGTATATCTGATCTCGGGATGTTACAAAATTGAGAGGTTATCAGCCCAATAAGGCCCACGAAGGGTCTTATGGCCCAAAATACTATTGCTTAATGAATTTAGGTCCCAAATGTGGATTCTTGGCCCAAAAGAATCAAATTGAGGGGTTACCGGCCCATTAGGCCCAATAAGAGATTCCTAGTCCATTGGGAGGTTTGAACTGGGAAGTTAGGGTTAAAACCCAAAGTTGAGTGAGTGAAGCGTATTGAATTAGGTTTAGAGCTTTCATGAGGAAGTTTCGACTTGAAACAAATTTCTGGATATATAGCTGATCTAGTATTGAAGTTTGGTTCACGTTTAACATAGTGTCATAGGATTACACAAGGAACCATTTTGTACATCAATAGAAAATTCTAGCCCTAAAATGCTAGTTGTGACATGTTCCCAAGAGAATCCCGAAAATTCCCTTCCTCCTCCTTTCTCCTCTTTAGCCTCCGACTTACTAGGATTTGGGTGTGAGCCATTACAGGCATGAGACTTCTGGTGCTTGCTTTTTGAAGACCAATAAGGAAGGATTACTAGTTTATTTGCTATAATAAACTAAGGAATGAATTTTCTAATAACCCTTTCTTATTTTTGAAAATAGCAATGTACTTTAGGGGTCTTGATATTCAATAGTTGTTTGCAAATTATAGTGAGAACATAGATCCTTTAGGGTGCATGTGAACTTCGGGTTTATCTTTTTTCGCAAAAATAAAATTTTTGTTACATATAAAACCCATCAGTGGTATCAGAGCCATTGTTTTTCGTTGATCTTGCACAAAGTTGAATAGATCAAAATTAGGGTTTATAGAAACTAAACCCTAAGTAGGTGATTTTCAAAAATTCATAGGGTTCTTGAAACCCTAGCCTCCAACCCTAAATTTTTGAAATTTGCAAGGGTTTTAGAAACCACGTCGTCGTGGCTATTGACCTGGTTGACCGTTGACTTTTGACCAGTTTGACCTTGGGTCAAACTTGAAGGATATAGGCTGTTGATTGATGATTTTATCTATTGGTGTTAAACGGTTCATGGTATTGATCGGTGCAAGGAGCGAGAATGTTGATGTGCTTTTTTGTTTCTACGATTCAGGTGAGTCTTCTCGCTATGTCACATATTACATCGTATATCATTTGCATGATAGGGTAGTGGTGCTGTTAGAGTACGAGTATGCTAGTTAACTAGGACGATTCCTTGTTATGGATGTGTAATGTAGGACACTTGGTGTCATGGTATGTTAGACTGGCAGAGTTTTTCCTGTGGTTTATATGATACAATTAGGGTTCATGATTGGTTAGGGTAATGTTATTATTGTCTGCTTGTTGAATGATTACCCTAGGGGTTGTATGTAGTTATGTTGGATAGCCTGAGAACTGTTGGTCTAATGTCTAACTGCATGGTTCTTGTCTGATTTATTTCTTTTCGATAGATCACCTATTCAACTATCTATTTGACCCATGACTATATATAAATTATGTATTGTATGGAAGACCAGGATTTAGCACATGGCAAATGGAGTTAGGGTCGGTCGTGTTACACTCATTGGGTTGGGCCCGTTATGTAGATTGGGTTGGGCATGTTATGTATGTTGGGTTGGGCTCGTTATAAATGGGTGGGATGGGCCCGATATGCATGTTGGCATGGCTCGTTATGCGAGTCAGGGCTAGATGGCTGATGTGGCACTGCATATGTGGAGTTTATATAGTAAAATCCAATGAGTCCAAATACTTGTACATGACGTATTAAATTATATCATATGATTTAATAACCAATATCTACTATCTTGAAATATTATTTTCAGAAATAATAATAATTGCCTAATTAATTACAATAGTGAGTTTATTTGTTAATAATCAAATTATTAATAAATATTTAATAAGTGACTACTCACTAATGATGTGACCTCATGTTATTGACAAATATCATTCTAAAATGCTTCTTGGGCATATAGATCCAACACATTTGACATAGTTCACACCTATAGTGGTAGATACAACACACAAACAACTTTATTTTTTTCTATTGAATTCATAAACTCTCTAATATTGATAGACATGGCAATCAAGACCTATAACATATGCCTAATAATTTCCCATTGAAGGTTATTGACATCCGAGTTCGACAATAGGATCTAAATAATATGAAAGCTATATTGCAATTGTTTAAATTGTGAATGGAGTCCAACATAGTGTTATCAACCGTATTGTTACTATGCATAGAGTTTAGCAACTATATGGAGAAAATCTTATTCTAACGCAACCGTTAAACCAATTTGGATAAGTTTTCAGATTGGGTTTATCACTTTGAACATTGTATTTTAAGTAAATAATGCACAACTTCTATGATGACCGTGACCAATATATCCTAACTACTACAAGCACATACAAAATGCTCATTTTAATGTAAAAAAGAATCCATTTTAGACAAGATATTCGAGTTTCGAACTATGGTTTTCATTTTAGACATCGTCTTCTTGGGTTTAACTAACTGTTTGGTGACATTAAAATTAGACTAAATTACATAAATGATCCATGGGGTCATGAAAAGGTTGCACTCTTAATCCATGAATTGTTTTTAATGATTGAGCCCATATGTATAAGATTTGTTACGTATAATAGTCCATGCGGTTGACTAGCCACATGTAAAATTACTAAAATACCCTTTTTATGTTTTATCTAATTTATGTTTCATTAAAAAAGTGATCATGTTATATCAGCAGCCTTTCACCGTCCCCTCAACCTTACCCTTCATATGATTTAGTGTTTATACACATTCTTGGCCCTTTCATCTGTTTCCCTTTGCCCAACCATTTAAATTGCATTTTTGTGATTATTCATGTTTTATCAACGAAAAATTAGCCCAATCGACGGTTTGATTTTTTGACAGATAAAACGAAAACACAAATGTGTGGATCTAACATATGTTTCCCGTTTCGTGGGCTTAAGGAGTGAGTATTTTACTGTAGGACAAACTACATTGAAAACTATTTCACGCAAAGTGACAAATAATGAGAAAGAAAGTGTCGACCAACACGTTTGGCTTTCTTTCACATCAATAAGTGGTCAACACCGAAGAAGATATTCTAATCCATCTTGATATCCATTTTAGAGATCCTCACCCAACTTCTGACACACAACCGACCTCTTCTTACGATGTTCGTATCTCGACTCCTGTTGAGCGGGGATGATTATATTAGGTAGTTACTCTAGTTCTTACGTTAGTTTTACATTTATTTATGCTATTATGTTTTGGGTTGTCCTTTAACATTAGCTAGTATCTCAAGTACCTTTTGATACTTGTCATTTTTATTTTATTTTTTTAAATCCTACGAATAGGTTCATCTTTTTTCCCAAAAAACAAAATAATAAAAAATAATGAAAATGCTATATGGAAAAGCTACACATGTGTAGATACTGAGAAACTCTTCAATAGAGTCTAACGGTTAATGAATCGTAATGTTATGATTCTAAAATTCATAAATATAATAAGATAACTTATCTATTTACGTGTCACCTTGATGTAAAAGAATCTAAATTAATATCTTGAAAACCGTTTCAAATCACATTCACTAGATTTGATATATACAAATCAAAATCAAACCATTGAACTGGTTTTTTATTCGGTTTTACCTAAAAAACAACGTAACCGATTCCAAATAATATATAAAGTGGATTATTATTCGACTAAATTATGAAACCCAGAAGGCTTGAGAGAATGACCTAGCCACCCCTCTCGTCAACAACCTCGCTATGAAATGCTACACCATCCGTCAATGTTTGCTATGCAACTCGTTAGGAGGAGCTCGCTATGGGTATAACGAGAGAGAGAAAGAAGGTGGGTCTTCAAAGGCTTTGATCGGTGGATTTTTTTATTTTCAAAATAAAATCCATTCAAAATAATACACCTTTTGGATGCTATCATTCCCTAATTTTTGATATGTTAAGGGGGTGTTTGGCTTAGCTTTTCACAAACCAAAAGTCTTTTTTGAAAAAGTTACAAAAAGTCAGGATTTCCTGACTTTTCCAAAAGTTCATTTTCATTGTATAAAATCTCCAAAAGTAACTTTTAAAACTAGTTTCGCCAATCATCTTTTATTTATTTTCTTTTCCAAAAAAGAATTTTGGAATGGTAAAAGCTAAGCCAAACACCCAAAGGTTCAAAAATTGTTATGTGCCCAACGTGTTAAACTTGCTACCCCTCGGCCTATTAAAGGAAAAGAAAAGAAAAGGGGCGACCCGATTAGCTACGAAGTCCGAATATAATAAATGCCTACCCGATTGTGGTTTCTTTTCTATTCGATTTTCTCCCCGATTCACCTCTCCCTCTCCCTACCCCCAATTTTCGACCTGTGTTCGGGTTTCTTTCCAATTTACTGAAAGCAACACATTCGCAAGGGGGCTTTAGGGTTAGGGTTTTATCATAAATTGTTCTCCTAGATACGATTCCCTGTAATTGTATTGAGAATGTATGCTGATCGGGTAGAGACTGCGTCAAGGAGTTCTATTAAAGACCGTCTTAATGGCGGAGCCCTAGAAAATCCCGGGCGCCGTAGCCAAGTCACTGGCAAGAGGTTCGTTTTTTTCACTATCTCTAATTCTCGCTCCTCATGTAAAGACATACGCGTTTTTGTTGATATACTGGATACAGGTCATGTGTTTTTACTTGATTTTTTCTTTTGGTTGATTGTTAATTTGAAAAATTGGTATAGCGGTACTGCTTAATTGAAAATACTTTGGTTTTATTATCGTTTAAGATCACAGTTGAGCATAGGTTAGTTGTAGTAAGTTGAAGGACCTGGCTAGTGGCTAGATTTGCTGTAATACCATCAAAAAGGAATTACATAGATTTCAAAGTAAAGTATCAGAGAAATAAACTTCTGAAAGATCCCTATCAGCTGCCTGAAAAGACCAAGATTTGATATTCACCTGTCTGATAATCTGTGTTACTACTTACTAGGGTCATGGTTGGAATGTAAACTGTAGGGGGCATGTAGCAATTTTGGACATAGATTGAAAGAAGCAGAAGAACGTAACCCTTTAGCCTCACAAGACAGAGCCAACTCCAATATTTTATTTCATCACTATTCACTTGTCATGTTTGTATAGAGTTTTGGTATCTTATAGGGAGATTATGAGAAAAAAGTTTATTTTACCTGAACCAGTGACTTTCTTGCTGCAGGCAGAGGCAAGATGATGACAAATGGCAGCATGATCTTTACGAACAACCTGATCCACAAGTATCAAGTATGAATCTGATTACTCTTTCTTTGTTCCATAATGATATGCTAACTTTTACAGATTTACAGATTTACTCATATATGTTTTATGGCATTCATAGATCGTAGTGTTGGTGCTCTTGACCTTCGTTTGAAGCTCCAGAAAAAGAGTAATCAAAGAGCAACTCTTGGTGCAAAGGGTTCTTTGTCAGGTGGTGTAAGAGATCTGCGTGAAAAGTTATCTGGTGTAAGTTATTCACAGCCTGCAGCAAAGCCAAAACCAGTACCAGAGACCACCAGTAAACCTGCTAGGAGAAGTGTTGTAGCTGATGCTAATGTAACAGAGACTAAAAAAGTTTCTACTAATGCATCTAAGAGAAAAAAGGTATATATATTATTATTATTATTATTATTGTTGACTACTAAACTTCTTATGTTTGTATTAAGAAAGTTTTTTAGTTCTCTTAAAGGTTTCACCTATTTGATAAATCTATGTGTTCTTTGATTGTTTTTAATATAGTAATGCTGGTTTTTATCTTAACTTGTATTTTTGATTTTTACTTCTTAGTGTTATGTGTCTTGTGCAGACTGAAACAGTGGATAGCTTCTTGCAGGCATTGGGTCTTGAAAAGTATTCTATTACATTTCAAGCAGAGGAAGTATGGAATTATTATATTAAATAATAAATATTTTTTTTGTATATTGTGGTTTTCACTTTTTAGAACTTGTAAGGAGGTGACATGTGTTGTGTATTTCAGGTTGATATGACAGCTCTTCTACACATGACTGATGAAGATCTAAAGGCTATGGGAATACCAATGGTATGTTCATATTCTAATAACTATTTCATGGACATAAGTCATGTTTATGTTTATGTCAAACATAGTACAATTTGTTTTGTCATATAATGTTTGTGTAACAAATGGTTGAATTTATGTAGGGTCCAAGAAAGAAGATCCTCTTGGCATTGGAATCTAAAGGATGAGCTATGTTTGTGACATCCAACAAAATCAAGGAGTCTATTTGTAACTTTTTCATGGGTTAATTTTTTTTTGTTATTGATTGTATTAATGAAGTAGACGCAAGAGAGGATTTGATAGGATTAGATTGTGTAATGACTTTGATGCTTTACCATATAAAGTTCTATTATATCTCCAATTAGTAAACCATATAGTTAAATTTCAACAAATTAAGTAAGGGTAAGACTTTCTAAAGTAAAAAAATAAAAACTAAAAATAAAGTATGTTGCCATTTCTTAACACAAAACAACGTCAATGTTATGTTTCCTATCTATGCACTTACCTTGTAACATATTATCACAAATCAAATTAAATGCCTTGAAAATTAAATAAATTACATGAATGATCCTATGGTTTGGGGTAATTTGTGTTTGGTTCTTAACTCTTTTTTTTATTTATTTTTTTTTTAATTTTTTTTATAACTCGGACAATCCCGATATAATGGTTTTGTTGTGTCTTTGGTCCCTTTCAAGCATAAAAAAACTATTTTGCACTTAATGATTTCTTATTTAAAATTTTATTATTTATTTATTATTTTTTAAATAGAAAATAGAAAGTAAGCCAACATTCAATTCATCTCCACCTAAACTAAACAATATACGTACTATCTCTCCATCAATCTTTTCTAATACAAACCCTAAGTTACTTAACACCAAGTCCAACACCCTCCTTTACCTGACCACCATTGTTGTAACTGGATCGTTGTCGACGCCGGTCCACACGTCCCATCCACCACCGTTCAATTTCTGCGTCATCCACCACCATTCCATTTCTCCACCATTAACTATCAAGTTCATGGCGGATCTTGACACTGATGAAGTTTAAGCTAAGATTGTTTGAGAAATTAGAGCAATTGTGAATATGATGATGATGATGCTAGGATTATTTTCCCTAGGTTGGATTATGCGGCATAGACAATAGCTATGACCACAACCAATCGATAACAGTGAAGTCTGTGTTGGAATCAGAAGATCAATGATGAGAATAGGCACACAGTTTCTCAAGAATTCCACTACTTCGTCTCTATAATGTGGCGGGTTGGCTCGATCCTCCATACATAAATTTGCTATGAGTTTCTTGATTTTGTTATTCCCCATTCATTATTCTCGAGTTCTTAACATTATTTTTGTTAGTATGGTCGGATGAAGGTCACTTTTTGTTAGTATGGTCGAATTATTACAACACTTGATGCAAGTCAACCCATGGTTAGTTGAACCGGTGGCAATGTTATTATCGAAATCTTTTTTTTTTCCCTAGTGGGGTGGGGTATTTTTTTTTGTGGCAGGAGATATTTGCAAATGAAAAATAATATGGGTTTATAATAATTTTAATAAATTATAAATAATAAACAAACAATTAACTTTTTTTTAAAGAAATCATTAGGGTCAAAGTAGTCTTTTTATGTTTGACGGGACCAAAGACACAACAAAACCATACTATAAAGATTGTCCGAGTTAAAAAAAAAAAATAGTTAAGAACAAAACATACAAATTACTCTAAACCACAACGTAAGTTACTCTTTCCTTAATTCTCTCCGACCTTCTTTTTAAGATATCAAAAGTTATTTATTTATTTATTTATTTTTCATTGTTGAACGTTTGTTAACAATATAACAAAGCCGCTTTATATACAAAGTAATCGTAAATTTTGATCGAGATAGACAGACCTATTAAAAATATCGTCGATCAGAATAATCATGGCAAGAGCGAATTGATTAATCTACATCAATTTTAGTTTTTTTTGGGCGTTCGTATTTTCATTAACTTTATTAATAAAAACCTAACTTAAAGCTTTTCCTTGACCACTTTTAGAAGTTTTGTATGTTATTTTTACCATCATCTTAATGAATTGTTTTATAAAACTCCCTGTCTAGTTTGGTATACTATTTTAAACAGATGTAATATTCAGAAAAAAATATATTTAGCAATAACATTAGATAAAATTAATATATTGCAATTCACGAAATTAAAATAGAAAGCAGTAAAAGGAAAGAAATTCGATAAAATAATAATAAAGCTTTGTTGGTTGAATATAATTAGAGGAGTAAAATGAAACATTATTGAATAAAAACAGAAAACAGTTAACTATAAAAATATAAAACTCAAAGAACTTCACTTCTCTTAGGCTAAAAGGTGTTACAAAATTTTCACCGCTGGTAAGCTGACTTGGACACATTTATCGCCGGTATACACTGGGCCTAGGACTGGTAATGGAGAGACTTTTGACCCTGATCTGATCAAAACCCTTAACAATTATATGTGTTTGGAGCATAATTTTTGATCTATTTACCTGTTAACGACCCGTACCCGCTAACCCTTTTATTAAAAGGGTCGGGTGTGGATCATCATCGATCCGCTCCATTTATAACTCATCCCATATAAATTTTAGAATTATATATTTATATTTTATACTGACTAAGTTTTACTTTAAATTCCAATCGAAAGTTCAAAGAGAAAATACCAAAGACTAACTGTTTTTACATAGGACTCGAGGACTCAACTTCTAGACTTCTAGTCTTCTCCCAAGAATCATGATGTCATTTCATTTATATTTCATCATATAATCACCAATTTCATTTATAAATCAATAAATTCATTTATCAATCGAAAGAAAGTTTGTAATTGTTATTCTCTATCAATGCAATCGAGGGTCAAAAACCAATCGGAAGTAACTACAATAATGATTTTAATTTCAATCGAAACTCTTCGAGTACATAATGTGTTTTCTAAATCAACATTTGTTTTATTTAACAAATGTGATTTTATGATTTAAGTAAAATTGGTTTGATTATTCAAAAAACCTACGAGTTAAGACGCGGGTTCGGATATCTGCTGATTCGGTGAATAAGGGTATGAGTTTGATTATTCAAAACCCTGCGGGTTACGGAACAGGTTTGAATCGGGTTTTGGAATTTGTTAAAAGAGTTTGGATTAAGACCGATTCGCTCCTAACCCGCCCCATTGACAAGTCTAACCGGGCCTCACCAATGAATTCACTGCCGGTGGGTTTCTACCGGCTGCAAAAGTTTGAATTTTCGAACGTTGCCAACGGTTGGCAATGGCTATTTCACCATTTTTTTTGTACAAATTTACTATTATATATACATTTCCTTCTTCCAAAATATTACCAAAGTACACACTCATTACACAAAATTTTCATTTAAAACGTCTTCCAACAATCTAAATTTTTTCAAGCAAAAAAAATGTTACCACACCCTAGTTCGTAGGTAAAAATTATAAAAAATATAAAAGATGATGTGGCTTCTAAGTGACACTTTTCTATTATTGACAAAAAAATACACCACACCCTTTAACCTAATAATTAAAAACACTTTATGAGTTTGATTTCAAATAATTGATCTCTCAAAAACCCTTCCAGTGGAGATGCGATGCTATGGTATGTTTCGGCAAGTTTTGAGATCTTTTAACTTTTAATAAAAATATTTGATTTTTTTTACAAAGTTTCCTATATATGTCTAATTCAAACGCATGTCCAAATCAATATATCAAGAACCTCAAATACGTACGCATATTAAAGGTTTGTTAATTTGGATGTACGTACGTGTTGGAAATTAATATTATTACTTGATTATTATGACTGCAAGTTGTATGATTATCTAGTTGTTTAGAATTCAAACAACTATAACAAAATTATTCATTTTCATCTTATTTTAATCTATTAATTCATTACATTACCAGAAATTTACATTAAAAAGGATCATAATTAGTTAATTACAGCTTGATAATTAAGTATTTAAGTGTCCTCTGAGTTCTCTCCATATAAGCCATACAAATTTTGTTTCTTATACAACTATACAAATTGTACTCTTAGACAATCTTTATCAAGTGCGATCATCTATCTACAAGATACAAAAATGGTGACATTTCACTGCATGGGTTCCAGTAATTTGCATGTTTTCATGGCGTAGAGACTTGGTTTAATTATCCTTTATGAGTTGTTCTAATCAAAGTAAAATTTTGATTCAGATATCCATTTGCTTCTTAATTAGTGTCTATAATTGGCAAACTGGAAGATTACTTCAACCACATACTCTCACAATTTGCAGTATAAATCAAGAAAGCTTCACAACCTAAATTTCCATGCAAAGTAATGGGGAGAGTTCATCAATCGTTGCTATTGCTTGTTACCTTTCTCATAGCTTTCTCGACCTTAATCAAGGGTCAAAAAACATCAATAGGGAAGTTTGATTTACAAAAAGGTCAATCGGAATCCGAGGGTATCAAAGGTCGATATGTCAATAATCCTTTCAATTCCGTTTACTATCCTGATTCCGGAGTTGGATTCCAGGACGAGGGTAGTTCTAAAGATGGGTCGACGAGGGTAATTGGCGAGGAACCCGCTCTTTTTCTGCTGCACTTCTTACCAGGCTTAGGATTCCCGTTTCCATTCCCATTCCCAGGTTTGGGATTCCCATTGCCAGGCTTGGGAGCCCCATTGCCAGGCTTGGGAGCCCCGTTTCCGTTTCCGTTTCCGTTCCCGTTGGGAGGTTATCCGCCGGGGACTGGGTTTGCAGGTGGCCCTGGTAAAGGTTTCGGCGGTGGTGGGGGGTTTGGGTTTCCCGGCGGCGGTCCTGGTAAAGGTTTGGGCGGTCGTGGGGGGTTTGGGCCTGGTGGTTTTCAGGGTAAACAGGAGGCGGAGGGCAAAGATGAGTTCAGAAGAAATCCGTCTCCATGATTTACTATTTTTTCTCGAAGTTATAAAGTCGTATGAAATAATGTCATCTACTATAAAATATTTATGTATTTATCGTGTTCCATAAGAGTTTGTTTGGTTTAATTTAGTCTCTATTAAGATTTGCATTGAATCAGGTTTGATTGTTGTGTATTGATATAATGACATTAATAAACAGAGGTATTAGGCTTCTTCTGATAATGTACACAAAGTTTTCTACTTGAATTTTATTTGTTGATGTTATGCTTTCAAATACTACATTTTCTATATCATTGTTTTTTGATGTATCAAGGATTCAAACAAAGTGGTAGATCCATAAAAACTTATAATTAGAGTACATGTTCATTGAAAATGTACTAATCCGGAGATGTGAATACTTTTTTAATACATAATAGACCTAGAAATTCTCATTTTTTAACTACATTTCATATATATATATATATATATATATATATATATATATATATATATATATATATATATATATATATATATATATATATATATATATATATATATATATATATATATATATATATATATATATATATATATATATATATGATGACAACGAAAAACCCTCGTTATCCCACTTATTGGTAGACTGTCGTTGGTTCACCGAAAAAACCTAAGACAATCGTATGTATTTTTTGAGTTGTGAATACGAAAGTTATTTTAGTGGTTTCTTTTTGCATTTAGAATTCATAGGATTTAGAGTTATAATATGAAGTTTTTAGGTTTTGTTAAAGTTTCATAAATAATTTGAGAAAAATTCTTGAAAACAGAGATTGTTCTTATTGTTATTTGTGTCTTGTCACTCGTTGTCACTCCGTTATTTGTCTTCCATCATTCTAATCATTCAGTTGGAAATGAAATACAAGAAATGTTATGAATTGAAGAAATTTGATTATCTCCATTTTGTTGCATTCTTTTCAACATGGTCATTTTTTTCCAATCCTTAGAAGAAAAATCGTAATATAACTCATCTTTATTTAACATATTGATTATTTAAATTTAGAACTAAATTTTCTACGAATAACCACAAATACCTTATTATTATGATAATCTATTAGGGTAAGTTTTAGTAAGCTTTTCTAATGCACTTAACTTCCGTAGTTTTGTAAATATTACATTCTATAACTCTACAATAAAGTTATAAATATACAACATATTTACATATAATATAAAAAAATTCATATAGAATTTCATTAAATTCCTACATGCCACCAAAATATAATCACATGATGCAATGCAATCACTCATTCAATTACCTTAAATATTCCATTAACATGACCATTACATTCTTTCATCCAACCAAACATATTCTAAGATTTTCGATACATTACATTAACAGCAGTATTTGTCCCCATGGGGGGAGTGAAGCCAAGACTTTTGAATAAAAGGTGCTTGAAAGTGATTCCTTTTTGAAAAATGAATACTCAAAATGGGCCGTGGGTTTTAGGTATAATGAATTTTAGTTGGTTATGAACTTGTAGCCCAATTAAAAAAATATGAATTGGGCTCAACACCCATCTGTTCTCCTCTAGAAGCTCCACCACTTTATGTTTGTCAATTGTCATAACAACAAAAATCCATAACTCTAGGACAATCTGATTTACTTTATGTTGGCCTATGACATTATTTGGTGACTTGGTGAACCTTTTTATAGTAATAAAAGTTACTTTAGGTAAACTATTGACATAGGAAAATGAAAAAAAAAACATTTTTAAGCTTTATTCATCCGAAAATCTAATCACGTTACACAAATAGAAAACCTAAAGACAACAACATGACAAAGTGGAAAGACACTAAAATGCAATTACAAACGAACCGTGTTTTTATCTTTTGACTGGTTTTTTTCTCCATTCGGTGCGACCCCGGTTAAGCTCAAGACCATCACCCGATGATCTTAAAAAATGCAAAAATTGGGTCAAATGTTGTCCAGAAGATGCGGATCCATTGGTTCCTTCAAGCTCTGAACTTGTAAGGGAATCAACAATATCATCATGTTGGCATTCACGCCTATAGTCTAAGGTTATAGTTTGTAGTTCATGAGTGTCAATCACTTCTTGTGGGATACTCTGTCAAAAAGACCAAAATTAAGCACTTATTCTATACAGCCATATCTTTTTGACTTAATAGCTACATACTAACCTCCAAAACCCACCCAATGTAGGTAACATTGTTAACGTGCTTGTTCATATCCAGATCGGCTCTTCTTGGCTTTATATATGTATACATCATAAGGATTGTTCAATGCTTAATAGTAGTTTGTAAGAAGAAAAATACTTATATTTGGAATAAACTATGGTTTTACCACAAGTCCTAGCGTTGAATATTCAGCAGGGTCTTCTAGTTTTGCTATCTTCTTCAGGCTGCTATTGTTCTCTTCTGGAAATGCTAATCTGGAAGCCATAACACAATCAAATCAATGAAACAAGGTAGAATAACAATTGGATAACTGAATTATGATTATAAACATCAACACTTCATACCTAGGTGTCTTGGGACAAAATATTAAATACTCATCTCTAACATCATCATTTACTTTCTGGAGTCTTCTAGTATCCTCATTCATCATCACCCACTTGCTGCATTTTATATGGAAATGATCAATTGTTACACCATTTTGTAAAATCCACATTAAACAGAGACAATCTTGGACCTTTAAAGGAGAGAAAAAAGAAACTAAAAACACACCTTGTTGCCCTTCCAATGACCTCACCATTGGAATGGTCTTTTATAATCCAATCACGTCTAGTACCAATTCTTCCTTCACTTTGACACCAAGTCTCAATTTCAACCACATCACTCCTATCATATAAAACATGGTTTTTTTTTTAAAGAAAATCAAGAAGCTATATCAATTGTGAAAGATATGAAACAATCAAGACAAGTTACCATGCAGGGTATCTGTAGATTTCAATGTGCATTCGTGAAGTCACCCAAATGAGATGCAACTTTCTCATAGTGGTTGTAGTGGCAAATCCATCTGTTGAAAACCCCACACTCTGAGCATGATTACCTCCAACCTCCTACAATATGTTCAAACTTCAAACTTTACAAGGCTGTTAAAACACCATAGACACACACCTTCAAAGCTTCAAGTGTAGTAAATACTATATCCACCAAGAACAGAGGAAACGAGAGTCTCCTTGAACATTACATGTATAGAGTGCAAGATATGCGAGATTTCAAATTGATAATCTGTTTTATGAAATACTGTAGCATGCATTGATAAATCAATCAAACATATGATCCAAATTCGACATCTACATCATTGTCACAGTCTAAAAAAAGATACCGATCTTCGTAAATTCCTTTAAAGAGACACATGCATTGACCAATTCACCAAATTCTGCCCAAAATCCAACAGTTTGAACTTTGAACACCAAAAACAGAGGTAAAAGAATGAAATTTTAACCTGCAAGAGATTGGCAATTGTTTCAACAGTAGCAGTTTTGTTAATCCCGACTTCATAACACCTAATGATGAACCTCTCCTTATACGATAATCCATCTTCCGTCAAGCTTCCCATCCGGAGCTGGTCCGCCAGGCTCTTTTCCTCCTCTGCTTCGTTCAAACCGATAGCAACGGTGGTCGGTTGTTCTTCGGTCTTCACAACCATCACCGGCGCAACCCTCCGCGACGATGAATTGCATAAGAAACCGGTGTTTCTTCTTCGAATTGAAAAGAAATCGATGGATCGGGGATGAGTTACGACACGGGTGTTGTCTTTAAAGACGCCATTGTTAGTCGCCGTCGCCGCTGCGGCAGTCTGAACAGCTTTCAGCAACATACTTGTCGCCGCCGCGGTCGCCGGAACACCTGTTGGTTGGCTAGATATGTTCTGCGGTCGGTATGATTTATGTAGTGTGGCTTCGATGGGACCGAGGCAGATGTTGCTTAGACGACAGTGACACTGGAGTTGCAGTTATTCACGTTTATGCCATGAACTGCTTGGTGTGCACCGCGTATCTTTGTTTACATAATCTTGCCAAAGGGTTTTCGGTATACTTAATGTTTAAAGTTATTATTATTTTTTTTAATAATAATAAAAGTACTTTCGAATTTGTGGTAAACATTTCGGACAAGAAAAAGAATAGTATTCAAACATCATAAAAACAAAGTAGATTAGGATGCGAAGATAAAGACAAACGATGCCATTTAGTTGAAAATTATTAAATTTAATATTTCAGATTTAAAAGATTGAAATAATTTTTGAAAAGTATTTTTGTAAATGAGAAAAAAAAGTTATATATCAGTTTAAATCGAAATGTACTTTTGAGATTTGATATTTATTTTTGGTAAACACATACAAGTGGATTATTTACATATACCTCTAGTAACAATACCACATCTTTGGGATTAATAATAGGACCTACACATTTCATGTCATAAATAGGGGTGACAGTTGTGTCAGGTTTGGATTGATTCGGGTTGACAAGTCAAAATATATCAACCCGTACACAATCCATATAATTATTTGTGTCGTAGGTTGGCGGGTTGGAAACAACAACCCGGATACGTCTCGTCTGTCTAACCGTTTAATTATACGAGTTCGTGGGTCAGATTTGGGTTGGTAGGTTGATCAATCAGCTCATATATTATTTGCTTAATAGTGATGACTCGTTGATTTATGACATATAATACCGATAAGATAAACTGATAAGCTTAGTCATATAACTTAAAGTTAATATATTATATGGTGAACCATCTCAGTGAGCTTTCTTTAAAACGCTAACACTCTTTAAAAAACAAAAAACAAATAAAATAAATTATACGAGTTGACGGGTTTACCCAAGAACCCAATTACTAACCCAAACACCATCTGCGGGTTGGCAGGTCAAAAAATTTCAATCTAAACATTTTTATTTTTATGTCGTATCGTATCAAGAATGACCCGTAAATTAAACTATGTTATAACGAGGAGCTGCCATGTAGCTCTCAATATACTCATACTATAGCCCTAAGCAGTAAATGTTTGATTGAGTCATACCTTCTCACAATTCGAACCGTGAAATACTTCGATATCTATATCATTTATATTAAATCTAATTAAAAATTAAAATGCTCCAATAGAATATAATATTTATTTTAGACACTAATCACTTAGCAATCATATATATATATATATATATATATATATATATATAACTCGTATAAAAGAGACCCTTCAAAATATTATAATTCAAGATAAATAGTCATTCTTATACCAAATATAACATCCACTACTAGAAAACAACCCTTTAGTGACACGCGAACAATGACATGTTGATTGACGATACACATTTTTTGCGTGCCCTAAAAATAATGTTAGATTTCCAAAATATGAAGCATAGAGGACACACATTTATGCGTGCCTTAAAATTAGTGTCCAATAAAAAAAATTAGAAACACGGAGGGCACCTATCTTAAACGGGTGTCGTGTAGATCGATGTCGCCTTATAATTTTTTTAAACGCACTTTCGACCATGTACTAAATTCCACAAACCATTCCAGTCATGGCTTTTTTCAAGAATGAACGGTGCTCTCTGGCCTCTACAATAATCGATGATCTCACCCAATGACCTCGCCTCACCTTGCCATCAACCTCAGGTCCTGCGACCTTTGGCTTATTTGTACTCCGGCGATCTCCGGTTCACTTCTCCTCATCATCAGGTCATAAAAGGGTTTTATTTATCTTATAATATTCCATGTCTCTTATTTTCTCCAGCCTAGTACGTGCAAGAGTGGTGATCGACCGGTGGTGAAACCATTCGGGTCTTTCTTCCTCTCTATTCTCCCGCTTGTCATCAAAATTGAATGGTGCCGTGATTACAAGGCGAGAATGACTAGATTTCCCTCATAATGTGTAGAAGGGTCGAATCATGAAGTCTTACCACAACTTAGAGCGAAAAAGGAAACGACTCTCTGTTCTCTCGCTTCTCAAACGATTTCTCCCCTCGTGAATCGGATTTCTTCCCAATGATTTCTGATTTTGAAATATTAACTTTGGTTGCTTAATTTCACAAAACGTTTCTTCTTCTCTGGCACCCCCAACCTCATCAATATTGTATTTTTTTAAGGGTTTCTAAAAACAAAAGCTTATACAGTTTCTTCACCTTTTGAGAAAATTAACTTATGAGAGTCGAATTCATTCATTTTTCTTAAAATTTTTTCTAAAAGGTGTTTAATTCCACATTAATTTGTGCAGGTGGCGGCTATTTCTTAGTTTACAACATTAGGATTCTCTTTTTGTGTGTTATTCGCCCCTTTTTTGGGCAAAATATGCATCAATATATTGTAATGGAATCTACACTCCTCTAGTAAGCTCTTTTTATCTCCATTTCTCAATTATTTCATATATTTATTTCCATAACCATTTTCAAGAATTTTTTACTTCTTAATCTTACCGTGTTATATATTCATTTGGCTTGTATATTGGGTACGATGTTTCTGATCCAATAGATATAAATGTTAAAAAGAAGGATCAACACTAGAAGATAAAAAATATTATGAATACGAAACTAAAAAAAGCCATGTCAACACCTTGTTTAATGCCCCTTTTGGCTCTCATTCCTTGTGCTACCATGTGTTATCAACACCAAGAGTCTTCTGAACATCTAACAAGTGAACATGGGATGTTCTACTCCACATTGAACTGATGTGAAATTTTTTGTGTTCATGGTGTCACACCCTCGAACCAGGCGGCGGAAACGTTCGGGGGCTGTCGTGACTCAATTGAATACCATAACATTGAATATATATGAAACGTAACAACCTTCGTCACCATGCATTAATATAGTACAACCAGTAGAGTTTACATGAAATACATTGTTTGAACATTACATTCCCAAAAATAAATTGTTCGATTCGTACATAAATAAACTGCAAGTCATCACTGAATATGATTTCCTTTGATTCACTGGTTCCCTGAAAATACAAGTATTTTGAAAAACGTTAACATATGAAATGTTGGTGAGTTCATAAGCGGTATTTGAAGAAAAACAATGTTTCGTATCGTTTGAAAATCACCAGAAAATCCGATATTTTCTTAAAAGTAAAGCTTTTGAAAACGTTTGTGAAGATCCATAGGTATGCTTGTTTGTTTCTATACTTGTAAAAATTGTTCATTGAAGTTGTATGCATTTCAAATCTGTGTGTATTGAAAACCCTAGGAAAACCCGATGTTTTCCTAATTCCTTGAATTCCATGAAGTCACATTGAAACCATTGCATAGCGTGTAGTGTCAGTCCCAGGCGACGTTGGATTATTTTTGAGCATGATTAATTGCTACAAACACGCATTACACAAACGACCAGTTTATAGCTATACTAACGATCCCGTAGGCGTCGTCCGTACTAATCACGTTATCCAACCGCCCTGACTATGTGTAGTCCCACATCCGAAGAGAAAGAGGGCACGAAGACCTCGATGACTCCATTAACCGGTTGGGGATAAAAAAAATGTACGAGGGGTCCTAGACCCGCCTCGCATGAAATGTAGACTTTACTAGCAATACCAAAGGACCCTTGGGGACCAGTAGTATACAAGCCATTGAAAGTCCTTTTACGTTGTGTTAGATCGGTAAAACCCAACACTTCGTAAGATAGAGGTCTTCGGGCCTTAAGATCAGGTCATTGGGCTAGCTAGGCCCAACAAACAAGATTTTACACTTTTGGGGCCCAAAGATGGTGCGTAGACGTTTGTGCACACTCGCATGTATATTGAATTCCCAAACGTTACTTGTATGAATCGTAGTATCGTCGTGTTAGTAGTTTCGGATTTTTATTGGTTCGAGACCGAACCAATTCGTTTCACAACGATTTTTGGTATTGTAGTGTATTGTATTTCGTCGATAGTCGCGGTGCCATCATTTGATCAAATTGCGTGTATTGAATTAGCCTTGGAAGTTTCTGTTTTCAGCCCCTCATTGTTTGTAAAATTTACTTTTTCAACCCCTTACTTAAATAATTTTCCGGTTTGGTCCTTAAATCATTTTTCTTGACATTTTAACACCAAAAATTATTGAAATTGATATTTTTCAGCATATTTTTCAATGAAAACAGTTTAAGTCCCTGAAATTTCAGTTTTCTCGGTTATAACCCTTCTTTTTCGCAACTTTGACAATTTTGGCCCAAATTGTAAAATTTTTGCAACTTTGGTCCTTTTTAAATTTAAAAAGCATTTTAAACTTTTGAAAAGGACTTGGGACACTTATAGTCCATTGTTTTACAGAAAAACACAGTTTTGGGCCTCCAAAACAGAAAATCTCGCATAATGGGCCTCATTGGGCCGAAAATGTCATTTTTAGCCCATTAAGCTTGAAATTTATGTTTTTAATCCTCTAAATGAGTATATTTCCAGAAATTGTTTTATTGAAACTGTTTTGACACACCTCATCCATCAGAATTCGTGATATGTCAAGTTGGGCCCTTAATTTTGTATTTTTCACATTTTAGGTCCAAAAATTGTGTTTTTAGCCCAAAGAAATTGTTACTAAGCCATTTAGCTATTTTTCTAGAAACACTTTGTATGTAGAAATATATTTGATGCTAAAATCATTTAACATAAGGTATATCTCGGTTTTGAGGGGTTTTATGGCTAGATCCAACATTATAACACACAAAAGCACACATATAAGCATGGAAATCATACAAGGCATACAAAACACATATAGATCTACACTTTCACTTGTATTCCCCTCCCCCCCCCCCCCCAAAACTCATAAAAACAGAAAATAGGGGGTATGAAGCTCACCTTGGGTGTGGTTTTGGTTTTGAAGGGAAAATGGAAGAAAAATGGAGTGATTTTCGGCCTTAGCACCTTTCCTTGGTAGATCTCGAGTTTGGTGACTTCTAAGGTGTATGATCACAAGTTGGAATAGATTTAGAAGAGGTTTTTGATGGAATGAAATAGCTAGATCATGTATATAAGTAAATACTTACCTAAGATGGTGATTAGCTTGAAAGATCCTCTTGAAAGCTTCTTAGAATCTCGAAATTATGGGGAGGAAAGGAGAGAGTTTTCTTGAATGTTCTTTGAGAGAGTTTGTGAAATGTGTGTGTGTTTGAGATGTGGCCGAGAGTGAGAGAGAGGAGAGGATAGAAGTGATTTTGAAGTGATGTTGCATGGAAGAATGGGATATAATGCATGGATATCCAATGAATAAAAATGAGGTGGCATCCAAAGTCAACTTCTCCTCTTATCCTCTTGGATTTGGGCCTTGGGCCGAGAATGGTGGGGGAAAAGAAATTGTTTGGGCCTTAAATGCTTAAGCCCAATTTTCATGGTTACATTGAGTGATTTTTGGTCCAAATAAATATAAAGGTGATTTTTATGGCTTGTTAGGGCCAATTTAGGTTACTTATGGTTCATAGTTATTAATTTCTTTCATTCTAGGCCCAACATGGCCCAAAATGTTGAAATAAATTAGTGTGGGTCCAATTAGAGCCCAATTAGGGTTCTAAGCCCATGATAGTCTAATTGGAAGCTTATTGGTCCATTTGGATCCAATAAGGAAGTCCTAGTCCAAAATGGACTTAAACAAGGACTTCTAGGGTCTCCAATTGTTTGATGACTATTTGTAGTACTTGCATGATGTATTTGATTGAAGTTTTTGATGTCATAATAATAGGTGTTACACATGTTCTTAAGTTTTTGATTCATATTAACTTGAGTGTATAGATTACATGACACAAAATTTCCAGTTGTGACATCATCCCCCCGTTAGAGGGAATTTCGTCCCGAAATTCTGTTTGAAAGCTAGAGTTGAGAATGCTAGAATAGGTGAGGGTACTTTTGCTTCATTTGATCTTCGCGTTCCCACGTGAATTCTGGCCCACGCTTTGCGTTCCACCATACCTTCACGATCGGGATGCGACTCTGCTTAGTACGCTTCACCTCCCTGTCCATGATTTCGATTGGTTCTTCGACGAACAGGAGATTCTCATTGATTTCGATTTCGTCAAGAGGAATGACAAGGGTTTCATCTGATAGGCACTTTTTCAGATTAGAGACATGAAATACGGGGTGTACACCGTTTAGCTCCGCGGGTAGTTGTAGTCTGTATGCTACTGGGCCTATTCGGGCGACGATTTCGAAGGGTCCAATGTATCGCGGGTTCAACTTTCCCCATTTTCTGAAACGTATAACCCCTCTCCAGGGTGAGACTTTCAACAGTACTCGATCACCGACCTGGAATTCTAAGGGCTTTCGCCGTTTATCGGCGTAGCTCTTTTGTCCGTCATGCGATGCTTGTAATCGAGCTCTGATCTGAACGATCTTTTCTGTGGTTTCGCGAATGATCTCCGGTCCTATTAGTGCCCTGTCCAACGTATGCGTTCTTGCTAGCTGGGTGTCACCTACTTCAGCCCAACATAACGGTGATCTACATTTACGCCCGTACAGTGCTTCGAAAGGAGCCACCTTGATGCTCGAATGGTAACTATTGTTATATGAGAACTCGATCAACGGTAGGTGGTTATCCCAAGACTTTCCAAAGTCCATCACACATGCACGAAGCATGTCTTCAAGTGTTTGAATGGTTCGCTCACTTTGACCGTCCGTTTGTGGGTGATATGCGGTGCTCATGTCGAGATGAGTTCCCATTGCCTTGTGGAGTGATTGCCAAAAGCGCGATGTGAACCTACTGTCCCTATCCGAGATGATAGATTTTGGCACTCCATGGAGTCTTACAATTTCTCGTAGGTACAAACGCGTCAGTCTCTCCATCTTGTAGGATTCTTTGATTGGCAGGAAATGGGCAGATTTCGTCAGTCGGTCGATTATTACCCATATGGTGTCCAGTCCGTCCGACGTCTTGGGCAGCTTAGTCACGAAATCCATAGAAATCCCCTCCCATTTCCACTCAGGGATCGCCGGTTGCTGTAACAATCCGGAAGGTTTCTGGTACTCCACCTTTACTTTGGCGCACATAAGGCACTTACCAACATAGGTCGCGATTTCCGCCTTCATGTTAGGCCACCAATAGTGTTGTTTAATGTCCAAATACATCTTGTCCGAACCGAGATGAATGGAGTAACGTGTCTTGTGGGCTTCCTTCATAACGGTCTCCCTAAATCCTCTGATTTTTGGGACCCAAATACGGTTCATGAAGTAGTATACCCCATTCTCTTTTGCTTCTAGGTTCTTTTCCATCCCGCGCAATGCCTCGCTAATTCTATTTTCCGTCTTCATAGCCTCCGACTGGACTGACGCAATTTGAGTGGCCAGATGAGATTGAATGGTTATCGAATGTGTTTTCGTACGGCGATTAGAGTACTCCTTCCGAATTAATGCATCAGCTACCACGTTGGCCTTGCCTGGATGGTACTTGATCTCGTATTCATAGTCGTTTAGCAATTCCACCCATCTTCGTTGTCTCATGTTCAGCTCCTTCTGATTCAAGATGTGCTGGAGGCTCTTGTGGTCCGTGAAGATGGTGCACTTTGTACTGTACAGGTAGTGCCTCCAAATTTTCAGAGCGAAGACCACGGCTCCCAGTTCTAGATCATGGGTCGTGTAATTTACTTCGTGCATCTTTAGCTGGCGGGACGCATATGCTATCACTCTTCCACGTTGCATGAGAACGCAACCTAAGCCCTGATTCGACGCGTCACAGTAGACCACAAAATCTTCCGTTCCTTCAGGTAGAGATAGCACAGGAGCACTACAGAGAGCTTGCTTCAAGGTTCGAAACGCAATCTCTTGTCGGTCTGTCCATTTGAATGGCACGCCCTTTTGCGTAAGCAAGGTAAGCGGCTTGGCGATCTTAGAGAAGTTTTGGATGAATCTCCTATAGTAGCCTGCTAGGCCTAAGAACTGACGAATTTCTGTGGGCGTAGTCGGAGTTGCCCATCCTTCCACGGCTTTGACCTCAGAGGGATCCACATGAATTCCGTCTTGACTGACTACGTGGCCTAGAAAATTCACACTCCGGAGCCAGAACTCGCACTTGGAGAGTTTGGCGTAAAGCTTTTCCGTTCGCAGAGTTTCTAGGACTTGTCGGAGATGTTGGCCATGCTCCTCTTTGCTTCGAGAATAGACGAGGATGTCATCGATAAACACAATGACGAAGTTGTCAAGGAACGGTCGACAGATTCGATTCATTAGGTCCATAAATGTGGCAGGTGCATTTGTTAGACCGAAGGGCATTACGACGAATTCATAATGTCCGTAGCGGGTTCGGAAAGCGGTTTTAGGAATATCCTCTTCTCGGACTTTGAGTTGGTGGTATCCGGACCATAGATCTATTTTAGAAAAATAGCTAGCTCCTTGGAGCTGGTCGAATAGATCATCGATTCGTGGGAGTGGGTAGCGGTTTTTAACAGTGAGTTTATTTAACTCTCTGTAATCGATGCACATTCTGAAAGATCCGTCCTTCTTTTTGACAAAGAGCACCGGAGCTCCCCATGGCGAGTAGCTAGGTCGGATAAATCCATTGTCCAGAAGCTCACTGAGTTGGCTGGACAATTCCTGCATTTCAGCAGGAGCCAACCGATATGGTGATTTAGCGAGAGGAGTTGCTCCTGGAACGAGGTCGATTCGGAACTCAACCTGTCTCTCTGGGGGTACTCCTGGAAGATCTTCAGGAAACACGTCTGGAAATTCACACGCTACCGGAATACCTTGGATGTTAGTTTCTTCTTTGGTCTTGTCCACTATGTGAGCCAAGAACGCCAAATTGTTCTTTCGCAGATGTTTTTGTGCTTTGATGCACGAGATGAGACGAAGATTCGTACTGGGTTTGTCTACGTAAATTACTAGGGTTTCGTGATTTGGGAGACAAAGGCGAACGACCTTCTCGTGGCACATAATCTCAGCATGGTGGGGGCTTAACCAATCCATGCCGATAATCACATCGAAACTCCTAATTGATACTGGCATTAGGTCTATTCGAAAAACGTGTTGGTTGAGGGTTAGGGTACATCCGATGTAGATTTCCCCAGTGGATTCAGTTTTCCCATTGGCCATTTCCACCGTATAGGTTTCATTTAGCTTCTGGGGTTGTTGTTTTAATAAATGTTTAAACTTTTCGCTTACGAAACTTCGCTCCGCTCCGGTATCGAATAAGATGCATGCATAAGTGTGGTTTACGAGAAACGTACCGGTCACAACTGCGGGGTCCTGAACTGCATCACTCTGACCCATAGTCAGCATTCTTCCTGCTCCTCTGTTTCCTGAGTGGTTGTTGTTAGGGCATTCTCGACGGAAGTGCCCCGTCCTTCCACACCCGAAGCAAGTGTGGCTAGGCCCTGCATTGTGGCCGCCGGCATTGGTGTTGTTGTTATTGCGGTGGTTGTTGTTGTTGTGGTTGTTTCCCTGATTTTGATTCTGGGGAGGATAAGTCCTGCAGAACCTTGCAGTGTGTCCCCTTCGGTTGCAACTGGTGCAATGGAATTCCTTGCATTCGCCAAGATGGTGGAAACCGCACTTATTGCATTTGGGAAGATTACCGGAATAGGGTCTTGAAGCATTTGAAGCAGCTGAGGCTGGAGCATGTGGTGTGGCTGGAACCGGTGCGGTGACAGCGTTAACTGCCACTGTTTGCTGCTTTTTAGAGGCCTCGGGGCCCTGACGCCCCTTTCTCTTGTTGTTCCACCCTTTCTTGCCATCACCCTCCTTTTTCTTCTCAGCCTCCACTGGCTTCTCACCCTTCTTGTTGTTATGATCATATAGCCTCTTTGCCAATCTCTTCGCACTGTCAAACGTTTCAGGGTTCGCAGCTATCACATTCCCTTGAATGGGAGGTGTCAGTCCCCAGATGAATCGTTCGATCTTCTTTCCTTCTGATGTGATCATACCCGAGCACAACAGAGATAGTTCGCTAAATCTCGATATGTAGGCATCGATGTTCGCATTCTGCACAGTGAGGTTCCATAGCTCCTGCTCCATCTTTTGTATTTCGCCTCGGGGGCAGTACTCAGCCATTAACATTTCTTTCATTTCTGCCCATGGGATAGAGTTGGCGACAGGGAGCGTCATAGCTTCCACGTGTCCGTTCTACTAAGTGAGTGCTTGGTCCACAAAAGTATAGGCCGCGAACTTCACCTTCATCTGCTCGGGGCAATCGCATATCTCGAATACCGACTCTACCTTCTCGATCCAGCGCTTCAGAGTGATCACTCCTCCAGTGCCGTTGAAAGTCCGTGGTTTAGCGTTTGTGAAGTCCTTGTAGGTGCACGTTTTAGTGGGTGCTTGATTCGTCCCGTTGTTCGAACTTCCGGATCCTTGCCCGTTACCTCCTCCGTTGTTCCCTCGGTGAAGTTGTGCCATAGCTGCTGTGACCGTAGCAGACACGGCTGCCTGAAAAGCAGTGGTGTCAACTTCGGGCGGGGTTGGTTCGGGATTTCCGCGAGTAGCTCGGCGAGGCATCTTTCTGTCATGAAACGGAAAGATGTTGAGTATACGTGGTTTCTGTGAGGTTGCGATCCTACTAACTAGGTGTATGGTACGAACCTAAACATTACTACCATCGAGCATACAATCGTAATGTCTCAACACATAACAACTGGTAATATCATAGCAAAACACACAAAAGTTCATTAATATTATCCGCATGTAATACAAGAAAATTTGCTCGTAAGAGCATACATAAGTGACACTAATCCGACAGCATAACGGCTCCATGAGTAGTGTAGTCACTTAAACATAGAGCCGGAGTACATAACATAGTCCCTAATGACCTACTATGATAAGTCTATCCCTAACCGCGATGAGCTGCGTGTGGAGGTGGTGCCGAGGTCATATGCCGAAATGTTGCGCCAGTAGCTGCGCCATCTCTGCCATGTCTCCAATAACCTCATCCCTCTCATGCTCTGCTTGCACTGCCCGAGCTTCCATAGCATACAGCTGTTGTCGTAGTGCGGCGATCTCAACTTCGAGGGAACGGTTCTCTCTTGGGGGGGTTCACTGGTGGAGCGGGGTGATCTGGCTGTGCCTCGTTCTCGCATGGCGGGACGGGGTCCTGATCCCCGACCTGACCTTCCTCGTCGTCGTCGTCGATCTCTCCAAATTCGTGGTCAGTGTCTACATACTCGTCGGGTCCAACGTCGTGTGCTTCCCCTGGATTCTCTCCCGGTTCATCCCCAAGCATCCCGTGAGCTACTAGGACCTGATGAAACTGGATACCCTGCTGCTCTTCCTCAGGCTCCTCCTCCTCTAGCCACCCGTTGTTTCCCTGATTAGGGAAATAGGGGTCTCCAGGGTGATGAAAACCAGCCATGCTGTCTACGCGAGTACATAAATATGCTAACATTATTCCTAGGTGCTATGACTATTGTACAGACTAAGCGAACGTTCTATTTTTGGTGATAAGGGTATAGTTTTAGGTTCCCTAGCCATCCCGATCTCATCAAGACGTGTGTTAGTTTTACTTTGGAGAGAATGTAGTTGATCAGGCTACATTCACTCCTTGGTATCATTAAGAACAGTCCCGAATTAACTGAGATACCAGCATTATTGTGTTTGATTCGGCGTTAGGTCCTTATTCCTAATGCAAGCAAGTCTGTTTTATTTACTCGTTTTGTTCAGAGTTATGTTAGTCCCTCTTTTTGGTTTATAGTTGCATATCAATGTGTGGCTCGACATGCTAGTTCACTATAAACAAAGCTCTGATACCAACCTGTCACACCCCCGAACCAGGCGGCGGAAACGTTCGGGGGCTGTCGTGACTCAATTGAATACCATAACATTGAATATATATGAAACGTAACAACCTTCGTCACCATGCATTAATATAGTACAACCAGTAGAGTTTACATGAAATACATTGTTTGAACATTACATTCCCAAAAATAAATTGTTCGATTCGTACATAAATAAACTGCAAGCCATCACTGAATATGATTTCCTTTGATTCACTGGTTCCCTGAAAATACAAGTATTTTGAAAAACGTCAACATATGAAATGTTGGTGAGTTCATAAGCGGTATTTGAAGAAAAACAATGTTTCGTATCGTTTGAAAATCACCAGAAAATCCGATATTTTCTGAAAAGTAAAGCTTTTGAAAACATTTGCGAAGATCCATAGGTATGCTTGTTTGTTTCTATACTTGTAAAAATTGTTCATTGAAGTTGTATGCATTTCAAATCTGTGTGTATTGAAAACCCTAGGAAAACCCGATGTTTTCCTAATTCCTTGAATTCCATGAAGTCACATTGAAACCATTGCATAGCGTGTAGTGTCAGTCCCAGGCGACGTTGGATTATTTTTGAGCATGATTAATTGCTACAAACACGCATTACACAAACGACCAGTTTATAGCTATACTAACGATCCCGTAGGCGTCGTCCGTACTAATCACGTTATCCAACCGCCCTGACTATGTGTAGTCCCACATCCGAAGAGAAAGAGGGCACGAAGACCTCGATGACTCCATTAACCGGTTGGGGATAAAAAAAAATGTACGAGGGGTCCTAGACCCGCCTCGCATGAAATGTAGACTTTACTAGCAATACCAAAGGACCCTTGGGGACCAGTAGTATACAAGCCATTGAAAGTCCTTTTACGTTGTGTTAGATCGGTAAAACCCAACACTTCGTAAAATAGAGGTCTTCGGGCCTTAAGATCAGGTCATTGGGCTAGCTAGGCCCAACAAACAAGATTTTACACTTTTGGGGCCCAAAGATGGTGCGTAGACGTTTGTGCACACTCGCATGTATATTGAATTCCCAAACGTTACTTGTATGAATCGTAGTATCGTCGTGTTAGTAGTTTCGGATTTTTATTGGTTCGAGACCGAACCAATTCGTTTCACAACGATTTTTGGTATTGTAGTGTATTGTATTTCGTCGATAGTCGCGGTGCCATCATTTGATCAAATTGCGTGTATTGAATTAGCCTTGGAAGTTTCTGTTTTCAGCCCCTCATTGTTTGTAAAATTTACTTTTTCAACCCCTTACTTAAATAATTTTCCGGTTTGGTCCTTAAATCATTTTTCTTGACATTTTAACACCAAAAATTATTGAAATTGATATTTTTCAGCATATTTTTCAATGAAAACAGTTTAAGTCCCTGAAATTTCAGTTTTCTCGGTTATAACCCTTCTTTTTCGCAACTTTGACAATTTTGGCCCAAATTGTAAAATTTTTGCAACTTTGGTCCTTTTTAAATTTAAAAAGCATTTTAAACCTTTGAAAAGGACTTGGGACACTTATAGTCCATTGTTTTACAGAAAAACACAGTTTTGGCCCTCCAAAACAGAAAATCTCGCATAATGGGCCTCATTGGGCCGAAAATGTCATTTTTAGCCCATTAAGCTTGAAATTTATGTTTTTAATCCTCTAAATGAGTATATTTCCAGAAATTGTTTTATTGAAACTGTTTTGACACACCTCATCCATCAGAATTCGTGATATGTCAAGTTGGGCCCTTAATTTTGTATTTTTCACATTTTAGGTCCAAAAATTGTGTTTTTAGCCCAAAGAAATTGTTACTAAGCCATTTAGCTATTTTTCTAGAAACACTTTGTATGTAGAAATATATTTGATGCTAAAATCATTTAACATAAGGTATATCTCGGTTTTGAGGGGTTTTATGGCTAGATCCAACATTATAACACACAAAAGCACACATATAAGCATGGAAATCATACAAGGCATACAAAACACATATAGATCTACACTTTCACTTGTATTCCCCTCCCCCCCCCAAAACTCATAAAAACAGAAAATAGGGGGTATGAAGCTCACCTTGGGTGTGGTTTTGGTTTTGAAGGGAAAATGGAAGAAAAATGGAGTGATTTTCGGCCTTAGCACCTTTCCTTGGTAGATCTCGAGTTTGGTGACTTCTAAGGTGTATGATCACAAGTTGGAATAGATTTAGAAGAGGTTTTTGATGGAATGAAATAGCTAGATCATGTATATAAGTAAATACTTACCTAAGATGGTGATTAGCTTGAAAGATCCTCTTGAAAGCTTCTTAGAATCTCGAAATTATGGGGAGGAAAGGAGAGAGTTTTCTTGAATGTTCTTTGAGAGAGTTTGTAAAATGTGTGTGTGTTTGAGATGTGGCCGAGAGTGAGAGAGAGGAGAGGATAGAAGTGATTTTGAAGTGATGTTGCATGGAAGAATGGGATATAATGCATGGATATCCAATGAATAAAAATGAGGTGGCATCCAAAGTCAACTTCTCCTCTTATCCTCTTGGATTTGGGCCTTGGGCCGAGAATGGTGGGGGAAAAGAAATTGTTTGGGCCTTAAATGCTTAAGCCCAATTTTCATGGTTACATTGAGTGATTTTTGGTCCAAATAAATATAAAGGTGATTTTTATGGCTTGTTAGGGCCAATTTAGGTTACTTATGGTTCATAATTATTAATTTCTTTCATTCTAGGCCCAACATGGCCCAAAATGTTGAAATAAATTAGTGTGGGTCCAATTTGAGCCCAATTAGGGTTCTAAGCCCATGATAGTCTAATTGGAAGCTTATTGGTCCATTTGGATCCAATAAGGAAGTCCTAGTCCAAAATGGACTTAAACAAGGACTTCTAGGGTCTCCAATTGTTTGATGACTATTTGTAGTACTTGCATGATGTATTTGATTGAAGTTTTTGATGTCATAATAATAGGTGTTACACATGTTCTTAAGTTTTTGATTCACATTAACTTGAGTGTATAGATTACATGACACAAAATTTCCAGTTGTGACACATGGATTTGTGGCTTTAATTGGAGATGGTATATTTATTTCATCAAGTGTTTATTTTTTTATAATATTGCTAATGAATTACATATTTTGAGAGATTTTAATAATTTTGGCCTCAATAATTTTGAAGAAGGAGAAGTTGTATGCAAAGTTCTCCAAATGTGATTTAATGGATATCTCAGTTGCAATTTAACACCATTTATGAGTTGACAAGAACCAAATCAGAGTAAATATGTGTGCATTAATTAAGTAAGTGCTACAATAGTAATATTGTAATAAAAAGCTCAGATTCAAAATTAAAAGTTTAACAATGAAGATTTCAAGAGCATGATGATGATGGAAGTTCACTAGTCTGCAATGAATAAATAGATAGGATGCCTAGAGATATGAAAAAAAGATCAGGTGAAAAAAGAAAAGACAAACCAGCTAAAATGAAATTTACCACTGTGCACGAGTTGACACTTTAGATTTACAATCAAAAGGTTGATGATATAGATTTCAAGCACAAAATGTTTGGATCTTTGGATCCATACATGTATTTGTTGCCACCATAGGAACTGTAGAAAAAGAATGAGATGCTCTTAATATTAGAGAATTCAAAAGGCTAACAATCTACACACACTGCTATGAATCGAGGGTCTGAATGAAGACTTGATGAGAACTAAATATGAGTAGAAAACATTTCGTCATCATAAGATTCAAAATAGAAACAGTCATATATAGCTCTCCAGATTAAGTGCTTAACCCATTAAGCCAAAAAGAAACACTAAATATACATTCCATAGCATGAATATGATACTAAATAGTGACACTGATGTCCCTTTATCTTTTAAACAACAACAGAATACATTAAAAGCTTAGCCAACAAAATAAAGATAATTAATAACCTAAACACGTGAAAATAGTCTACAAACATATATGAGAAACACAGAAAGAACTCGAAAAGGAAAAACATTTAACTGGAAACTATAAAAAGGTCACCACACAAAAGCTTGCATAATAAGGGAGAAGAAAGTGAACTTAAGTTCAAATCAGTAGTTAATAATTTAGACTTCATTACACACTGTTATAAACAGATAATCTAGATCTGAAACATGTAAAAATAGAGAAGAAATATGACTGAATGAGATGATCTTAAGATTCACAATCAAAAGGTTGTTAATAATCTCAGATTTCAAGAACAGAATCATTACACTGCAATAACATAGAGAAAACATGCACATAAAGACCAATATGGAAACAAAGATACTTCAAAATCATCATCATTAGTCAGCCTCCAATCTGTCTCCTGTAAGGTATGTATATATATATATATCCACAAAATAAACAGGTTAGTGGAGATAATCACTGAACCAATATCATTGAAGAAAAATAAATGTTATATATGTGATATCCCTTTGTTTCTACTCCTACAACAAAGCACATAAAAATAACTTGGAATTGCTCATCTAGAGAAACCCAGAAAGAAAACACGTTTGTTGATGAACAAATTCAATAATATATTTATATGGAACAAATAACCCATCTAACAAGGCAATACGAAACAAGACACATCTCTCAACTATTTCAGAAATATTCATCAAACCCTCCATACGATAGAAGGGGAAAACCCCCCAAAAAAATTATTATGATTCATTCTATCTTCTTGTTCTTAATGATTGACCAAGAAACCCAAACAATGAACTTAAGAAAATTAATGAGCAGGATCAATCGACTATCAAAAACTATTTGAAATAAACAAAACCAAAAGATTCTAAAGATTATCTATGCATAAAATGAAGAACATGATAAAAAACAAGAAACTGATCGATAACCAAGAAGTGAAAAACCCCCCAATTTTCAAGTAGGAAAAAATTGTATAAGAAACTGTTAGCCTTTCAAAATGAAAGCCCTCGGAAAAAATCTGTCAAAGAAGAATCAAGAACAAGACAATCGACAGAAGAGAAAATTAAAATATGCAAAATACAGACATACATGGGTACTTGAAGAGACGTATCATGGGTAGCTTGCTAATGCTGTTGGAGAAGAACGATCGAAGGGAGTGCAGATTGATGATATATGTAGGTTTCTAAAGGCGGTTTATGTGGGCAACGGTAATATATTTTATTTCCTTATTTCACGTATCCATCTAACGATTCTACTTCTGTATGGTTTTTTAAGGCGAATCTAAAGATACCAAATTTAAAACCACTTTGACTTTAAACCCCAATCAGATTGATGGACTTACATGATCATTACATATTAAATTTTCACATCTCCCTTCTTAATAAAAAAGAAACCATAATACACGTGTCAATTCTCTCAATGCAGGTTTTGTCAAATGTAAAATTACCCTTTTGCCCTTCGTTTAAATATCGAAGAATAACCTGCGATTTTAAATGATACGATATGAATAAATATAGGTATAAATCTCTATGTTTATGGAAATTATTTGAAATCATTATTCCATTCCAATGTAAATGACTACCTCCATGATTTAAGGAATTATTTTTGTATAAACGAATATTTTTGTAGAAATAATTCCTTAAATCTTGGAGGTAGTCAAATTATCCTCATATTTAATTTTAAATTTTTACGGAGAATGATATCGTCTGAATTAATTTATACAATACATACCATAGTTTCGTGATTATATACACCAATCTGTAATCTGTAATTCCCGTGACTTCTTCATCTCTGAGAAAGAATATCAGTCTACTTCAAAGTAAAATTTTTGTCCAATATCAGGTTAGTATTTTATACAATCAAAATCTCCATATCATTCATATAATCTGTGTGATTTCGATATATATTTTGTATCTCTAATCTCTAATTCTGTATCTCTAATTTCTAATGTTCTCTCTGCATCATCTATATTCTATCTGTGATAATCTAAATACCACTTAATTGCAATAGGTTGGGAGTTTTTCAAACTACATTTATAAGCCTTGCTTGATGATCACAAGTTTCAGAGGACCTAAAATGAAAAATTATCTTGCAATTAATAAAAAGTATTTATTTGTTTACTAGTTTTTATCGATTATCGATGGAAATTTGAAAAACCTTGTATGCATTTGTTGGGTTTTGTGATGTACTGTTTTGATTTATTTGCTTTTAGAATTGTGAGTGTCACCATCGTCATTAGGATTACGAACCCTGATGCCGTGAAAATGATGGTTGTTCTCGAGAATAAAACTGTTATACAGAAAATTAAGATATTAGTAATTTACTTTTTAGAGATTATTTAGGTTTTAAAAATGAATTTAAATAGATAAGTAGATAGATAATACCTTTTCATTTTGCTGAATATGGGTCGCTTCAAAGTAAATTCCTGTCAAATATCAAGTTAGTATTTTATACAATCAAAATCTCCATTGAGTTAGTATTTTATACAATCAAAATCTCCATTGTTGTTCTTATATAATTAGTACTCCAGGGACATAATGGTGATTTCCTGTGTGTTAATATTTTCTGTGTGTTTTTTGATCATAACACCAACTAACCGTGACAAAGTGGTAGATTGCAACCAGAACAACTACTAATGAAATGATTACTAAGAGGAAGATCAACTGAACAATCAACTCATGAATAATGTATTTACATTTAATTTATAAGATTTTATAGCCTTTTAATGGCGATCTATATTTTTAAAATTTTCATATGTATTCATTCTTAAATTTTTACAATAAATTTGAACATATCATCTTTTTTATAAACTTATAAATTTTCTTATATTTCAGATTGTAAGCATTAACATGGACGTTTTTAAGACTAATAAGAAGATCAAATTAAATAATTTTTATCTGGATAATACAAAACATATACCTTTATAATTTTTTACCCGTGGTTTCCACGGGTAGTAACCTAGTTATTTATCAAAAGGGTGCTCCTATATACAAGAAAGAATAAAATCGTGTAATTGAGCTTTGGAAACAACAAAGTCCCAATCCCATGATCTTCCTCACTCTGAATCAAGAATTTTAATTTTCTTTATGTTTTTTTATTTTACTCCCTTCAATTTAGATGTAAGTTTTAAAAGATACCGTTTTTCTAATTTTTATATTACACTCTAATACTTAATTATTGATTTGAAATATGTATATAAAAATATATATTTATGTTCTTAATAATTAACTCCTCATTAAGATCTCGTTAGAATTCCAAATACAGAGTGTTATTTTTTTTTTAATAAATTTGAGTTCTTAATAATTAGCAAAGCACATTAATTTGTCGTTAAAACACAACCACAAATCTTGTTTAATCTGTTAGGTTTGGTTAAAATTGATGAAAAGAATTTCATTCATGTTCATTAATATGAAGTTTGTATCATCCAAAGAGAATATTTAGTAACTTGTCAATTATTTTTACGCCCTACAACTTATAACAATAAAACACTACAACTTATAACAATTACTTTTAGTAACCCGCCGAGTACGAACTGATTAATGAACTATTATTATCGTCAAATGTTGATAAGGGTTCTATTATAATGTATTAGTAACTTGTCAATTATTTTTACGCCCTACAATTGTTATACCCCGGCCGAGGCGACGGAATATAAGGTTTGATTTGAAAATCAAATATAAATGTAAGAATATTTAATGAAAATAATATATTTTATTATTTTCAAAATTCATATTAACATATTAACGATCGACCAATTTATAACTTTATTAAAATGTTCTATCTTCGTGACATATCCCCCAGTTTACGAATGACAACTGACATATCATTTCAATTATCGTATTAATATGTGTGTCAATCATTCTATCCATAAAAATGTAATATTACAATTTTATACCCCCAGTTTAGGTTGCAGTTTTAGAAAAGACCCTAGATTTTATTAATTTAAATCTTAAACCCTTAAAACTTTATTAATTTTGAAAACTAACAAATAGAAACATATTATTTATTCATAAAAGTTGTATAATTAAAATGATCTCATGAATACATTTACAAGAAGAGTAATAATGAATATTATTAAATATTAATAGAAAAAATTAATTTGTTAAATAAGAAATATAAACTATGAAACATTAACAAAAATAGAAGGGATAAAAATGAAAATTTGGTTACAATTTCTTTATATATATATATATATATATATATATATATATATATATATATATATATATATATATATATATATATATATATAAAGGATTGGTATTTCTTATATGTTAAACTGAAAGTGACTTGCAATGTCATTTTGAAAGTAACTTTCATTAAAAGCAAATATACGAGATTTGTTATGAATATAGATTTTATTACATGACAAGTTGGGAAGAATGGATGGGTGACACATATTATGAGGTATTTGTACTTAACCTTTCTTATTATTATTATTATTATTATTATTATTATTATTATTATTATTATTATTATTATTATTATTATTATTAAATGTATGTTTTTCTCTTTGTTATGTTTAGAGAGATGATATTCATCCAATGGAGACAAATGAAGTAGATGAAAATAATAGCTTCAATGAAAGTAACTATTTTTTCGACGACACATCGCAATTCGAAACGGATATTCATTCGATGGACACAAATGAAGCAGATGAAAATAAAAGTTTGAATGAAAGTCGTTTATTTCTTCGATGACACATCACCATTCAAAACAAATAAAGTATAAATTCATTAGTATGTTGTTACAGTAATGTTAGCATTGAGTGGATTTGTTAGCTATTGATAATAATATAATTGTCAGGTGTTCAATTCTCGTCAAGAATTGATGGATTTGGTGCAAAATATGGTAAATACTTTAGGTTATGTCATTGTCATAAAAAATTATAAACGTAACTTTAATGTTGTATTTCAATGTGACCGTGGAGGTACATACAAAAGTACACAAATCTCCAAAAAAAAAAAAACAGGGACAAAAAAAAATTAATTGTCCATTTAGCCTACATGGTAAATATTCGCCAGTAGATAATTCTTGGAAGATAAAAATGATATGTGAATTTCATAACCATGATCCGTCATTATATTTGGAAGGTCATCATTATCCACGACGGCTAACTGAATATGAATGTCGAATAGTGGAAGATTTGTTGAAAAAAATGTCAAACCAAAAGATATACTATCTGCACTAAAAAACCTAAATCTGAAAAATATATCTACTCTCAAAACTATCTACAATGCAGACGAAAAACTTCGACGTAGGGAGAGAGAGAAGGTAAAACTCAAATGCAAGGTGTTATGGAATTTCTAGATCAAAATGGATATGTTTATTATAGTCGTGCAAATGTTTTGACAAATAAGTTAGAAGATTTATTCTTTGCTCATCCAAGATCATTAGAAATATGGCGTGCATTTCCACATGTCTTGTTAATGGATGCAACATATAAGACAAACAAGTACGGGATGCCTCTATTGGAGATTGTTGGTGTAACTCCAACAAATATGACATTTTCCATTGCATTTGTGTACATGCATGAAGAAAAACATTCCAACTATGTTTGGGCTTTAGACTGTCTAAAATCGGTAATGGAAGGATGTATGTTGCCAAGTGTTATTGTGACTGATAGACAACTGGCTCTTATGAACGCATACAGTATTATATTTCCAGATGCTAAAGGATTACTTTGCAGATGGCATATAAATAACAATATCACGAAGAAATGCAAATCATGTTGGGATGTTCTTTATATGTCATGGACGAGGTTGGTTAACTCTGAAACAAAGGAAGCATATAACAAGAATTTGGTACTAGTTGAAAAAATTACAAGGTACTTTTAAATATACATTATAATATGTTATGATTCATTACGTCAACTGAAATTTGTTTATGTATTTCAGATGCATTTTCTTATCTAAACAAAACATGGTTGACACCATACAAAGAAAAGTTTGTGTCTGTATGGACCGATAAGTTTCTTAACTTTGGCAACCACCCAACTAATAGAGCTGAAAGTCAACATGCCAAGTTAAAAAGATATGTCGAAACATCGCGATCGCCTAATCATTGAAGCGTATTGCTGATGTTTTTGAGTCACAATACACAGGTATAAAAGCGAGTCTTGCGCATAACAAAATTTTGATTGTACATCGGTACTACGAAATACCATATCTAAAACCATTGTGTCGTTTCGTTTCAATTTATGCACTTGATATCATTTTCAAAGAATATGAGCGGTCCAGAGAATTTGGATTTGTTTATGAAAACCGTGGATGTCAAGTACGTACAAGTTATGGGCTGCCATGTGCGCATGAACAAGCTATATTTGTTAAAAAAGGTCATTATGTACCGCTTCATTCAATCGATAAGTTTTGGAAGAAACTTGATTTATTAGAATGCAAATCGTTAGAAGATGACAATTTGGGTTGTACAGTTGAGGTAAATATGTTTAATGCTCATTACGAAAAACAATCAAGACCTGTTAAGTTAAGTTTAGCAAGGAAGTTATTAAACTTAATCACGCCGTCAACAACTTCAGTTTTTGAACTTGCTACTCACGAAAATACTCGTGGGCGCCCCTCCTTAAAGAAGAAACTTTTCAAGAAAACCCATATTGATTTAAACCAGGACCCACCAACTCAAGATCCACCACCTCAAGATCAACCGACTCAAGCGTCACCAACTCAGTATCCGTCTCGACGTAGCATTTCTACTTATACGCCTGATTATCTGCGGTCTAATTTGTTTGATCTAAACCAGGAACCGGATAGGCACAGTACGTACTCGTTCCGAGAACCTCCAATGTTCAACTCAACTTTTAATCAGGAACAATCGATGCATAACTCGTACTTCAACCAAGAACAAGTAATGTATAATTCAGATCCACTTATGAATGAAATTCCGTATGCAATTTTATCCATATGTCACAAACATACAAAACATGAGGGGAGATGGAAATTGTGGATTTCGTGCAATAGTTGCATGTCTCGGTTATAGTGAAGATAATTGGCGTCAAATCCTCTTAGATTTACAGAATGAGTTGTTAGCACACCCAACTGAGTAGGCACAGATTTTTTATTATGATTTAAACACCATACATCACTCATTAAATTTCAATGGATCACGTTTCGCAGCAAAAGATCGTTGGTTGATTATGCCGGTCACTAGCTTTCTCATTGCTAAAAAGTATAGGGTAATAGCTATTTTTCTAAGCAAAGATAGTCCATCAACATGTTTTCCACTATGGCTTGGTCCCCAAGATATCTCCACTAATAGAGTTGTTGTTATTGCTCTTGTTAGAGGTGATCATAATGTGAAGGTTGATTTACATGAAGCATATCTAATGCCTATTATTTTGCCACTTTGGCGTCACAACAGATCATCACGGTCTGCTGGATGGGAAACTGTTTATGTTGTTCGCCTGAATTCCTACATTTCTCCATTTGCAACACACAGTAATTATAACAATTCTACAGTTATAATATCTGATAATTAATAAAATCAAGTTTATGTTTTGTTGTTTATAATTATTAAGATCTCTATAAATAAAAAAATTGTTTTTTTAATTTAGCAAACTTATATATGTGCGATTCTGATGTTTCTAATATATATATATATATATATATATATATATATATATATATATATATATATATATATATATATATATATATATATATATATATATATATATATATATAAACTAAAGTTGTAAGTTATAAGGTTTAATCTAAAAATCAGTATAAGTACAAAGGCATTTACTATAAATCTGAAAAGTAACATCTTTATTAATTTACAATAACCGTCTTGCCAAGTACACTTTAATATATTTTTTAATATAAAAAAATATCAATTCTTAAGTGACATATATCAACTCAATCATTTGTTTTGGTGTATTTGGAATCCGGTTCGTACATTTAGAATCACCCTTATCAAAACATATATCGTATATTTTTATTAATAAAATATTGTTTTTCCTAAAAAGTAATGGGTTTAAAAACTCACAAGTTCTTCATAGAATTAATATTTTATTACTATCATTAAAATGCAGGGATGAATAGTAACCCGTTATATTTATGTGTTACTGTAGCATAACATAAGAATCCCGGCGAAAATAACGGACCATTGGAGCAATTTAACACTGCAAAACAGAAAAATGCAGGATGGTTTGAGAAGCTATAAGGATATACGAATTTATTAAAAAATTTATTTATAACCCCTCTAGGATTTACTAAATTTCTAGTTTATATCTTCAAATATTAAATATTTTATTGTAGGAATTGTGATATAATACCTAAATTTTATTTTGTATACTTAGATAATCAAGTTTATTTTATATAATTACACAATTATTTTTATTTTGTATAATGTCTCAATTTTATTATAGGGTAAGGATTTTCTAACATGTAGGGCATACATAACAAACATTAATTAAACTATTAATTATGGGGAATATTATCATAATTAAATGTGAAATTCATTAATTATAGAAAATATTTGTAACACCGTAAATTTCAAAACAATTTTTCACATTTTATAAAAACATAATTCATTTAATATTCATAAAAACATCAATGTTTGAAACTCAATCCATGACATATAAAAATCCCAAGATCTCATAACATAAAAATCCTGTGTGTATACTGATCAAGCCGGCGCCTTCCCACGGTCATCACTAGTACTTGAAACAAATAACACCAAACACTGTAAGCATAAAGCTTAGTGATTTCCCCAAAATACCACACATAGCACATATTAGCCACTCGAGGCTATAACTCTGTGGGTCCGTGGACCCTACTCTGTGAACCCTCTAGTTTTAACTCTGTGAACCTTCCGGTTCCAACTCTATAAACATGTACAACATAAATCACATAGAAATAATGCAGTACAACACATAACATACATATAGCATACAAATACTCTGTCACATAACTCTGATTACCTACTCAAGGTAAAGTATAGTGAGAAGACTCACCTCGCGTATCTCGATAACTCGCAAATCCCTGAATCACTAGCGCTCGATCTCCCGAGCTATAGTCCTCCTATAACACCATATATCTCTAATTAACACTTTCACAACTAAGGTTGACTAACCCTATCAAGTCAACACTGGTCAACTCTGGTCAATGGTCAACGGTCAACTTTGACCGGACTCGGCAAGTGCACTAGAGCGACTCGGCGAGTCTATACGCATTCACTGACTCCCTCAGATCCTCTCTTGACACGTCGAGTACTTCCCTAACTCGACGAGTGTCACACCCCAAAACCGGAACGGCAGAAACGTTCTGGGTTGGATGACGTCATGTCAAGTATCACAACACATGCATATAGTAATCAAAGTACAACAAAACATTGCATTAATAGTAATAGTTTTACATGGTTACATTACAATACATCAATGTAATACAAGTAGTAGAATAGATACAGCGTGGTACTAAGTTATCTTCATCAACAGCTCCGGGGATGTACTTGTCTAATGCTAACCTGAGAATACAAGTTATTTGAAAAGCGAGTATCAACATTTTTACAAATGCTGGTGAGTTCATAAGTATTTAGTGACATTTATTCAAATAACTTTATAAGTAGTAGTTTAAGTGTTTATTGTGTATTAGAGTTCTTTCCAGAAAATCCTATATTTTCTTTAATAAAGCAGCCTTCTACCAAGGCTGGTCAATGTTATGTGGTAAAAGTAGGTTTCCCTAAATTGCTATCATTATCAAAATACTAAATTTGATTTTTGAGGAAAGCAAACGACATCAGGGAATAACAGATGCCTCAGCAGTGAGGATTGCTGACTAAGACAAGGAATCATAGACTCCAGGAAAGTATCGAACGAACGACACGCCTGGCTCAGTCTAACAGAAAGAGACACAGACCTCTGGCGGTACCCAATGAAAGGTACAACTAGTAAGGTCTAATACAGTGAATTAAGACCCCAGACAATATCAAATGAAGGATACATCTTGTAAGGTCAAGACTGTGAATACAGTGAAAACAATAGATACAGTGAATACAGTGAAATGCAGACCCCAGACAGTATCAAATGAAAGATACGTCTTGTAAGGTCAAAAAAGAGAAAACAGACCCCAGACAGTATCAAATGAAAGATACGTCTTGTAAGGTCAAAACAGTGTGACTCTGAAAATGAGTTACCAGCATACAATGTAAATTGTTGGCGAAATACCGTTACCTTAAAGCCATGAATTATAAGGTAACCCAGGATACTCGTAACCATACTGACTAGAGTACCAGACGCCCTACAAGCGTTTAAAATGTGACATTTGTCACCCGTTGGCTTGGTAGGCCGGGACTGTAGCTAGCAGTCTGGGTGCGGGGTTGTCAATCCCGTATAGATCTATACACACAATGTCCGCTCTCCCTATACGAGACTCTAGTTACCAACTAGACGACGGAGAAGGCCGTGTCCTGAAGATGCATCCCAAATAGTGGGTAGAGACTTCCAAATAGTGGGTAGTGTGTAAGTGATGAACTAGAGGTAGAGACTTCCCAATATTGGGTTTCTAATGTAAGTATAGACTAGAGGTAGAGACTCTTAACTGAACTGACTAGAGAATTCCTATATGTCCATGATCATACACATAATATATAACTAATGAATCAAACGACCTTCGGACGACCATCCGATCCCACCAGACCACATCTCAACGAAGAAAAGGAAATAGGGCGGACGAGCCTTCCTAAGTCTTTTAATCATTACTTATATGTACCTATATAAGCACAGACATACGTCTAACTACGACTGAGTGTGTATCAAGTAGAAGTGATTCTCGTGAAGTAGGAGTGTCTAACAAGTGAAGTAGAAGTGCCGAACAAGTATAAGCGTATCACGAAGTAGAGATGAAATCAAGTGAAGTAGGAGCGTATCGAGTATAAGTGAAGTAGAGGCGATATCAAGTATAAGTGAAGTAGAACCGTATCACTAAGTAAGAGCGTGAATAAGTATAAGTGTCCATCAGGTATAAGTGTATCACGAAAGAAATGCGTTATCAAGTAGGAGTTTTAAATAAGTAAAAGCGAAGCAGCAGTAACAAACAAGTAAATGTATACATCGTAAAAGGAACTTTGATGAAAACCTTGGAAACCTCTATATTTAGGAAAAATCGTGTTTGGTGTTCTTGGTAAAATAAGTTTGAAACCTTTAGAAATCTTTGGAACCTTTCATAAATCAGTTTGAAAATAGAACTTTGATAAAGCAGTAAAAGTAAGAACTTGAACAAGTGAAAACCTTTTTGAAAGCCATTTATAGTGTCCTACTCGGTAAAACAATGTAGAGTGTGGTAAAATCTGGTGCATGCGGGTTATCAATCACATGTGATTGATATGATAACTGGCATGTTTAACTTGTATTCCCCCCTATAAAACATGTAAAAACATTTAAAAGGTTCATTCAGGGGTATGAACTCACCTGGTGTAAGTAGGTCCGACGAAGGTACCGTTTGGGCGTTCGGTGTCACGCAAGGACTCGAACACTCTCAATGACCTATTTAACATATGATAACATATGTTCACATACAATTAGTACATTTAATACTAATTAAACACGTATACGCACTCAAAGGAGCGGAAAACACTTTGGTTAAGTGTTTGGGTGTCCCGGGTAGCGTTTAAGGGTGTGCATGACCTAGGAATGGAGTTTACTCTCCGAGAGTAAACCTTTAACACTTAGTTTACGGCCCAGGGACTACTCACCATGATTTTACGGCCATAAACTCTTGGTGAGGGTATCTAGTGTGTTTTAAGGCTTCTACTTGTTCATGGAATTATTCTAGGTCCAATTCCAAAAGGCATGAGTGGGTTTAGGGTCTTTAAGGGCACTCTAATGGAGTTTACGGCCTAGAGACAACTCCTAAGGGAGTTTACGGCCGTAAACTCTCATCCCTTGAGTTTTGTGAAGTTTCAAGCCCTTATATCACTCCTAGTAATTATTCAAGGCTATAGGGGTGTTTGGGGTTCCAAGAGGGCACTCCTTTAGAGTTTATGGTCCAAATGACCAACCTTTGAGAGTTTACGGCCGTAAGCTCTATGGCTTGGTCGTGTACTCTCATACACCCTCCATTCTTTGAGTTTAAGCCCTTGTTTCAATCCTAGTATTTTATGGTAAATGTCTAAGGCCATTTGGGGGACAAAAACCAACATTTTGGCTTGGTTTGGGGAGTTTACGGCCTTGACACATGTCTGGGCCGTAAACTCCTTTTAATCCTCCAATTCTTAATGTTTAAGTGATCTAAACCCAAGAGAATAAGCCCCTAATTTATGTGTTAAGCCCTAGGGTGGTTTGGGAGTGTTTTGGAGACATTTTGACATAGTTTAGAGGTGTTTACGGCCTTGGCATATGCCTGGGCCGTAAAATCTCTTTTAGGCCTCAAAATGATTGTTTTAAATGTGCAAACACTCCCAGGCTAATTCCCCTATTTATTTCCAAGCTTTTAGGGACTTTTGGGGGTCATTTTGGCCTCATTTTAGGTGTTTACGGCATAAGGAGGAGCTTAGGCCGTAAACTCCTTTTCAACAGCTTCTAGGTTCGATTTCTATGCTATAAACATGAATCAATATGTTTAGAATAGGCTAGGGTAAGCGGAGTTACAATTTGGAAGCGTTTGGTTGCGAATTCGGGGCGAAAACGGGTCTAGAGAGAGAGTATAGAGAGAGAGGGTGGAAAAGCTCCAAATGGAGTCCACTCACGCTTTTATAGGGTTTTGAGTCGGGGCTCAGTGGAATTCTACCCAATACTGCCGTTAAACGGGGCTTTTGGTCGCACCCGATTTAGTGGTCGTAATAATAAAAACTAACTTTTCCAACAAAATGGAAATGTGTAATACAAGTTTTTATTTCTCTTATCACGACTTAACGACATAAAATATAAACAATTGTAATGATTATTAAATTGACGACCTCTAATTAACGGAACTTTTATAAACTGGAATATTCCGTTAACGGTAACGGGGAAATGTAACGGAACAACTTGGGTTGTCACAACGAGTTCCACCTGGCATGAATCGCGGGGCCACCACGACTCAACTCGCCGAGTCTCAAGAACAACTCGGCAAGTTCCGGCTTGACTCAGCCCCTCTTTGACTTTCCCTGACTCACTGGGTCATCCGCCAACCCGACGAGTGTACTCGCTGAACAATTTACGTGAAACCCAAACCCTACTCGCCGAGTCTCAAGAACAACTCGGCGAGTTCATGCCATGCACAAACTCTATTGACCTCCTAAGGTCAGATCTGTTTCCCCAAACCATAGATTTGGCCTTCCCAAGCATGAATGTCACGTAAAGTTCGAAACTTGATGCTTGTATAACCACAACAAGGCATCAAAAGGAGATTTGGTCCAAAAAATGACAACCTAAGTCCAATAACTCCATACTAACCCAAAAAGCTCCAAGGGTTAAGGTCTCTGGACCTCTTTGAGTCTAGATCCAAGGCACAAACTCGAAGAGGGACCATTTGCTTCACATAATCACTCTCCAAAGGGGGTTAGAAAACCCTAACTCTAAAGATCAACCCTAAAACTGAAGGAGGTTCGAACTATTACCTCAAAATGAAGCCTCTGGACTCTGGATCTGCTTAAATCTCACCTCCTCCTTGCTCTTGTCACTCTCTTCTTGCTAAACAAAGGATACAAAGATCCAAAAGTGACTTCTTCTCTCTCAAAGCGATTTAGCTCTCTTAGGGTTCTCTCAAGGGACTGGTAGCCGCAATGGGAGGCTATAAGTGCACTTAAATAGGCTCCAAACCTGGGGAATTATGGTTTCATTAAACAGCGTGGACTCGCCGAGTCCACTTTTGGACTCGCCGAGTCCAGACGCGAACCCGCACCCATAACCGCGATCATACTCGGCGAGTTTGGGCTCCAACTCGCCGAGTCTCCTCACAAATCACCAAAAATACAATAATAAATAATACATGGGAATTCGGGATGTTACAATTCACCCCCAATAGAACTAGACTTCGCCCTCGAAGTCTCGCTCCGCAAATAACTCCGGATGCTGCTCACGCATCTCACGCTCCGGTTCCCAAGTCATCTCGGACCCCTTTTGATGTTGCCCATTGAACCAAAACCAAGGGTACCTCCTTGTTCCTCAAAACCTTGATTTTCCGATCTCTGATTGCCACCGGCCTCTCAGCATAATTCAGGCTCGCATCCACCTGAATATCCTCTAATGGAACCACTGCCGACTCATTGGCTATACACTTCCACAATTGCGACACGTGAAAAGTCTCGTGAATCTGACCCAACTCTGCTGGCAACTCCAAGCGATAGGCTACCCTACCTACCCTCGCGACCACCCGGAATGGACCAATGTATCAGGGTCCCAACTTGCCCCTCTTCCTGAATCGAATCACTCCTTTCCAAGGAGAGACCTTCAGGAGCACAAAGTCGCCGACTTAAAACTCAAGCTCGGACTGGCGTCTGTCCGCATAACTCTTCTGACGACTCTGAGCGGTCAACAACCTCTGTCTGATCTGCTGGATCTGCTCTGTCGTCTGAAGCACGATCTATGTACTGCCCATAACGGGCTGTCCGACCTCTCCCCAGCAAATGGGGGTCCTACACCTCCTCCCATACAACAACTCAAAGGGTGGCATACCAATGCTCTAATGATGGCTGTTGTTGTAGGAAAACTCTGCCATGGGCAAATACATATCCCAACACCCCCCGAAATCCAACACACATGCCTGGAGCATGTCCTCGAGCATCTGGATCGTCCGCTCACTCTGTCCGTCTGTCTGGGGGTGATATGCGGTACTAAAATGCAGCCTAGTACCCAAATCCTCGTGAAACTTCTTCCAGAATCTGGAAGTGAAACGTACATCCCGGTCTGAGACAATCGAGATCGACACCCCATGCCGAGATACCACTTCCCTCACGTACATCTCTGCTAACTTCTTTGCGGAGGAGCTCTCACTGATAGCAAGGAAGTGGGCGCTCTTTGTCAACCTGTCTACAATGACCCGAATTGCATCGACTCCCCTAGCAGTCCTTGGCAATTTGATGATAAAATCCATGATAGTCTGTTCCCACTTCCATTCGGGAACCTCCAACGGCTGCAACTTACCATGCGGTCTCTGGTGCTCGGCCTTAACCCTACGGCAGGTTAAGCACCTCTCAACAAACCACGCAACATCCCTCTTCATACAGGGCCACCAATACTCTCTCCTCAAGTCCAAATACATCTTAGTGGCCCCAGGATGGATCGAGAATTTCGACCGATGAGCCTCTTCCATCAAAATGGTACGTGTCCCTCCCACAAATGGTACCCATATACGCCCTTGAAATGTCATAAGCCCCCGACCATCGGTAACGAACTCCGATACCAACCCAACGACTCGCTCCCTCTTCTGGTTCTCCGATCTCACGGCCTCAGCCTGTGCTCCACGAATGGTGTCCAACACCGGAGCCATCACGGTCAATCGCAAACATACATCTCGCAATGGGGCGCTCTCCGCCCTGTGACTCAGGGCGTCGGCTACCACATTAGCCTTGCCCGGATGGTACAGGATCTCACAATCATAATCCTTGACCACATCCAACCACCTCCTCTACCGCATGTTTAGGTTGGGCTGATCCATCAAATACTTCAGGCTCTTATGGTCCGTGTATATCGTACACCGAACCCCATACAGATAGTGACGCCAAATTTTGAGGGCGAACACCACTGCCCCCAACTCTAGATCATGGGTGGGATACCTCGTCTCATGAGGCTTCAGCTGCCTCGATGCGTATGCTATCACATGCCCTCTCTGCATCAGCACCGCTCCCAACCCCAAGATCGACGCATCACAGTATACCACAAAGTCCTCCATCCCCTCCGGAAGGGCTAACACCGGGGCTTCGCATAACCTTTGGCGAAGCGTCTCAAAGGAGGCCTGCTGCTCGGGGCCCCATGAAAAAGCGACACCCTTCCGGGTCAACCTGGTGAGTGGCACTGCGATCTTAGAGAAATCCTTGATAAATCTCCGATAATAACCTGCCAACCCTAAGAAACTCCTGATCTCGGAGGGTGACCTCGGCACCTCCCAACTCATTACTGCCTCAACTTTGGCCGGGTTGACCAATATCCCTTTCTGGTTAATGAGATGCCCTAGGAACTGGACCTCTCGCAACCAGAAATCACACTTGGAGAATTTGGCATAAAGCCTATCCGATCTCAGAACTCCGAGGATCTCCCTCAAATGCTCCTCATGCTGCTCTCTAGATCTCGAATATACCAAAATGTCGTCGATGAATACAATCACCGACCGATCCAACATCGGCCTGCACACTCGGTTCATGAGATCCATGAACATTGTTGGGGCATTGGTGAGCCCGAAAGGCAGCACCACAAAGTTGTAATGCCCATAACGCGTCCTGAACGCTGTCTTCTGGATGTCCTCATCTCGCACCCTCACCTGATGATATCCAAACCTCAAATCGATCTTGGAGAACCAAGATGCTCCCTGTAACTGATCGAACAAATCGTTGATCCTCGGCAACGGGTAACGGTTCTTGACCGTCAGCTTGTTCAACTCCCGGTAATCAATGCACATCCGGTGTGGACCATCCTTCTTCTTGACAAAAAGGATAGGCGCTCCCCACGGGGAGCTGCTCGGCCGAATAAACCCCTTTCCCAGCAGCTCTTGAAGCTGCGAGGATAACTCTTGCATCTCTGGAGGTGCAAGGCGATAAGGCACCTTGGCGATAGGCGCGACCCCCGGAACCAAATCGGTACTGAACTCCACTTGCCTCACGGGAGGCACACCCGACAACTCCTCTGGAAATACATCCAGGAACTCACGCACTATCGGAACCTCCTCAACTGACCTCGGCCTCTCTGAATCAACCCGCGTATCCATCACATACGCCACAAAGCCCTTACAGCCCTGCTGTAGACACTGCCTTACCCTAGCGTCCGAACAAAACGCTGACCCAGAATGTGTACCCTCGCCGTACACCGTAAGAACTCCCCCACTAGGGTCTCGTATGGTCACCAGCTGCCGCTCACAGTCGATAACCGCACCGAATCTGCTCAACCAGTCCATGCCCACAATGACACAGACATCACCCATCGCAATAGGAACCAAATCAATCGGGAAATCAACAACGAAAATCTCGAATACGCACCCACGGATAACCTCCGTGGCATATATCACCCTCTCGTCAGCTATGAAAACTCTCAGAGGCCGACTCAACGCCTCACGACTAACACTGAGATGCTGACTAAAAGCCAAAGATACAAAAGACCGACTCGCACCCGAGTCAAATAACACCAAGGCAGGTACAGAATTCACAACAAAAGTACCTACGCATAACATAATATAAGCATAATATCTCAACATCAAAATAAATACACGAAAGAATACATACCAGCCACAACATCGGGCGCTGCGCGGACCTCCTCCGCGGTCAATTGAAAGGCTCTCCCTCGTGCCCTCGGCGCCTCGGCCTTCACTGGCCAACTCTCGGTAGCTCTGATGGCGGCAGGGGCAGATCCCTGAGGTGCTCCCTGAGCTGATCCCCACAACTGCGGACACTCTGCCTTCCGGTGTCCGGTCTGGTTGCAGTGGAAACACACTGCAAACCCCTTGGGGCAGTCCTTGGCCATATGCCCCTCCTTGCCACACTTGTAGCAAGATCCAGATCTACAAACTCCATCATGACCCTTGCCGCACTTCCCACAAGTGCGGCCCTTCTGGCTCCCTGATTTGGGATCAGCGGGCTCGCCTGCTTGGCTGCCGGCTGGGACTGTGCCGGTCGCCGATCCCTCCCCTGAGACTCTGCCTCCTCCCTAGCCAGAGTCTCTTGCTCAATCTCCCTCTTCCGGGCGTTTGCCTGAAGCTCGACAAATGTTCGGTACGAGGAGTTCGTCACGAACTCCCAAATGTCTCACCTCAAGATACTCAAATATCGGCTCATACATGCCTGCTCAGTGGACACGTGCTCAGGGAAGAACATCGCCCTCTCGTGGAACATCCTGGTAATCACCGTAACGGACTCAATACCCTGCTTGAGGGTCAGAAACTCTTGGGCCAAACGCTCCCTCTCCACCTGGGGAACGTACTCATCTTGGAACATGGCAGTGAACCTCTCCCAGGTCACTACCGCAAGCTCAGCAGGCGTAAAGTGCGTCGTCACAAACTTCCACCAGTCCTTCGCCCCCAAGCGAATCTGGTTCAGCGCGAATTGAACTCTCAAATGCTCAGGAGATGAGCAAGTGAAGAAACACCCCTCTATGTCTGAAATCCATCTCATAGCTGCCACCGGGTCCTGGGTCCCATCAAACTCCGGCGGTTTCGTGTTGCTGAACTCTCGGAATAGCAACGCATCACCACCCTGCGGCCTCGCGGCAGCAATAGTTGCGGTGGCCGCTGCAACAGCAGCCTCAGAAAGAGCAGCATAACGCTCGTCGAAAGTCTCAATCAACGTGGTCTTAATAGACCCGAACATCTCTGGTATCTCTGCCTTGATGGCCGCAGCCACCTCCTCATGGATGATCCGGCGAATCTCCTCATCACTGGCCCCAATGCTCTCAGGCATAAGATGTGTCCTCACCATGATCTACCTCTGAAATACAACATACGATAAATTAGAATCCATTCGAGCATACTCACACTCGACAACTCATCCCTCCTTGATCCTTGGCATTCCAAAGATTCTTACTTAGGCTATACAACGCCCCGGTGCTTTCAGTAGTACGGGCCCAATACTACTGTCCGCACTGTATCAGAATACACCCCAAGTCCTCCTCTTCGGATCCCAAGTTCCAAGTACTCTATTATGCATAATCCACTCTCTAACAGATCTCTCATAAGCTCCTCGCTGCTACTTACTCACTCTCAAGCATCTCATAGCAGCTCACCTCTCCCTAGGCTAAGGCATCACAAATCAGGCCACTCTAGTCCTAATAGGAGTACCTAGCCTACTCTGGCATGAGAATACATCATATCAATATCATAACACATAATATGAGGGTATCTTGGGAAATCATCGTTCGGGCGCGGACTGATCGTACACACAATTATGCTCTGCGTTTTTCCAAAAATCTTTTACTTTTTTTTTGAAAATATTTCTCAAATCCTCAGTTTGAATTCAAATACGCCCGAAGGTGTACTCGAATCCCTCAAAACAAGGCTCTGATACCAACTTGTAACACCGTAAATTTCAAAACAATTTTTCACATTTTATAAAAACATAATTCATTTAATATTCATAAAAACATCAATGTTTGAAACTCAATCTATGACATATAAAAATCCCAAGATCTCATAACATAAAAATCCTGTGTGTGTACTGATCAAGCCGGCGCCTTCCCATGGTCATCACTAGTACCTGAAACAAATAACACCAAACACTGTAAGCACAAAGCTTAGTGAGTTCCCCAAAATACCACACATAGCACATATTAGCTACTCGAGGCTATAACTCTGTGGGTCCGTGGACCCTACTCTGTAAACCCTCTGGTTTTAACTCTGTGAACCTTCCGGTTCCAACTCTATAAACATGCACAACATAAATCACATAGAAATAATGCAGTACAACACATAACATACATATAGCATACAAATACTCTGTCACATAACTCTGATTACCTACTCAAGGTAAAGTATAGTGAGAAGACTCACCTCGCGTATCTCGATAACTCGCAAATCCCTGAATCACTAGCTCTGATTACCTACTCAAGTCAACACTGGTCAACTCTGGTCAATGGTCAACGGTCAACTTTGACCGTACTCGGCGAGTGCACTAAAGCGACTCGGCGAGTCTATACGTGTTCACTGACTCCATCGGATCCTCTCTTGACATGTCGAGGACTTCCCTAACTCGACGAGTTCCACCTGGCATGAATCATGGGGCCACCATGACTCAACTCGCCGAGTCTCAAGAACAACTTGGCGAGTTCCGGCTTGACTCAGCCCCCCTTTGACTTTCCCTGACTCACTGGGTCATCCCCCAACCCGGCGAGTCTACTCGCTGAACAATTTATGTGAAACCCAAACCCTACTCGCCGAGTCTCAAGAACAACTCTGCGAGTTCATGCCAAGCATGAATGTCACGTAAAGTTCGAAACTTGATGCTTGTATAACCACAACACGGCATCAAAAGGAGATTTGGTCCCAAAAATGACAACCTAAGTCCAATAACTCCATACTAGCCCAAAAAGCTCCAAGGGTTAAGGTCTCTGGACCTCTTTGAGTCCAGATCCAAGGCACAAACTCGAAGAGGGACCATTTGCTTGACATAATCACTCTCCAAAGGGGGTTAGAAAACCCTAACTCTAAAGATCAACCCTAAAACTGAAGGAGGTTCGAACTATTACCTCAAAATGAAGCCTCTGGACTCTGGATCTGCTTGAATCTCACCTCCTCCTTGCTCTTGTCACCCTCTTCTTGCTAAACAAAGGATACAAAGATCCAAAAGTGACTTCTTCTCTCTCAAAGCGATTTAGCTCTCTTAGGGTTCTCTCAAGGGACTGGTAGCCGCAATGGGAGGCTATAAGTGCCCTTAAATAGGCTCCAAACCCGGGGAATTAAGGTTTCATTAAACAGCGTGGACTCGCCGAGTCCAGATGCGAACCCGCACCCATAACTGCGATCATACTCAACGAGTTTGGGCTCCAACTCGCCGAATCTCCTCACAAATCACCAAAAATACAATAATAAATAATACCTGGGAATTCGGGATGTTACAATATTCTTCATAATTAATGCATTTCACATTTAATTATGATAATATTTTCCATAATTAATAGCTCTTATGTGTGTCTTAGGCACATATTAGAAAATCTTTTTCATATAATATTTCAAATTTAAAATTGTCTTTAAATTTTGATATTAACGATATCAGTCGTATTGTAAGATGAGCCTAACAAACATGAATAGAGATTTGTCCAAATTAGTTCATTTAACCTTAAACGATAAACAACAAACACAAACAATTAAACGAATAATTAGAAACATAATATGATATTTTTTATATCAATAATAAATAAAAAATAACAACTTTCATTTACAGTTGTTTTGTCAAACACTATCAAATTTTAATGTTATTAATTACCAAGGACATCAACTACATGAATATTATAATTATTAAGTGGTGCATTTAGTGGAATATATGCATTAAGTCGAACATTATACAATATTTCTCATCCAGTAAAACATTCTGATATGTTGTGACTTCAGACTGGCAAAACTATAAGCATTGGGTGTGATTCTTGTAAATCAGCTTTTACATAATGGTCATTTATAGTGAAATGTAGGGTAAGTTAGAGGATGACTATACACATTCATCAGCAACCTAACTAAGCTTGTATATTGGCATTCCAACCTGGGGTATTCCATCTCGAGGATAACTAGACCCGAAGGTTGACTGGGTCCGGGGTATTCCAACCCGATGGTTGATTGGACCCAACATGCATGCTAATATGTTTATGGTATGCAGTATTTTGGGGGAAACTCACTAAGCTTCGTGCTTACCCAGTTGCTTATTGTTTCAAGTATCATCGGTTTTCTTGGGAAGGCGAAGGCGTGACTGTACACATTCATCAGCAACAATGAAGACTTCACGTTTTAAATATTACTGTGAAATTATTATAAATGTATTTAGAATAAAGGCTTTCTCAATATTGGTTTTCTAATTGGGAGGATTTACTTAAATAAAAATGAAAAATTGTTGTTGTGAAAATGGGACGTTACAACGAAGCTTAACGTGTTCCCCAAGATACCACATACAACACAACATACATATACAATTATGGGTTATCAGCAACCTTGAGGACTATTAACAGTCCTAATGAGCTAACAACACGCCCGATGGGTTATCAGCAACCCTGGTTAGCTATCAGGCATCAGCAGGCCTGGTCACATATAAATAGCATAACATAACCATAATAGCTAAACCTTACCGGTTATCATAAATACACCTAAATGAACTTGCAAGGCTCACATAGTCACCCAAACTTGGGATTAGGGTTTACGAAAGGATTGGAAGCTGATAAGGATGACTAAAAGAGGACTTAATGATCTTTATATAGGGAGAAACCCATGGAATTAGGGTTTGGAGTCTGGGCTAGTACGTTAGGCGTACCATACGTACGCCCAATGTACTGGCTGGCCATCCGTGATCATGCATTCTGCATGAGTACGCTGTGTACGACCTAATCCACGAGTCTTTTTCTTCAAAGGTCCAAATGTGCCATTTTTAATAAAGATTCAAGAGATAATAAATATACCTGATTTTCGGGACGTTATAGATGTAAAGGGTGAGATTATATATTACATTGATTATATTTTAAAAGATAAAAAAAAATCATAAATATTATGCAGAGTGGTTTTAAATTGATCTTTTTATATAATATTGTTTATCTTTAATATTTAATAAATTGAAATGTCATCTCAATTTGGTTTAGAAGTCAAAGTGGTTTTCAATTTATAAAATGTGGGTTTGATTCAAAATTAGGTGTGAATAACAACACTCGGTTTTTAAGCTTTTAGTGTTGACCATCTTCTCCTTATAGTCTATTAAATTAATATTTTATTGATTTTTTTTTGGTTGTGCTATAAGTACCTTTTTTTTTTATCAATTTTATTCCCTTTAATTCCAATCTAATCAATCATTTACCTTATGATTTGACATCATTTTTTTGTTTTGTTTTTCTTTTTGTTTTATTGTTTTTCTTTTCTTTTATTTATTAGATTATTCTTATTATTTTAAAAAATTAAAACTTATTTTTTTTTTAGAATTACACTACAGATACAATTTCACATTGAAAAATGTAATTTTACTTATTCGTAAACCTTTTATGTATGATATTTTCATAATGGATAAAAAGCACACTTATTATTATTATTATTATTATTATTATTATTATTATTATTATTATTATTATTATTATTGATAAAAAAAAACTTATTTTTCATAGTGGAATTACACTATAAATGCAAATGCAATTTTATATTGGATAAAAAAGCTTCTTGTCGTCTATAGGTCCATCACATTCATTCATAAACAATCTTTCTTTCAAAAATAGATTCATATAAGTAGAAAGAGACAACTCACTACTCGTCCAATGATATTATTTACACAACATAAAAGTGAAAAAAAAAAAACAATATAAAGAAAGTAAGTGTCGGTTGTGGATAATGGATTTGCCTTTGGAGCCAAAGGCTTGGGTATAATTTGATTTATCTTTTTCTTTAATAACAAAGAAATTGAGTTGACATTGTAACATCCCAAAATTTAAGACCAAAAATTTTGTTACTAGTTAAGTTATTATAAAGCCAACAGTATAAAAACATCTCATGTCTAAACCAAAATGTCAATAATCAAAACATGTTATCATAAAACAATATCAGAGTGTTATCCCAAAGATCTCATGTGTGGAAAACATAGTGTGACTCGCTGCGAGATGGCATATGACACCCCTTGATCTCATGTGTGTCATCTTCATATATTGTAGGAACCCGTTTTTATACGAACGGTGGATGCGGAAGAATAATCTTGAGATTTATCGAGTATCAAAATATAAAAATATGAAGAACATGATGAGAATTCTTAGAAGATGAGAAAGAAAAGAGAGATAATAATAATATTCATGAAGAACAATGGTGGGAGAGAAAACTCTCCCCAGGTGGGAGAGATCCCACCACTTTCTCTCTCTAGAGATTACATTTTAGAAAAGATGCATAATAAGAAAATAACCACCTCTCCCTTTATATAAGAGGGATAGTTAAAATACACCAACATTACAATAAATGAAAAAATACAACCTAACTACCATTCATTATTTGTAGAGCATTTCCATGCTCCAGAATTCTCTCCCTAAATGCTTACAAATGATGAGAGATACAATAAGTGATACAAGGCTATAATACAGTAATCCGACTAGCAAGTGTGGTAATAAAATGAAACATAGTGAGAACCAAATGCTGAAATGCCTCTGAAACTCTGAAGTGTCTGTGAAGTCTGAAACTGGCCATGAATCTCTAAACAATGAAGGTCTTCGGCTTCAAAGCACAACCAATGAAACAGAAAAAATAAGATCCAAATCTTCCAACCAGTCATAATCACTGGAAGAAGAAGGTCACCATGAACAAGTAGAAGATCCAATAAAAGAAACACTTCGGCTTCAAAAAGTCTGAAAAACATCTCGAGTTCTCGAATCATAATACACAAGAATTCTTCAAAGAATAAACTGCTAAAAATGTGAAGCATCCATAAAATGAAGTCCGGATAAAAATAATGTGAGTCCAAAGACATGGTCCAGCAATGCCAAAAATTTGATCCAAGGATCAAAAATAAGTGCAACATCACATTGCCAAAATAATCTTCATCTTCAACGTAATCCAAACTCGTGAAACCATAAGATCTGAACCGGATGCAAACTCAAAATCATCCTGTGGTAGAGTCTGAATAATAAATAATTTGAATCGGAAAACATCGAGTAATGCCAAAAATTTGATCCGTGAAGACCAAAAATAAGTGCCACATCGCATCACTAAATAAATAATCGTCTTTAGAAGTCTTCAAAAATCCAAACTCAAACAATCATAAGAACCAAATCCGGATGATATTCTCTCCCTATTTTTGATAACCAATGACCGGATATCAAAAATCAACAAATCATCGGATGGAGAGTGTCGGATACCAAGAGCTAAATGAGCTCTCCCTAGATGTATGAAGGGTCTCGATAAGACACGAGAAATAGAGTAAAATAGATACTCTGCGGTCATGAGAGGATGGGTGATATAGTTGCTGAAGCTGCATGAGCAAATATCATAGAATGAAGAATCACTGCATGAAAAATATCTATGTTGTGCCGAAAATATGCAAAAATATCCAAACTGCGGTGTCGGAACTCTCGAAGTGGTCTTCAATAGAGAATAAAGTCCACATGCTCAAGATACATGATTCGTCAACCAAAAATCAAGAGCAACAAGTCATAAAATCCCATAAAGTGAAGAATTGGAAACAACTCTGTTGATCAATCGCCGTTGCGGTGCAAGCATCACATAGAATAATATGAAGTCCGACTGCGGTATGGAGTATTCTTCCAAAATAACCGGCATGAAATGAACCAGTGTGACAATCCAAGGTTCGATTGTGGCAAAAGTTGTTGTAAAAAAATAATTGGTTTTAATAAAAAAATTGGCTAAATAAAAAAAATGTGTTAAAAAAATTGGCTAAAAAAATTAAAAAATTAAATAAAAAGGCTGAAAAAAAGTTTTTAAAAAAATAAGAAGGTTAAAAAAAGGAGGGGGGAGGCTGAAGAGAGGGGAGGAAAAAAGGAGGGGATGGGAGGAGGAAGGAGGGGAAAAAGGAAGAAGGGAAGGGAAGGAGGGAGGGGTTGGTCGAAGGCTAGAGAAGGAGAGAGAAGGGGGTGCGGGTGGAGCTGGGTTTGGATGAGAAGGAGGGATGCGGATGGTAGGTGCGGACGAAGGTGGGTGCGGTGGGGGTCTTGGGTGCGGACGAGGTTATGGAACCGAAGTGGGTAGGGAAAGGTTGCGGTAGCTGTGATGCGGTGCAAAGAAAGCAAAGCAACTGTGGTGCGAGCCGGGAAGGGAATGCCTGCGGTCTGAGCCAAGAAGAGCAGATCCGAAGTTGCGGTGGAGCTGAAGGACTTCGGTTAGCAGGGAAGGCTTTTGGTCAGCAGGGAAGAGTAGGCTTCGGATCCTCGATTAACTCTTTGTTTTTTCTAAGGCAACTTATATATAACCAAAATGCATGAAAAATGGTTATATATGAAAATAAAGAATCTTAACCAAGAAGTTGCCAAAAAAAGATAAATATGGATTTTTCTTAACCAAAAGAAATTCATGCTTGTTTTCCAAAAACCAAAGATTATCAAGCATGAAAAATCATTATAACATATAAAAGATGGCTCTGATACCACCGTTGGGTTTTGATATGAAATATAAGTTTGTTTTTCATTAAAACTGACAACGGAAGACTTTAAAAATAACAAGTTAATTTTTAGATGAACAAAACCAAACCATCATGGATCCATTTATAGAGGTTAGAATAAAATAAAAACAACCATATTTCAGAGATAACCTTTAAAGCCTTTGAACACACATGGTTTTGGGGTGTTGATGAAGATGTAAAGATCAAAGAACATGATCTTCTCTACAAGTATCCACCATCAAGATTAAGGCACTTGTTGCTTATTGTATAAACTACTTCTTAAGCCTTTAAGTGCTTAACTCAAATAAGCACTAAAGGATAAGCACTTTGAACCGCCAAAGACTTGAATGATCTTCAAAAGAAAAACAAGAGACGTAGCTCCATGATACTTACGGTTTTGGTGAGAAGAAAGGGAGAAGAAGAATGTTTCACTTGTCAAAAATGCAAGCCTCATGTATCTCTTATATAGACTATGTAAGGTAAGGGCTTTGCATTAAAATAATATAAAGCAACTCTCCCATTTTCAAGAAGCGTAGGCAAGGCATGGAGGTTGACAAGTAACCTCCATAATATATATATATATATATATATATATATATATATATATATATATATATATATATATATATATATATATATATATATATATATAGGCCATACCTCTCATAAGAGGATTGATTCTTTATTTTTTTATAAACTCCATGTTTATAAAATATAAACTTTGTCTTTAGGTAAAAGATAAAAAAATCCAACTAGTCCAAAATATTGTGCATGACTTATTAATTCATATCATATGAAATAATAATTAGTTATACTCTCTTATAATTATTATTTTCATACAACAATAATTATTTCCTAATTAAAATACAAGAATCAATATTATTTATTAATAATCACATTAATAATAAATATACAAAATGTGCCAACTTTATAAAGGTATGACCCTATAGGATCATATATTATTAGCAATATCACTCCATAATGATTTGTGGGCATATAGATTCAACATTAAGCTCTTAATCCATTAAGCCACACACTCATCTTTTCTAGAAGGCTTTCTTACACCCAAAGACCTCATAAATAACCTTGTTGTCCGGACATACATGTCCAATGCATGTCTTGAACTCTAATTAGGTTAAAAATGGTGAAAATGAGGTCAATATCTCATGCATGGAATCAAAACTCTATCATATTTCAAATATGGAACAAGAAGCTACCAAAGGACCTCAAGGATCCAAAAAGTTACCAACTTTTGGAATCCATCCTCTCAAATTATCCTAAACATGAAGAAAAATACATAAGAATCTAGATCTAGAAGAATACCACAAAAAGATTTGAACTTGTGGACTTACAATGGTCCAGAACATGTGCAATAAGGTAGTAGGGAAGCTTGCTTACTGGATCTTTGCTCAAGGGACACCTTCTTCTCCTCCAAGATACCAAAAATCACCTCAAAAACTTTATATACTCAAAAATGGAGGCTAGGGATTGCTTAGGTCGAAAGGGAGTTGATGGAGGTTGAGGGTGAGCAAACCCTACCCATCACATCCCTTAAATAGGGCTTAAAGCATGGAAAATTTGGGTTTTAAAGGCGAGCGGTGGCCACATTGTGGCCAATACCCTGCCACGAAATGGCGCCTTAAAATAAAGCACGATTTCATCGGGTGTAACCATGTTGTGGTGACTTGACCGCCATGTAATGGCCACTAAAAATTCTCATAATTTAAATTCTTAAATGTCAAAATCACAAGAGTATTTATACCTGAAACTTGGTGTTACAGAAACCTGTGGCTAAGCTTATTGCCCTTCTAATGCAATAATCAAATGTCACACCCCCAAACCTGAACGGAGGAAACGTCGAGGGGTGGATGACTTCATGTTAAGTATCACAACACATGCATCATAGTAATCAAAGTACAACAACTATTGCATTAATAAAGTATAAGTTTTAGGTATTCAAGTCATTATATATATGACATCAAAAATTATATAACAAAAGCTAGAAGACATGACTCTATATTGCTCCGTCTTCTCAAAATCCCGGGAATGTACCTGTCTACTAACTTTCATGAGAATACAAGTGGTTTGAAAAAGTGTCAACATTAAAGTTGGTGAGTTCATAAGTATTTTTGTTATAAAAAGTACTCTTTGTTCTTTGGAAAAGTTTGCTTTGCCAATAAGTGATGTTATTTTACATAATATCCCAAGTTAGGAATGAGATCACAGCTTATCCCGCCACAAAGCAATTAAAGTTCCTCCAGAAAATCCTATATTTTCTTAATGAGTAATATGACCGTGCCCGTTCCTTCTGCAATCATTTAGTGAATACAATTTATATATAATACAGATCGAATAGACAGTTGAATGTGTGGATCTGCCCAAAGCCCACAACCAAACTAGGAACATGAATTAAGTCGGAAGTCACACATTCCACTGCCCATCAGATCTTCATTAGATATAATTCTAACATATTCACTAAGTAATCACATAATTAACATTAATGATTCTTTTAAATATGATGAATATGTTTCCTTCAAAAAGTCCTATATTTTCTTATATTACTAAAAAATAGTTTTAATGCCATAAAACCAAACTATATAAGTGTTGTTTGTTATACTATGTATTAGTGTACATAGTTTCAGTTCACAATAAAACTATAAAATAACTGTTTTCAATATTATGTTTTTCTTTGTTTTTAACCGGTACGTTCTATTTGTACCCCGTTCGTGCATAACCCGGTACATTGTATTTGTACCCCATTAGTGCAAACCCGGTATGATGTATTTGTACTCCGTTTGTGCATAACTCGGTACGTTGCATTTGTACCCCATTAGTGCAAACCTGGTACAATGTATTTGTACCCCGTTCGTGCATAACCCGGTACGTTGTATTTGTACCCCGTTAGTGCAAACCCGGTACGATATATTTTTAGTATACTTAAAATGTAAAGTATATGTAAAGAAATTTGTACGAGAGTATATAGTTAAACCTTGTATACCTATCTAGTGCAATTTGAATGAAAGTTCCATAAATTATACCTATTATAATTTATATTGTATTCTGTTTGATATGTATTATTCGTGAAAGTACCCCATTTGCTCGACATGTTACAAAGGGTAATGAACTTGATTGATGTAATTTTTATATTCGTATATATATATATATATATATATATATATATATATATATAACATATATAATTAAAATTGAAACGACATTCGGACAAATAACTCTACCCTAACCCCACATCCAAACAAGGAAAAGAAAATAAAGCGAAGTATTAGTCCTAAGCCCTTTAAATTATATATATATATATATATATATATATATATATATATATATATATATATATATATATATAGGAGTAGGATCAAATGAGAACACCTAAAAGGTTGAGAACGCGAGAACAGATCTGGACCATTTAAATACTTAAATCTAAGGTCATTATTGAAAGGGGGATTTATGAAAAATTCTTAAACTGTTGGCATTAAAATGTAACTTTTAAATGGTCAGAAGGACATAATAGGAATTTCAACTTTACCTGTATCCTATAATTTCTCACCCACTCACATATTTCCTTTAATCTTCTCGTGTATATATTTCCACCTCTCTATTTTTAGGGTTTCATAAAACTTAGGCCATCATCGATCTGGGCATCACCTACAACCCACCACGAATATTTGTTCCCCATCTTCATCTTACACCGCAACCATCATCATCGCACACAGCTCCAATCAAGAGTGATGGCCGAAGATTATTGTGACAATTGGCAATGGCGAAGATGACTGTGACAATTGGAGATGGTGAAGCAGTGACGTTTGAGGCATATTGCAGTGGTACTCGGGTGGCCCAACGAGCAGACCACAACCAGTAAACCACAGTGCTGTGTTCGTGTCATTCTACAGGTATGCTACCATTGATTCGTAGGTTGATTCTTTCTCACCTGAAGTCGGGTAGATTTAGTGGATGGAAAGGGACGCATTGTTCACAAGTATGCTCTCTGAAATTTTATTATCCAAATACAAATATCTTAACACATGGCTACCCAGATTTGGTACTTAATCGAAAATCATGGATCGCTCTCAACAATTGTACATTTTTGTTTAGAAATTGGCAATGGTATTTAATTTGTTGAATGAATGGGAACCAATGGGGCCAAGAGGTCTGTTCATGAAGAAGGGATGAACTATGCACATAAGGTGCTCGATAAAATGTCTGTGAAAGCATTTTCGACTGGAATGATGGAAGGGGTCTCGATGGGGCAGTTGCTTCGATCGGTAATGATTATCTTCTCTTTTATTTTTATTTTGACTGTAAATCAATGAAGTTTAATCAACTACATTTATTTACTCGTATTTCTTTCTATTCATACATGAATCTAGATTTGGAATTAAGTTTTATGAACCACAAGATCTTATCGTGAAAACATCTACTCAAAACCACAAGGTTTCTGCTATTTTGGTGTTTGGGGACTCCACTTCTGATCCTGGAAACAACAACTACATTCTGACCCCTTTCAGGGGCAATTTCTTACCTTATGGGAGAGATTTTGCAAACCAAAAAGTGACAACGAGGTGTACCAATGGAAAGAAACACAATCCTAATTTTCGAATTTTTTGGTAATAATTTCTTGAAGGGGGTGCATGAATGGTTGTATTTATTTATGAATAGCACGTGTATTCATTTATGAATAACATTGTAGTTATGTGTGAATAGTTGTATTCATTTATTAATAGCACGTGTATTCATTTATGATAGAATGTGTATTAATTTATAAATAACAGTGTATTCATTTGTGAATTGCAATGTATTCATGTGTGAATGATTGAATTTATTTATGAATATTAGTGTATTCATGTGAATGAGTGTATTTATTTATGATTAGAGGTATTCATTTTATGAAAAAATGATAATTTTTACACTTTTTTTTATTTTCAATTTATGAAAAATGCATTGAATTATTTTTAATTTGATGTGTTTTCATTTATGATTGGAAGTGTATTGATTTGCGATTGGTTTCTATTCATTTCTTTTTTGAAAAACAAAAACGTGAAATAGTAGAAAAAAATATTTTTTTAAGATTTTCTTTTCAGATTTAAAATAAAAGGAAATATTAATTTTTTTAGGTGATTTTTTGAAACGGTCATAAATAATTTTTGGGAAAAATCATAAAAAAAATATTTATATATATTTTATTAACTAAAAGGAAATATTAATTTTGTTAGGTAATTAAAATCATTATCCCTAGATTATAGGAAATCAATAATTAATATTTATATAAAGTTACTAATATACCCTTATAAAATGATTGGTCCAGAACTTTTCTCGCGTTCTCAACCTTTTAGGTGTTCTCATTTGATCCTCTCCCTATATATATATATATATATATATATATATATATATATATATATATATATATATATATATATATATATATATATATATATATATATATATATATATGATTTTGGCAAAATATAAGTTTAAAAGAGTTTGACAATATTTTAAAGAGTTTTAGTAAGTTAAAGTATATGCTTGAGTTAGACTTGTATTCCCCCCCCCTAAAACAGTGAAAAATTAGTAAAAACGCAGGGGTATGAACTCACCTCGTATGTGAGTTCCTGGTTGGTTTCGCTGTGGTTGCGATGATTCCTGAGATAGAATATGTGTGATTAACCGTATCCTGAGTATATTATACACATAATTGTATCCATAATTAGCTAACTAGTAATTTAACTAGGTAAATAATATTAGTTCATATGGATTACTGACAAATAGTGAATAAATTATGGATGCAGATACAAAGTGTTCTTGAGTTTGAAGTTTAACTGGGTAGATACTTTGATACTTGAGAGTATATGAAGTGATGTGACAACCCAAAAGTTTCCATTCTGTAAAACCATCCACAGCAATAGAAGTCAAATCCGTTCTGCTAACTTTCAAACTTGTGGGATAAGTTTGAGTATTTCAGGATTTACACTTAAAGAGATATCAGGAGAGAGGTTGCACTAGGGTATTGTGCAACTCTGTTTTTCCAAATCTCGTTGATATTAGAGTTCAAAGCCTGAATAAAATATTTTCTGCCAAAAACCCCAGGGGTATATATATATATATATATATATATATATATATATATATATATATATATATATATATGGTTCTTAACCATATTTATTCATTTGTTACATTTCCAACTAGAGAAAAGTCGATTTCTCTCTCAAGGATCTTCACCCGATCACCCCCAATTGTAAGTACTTCAACCCTAGAGTGTAATATATGCCTAGATAACATGAAAATCAGCCAAAAACACCAAGGAAATGGTGTTCACGGCCCAAGATCTTCTTGGACCGTGAACACTAAATTTGAGGGCCAAAGTGTGCCCAATGACCCTCCAAACCTTGGAACTGAACCTAGAGACTAGCCATGACTTGTTTAAACCTCAAAATCATTAAGAAACAAGGGCTAGAAGTGAGTTCACAGCCAAGGATGTTCTTGGGCCGTGAACTCCATTTTATGGTGCCAAAATGCCCTAAATGCCTTCCTTAAGCCAAGAGACTAGCCTAACACTTTACCTTGATGTGTTTAGGACTCAAAAAAATCAAAATACCATCACCCATAGGTGATTACGGCCGCAAACACAAGCCAAAATGGTCCAAGGGCCGAAAACTCAAGTTAGGGGTGTTTTGATGCCACAAACACTTCCTAAGGCTTAGGCTTGAATTTAGGATGCTTCATTATGACATTTAGGACCCTAAACAACCCTCATAAACATAAATGGCCATGAGTTTACGGTTGTAAACTCATTAGGTCCGTGAACACCCCAAAAGTGCCATTGAAAGTGGTCTTTCTCATCCTAGGGTAGAGCTAATGTCCCTAAATCATCCTTAGCCTTCAAAACTTGCACTTACACATGAGTAGCCTTGAGTTTATGGTCGTAAACTCCCTTGGGCCATAAACCCATGGTAGTAAACTCATGTGAGTGCCTATATGTGACATCCCCAAAATCTCGGCCAGAAAAGACCGATTTCATTTATGCTTTTTAAACATTTTCAGAGTAAATCCGTTTGATTTTAAAAGAGATGCGGAATTTGTTCCCAAAAACAAAACATGATAAAATAGATATTTATCAAAACATTTCATATAGAAATATGATTTCATTTCATAATCAAAAGTCGGGATGTCATGTTCCGATATAGATCATAAATCATAAACGATAACATCACAAGTCGTTCAACAAATATATACATATACAGACTTGTAAACAAAACAACTTGATGATTCGCCCATCTTAAGCTCTTGCGCCACTTCCTGTAATACAAATCAACTGAGTGGGTCAGGCTTAGGAGCCTGGTGAGCATATAGGGTTTTCAAACCCACAATAATTATATTTAATTACAACAATCAACAATAAACCCGATTACCCATTCCCGTTATCCTCACCTTACGTTCCTAAAAATAACGTCTATTATAAGGAACTTATTTCAGGATTTTCATCGGGACGGACATTACTGCAGAGGGGCTTCCTTAACAATAAGTGTCCTAAAGGCAACCATGTGGGGGATAGAGTACACCGGTGAACACGTCGTTCACAACACCTACAGGTAATGAGTCTGCTAGTGTTCCACAGGACAGTCTAGAATAGTCCGTGGTCGTCATCCATACTCTGCTAAATGACTAGAATAACACCAATAACACCGAGGCCTCTCATCTGTTTATTACACGCCAATTATCAACCCATGTTCTACCCAACATATTAGTAGATAAAAATATACATTTTTACACACTGTTTAAAAACCTGTATAGCATGCTTTAATCAATACATATTCCACATAACAGATGAGGCATACACACATAACACGTATTTCATAGAGAATATATCAGATCTATGAGATAGAAGAGAGTGAATATACATTCACACATATAACCACAAAATATATACACGTAGCACGTATTTTATATTAAATACTTCATAATATTGCGTTGGAAAGAAAATAACTACACATTCACATCCCGTATTCTTAAATACGTTTAAAAATTACTTGTATAATATCGCGTATTGAAAAGGGACTATACACTCACTTGATCAGAAGATGATCCGACAGCACTACGGCTTATAGAAGTAGTATACTTTGATAGATCTGGAAGATCTTCACCAAAATCGAACTCCTCGCGGGCAGAGCTTCGGCTCGGGAATAACGCTCTTCAGGATCCTCGGGGCTTCGGATCTTGCTTCGGGGCTCGGGAATGATACCGGGGCTTCGGGATATGATTGGCACGCAAATCGAGGCAAAACTTAGAGAGAGGGAAAAGTTTGAACAAGAGAAAATGGCTGATTTCGAGTTCTATTTATAGGCTGAGGGTCTGGGATTACGCGGGGCGTAATCTCAAATTACGCGGGGCGTACTTTGACGTCACTGCGTGCGTCGACTGGTGGCACTCGAGTATTGGTTAGACAAGTTGCATCCGACTGAGTACGCGGGGAGTAATTGACTCGTCGAACTTCTAAATTGCGTAACTTTCGCATACGAGCTCCGTTTTCGACGTTCTTTATATCCACGCGAAGTTCAGACCATACTCTACAACTTTCATGTAGACTCCATCGGCTAATTTTGACTTTTATTTTTATTATTTATTTTTAGAAGGCCGGGATAGAAAAACTTCGTTATAAATTCATAACTTCTTCGTCTGACGTCCGTTCTCGCCTAACTTTTCATCGTTTCGCTACTAACAACGAGATCTTCGATTCTCATTTAGATTGTTTCGGCTAAAAACCGCTCGATCTCAAATCGAGTATTTGGGCTGCATACTGCTAAGTCAAAACTTAGAAAAATCATAACTTCCTCATACGAAGTCAGATTTGGGCGTTCCTTTTATGCACGCTCTCGGTTTAACGAAATCTACGACTTTCGTTTAGATCGCTAAGGCTAAATATCGCTCTATCTTAAATTCATATTTTACGTCACTCGACGTCGTGCCGGTTCTGTCGCGAAACTTCGACAGGTCATAACTTCTTCGTTATAACTCGGATTTTGGCATTCCTTATATCTCCGGAATCCTTGTTTCAACCACTACAACTTTATGCAAAGATATCGGGCTTATCTCACACTTTAATTTTGACGCTTATTTTATTCTTAATTCATTAAATTATAATAATTAAGAAAATAAACACATAAATCACATAATTCACATAATTCACAAATAATACATTTTTTATTATTTCAAATTGGGGTTACAAAGGTTAACCTAGACTATTACATTGCTAAAAATGGCAATCCCAGAAACACGGGCGTTACACTTTATACCTTCCTTTGTTGAATCACATGTGATTCCAACACTTGGTCAAGGGCTTTCCTAGTCCCAGAAGGCGTTTCCTTTCATATAGTTGTTTATAAACACTATATTCATGTCAATATGTGTCCTTATATATCATTTAGGACTTATTGTGTCTTGTGACTTCATTCGTGGAACTTCTCATCCTTACACGCATACCCGTTTGAATCACCCACATCATGTGAGTTCATACCCCGTAATGAATTTTTTAACTATTTTAACTGTTTTAAGGGGGGATACAGGTTGAACACAATGTTAATTGTGTAAATGTTTGTTGTTAAACATCTTTCAAAATGTTACTTATGCTAATTATAAGTTGTCAAAACATTTCAATAACTCGTTTAATAGTTATGTTACTTGATAGTTATACAAAACTCCGTTTGTAGATTAAAAGCATAACTTAGTAGAGAAATGAGTCTTTTCAGTAACAGTCCAAGTAGAGCATTAGTAAACTATTATAGGTATAGTTTAGGAGAATGCTATTCATTACTTCAAGTACAATGAAGCACACAAAGAAATAATACCAGAACAGAACAAACAGTGAAGAGAATCAAACAATACCAGAACAGAACATAACAAACAAGTTAGGTTGCTATAGCATGAGAACATACAGACAGGATCTAATTATACCAATGAATCACTAACTCATTAGTGATAGTTATATTAGGTATACACGATCATATAACTTTAATGTGAATTACACGGCTTGTAAGGAATTGTTGGGGTCGCGTTTGGTTCCCTCAATCTCTTTACATTGAGAGCGTTTAGTAAGGGTTCTAGATTTCACATTATGACCGTAATAAAACAAATATGTTTTTAGGTTATTAGTACATCCGCAGGTCATTATAAACGACATTTGTGTACTTACTTATCCCATTACTTTCATAAAGTGTCGGTAACACTTGAAAGTTGATATATTTTCTAGTCGAGATAGTTATAAACTAGGGAGAATATACTTCTACATTTGACAAAGGAACAGTCGGGTTTAACTCAGAACAGAAGATGCCTTGGTAGAAGGCTACGATTAAAGGTTAGGATCATGATGCTAACTTTATGATTCCTTAATGTATATGTTATAGGATACATATATGCTAGTAGATTCCGACAGCTAATAGGATGTGTGCTCTTCGCTGTAATTTCTGTTCCCGTTGGATGTAGGCTTGCACTGAGGTCACCCAATCTATTATCTACCCGAATCTATATATATCTATGCTTAGTATACATTAAGTCATCATAAGGGTACCAGGTATGGATCAGGTCATAGGACACAGAGTCAACGCACAGTTATTCTAGTACAAAACTTACTTATCAAAGTCAGTATTTTTGGTATACAAAACTAGAGATTTCCCAGAAAAGGGCTTAATCCATTTTATTAAGCCAGTACAGTTTTAGAGACTTTAGGTGAATTAACTCTATAACACCTTAGTTTATACACCACGTTTATATATAAAACTAATATCCAATAGATAGTTAAATGTGTGTTTTCCCCCGTTGGATTGTGGGCTTAGGGCAGATTCCCCCAATTAACTTTCTACCCGATATCAGATTATATATAGCAGTATAAACAAAGCTATTATAAAAGTAATCACCGTAGTCATTATTTTACTATAAGAAATATAGGTTATCTTAAAAGAACTCTCCATTAGATATAAAGGAACCATTACAAATAACTCTATGAGTAACAAGTGAATACACCAAGGTTATATATGACAACGATCTAACAACCAATGGAATGTGTGTTATCCGCCTTACTTGTTGTTCCCCGTTGGGTTGTGAGTTTAGGGCAGATGCGCACAATCGATTGTTTATTTACTCTAAGTATATATAACTTGTACCCACTTAGTACGCATAGAAATGCTTGTAGGGTCATTTTACTTAACTTCCATTAAAATAGGAAATATAGGATTTTCTAGAGGAACAGGCGAACATTTCAAAACAGAACTTACAGCTTATATCACTTGTGCATATACATTTTCAAGCACATTTTGCAGCTTACTTACATCACTAAAATCTTATGAACTCACCAGCTTAATTGCTGATCAACTCTTTCAAATAACTTGTATTCTCAGGAGACTATTAGACAGGTGCTCGTGCTGGGACTTCAGAAGATGGAGCATTATAGCTTCAAGTCTTGTTTTGTCATTTGTTTATGACTTCTATATTTTGTGAACACATACATTGTAAACACTTTCTTTCTAAATGAAATGGTTGTTCATTACTTGCTTACCAAATACATATCTCGTGATACTTGACATGACGTCCTCCACCCCCGAACGTTTCCGCCGTTCCGGTTTTGGGGTGTGACAAGTGAAAAATGTGTTTTCGTTACTGAATGTGTGTGAAATGAATTCAATTGTTAATATGGTATCTTAAGTATGAAGGAAACTCATAAGGCGGTGAATGTAAGCTTAGGAAAGTGTGTCAAAGGGATCACGATTGAGGTTTTCGGTCCTTAATAGACCTTAACATTGTGAATTCGGTCCTTCATGACCGAATTCCCCTTGAATTTGGTTCTAATGTGGGACACCATGGAAGGAAACCGGTTTCTAGTGAAATAAAGTAGAGAATTTGGTCTAGCTTTACACCATTTAGAGAATTTGGTTTTTGCACTTCATTCCCTAAGGATTTCGGTTTTAGCTTTGGAATTAGATTCCAAAAACCGATTCTATATATACATTAATATATTTCATAGTTATCTACATGGTTTTTCAATAAGTATATATAACTTATATATAAGCATTATTTTCAAAGTGTATGTATATACAAGTATGTATTCTTAGTACTAAAGTTCTTATTTGTTATAATGTTAATTCATTTGTACATGATTGAAACTTATAATTTTATTTGAATCAGTTTAATTTACATGGACTTGAAATACCGTGTTGTTAAGAGGGAATTTCATCCTGAAATTAGTTCCAAAGTGAACACTCTTAAACTAGGGAAAAGATGTGGGTTTGGCTTACTTATTTGCGTTTACTTGAATAATCACACACTCACTCATAGACTTGGACAACTTTGTTGTGAAGTTCATGGTAAGACTCATACTTGGTTCATCCACCATCATCTCGTGTATACAAGTCGTATATAATTAAGATTGAAAATAAGTTCGGATGGGTGGCTCTGCCCCAAGTCCACAACCAGACAATGAACAAGAGATAGGGTGGAATCATACATCCTAAATCTATAGAATCTTAATTATATACCTCCTTCGTGTATACCTTTAGTAGTGATAGGTTAACCACATGAGTCTTTAGTCTCTATTCTCGAACTTGACTTGCTGTACGATTGGTATTCCTGGGAGGTTTGTTGAGGATACTTCAGAAAGATTACAGACTTTTGTAACATCTTCGGTGTGTTTCACTTTAAATTACTTGTCTACGGAGTAAGTTAAGAAGACGTGGTACCCTTCGCATGGGTATTTATGAGTTTTTAAGTGAAAGATGATATAGATGTTTGTGTCGGATTTGTCGTTATAGGTTGAAAAGTTTTCGTTAAACAATCGGTTAAGGTGAAGTGTTTTCCGTAGCACACGGAGTTGGTATGGTGAGGACCAAGCCAATTCATATCTAATGACGTCGTCAGAATTCTTATCGTAACAGGTGTTAAGTCAGTTAGGAGGAAGTGTTTGTGAGAGTGGTAGTACTTTCTATGTTTATGCCTTTAGTGTTCTTTGTAATCGCTTGGTGTATACAAGTCGTGTATAATTAAGATTGGAAAGACAGTCGACTGAGTGACTCTACCCTAAATCCACAACCAGACAAGGAACAGGAGATAAGGTGGAATCACTCACTCTAAGCCTATGAATCTTAATTATAAATGACCCTAATGTATACACTAAGCCATCTAGCTCACCAGCAAGGATCCTTAGTTTTTATATAAATGATGTGTTAATTTAAAAAAAAATATTTTTGTCAAATATTTTCCGTGAAAATTCGATGTTTAAATATTGTTGTTTAGAAAATGTACCAAAAATCCTAGAAGGTTCCTCAGTGTTCCTTTATGTCCTGTCGTTAAACTTGTAACACCCAGTTTCCCAGGTATATTGATTTATGTTGTATTTCTTTAATTATGTAAGGTGACTTGACGAGTTGGTGCTTAGACTCGTCGAGTCTGGTCGCGTCTGGATGATGTGGTTAGTGAGGGGACTCGATGAGTCAACGGAGTGACTCGCCGAGTCAGAGCTGACGAAAGAAACCCTAATTTCTCGGGTTTGGGACCTATTTAAAGGCCCTTATGGCCTTCATTTGCGGCTACCATTCCATAGAGAGAAACCTTAGAGTGCTTGAGCGTCTTGAGAGAGAAAGGAAGCCATTCTTGACCTTTGTGGTGTTGTTTAGCAAGAAGAAGGAGGTCCTAGCCGAGAGGAAGCAAAGGAGGTTGCTATTCTGTGGATTTGAAGCTAAGATCATCGCATTTGAGGTATTAATTCGGCTCTTCTTCTGTTTTATGAATAGTATATGGATTTAGGGTTTCTTGTGCCCTTTGCTAGGTTGATTTGATGTCCAAATAGTCCCTTTCTGGTGATGAGGCTTTGGATCTGGATCCATAGAGGTCCAAAGAGCCTTACTCATCAAGCTTTATGAAGAACAATGGAGGTTATGACCTTGGGTTAAGGTATTTGGGGCTAAATCATCATATATGGTCATATAGATGTTGCATGTGCATCAAGATAGAGACTTTACATGATTATTGAACTTGGGAAGGTTAGATCTAGGGATTAGAGGAATAGATCTGGCCTTAGAAGGTTGTTTGAGGTTGTGCATGAAATGAACTCGCCGAGTCCATGAGCAGACTCGACGAGTCGGAGCGGGTTGTCCTGTGACTCAGATCAGTGGATGACTCGCCGAGTTGGGTGAGTGAATCGGTGAGTCAGAAAGGATTCAAAGGACTCGAGTTCACGTATGGACTCGACGAGTGTATGCAATACTCGACGAGTCGGGTTAAAGGTTGACCGTTGACCAGCGTTGACCAGGGTTGACTAGTGTTGACATATTAGCGTTAGTCAAACTAAGCCAGGAAAGTATTAATTAGAGATGTATTTATGATATAGGAGGACGATAGGTCGGGGAATCGAGCACGAGTGATTATCCGACATCAAGCGAGGTGAGTCTTCTCACTATGCGATACCTGATGGGGTAATTATGTGTGACCGAAAGGTCTTATGTGTATGATGTTTATGTGATGTATGTTATATATGTGATATGTTATGATATGAGTATGATGATATGGACCGGAAGGTCAACAGAGTATGGGCCAGAAGGTCAACAGAGTTATGGGATGGAAATCCCCTGAGACACTTGGATCGGAAGATCCTATAGATTTATGGTCTGGAAAGGTGTAGGTGTTGTATGTGGTATTTTGGGGAACTCACTAAGCATTTATGCTTACCGTTTGTGTGTTATGTGTTTCAGGTACCAGTGATGATCGCGGGAAGGCGCCGGCATGATCACTACACACTTGCAGATGATATGTTTTTGAGATCTTGGGATATGGATTATGTATTGTGTTTTTGTGGAAATATTGGATGCATGATTTTGGAATGATTTGAAAATGAAATGTTTTTACTAAAATTTAAATGAAAATTTTGCTTGAAATTTCATGGTGTTACAAAACACCTCCCTCTCCTCTATCATTCCTCTATGTTGGACAATCTCTCTTGAAATGTCCCGTTTCACCACATGCATGGCATACTTGAATTGTACTAGCAACGGTGGTTGAAGTGATGTGTTGGGTCGGAGTCCTACAGAAACGAGTTTCTCTGTCATTCCTCGTTTTTGGACAATCTCTTTTGAAATGTCCAGATTCGCCGCACCCATAACAAGCCTAGCTTACTCCAACGTCGGGAACTTAGGTGGTTGGTTGTGCCGGTGACCTGCAGAAACAAGTGGTGTGTCCCTTTCTGTTGTAGTTCTTACAATGCATTTTGCGGCAATTTCCTGTGTGACGGAAATTGCATTTCTTGCAATTTGGTAGGTTTCCAGCATATCGATTTGTTGGTGTAGGGGTAGCAGGAACAGTAGTAGCATAAACTGTCATTATTTGTTACTTCTTGGTAGACACTTGGGTTGAACTGCTCCCTTTCTTAACCCATAACTCTCGTTTCTTGTTCTTAGGTTTGTGTTTTGGAGTGTAATTGTAGATGGTCACTCGTTTTCTTTGGTTATCCCTATAGTTTGAATTGTCGACACTGTTTCCATTTTCGTTTGTGTTGTTAGCGTTGAATTGCACCATGACAGCTGTCACGAAAGCTATTACAACGGCTTGGAATGTAGCAGAGTATATATGTAGAATCGGGGTTTCGTCAGCTGGCCGGTTATTTCCATGTGAAGACATGATTCTGTTACAAAATGTGAAGCGAGTTTGTTAATAACTATGATCGTTGCTAGTTGTACTCTATCCATTTATATATACATATAATTTCTCGTTTTGTTGTACAATTCTTAATGTTTCGACCTACATCCCTATGATGTATTTCTGGTAGAGAGTAGAAATAGGTATTTTATCAAAGTTATGTTTAACCAAATAGAGTATAGATATTGAAATCTTAAGTTGATCGGGTTTCATGGGTTTTGGAAGGCAGTACCTCTCTTGATTTTACTGTTATTAGTTGTAATGAAAGGTACGGTAAACTTAACACATAGTGTGAGTGGTGTAGTCACTAACTCACTAAGTTATATTAGTATCTTAGCTATTAGTGTGACGCATACGGTGCTCTCTAGTTTGTTCTTGATAGGGTAAGGTTTGTTAATAATCTCTCTAGTGCCTTTCTCTTCGTCCGATCCTTTCTTGGAATTCTCCTCGTGAACCCTCTTTTGGTTCTGCCTTGACTCTTCTATTGGTTGTTTGCGATGTCTATGTGTGTCGGTTATGCGAGAATGGGAGTGTCCAAAGAATCTATGAGATTAATAAAACATTTCTATTAAAAATAAATTTTTACGAGTATGATCCTTACCGGGTCTTTCTATAATCACGTAGTGTATACAGATTATATATAACCAAGATCATATAAACCTTCGAATAAGTGATCCTATTCTAAGACCACAACCAAACAAGGAACATGAAGTTGAGTGAAAATCACCAATTCTAAGTCTATAAAATCTCAATTATATATAACCTTAATGTATACACTCGATAATTATAGCCTTACCGGTAAAGGTCTTTTAGTTTTTACATAAGTTAGTTATAGTACTGTCACAACTGGCACTTTTGCTAGGAGTTTCTATTCTCATGAAACCACCAACTATAGTAGGGCTTGTAATTTAAGTGAATGCTATACCCTTTCCTCGTTCAAATACCTCTTATAGGTTCAACTAGGGGTTGGAAACCGTAGGAATTCCGGTTCAAGTTCCTTATGAACTAAAATTCTCCTATTGGGCATAATGGACCAATAAGTCTTAAACTTGACCACTTTAGGCCATGATGGGCCACAAAGGGATTTAATTACCCCTAATGGACCCTGAACCCATTTCTTTTACCATTTTGGGCCGTGAGTCTCCTTAAGAGCCCAATGGGCCGAAAATTTATTTTGGGCCTCATAAATTCGGCCAAGACCAACAATGGGCAAAAACACCTCATCCTCATTTACCTTAGCCCAATCTCGGCCCAAGATCATTCCAAAAACAAAAAAAAAAAAGAAATGAATTATCCTAACCTTGCCACCTCAATATTGCATGGTGGTCATCCATGCATAATAACCACCATACAACAAGGTAAGCTCATGTATCTAGGCAAGGAAATCATTTCTTTCTCTCCCTCCTTCAAACTCACGGCCATATGGCCTCTCTACCTCCAAATTTCATTCTAAAACCCAACATTTTCTCTCATCATTCCTCTTAAACACTCTCAAGAAAAACCACCCTTACTTCCTCTCAATTTTTCGAGATTTTAAGAATTTCAAGAAGGTTTTCCCACCTAGGTCATCATCTTTGGTAAGTTTTTCATTAGATCTATGATTTCACTCCTTGATCTACTCAAAGATCTCCTCTTACACCATACTTTCGTGAATCATACTCTTATAGCACCATAGAGCTCGAAAATCATCTCCATAACACATCTAGGGTCGAGATCTCTTCACTTCTTCATCAAAACCGACTTCCAAACCCCAAGGTGAGCTTCATACCCCCTATTTTCTGTTTTTATGAGTTTTGTGGGGGGGTGGGGGGGGGGGGGAATACAAGTGAAAGTGTAGATCTATATGTGTTTGTATGCCTTGTATGATTTCCATGCTTATATGTATGCTTTTATGTGTTTTAATGTTGGATCTAGCCATAAAACCCCTCAAAACCGAGATATAACTTATGTTTTATGATTTTAGCTTCAAATACCTTTTTACATACAAAGTGTTTCAAGAAAAATGGCTAAGTGGCTTAGTAATAATTTTCTTTGGGTTAAAAACACAAATTTTGGGCCAAAAATGTGAAAAATACAAAATTAAGGGCCCAAATTGACATTTCACAGATTCTGATGGATGAAGTGTGCCAAAACAGTTTCCATAAATCAATTTCTGGAAATACACTTATTTAGGGGATTAAAAACATAAATTTCAAGCTTAATGGGCTAAAAATGAAAATTTCGGCCCAATGAGGCCCATTATGCGAATTTTTCTGTTTTGGAGGGCCAAAACTGTGATTTTCTGTAAAACAGTGGACTATAAGTGTTCCAAACCTTTTCAAAGGGTTAAAATGCCTTTAAAATTAAAAAGGACCAAAGTTGCAAAAATTTTCCCAATTTGGGCCAAAATTGTCAAAGTTGCGAAAAGAAGGGACTAAAACCGAGAAAACTGCATTTTCAGGGGCTTAAACTGTTTTCTATGAAAAATATGCTGAAAAATATTAATTTCAATAATTTTTGGTGTTAAAATGTCAAGAAAATTAGTTCAAGGACCAAACCGGGAAGTATTTAATAAAAGGGTTGAAAATGTAAATTTTACAAACAATGAGGGGCTGAAAAACAGAAATATTTCAAGGCTAATTCAATATATACAATTTGATCAAATAATGGCACCGCGACTATCGACGAAATACAATACATTACAACTCCAAAAGTCGTTGTTAAACGAATTGGCTCGGTCTCGAGCCAATAGAAATCTACAACTACTAACACTACGACACTACGATTCATATAAATAACGTTTGGGAACTTAGCTTACATACGAGTGTGCACAGACGTCTACGCACCATCTTCGGGCCCCAAAAGTGTAAAATCTTGCTTGTTGGGCCTAGCTAGCCCAATGACCTGATCTTAAGGCCCGAAGACGCATATTTTTCTACGAGGTGTTGAGTTTCACCGACTTGGCACAACGTAGAGTGACTTTCAATGGCTTGTATACCACTGGTCCCCAAGGGTCCTTGGTATTGCTAGAAGAGTCTGCATATTTTACGAGGCGGGTCGGGGACCCCTCGCACGCATATTATCCCCAACCGATTAATAGAGTCATCGAGGTCTTCGTGCCCTCTTTCTCTTCGGATGTGGGACTACACCTAGTCAGGGCGATTGGATAACGCGATTAGTACTGACGACGCCTTCGGGATCGTTAGTATAACTATAAACTGGGCGTTTGTGTAACGCGGGTTTGTAGTAAATAATCCTGCTCTAGAACCTTCCAACGTCGCCTGGGACTGACACTATACGCTATGCAATGGTTTCAATGTAACTTCATGTAATTCAAGGAACTAGGAGAACATCGGGTTTTCCTAGGGTTTTCAATACATACAGATTTGAAATGCATACATCTTCAATGAACATTTTTTTACAAGTATAGAAACAAACAAGCATACCTATGGATCTTCACAAACGTTTTCCAAAGCCTTTCTTTTCAGAAAATATCGGATTTTCTGGTGGTTTTTCAAACAATACAAACATTGGATTTTCAAACACTACTTATGAACTCACCAACATTTCATATGTTGACGTTTTTCAAAATACTTGTATTCTCAGGTAACAGATAAAGTGAAGGATGAATTGAACTCTATGACGTTTTGCTGTCGTTTAACTAGTATCGAACTATCACTTTCGAGAATGTAATGTTTTGAGACAATGTAATGAATGTAAACTCTACTGGTTGTACAATATTAATGCATGGTGACGAATGTTGTTATGTTTCATATATATTCAATGTTATGGTATTCAATTGAGTCACGACAGCCCCCGGACGTTTCCGCCGTCTGGTTCGGGGGTGTGACAAGTACTTAAAATACTCCTATAGTATTTTAACTTTATGTTTTGTTCTAGCATTTCTTTGTATATAGGGTTGGTAAGTTTTAGACTGGCTGCAACACCACTATCACTCCCACACACATATTGTTTGTATCTCAAATAAATATAGTTGATCAGACTATATTTATCTCAAATATGATTACATAACTGTCTAGTTTTGACTGTGGTGTCCAACATCCAAATACTTTTGTTTTGTTCTTCTTGTGATACTTATTCTAGTATACATATTTGCATGTATGCATACTTTCTGTTCTAGTATACATATTTGCGTGTATGCATACTTTCATAAAAATATTAATATATTTTAAAAGTATAAAATTCTTGGTCAGAGTGTTTTTAGTTTTAGTCCCATTGTATTTATAGTTGTATATCTTTTATGGGTTGATATACTTAGTTCACTATAAACAATGCTCTGATATCAATCTATCACACCCCCGAACCTGAACGGCGGAAACGTCTGGGGGTGGACGACTTCATGCTATCACAACACATGCATCATAGTAATCAAAGTAAAACAACTATTGCATTAATAAAGTATTAGTTTTACATAGGTATTCAAGTCATTGTATATATGACATCAAAAATTATATAGCAAAAGCTAGAAGACGTGACTCTATACTGCTCCGTCTTCTCGAAATCGTGGGAATGTACCTGTCTACTAACTTTCCTGAGAGTATAAGTGGTTTGAAAAAGTGTTAACATTAAAGTTGGTGACTTCATAAGTATTTTTGTTATAAAAAGTATATTCTTTGTTCTTTGGAAAACTTCGCCTTTTCCTCCTGAAAATCCTTTATTTTCTTAATGAGTAATATGACCGTGCCCATTCCTTCTGCGATCATTTAGTGATTACAAATTATATATAATACAGATCGAATAGACGGTTAAATGTGTGGATCTGCCCTAAGCCCACAACCAAACAAGGAACAGGAAGTAAGTCGGAAGTCACACATTCCACTGCCCATCGGATCTTCATTATATATAATTCTAACATATTCACTAAGTAATCACAGAATTAACATTAATGATTCTTTTAAATATGAGGAATTTGTTTCCTTCAGAGAATCCTATATTTTCTTATATAACTGAAAAGTAGTTTTAATGTCATAAAACCAAAATGTATAAGTGTTGTTTGTTGTACTATGTATTAAGTACATAGTTTTAGTTCACAATAAAACTATAAAATAATTGTTTTCAATAATGTTATGTTTTTCTATGTTTGTAACTTGTATGTTGTATTTGTATCCCGTTCGTGCATAACCCGATACATTGTATTTATACCCAATTAGTGCAAACCCGGTACGATGTATTTGTACCCCGTTCGTGCATAACCCGATACTTTGTATTTATACCCCAATAGTGCAAACCCGGTACGATGTATTTGTACCCCGTTTGTGCATAACCTGGTACGTTGTATTTGTACCCCGTTAGTGCAAACCCGGTACGATATATTTTTAGTATACTTAAAATGTAAAGTATATGTAAAGAAATTTGTACGAGGGTATATAGTTAAACCTTGTATAACTAACTAGTGTAATTCTAATGAAAGTTCCATAAATTATACCTATTATAATTTATATTGTATTCTGTTTGATATGTATTATTCGTGAAAGTACCCCCTTTGTTCGACATGTTACAACGGGTAATCAACTTATATATATATATATATATATATATATATATATATATATATATATATATATATATAATTAAAATTGAAACGACATTCGGACAAATAACTCTACCCTAAGCCCGTATCCAAACAAGGAAAAGGAAATAAAGCGAAGTATTAGTTTTTAAAAGAGTTTTTATATGATTTTGGCAAAATATAAGTTTAAAAGAGTTTTTAAAACATTTAAAAGAGTTTGACAATAGTTAAAAGAGTTTTAGTAAGTTAAAGTCGTTTTAGAAATATTTAGAAATCGTTTATTTGTTACACAATATTCTTGTGTTAGACTTGTATTCCCCCCCCCCCCCCCTAAAACAGTGAAAAATTAGTGAAAACACAGGGGTATGAACTCACCTCGTGTGTGAGTTCCGGATTGGTTTCGATGTGGTTGCGATGATTCCCGGTATAGAATACGTGTGATTAACCATATCCTGAGTATATTTTACACATAATTGTATCCCTAATTAGCTAACTAGTAATTTAACAAGGTAAATAATATTAGTTCATATGAATTACTTACAAATAGTGAAGAAATTATGGATGCAGATTGGAAGTGTTCTTGAGAGTTTGAAGTTTAACTGGGTAGATACTTTGATACTTGAGAGCATATGAAGTGAAAAATGTGTTTTCGTTACTAAATGTGTGTGAAATGATTTCAATTGTTAATATGGTATCTTAAGTATGAAGGAAACTCATAAGGCGGTGAATGTAAGCTTAGAAAAGTGTGTTAAAGGGATCACCATCGAGGTTTCGGTCCTTAATAGACCTTAACATTGTGAATTCGGTCCTAAAGTAGGACACCATGGAAGGATATCGGTTTCTAGTCAAATGAAGTAGAGAATTTGGTCTAGCTTTAAACCATTTAGAGAATTCAGTTTTGGCACTTCATTCCCTAAGGAATTCGGTTTTAGCTTTGGAATTAGATTCCAAAATACGATTTCTATAAATACATTAATATATTTAATAGTTTCATTTAGATGTTAAGCTTATCTACATGGTTTTTCAATAAGTATATATAAGTATTATTTTCAAAGTGTATGTATATACAAGTATGTATTCTTGGTACTAAAGTTCTTATTTGTTATAATGTTAATTCATTTGTACATGATTGAAAATTAGACTTTTATTTGAATCAGTTTAATTTATATGGACTTGAAATATCGGGTTGTTACATCAAATAAGGTAAATTCATATATTTCACACGCACTATACCATGGTTACCCCCTTATTTCAATAAAATGGAAATTAGAAGATATTACAAAATTTAGAAAATTATACTGTAAGGATGGAACTTATAAACCTCATGTATGGGCACACATGTTGGTTGGTGTATTGTTACTTAACCTAAACTCTTATGCGGTCTTAATGTTGGGTATAGGAGATCAGAAAGACCAACAATGAAGTTGAAATCAACATACATCGGATAGGTTGAATGTTATTGATTCAAGTACAATTAAGTTGTTATTTATAGCATTTAATTTTAATTACATATAAGAAATAGCAACCTACCATTCCAACCGGCGTTGAGCACGTGCATCCTTCTAATTTTCATATAATTATGAAAAAAAATCAAACCCTAAAAAACACATGAACATCTATATATCACAAATATCTTATATATGTTAATGAATATTGTTTTACTTCTTCTAATGCACTATGTTTATTAGTCAAAAAATTTATAATCTTGCGTATTTGACTTATATTTTTAAAAAGTCTTAATTTTTAGAATCATAGAAAATGTAGATTATAATGTCATATATTTAAAAAAATTGTTTTAGAAATTATTATTAAGGATACAATAATTCAAATATTTTAAAATTTTAATTATAACATCGCTCCGGGTACAATTACACTAACTTTAATATAATTATTGAATATATGTTTAAATATTTTAAGATATAGAACCCGACCTATTATTGACTCTTTATTTTTATCGATTGCACTTGATAAGAAAACTATATGATTTTCTATTTTAAACTCGCTACTGACCAAGACCCAAAATGAAGATAAATCGGCCAGTATAGCTCTACAGCTTTGTGCCAACGTCATCATCGTCCATTAACCCAACTGACACCTACAGAATCTATGAACAAAATACACTTATGTTTTGAAAAAATTGTTATCTTTCCATTGTAAAATGTAAGTGGATTTACAATCTCATATGCTCCAACTTGAGTATGTTTTTAGAAATTTAATTATAATATGATATGCCAATTTAGAATATCATATATGAGATAAGAGTTGATATTTCCGTTTAAAAATTTGATTTATCTACATACGATATAATTTCATTGTAGCTATCATACAAGTTAATAAAACATATATTTTATGTGGGAGTATAAATTCTTTAAATGGAAATATAACCCCGTATAAGATGAATGACGCCGATTTACAGAAATGATTTTAAGGGGAATAATATCATACATGAGATGGTTGATGTTGGTTTACGGAAATGAGACTATAAAGTTATTTATAAATTTCTCATATACTCCAACTTGAGTTGAGACCATTTTGATTGAAAATTTTAAAGTTTTTTAGTGGGTGTTTTGGTGCATCAGTGATGTGTTTTCAACAATAATTAAAGGTACAAAAAAAATTCAACTGTTGTTTCAGTTTAAGAGCTCTGTAGAGTGTATGTGAAAGGTAATATCATACATGAGATGGTTGATGCTGGTTTACGAAAATGAGATTATAAAGTTATTTATAAAATTCTCATATACTCCAACTTGAGTTGAGACCATTTTATTGAAAATTAAAAGTTTTTTAGTGGGTGTTTTGGTGCATCAGGGATGTGTTTTCAATAGCAATTAAAGGTACAAAAAATTCCAACTATTGTTTCAGTTTAAGAGTTCTTTAGAGTGTATGTGAAAGGTAATATCATACATGAGATGGTTAATGTTGGTTTACGGAAATGAGATTATAAGGTTATTTATAAATTTCTCATATACTCCAACTTGAGTTGAGACCATTTTGATTGAAAATTTAAAAGTTTTTTTAGTGGGTGTTATGGTGGCATCAGTGATGTGTTTTCAACAGCAATTAAAGGTACAAAAAATTTCAACTGTTGTTTTAATTTAAGAGTTCTCTAGAATGTATGTGAAAGATAATATCATACATAAGATGGTTGATGTTGGTTTACGGAAATGAGATTATAAAGTTATTTATAAATTTCACATTTACTCCAACTTAAGTTGTGACCATTTTGATCGAAAATTTATAAAAATAAAATAAAATACCGGTTGTTTCGGTGCATCAGGGATGTGTTTTCAACAGGAATTAAAGGACGAAAAATTTCAACTGTTGTTTCAGTTTAAGAGTTCTCTAGAGTGTATGTGAAAGATGATTTGTGGTGTTCTTGGATCAAGAAAGTTTTTGAGTTTATTTATATTTAAGATTAAAATTTAGAAAGACATGTTTAAAATTGTTTTGTAACATTCAATTTAATTTGACGGTTCTCAAAGATAAATTGGCTTCCGACTGTCCACTACAACATTTTGTTTTTGCAAGGATAAGAGAGAGGATGATATGCTAAAACACTAAGTTGAAACATCCTTGACTTGAACACTATTAGGGTGCGTTTAGTTATAGAAAAATAAATCGTTTTCTAGAAAAAAAAAATTCCAAGAAAAATGAGAATTTTGAAAACTCGTTTAATTCGTCTATTTTTCTAAATTTTTCGTTTTCTAAAATTACAAAGAAGTTGAAAATTTTTGAAAAACTGATAATCATTGTTTTCCATATTTTTCTAATTACAAATTTTTTCTAAAATATAAACACACCGACACACCCACCCACACACCCACCCACCCCCACACCCAAACACACATATACCCATCCCCATCCCCACCCCACCCCCATAAATACACACCCACACCCACCCCCACCCCCGCCCCCACAAACACACACACACACACACCTACAAACACACCTTCATCCCCACCACCACAAACACACGCACACACACATACAGCCACCCAAGATCACTACCACAATCACCCACCACCACCACCACTACCCATCACCAGCACCACCACTGTCGCCGCCGAGATCACCACCACTGCCACAATTGCCACCGCCACCACCACCGCCTGTCATCCCCTCCGTCGATCCGGTCTGTCGCCGCCCCACCCACACCCTACCATCACTACCGTTTTCTAAAAATGAAAACCGATAGAAAAATACAAATCTAAACACGTTTTCTAATTTCCTAAAACTGAAAATGAAAAATGAATAAGTTTTAACTAAACGTATTTTTTTAATTTTTAATGAAAACTGAAAATGGAAAACGAAATTGAAAAAGAAAAACAACAAACAGAAAATAAAAATTGTTTTTCCGTAACTAAACGCAACCTTAGTGCCTTCGACAGTCCAAAAATGAGAAATGAAAACCATGCAAAAAATTCATTTTAACAACTATTTACATAAGTTGATTTTTGTAGAACGCAACACACAAATTCTAATATTACTCCTAAACTATAAATTAATTTCACCTTATGATTGGTAAAGAAGTTGTTACGGGTAAACGATACTAAGGGTGAGATAGGTTTTTGAGTTTAACCTAAAATTTACGAAATAGTACTACAACAGAAAAACAATAAAATAAACATGCTTGCTAATTAAGTTGCAAACCCTTAAACTCCCAAATTTTCATCATACTTCTGCCACTTCTTTCTTCAAGAATCCTTACGATTCAGTTACATCCTACATAGAAACAACCGCAACAGTTAATTCTTGATGCGATTCCTTCCATTTTTCTAATTCCATGTCGTTTGTTTGTTTGTTTGCTTGTTTTTAATACCATGCTGGAATGGAATGATATGAAAAATTGCAAAATAACTCCATTTTTTTATTTATTGCAAAATTAAGGCATTGTAACAAGAATTCCTACCGAGGAATTAAGTTTGCATCAAACCAATTCCAGTCTTTAAAAGGGCACAGCATAGTAGCAACACAAAGAGATTCAAGGGCAGCTGCAAATGCAAACAAATTAAGGAATCAATCAAAGCTATATATATATATATATATATATATATATATATATATATATATATATATATATATATATATATATATATATATATATATATATCGAATCAAGTGGCAAAAGGCTCACATTCTGCGTAGAACTCTGTGGAATCACTAGTGCAGCCTGAAATATGCCAATGTATATGGCAGCTATGACAACCATCGCCCCCAAACTCCTCACAAGACGTTCCATATCTCAACAAAATAGGTTTCCTCTCGATCACTTACAATATTAATAATTTATGTTTGTAACATCAAAACATAAGATAAATTAGAATCTTCAACCAAGATTTGGTTTTCTATATATTTTCAAACTCTCTGTATGAACGAAACACAAAGTTCCCAAAAAAGTTAGGGTTTTTTGCAAACTGCAACAAGCATATGCAATAAGTAAAAAATCAACTCATAGTAAGATAATCTAAAACAAAAGAATCAGTTTAGTAATGCCATCAGATGCGATATATACTTCAATTTACATAAACGGGGACTCAAACCCAAACATCATATGGGGATATATAATGCACAACTATTTTAATTATTCAACTCATATTGGAAGAAATAAATCTATCAATAACACAACTATTAATTATTCATCATCTCGATTACCTTGATATGCAGGCTAGACAGATGAGTTGACGATTAGGGGTTTTAACACGGATCGATGTTGACGTTTCTTCTCTTCAAATTGACGACGCCTTCATCTTCGCAGATCTAGAGAGCGTTTCACGATTAGGGTTTTTAATGGAGTCTTGAATTGCCGACGCTTATAACCACAGAGGCATCTCCATGTTAACACCATTCTTAGTATAACTCCGTCCAACACCACCATTCTTAGTAAAACTCTGTCCATCACTTTTGTTAATATTCCGTGCCAAACGCTGTTTTTGGTATAACTCCGTCCACCGTTTCCGGAATAAATCCGTCTACCAGATCTTGATTTTTAACTTTTTGCGTTAACGTATGAACTATGAAACGTCTATCCTTATTCCTTCGTCGCCGTGAGCTTCACTGAACTTTCTGCAAAATCAAGGGCTGTGAACTTCTAATTTGGTCTCTATGTTTGTTAAAATTCGGTTTTCGTCCCTACGCTTTTAATTGTATATAAATAAATTATATAGGCATGTTTCTTAGTTGTTTACAATTATATGGATTAACCACTTATATAATTCATTAAGCATGCTTATTCATTTTTCAAGTTTCAATTTATATAATAAGTTATAATATATCCTTGTTTGTTAGTAAAATTGTAGACAAAATTATATAAATGGACCATATAGTTTCATTTTCATTTTGTTACAAATTTTATATATGAAATTATTATTTACCCCTAAGTTATGTTTATTAGGTCTTATTATTATTATTATTATTATTATTATTATTATTATTATTATTATTATTCAAAAAAATTATTAATAAATCCAACCCCTACCCCATCCGGCCATCCCTGCCCCCAAAATCCTGTTAATAGATTGCTCATCGCCCCTTCACCTATCATTCATTCCCTTTTTTTCTCTAATGGTTATCATCAATGTTGCATACCAATGGTGCCCTCTACGAAAAGACCATTTTTCACCCCTTTCAACTCCATCCATTATTCCTATCACTGGCATGTACTCTTCCCTTTTTAGTTTCAGTTTCCCATTCTTTCTTAAATCACTTATTGTCGGAAAAAAAAACTCCCTTCACCGCTATGATTAGAAGTAAAGATAAAAAATGAATACCCAACTCCATCTCTTCAGTGACAACCATTGCACCCCAGATTAAAACTAAAGTTCAAGAATGGAAACCCAAAAGGTTCCAATCACTAATGTTATTCCCTTCTTCACCATCAATTTGATATGATTTGATTTTGATGTGGAGATAAACATCCAAATATGATGTGGTTCGATTTCAATTTTGCATCTTACTTTTCAATTGTACAACATCGATTTTAATTTCCCTTTAATGTAGTTTTTGATTTGTTTTCGATCTACATCGAAGACACCCGGGCTTCTCAAAACTGAATCGAAGATTTTGGCTCGCGATACGATCGCCAATCCGACCACTGTTGCGATATGTACTCCGAGCTTAACGTTGTTTGGGAATAGCTTCGTTTGGGTGTCTCAGAATCACAGAAAAGAAAGAACCAACGTCAATCGTCGTTCGGGAGGTGGTCCCGGAACAAAGATCCAACGATATATTCAGTAATTAGATGAGAGAATTACGGTTTAGTTTAAGGTAGAAAATGAGGCGATCCCTTATTCTGGAAAAGAAGGGTTTCATTTATAAATGTTGTCATCGGAGCATATACCCGACAGTACCTTTTGTCTTGTCCGGGTCGACATGATATCGAGGTGTCCTATTGGCGGATCGTGCACCACTAGTAGTTATTTGTTATTGGTGCAGAACTATCGTAGGGCAGCGCTTTAATCGCTACACTTGTCGCTTTGGGAAGCGGTTGGTACTGTTTTGGCTTACTGTAGACCAGAGTTTCTCATTCTGAGTTGGACCTTGGTGCTAGAGCATCGGGGTCTAAGTGCGAGGCCACGAAGGCGAGGGCGAGGGCCTAGCACTTATGTTGGGTAGCGACCGTCAGCTAGTCATCCTTTAGATAACTGTCACGTTATCTTTAATGTATTCCTATAGGAATACGTTAACAAGTTCCCTAGGCTAGTAAACGTGAACATTAGCTTAGGGTAGATGAGTTTTTCAAGCTTAGATCAAGATACATGTTCGGTGGAGATGGCTCTGACGTTCACTGATGTGACGGAGCCGTTTGTGCAGACGGTTTCATCATTGTAATTGTTCGAATTTCCTGTCTCACATTTAAAACTTCCCATATCGTGGACAGTTTCCTTTTCTTCGTTCTCTTATTCTTCAAATGTCACTACTTTCTCTTTGCTTCTTTTCTCTTGTTATCGGTTAATAATGAAAATGTTGAGCACTAAAATCGATCCTACATCAAGTGAGTTTGAGGCCCTACAGGCCCGATTCGACTTTCTTCCTGAGCATGGGGTGCAATATCCTTGAAAGGGGGCGATCATATCTCGGCTGCCAGAAGGCAAGGTCGGAGTCCCCATCCCTATCTTCAAGTTGGGTCTACGGTTGTCGACAATCGACTTTTTTGTTGAGATCATGCGCCAATATGGATTCTCTGTAGACAATCTAACTCCTAATGGTGTTAACAAAATAGTTCGTTTCGAGATGGTATGTCAAGCCTTGGGTGTGCTTCCTTAATTATGGTCTTCCAAGTACTACTTCAACTCCTCTACCCAATCTTGCGTGCATACATTCTTTCAGAGGGAATGGATGAAGAGGCGACTGAACTGCCTCGTGAACCCATGAAAGAGCCAGAGGATACTACCAACCCGGGGGAAAGTGTCTCTAGGCAAGAGTCGGAGGGTGGTTTTCAAATCCTCCTGATTTAGCCTCGCCCCCAGCAAAGGATAGTATTGTTGCATGGTCTTCTTCTCTGCCTTTGGCGGCCCCTAGCATCTATATCCTGGAGTGGGAGCTCACTCGAGAGTCCTTTCTTACATAACATCATGTTACGTATGAGTAGGTTCGTCATGCATTCCCTCCTACTACCTTTGAAGCCTTGGAGCTGCTCTCCAACTCTCATCCTAAAGTGGCTGCCGCTCGACGCCTCCGCCAGGTTAATTTGGATTTAGTAGATCTTACATCTATTATGGCCGAGCGGTACGAGTTAAGGATGAGATTGTTGAGTCTGGATGAGGAGTAGCATTTGAGGACCATTTGGATGGGTCGGTGGAGCGCTTTTCCACCTGCTCATCCATGGAGGAGCAGGTGGAAATTTTGGATGGGTCGGTGGAGCGCTTTTCCCATCGGATTGAAGCCATAGTGGAGGAGAAGAAGGTGTTGGAGGGCTGAATGGAGGAACAGCATGGACAGCTGGAGGTGGAAGAGGTGAGGAGGAAGACTGCGGAGGATGACGTGATGTGGCTGCTCTAGAAGTATGTTGTCCATGTGGTGTACAAGGTGGTCGAGAGCATTTAGTTCTCGCTTGGAGTAGGCACTTGAAAGCGGCGTGTATGGCTATCGGCGTGGAAGGAGGTAAACAAGCGGTGAGAGAGCAAGTGGTTGCTAGGAAGTTCAATCCTTGAGGGTCGAGTACCATCGTGGAGCTTACCCAGGTAATGCATGCCTCTATGAAGGCTTTTATAGAGATGGACTTCACTTCGTATCTCCGCTTGGGTGAGCTCGACCTGGGAGGCCTCTACCAATTGTGCAATGACCCCGATACCAAGGAGGTTCCTCTAGAACATGATCCATACAAATCCGACGACACCTCTGATCGATTGGTAAGTGATCATTCCCTCCTCCTGAGTTGTTTATGTGTGAAACAATGTTTGAATTTTCTTTATGTTCTAGAGACGATGTCTCAAAACAATATTGTTAATTGTTATTTGGTCCTGTGTGGCTCTTTTAAGTCAGGGAGTTGTTCGGCAGAAAAAAAAATTGTCTTTTGATGATATGTTTACTTCCGTTTCTGCAATGCTTTTGCTTTTAATCAAAGGTGGTTCTTATTGGCCGTCAGGGTTCATATGCCATTACTTATCCTTACTGAGGAGATTCTTCCCCCAGGTTCATGTTCTCCTTGGGGGGTCGAGTCAAGACAATTTTTTCTTGTTTTGTAAGGAATTAGGTCTTTCTGCTTGATAGGCAGATTTTTTTTGATTGGTGATTTAGCCATGTTACTATATTTTCCAAACTTATGACTGTAGGACTCATATTTATTTAGGGTCCTTTTTGGCTTATCACGGGAGCTCACACTAGGAGCTCAGAATTAGCCCTTTATTTGGGTCATAGACCATTGTTTCTATATTGGGGCTTTTTGTATAGTTAGCATTATTAGGGTGTCCTTTTTAGCTAAAGTTTACTGATTACCCCTTTTGGGAATTTGTTCTTAAGTCTTGGGCCTTGGATGGTTGCACTCTAGCCTTAATCATCTAAGTGAAGTCGAGATCATCACCTCGAGACATTTAGGACTTAGGTATTACTTGTTTCAACGAAAATGTTATGAGCCTTTGAAGCCTTTATTCATGTCATGGTCAGAAGTTATGGCTCTTTGGGCCTAACTGACATGTTTTAGGGAAAGTTTATGAGCCTTTGAAGCTTATTGTTGCATTCTCATAACGGTTTCGCTTAAATGATGTGGATGATCAGTCCTTGTTACCATTTGGTAAACGTGTATAACCTCTTGTTTAAATGGTACCGAGCTTGGATAGTAAAAAACGTCCTGATAGTTTTTTTATAGTCAACTTTTGTTACTTCATTGATAATGTTTTAGAAACATCTAAATTGTTTGGTGAGTAAAGAAAGAGAGATGACTACATCATAGAAAAAACCAAGGCCTAGCTCTTGCGATGGCCTGCTTGGGTGTGATTATTCTTTCGAAATTTGATCACATTACTTGATCAAATTACCCTTGCCTTAGATGTGCCTTACATGTGCCTTATCTGGACCTTTCTCCTCGCTCTAGAGGTGGTGGTGCAAACTACACGCACTCCAAGTCCAGGGAGTGACTCCTCTGTCCTGAGCTCTTAGGGCATAAACTCCATCTTTGTTTGCGTTGGTGGTCCTGCTCGTGCATACCCTGGCGGCATTCAGCTTGCTCTAGGGGTCGTGCGTGGCTAGACCCATTATTTTCCAACGCCCAGTCTCCTGTTTTGGATCTTTCCACTCGCATACGCCAAGTGTGGTGATTTTGGAGTTTGCCTTTTGGGCGGTTTGGCGGAGTCTAGTGGTCTCGTGCTTCTGCTTGAGTATGTTTATTTTTGGACGTTGCTTTGTCTTGTTGTTGTTTGCACCAAAGTTTGGCACTCGCAGCACTCTGTTTGCAATCCTAAGTGGTGATATTGCTTTTGTTCCTCGTGTCGGATTGAAGAGTACTTATTCGACATCAAGTCTTGGGGCAAGCGATGTAGCCGTGATGTTGTTGGCGGTTCTCCGTTCTAGGATTTTTTCGATCTCGATGGCTGCTCGGCTCTTTTTCGCTTAATGAAACAGTCGGTGGTGACTAGGGAGAACATGGCTCCTCATGGGGGTGATGAGGCTGGCCCTATAGTATCTATGCCCTGTTAACTGGGTTACCGATGGTTGGTGGTCAGAGTCGTGGCATGTTGGTTTCGAGAAGGTATGAGAACATGGTATCCTGGGAATTCCTCAGCAGCATTTTCCAGGAGCTCGATCGCGTCTCTGTGCACGTGGGGTCGGCATGCTCCTAGTTGATGCGTCCTTCCGGAGACGATTCCTAAGCCTCCTTGTACTCTGGTTTCGCTTGCCTAATTCCTTTTATAAGGGCAAGTGTCTTTCTTTTCCTGGTGTGCTTTCCTTATTACAAATCGTGCAACCTTGGCACTGTCCTTCTTGTCATTTGGGAGATCACTTGGAAGAGACTCGTGCGAGAAGTGATCCAACGAACATTTGAGCTGATTGGAGATTTATGTGGCATTAGTGATCTATTTTTTTGTTGATGTCTCTTCCCCATGGGGCTCTATTCAGTACCTTGTTGATTTGATGGTCGAAGGATGCTAAGGGCAACCTGTTCGGAGCATTGGTACTCACGACTTCCTCTCGAGGGGTCTGTTTGACCTTGAAATCCCTGCTCAATCGTGTCAATTCTTGCTCCATTTTCTGGTATCTTTGGCCCTTCTAATATTTGGCCATGTGGGGGACATCAACCTTGCTGGTGGTAGATAGAGACTCACTGAGGGTCGGAGAGTGTTCTGCTCCGACTTCCTATGTCTGGCAGTGGTCTATTCCAAGTTCTTCTTTATTTGTTGTTTCGTTCTCTATGAGGGGCTTTTGAATCTTGCTTTGATTCGAGGTAATTTCTACTTGGCCATCCAAGTATTGGCTTTTCCCCTCCTTGAGAATGAACTCGCCTGGTCTTGGCGTTATTTTCGTTTCTGTCGAGGTCTGAGAAGTTCTTTTGGTGTCGCAGATCAATATTGTCTTGCTCGGGTCAGGGTAGCTAATGTGTTTCTTCTGTAACTTGTCATGCTTTCTTGCCACCGTTCGGTTTGTGACCCAGATAGGGGAGATTGATTCCCCGGGGATGGTGTACCTACTGACCTTATGCCTTCAAGCTTTGCTATTTTTCTCTTCTCGCCTATTTTCCCCCCTTTGGTTCTACAATTTAGGTCCGTGCTAGCTCTGCGGCATGGATGGTCTGATTGTGACGGCGTACACATGGGCTAGTGGCACCAATAGTGTCTGGTCCATTGCTCGTGCTAAACTTCTCGGTGTGGTGGACCGTCGATGGTATGGACTGCAATTGGAAGAGAATCAGTCGCCCAAGCAGGACGTCATGCTCTACCGGGAAATGTGCTACCAAGAACTTTATCGTGTGTGTGACCCTGTCTCTCCCCTCATGACTGGTTATAGTAAGAGAGAGATGTATGGTACCTAGTGGCCATAAGTTGTGCCTTGTAAACCCTATGAGTGAGCTGGCAGTCGGAGGTGCTAAACCTTCCTTCCAGGAGGCAATTGATGGAAACGATGCTCGTAAAGGATGTCGGTACCACTGCCATTGTCTTTGTAGACACGATTGATTTGTATTTGGCATATGCAGGAAGTTATCAGGAGCGGATCCTTGGGGTTCCAGCCCGACATTCTTGGGTCTTCTAACGAAAAACTAATAATAAGGATGTTTTTTGGCAGTACCTTAATGTCATCTTCTGTTTTGCAGCACTCGTTATAAGACTAATGTTGAGTACTTTCGACATTAGTTTAGTACAAATATCGTTAAATCTATTTAAAATAGTAGTATAAATGGGTGTTTAGTCGTTTAAATAACTATAAGGTAATTAAGTAACTATAGAAGGTAGTTTTTGAAAATTTAATTACTATAAATAAGAGGCTCTAGGCTCTCATATTTCGTGCACCATTCTCTTGATTCAAGAGTCTTTCTCTTCTTATCCCCCGAGCATTTTGGTTCCTCTTGATTTGACTTCTCTTTTTGTAGTTTTAGTATAGTAAGGTGAGCGTTGAAGCGCTACAAGAATCTTTTTAAAAAGATTCAGCGAAAAAGTTTTGTCCGTGCAAAATCTGGTTTCTCGCTAAACCACCTGTAAGTAGAGTTATGATTACCATGCTTTAAGTATAGCTTATGTTTAAGTTCATTATCGTTATTATGAACCTATAAACAATATATGTGCTAAGTATTATAAAATATAAAGTGTTATTATAATATCTTTTAACTACTCGCGGTACGGGGAATCTGGTTTGAAGGGCCGCATAGGGTTGTTGGATTTCAGAACAGCTTAAATGCCAAAATGGTCCTGCCCTTCTGTGTTTCTTGTTTGGCCCCTGTTTGTACATAGTAGTTGAAAAGTATTGTTTAACACTTATAAAACAATATCGCTCATAAATCTAGACTAATAGTTAGTCGCAATAAATATTAGACTAAAATATAGTGGTAATGATACTAGGTTTCGTCAAAGAAAAATAAAATTTTTAGAAGCGAAGTGCTGCCCAAGTTTAGAGTCATCACTTTAACAAGTGAGTGCATAGTCCCTTTCATGAACATGATTTTAATAAAAGTATTAATTAAAGTATTAAATATATGTTTATGTGTGAAATATTTGATATTGTCTGAAATACGTGTTAAGAGCATATCTGATAATATATGATGATTTTAGGATACAGAGTAAACCTAAATTAATTAAGATGAATATCGGGTAGTATATTCTTATGAGTACGGGTGAGATATACACGGAGGGTTGAACTTTAAAATTTGTCATTGATCCGAGAGCATGGATTAGACAAACCTGATCTGGGAGTATGGATTAGGCAAAGTTGTTAATTTTAGATCCGGGAGTATGGATCGTGTTGTTGTGAGGATCGACGGGGTGGGGCAAAATTGCTTATATGAGGTGAATATGTATATATTATGAGTTCTAAAGTGTGTGTGTGTGTATATATATATATATATATATATATATATATATATATATATATATGTGTGGTATAACATTGTGGGATTTAAATCTCTATGTACTCGCCGGGTTTCCCAACCTGACCCACTCAGTTCATTTGAATCACATGTATTGATGTGAAGTTACATTAAACTAAGAGATTAAAGGAAATGTAAATCATTAGTGTAAATGAATTTAAGGTATGTTTATGTTTATGTTTCTGTATTGACGATCACCCCGATGCTTTAAATAAAAATACATTTCTTCGGAAATGCTTTGATAACATCATTATCATGTTTTCTGAGAACAAATTTCGCACTACTACTTTTCAAAAAGGATACTCTAATTTTTAAATAAGCATAAATAAAAATTTTAAAATGACCATGAATTTGGATTTGGGGATGTCACAACTTAGGATTCATACTTAACCAAAGTTTTTTGGCTTTGGCCCGGGAGTTCGCACTCGCTAGCTCGAGGTTCGTCCTTTCTTCGTGTCGTTAGCCTATAGTTTTAGGCTAAGGCCTTAGCTGGCCTTTTTTATGGAACTTGGATGGTTCACTTTTATTAGGGTGTTCACCTTTAGTCAAAGTTTTCTAGTTACCTTTTATGACTTTGCTCTAAGTCTTGGGCCAAGGATTGTTGCACTATGGGCCTAGTCATCAAAGTTAAGCCAAGATTGTCACCTTAAGGCGTTTAGGACTTATGTATTTTTATATCAAGGTAAAGGTTACGAGCCTTTAAATCATTTGTTCATGTCGTGGGAAAAGTTAGTGGCCCTTTTGGATTAGACTGACATGTTTAACGAGATGTTATGAGCCTTTGAACCCTATTGGTTGCATTCTCGCATTGATTTCGCTCAAGTGACACAGATGATCAGTCCTTATTATCACTTGTTAAATGTGTGTAACCTCTTATTGAGATGACATCGAGCTTGAATAATAATAAACTTTGACACAAAATGGGCCCAAAACAAGAGCTAACTATTGGGGGGGTGATTATCTACTTGGAGTTAGAACACATTGCCCTCACTCTTGTTGTGTCTTATTGTTGGGTTTTTAAGTACTATAACACTCCTATGGTGCACATACAACCCTAATGCCTTGTATATAAGTTTTCTCTAGTTATACATGCAACAAAAATTATCCAAAGCATGAAACCTATCTAGCATACAAATTTGGTACATGAATCATAAAACTAGTTAGAAGAATACCTCTTATTTGTAGCTTGTAGTTGCTGGCCTTTCAAGAGCTTAGCACCTCAAATGTGATGCCTCAAAGAAGTCACAAACACCATGAACAAATGGAGGACTTTGAGAGAGAGTCTAGAACCACCAAAATCGGCCAGGGTTCTCTTAGAACCCTTGGGGGTCATGAATTTGGAGCTAAGGGGTTACTTTTATAGTGTTACTTTTATAGTGTGGAATTCTTAGGGTTTCAACTTGTAAACCCTAATTCATTCCTAGGGCCTTTAATACAATAATCCATATGATAAGCCTTACGGACTAACACGTCATGGACTCTCACATAAACTTAGTCCATAACTAATCAATCATGGATCATTGGCCCAAACTATATGTAGTACTGATTTACTTAATCAATCCCCTTAATTTAATTAATCTCTTTTGATCACTAAATTAATTCCAAATTAATTCTTGAACAATATTAATTAAATAATATTATTTCTCAATAAATATATTATACTTATAATATATTAATAAATCACAATTAACCTCTTTCTCAAATATCAATCCTGTCAAATTGTTCTGGTGAAGGAAACCCAAAATGGACCATCATACTCTCGGGTCAAGTACATACCAATTATAGTTATGGGCTTAGACACCTAATCCAATAGTCTCCCACTTGGATAAGTCTAATAACTATAACTGCAAGTACGACTTCAAAACCCGACTAGCAATCGTAGCTCTCAAAAGCCGATGTCGAACTCTAACATAGTCAATGATGCGTCCATTAGATAAGGGATCATATATTCTTTCATTATACAAGATATCATATGAACTAAGACATGGATTATAATCATTCTCTCTGTTCATGTGTTGTTTCTCGATTTTTGATTTATAACGACCAACTAATTGAACAAATCAAATCAGTCCAGGCTTGGCCAAACGCTTAGGGTTGTCATCACTAAATCATCGAGGGGCCCATAGATATCGCTATTATCCCTCTTAGGGTAAAAGGAACGGATAAACTTTGACTCATATGCTTACTCTATTTACTCATCAAATCACACACAACAATACGTTTTATAACACTAAGTTGTTGGCGTGTTTTCATATCATCAATGTGCAACCGACTTGTAAACTACAACTCATATCTCTCCATTTCAAGAATATAAGATATTATTGTTTCACAATCACTCGTAATAAAATCCATGAAGTGATTCAGATGAGCGTGGCTTTAATCCAATACCCAAATCTTATTACAGGAGTACTCATGAATACTGCAACAAACTTGTGTTATGTCTAACACTTTAGACAATCTACAGATGGGTTCATGACAGTCTTGCCTCAATACCTACTTCCAAAGTATGATCGACTGTGGATGGTTTGAATAGTCTTATTATTCGTGAAGTCAAAACATGTGAAATGAAACACAAGAATAATTGAATCCAATATGGTCTCAAAACTTTTGAATATAAATAAAACACATTTTATTTAATGACCATATCGATTACACATTATTCATTGTATAATGTTTTGACTGATCAACTTAAGACTTGAATTAAAACAATAGTCATCCCATGCTCCAAGGATGCACACTATGTTTACCTATGGTCCTTACTTTGTGAAATAGATCAATTTTAAACATTTCCAATGACACTCATTTCACAATTCAAATCCTTATCGTAAGTGTGAGAATACCAAGTCCTTGCCACTTACTGTAATATGTTAGATTCTAAGCTTATATTCAGTGATCCTTTTGTAATGACTATGTACACAAGTCATAGAGACTTTTCCAATTACAAAACTTTCCATTGGAGATTATTACAAGAAAAATCCATAGATACGAAGTCTCATATTCAAAGCACATTCCTTTGAACATCCTTCTTGCATAAAAGTTTCTAACTTACTCATAGATTCTTGACATCCAACTCCCATTATGGAAACTTTTCCATAATTTGGCATATGACTATCCATTCTTAATAGAATCCTATATATTCAGAATTATATCAATATGGTCCATTCATTACTATACTTCCAACTATCCACAAGCAACCAATCCTTGGTAAACCTCATATTGTCCTTGACAGTTGTTTAATCAATTTAGTCATGTCCGGTTCTAGTCTTTTTTCCCTCTTCATACCCTAGGCATTTGGAAAATTAGAACACGTGAATATTATAGTATATGCAATCAATCCTATATCTGAAACATATGGGACACGATTCATAATGTCTTACATAAAGACATGATACCTGACCAGTCTTTTGCTATAATATTTCCATATATAGAATTTCCAATGTTGAAATATTTCAACATGGTATTCATATATCCATGACTAAGCTTAATTAATACTTCAATGTAAACTTTTAGATTTGAAATAAAGTATAAATATCCTCTCCCTTATTATAGCTAAACAACTTTTCAAACTTTGTAACTTTGCAAATTTGTAATCTTTGTTTCTTATAACTAGTATTGCTAACTTGCAAGACTTCACATAATAATAATCATGTTCCCACTATCATGATAATTATATTCTTACTAGCATAACACTTATGCTCCCACTAGCTTTGACATGTACTCAGAAATTAGTTGGACTTCTAGAAATCAATACTTATTGACTTTCTTAACAAAGTTCAGTTTTTTTATACGAGATGCTTCGATAAGCCTTTATCTAAGCTAATACACCTTTTATTAGAAAGCTCATATGTGTGTCTAAACTATTCAGAACTTACAACATTAAGTTCCGAATGTTCAAACTATTTGCCATTCCTCACAATTCGAACTATGAAAAGGGATGTCATAATCATAATCGAATTTGAGAATGCAATTAATACAACTGCTATCTCCTTAAAATCTACTTAGTGAAAGTGTACGTTTCCTCACAATCATTATCATGAATTGGAGAGAACCCTTATGACACTTAGATTTTATGGTGTATGTGTTCCTATCCATGTGAATTTGTTATTCCCAACAATTTTCATAAGACAAGGTCTATGAAAAATTCAAACTCATATGGACTGAACTTGTTCAATCTTAATTTCTTGCCACTTGGCAGCACAAGGGCCTACCATGTCTTCCAAGTTGTTAAGCAGCTCACCCTTACTGATTAGTGAACTGTCACTGATCAAGGTGCTTTGCCTTATGCAAACAATTGAGAACTCATAGAACTCACATGTATAGTCAACTTTAACTGGAATGAGCACAGAAACAAGAATATGCCAACACGATAGGTTACAAACCTTAAGTCATGTGCTAGTGATAAACGATAGGTTTATTCTTGATTAGTTCTTGAAACTTTTCAAGATCTTTAAGGCTACCACTAACCTCTTGACATATAAGATTCTCTGTCAAGATAACACTCATTGACAAACAAATATTCAGGAGTTAGTGCAGATTTTTATCAAGGATGACACTTTTTATAATTGGTGTTAGTTGGTCTTTGCCTAATCTAAAACATCACAACTACCAATTACAAATGTGCATGTGTAAGAAAACTTTTCTACTCCACATTTCATGATGTGTTATAAGCCTACTTAGGACATGTTACTCAAGACACAATCTTGGAGTACGACTCTAAGACTTGATTTTGGAACGAAGTATGATTTATCTTTTTGATTTAACCATTTCAACAATTTCCGATAATCAATAGTAAGATTGTTGTCAAGGGCCAGACAATAGAGATGTTAAGGGATTGTAAGTAGCAATGTTGTTGTCGTGATATCATTCTTTTTTGAACAGTAACCTTGTCATAATAAGATTTAATGTAGGAAAGGCCTTATTCGTTATCTGAGCATAGGAAGACCACGTTGATTATAAGAGGATAAACACCAAATGTATGGTGCTAAACATGTCATAGACTTATGACGCGTGACTTACAGTGCGTGACGATGCGCGACTTATATTGTATGGCTTAGCAGAATGGGCTGAGCTTAGCAGAAAACGATCATGGAGATGTTATGCAGGAGGGCGTCACCTGGAAAGATCGGGCTTAGTTGCCAGCGGTCATGAATACATCACGTAGAATGGCATCGCATGGAAATGTATGGGTGTAACATCATGTTTTGAGTTACTTACACTTTTGACCCTTATATTGAGATTTATTGCATTTCGTTCCATATAATGTAAGACTTGTGGATGGGAGGGGCTGTTATTTCCACCTTTGGATTGTTAGGGGGAGCCACGTACGTTGGGCATACGCTTTGTGCACGTAGGGCATACGCGGTGAAGTCCTAAACCCTAATCTTTAGGGTTTGGACACTATTTATTCATCATTAACTCCTAAACTTGGCTCCTTCCATCAGACTCCATTCTTTCAAACGTCCTTGCAACCCTAATCCACCTTGTGAAGAATTTCTAAGCTTGTGTATGTGTGTTTTGTGCATGTGAAGAAGAAAGAAGGAAGTAGAGACCATCTTGGAGGAGTGAAGCACTTTAGATCAAGAAATGCACCATCATTTGGCATCTCTTGGAGGTATAAAGGTCTGAACTTGGTTAAGTTTCGTTTAGATCTTATTTTGGTCTTGATTTTAGGTTCTTTTTGTCCCAAATGTGGTGTTTCTTGAGCATAGCATGTTCTTGACCTAATAAGTCATCCTTTCAGACCTTTGGAGGGATCTTAAGTGTAACGCCCGAGTTTCAGGGCTAAGCATTATTAGATGATGTAATGATATAATATTCTAGGTCAACTATTATAACTCTTTTGAAGTAATAAAGATAAAATATTTGAATACCATGTGAATTATGTGTAATTGTGTGCTTATAATTTAATTATAAAGGTATACTTAATAAAGAATACAAATAAGCGTCAAAATTAAAGTGTGAGATAAGCCCGATATCTTTACATAAAGTTGTAGATTACGTTCCTGCCTACACGTGGATATAAAGAACGTCGAAAATGGAGTTCGTATGCAAAAGATACGACAGTTTTAAGAAATCAGACAGTAAAACACTACTTTTCTTTAATCGCGTAAAATCAAATCGATCCGTTGAGGTACTTAAGCTTTGCCGACGGGATTTCCGATAACATTTTTGGACTCAGGTTATAGTCAATTATTTAATTTCACACTCGAAATATTTTTAACAAAAATATTTACAAATGTCGCGAAAACGGACATCGCGAGTCGTTTAGATGCAAAACTTCAAACGCAATTTTCCGGAGATCCGTAACTCCAAAAAGTAATCCGTTTAATGTTCCAGAATCCATGAATTAAACTCTATCTAACGGTATTCTTGAAAAAAAATTCTCAATGCACGGATCTCGAGACACCTGATTTTGTGTGTTTTGGGCAATTAAAGGAGGAATAACCCATGTGGGACCCACATGACTTGCATGGGAGAAAATCGCCAGCCAATTGCTTCTCCTCTTGGTCTTTTCCACGTGATCTTCTCCTCATCCTCACTCTTTCTCTTGCACACTTCAATTTTTGAGTGCATTGCGTAGCTGGAGGCATGGCTCAAACTTGTATGTGAGTGTGTGTGTGTGTGTGTTTACTATAAAAGAGGCTTAGACACCTTTATTTCTTACTCACAAAATCTACCATCATCTTCCTCTTCTTCCCCACTCTCTCAATCTTAATCTCTCCCTCTATATCCCTCTCTATCTCCCTTAGATTGAATAACCACCATTTCCACCACCCACTGTCGTCACAAGCTCCTCCGTCCAGCACCAACCTTGCACCATCACTACCATCTTGGTGCCATTGTAAGTCCTCCATTGCTAAGATTATTATTATTATTATTATTATTATTATTATTATTATTATTATTTCCTATGTTGTTCGAACTCACTAGGGAAGCAAGAAAAATCCATGTGTTTTCTTTCTTAAAACCTCATGCACATATGTGATGTATTTTCGATCAGTAGCCAAAAGAAGGAAACCATTCATTTCTTTTATTAACCATACATACGAATTGCTTGTTTGATCAGTAAAATCTGAAAGAAACATATGTGATGTATTGTTCGAACTCAAGTTGTGTTTAGTTTACAAAGCAGCCCATTCTTATTTCCTAATTTACAAACAACATTTATATACGTAAATACGAAAGAAACATATATACATATTTTTCTTTTTCCTTTTTCTTTTCCAAACTTCCATTTCAATTAACTACATATGGTCCTTATAGTTATTCAAAATAATTAAAAGCCCCCTCCATGGAATTTCATTGCAAAATAAGTCCAAGATGCAAACTTGGAATTTATATAATTCATTTTAGCCATTAATTTGAAAAGTATTGAAAAACATAGCCCCATTTGATTTATTAAATTAGTAAATGGACCCTATACCTTGGCTAATTACCAAACTACCCTCCAAATATTAATTATATTAATATTTCCTTAGGAAACTAAATTTTCTTGGAGATTCGTATTCACGGAAATACTACTCGACCTTCTCGCATCCATTCCAGAACACTAATCGTCTATCGAACGTTAAGGTGAGTGCATAGTTACTTTCATCTTACACATAGATATGAAGTATTTTATATAAATTACGTGGTACGTGTGCATATTATCTATATACTTGCTATCTATGTTGGATGAACGATTTTATACATGTTTTAAATGATTTAAACTGTATATGTATTTTATATCTACAAAATGTGTTGGGTAAAATATGGGTAGATGTAATAGTTGCTGTGTGACAAAATAAAATAATGAGAGGCCTCGTTATAGATGTTATTGATGATCCAGTCATCGAGCGGAGTATAGATGACGACCACAGACTTTTCTAGGCAATCCAGTGGAATGCTAGCAGGCTCGCAACTTGTAGGTGTTTATTTGAACTATGTGCTCACCAGCAGTACTCCATCCCCCACATGGTTGCCTTATTTGACATGAATTGCTGAGGAACCCTCGCAGCATGTGTTGTCACCCCGATGAAAGTCCTTAGACTAGATCCCTTGTGTTAGATGTTCTAGGGACGTAAAGTGAGGATAAAGGGAAGGGGTAATCAGGTTTGTTTGGTTGATGAAAATAATAAATTTATTTATTGTGGGTTGAAACCCCTATGTGCTCACCAGGGTCCCAAGTCTGACCCACTCATTTTCTTGTATTACAGGTAGTGGCGCATGAGCATAAATGTGATGTCTTGGGATGAGAGATTAAGGGATTTTAGGCCTGTAAATACGGAATAATGTAGTAAGGCCTATGTTGTATTGTTTATGCTTATGATCTGTATCGAACATGACATCCCGATTCTTTTTAATGAAATACATTTCTATGGAAATGCTTTTGATAAATCTTTATCATATTTTGTTTTGGGACAAATTCCACAACACTTTCATTTAAAATGTTACTCTGGTTTTCAAACAAAGCATAAACAAAATCGGTTTTTTCTGGCCGTGAAAATGGGGATGTCACAGTAAGTCATAAAAATATGGTATTGGGGGTTAGTTTCATTCCATGCATTCCTTAGAAGGTCTTAATGCATTAAGATGTTGAGTTAAGCACTTAATGGACATGCAAAGTGATAAAGTTGGAAACTTTATGACTCCTAGCAGTATTTTGGCCTTGGATCTGAAATATAGACATGAGAACTTAAGGCATTAAGCTCTTAATGGTGATTTGAGAGGTTTGGGCGTACGCCCTGCGTACCTGGAGTATGCAGCGTGTACGAGGTTAACCATCCCGACATACTTTCGGAGTACCCCCAGCGTACCTTTGGAGTACGCGCCGCATACGCTTTCTTTGTCGACTCGGCTAGGTTGAGTCAGTTGACTTGTTAGCTTTGACCAAGTATGACCAAGATTAATATAGGAAATTGTGATTCTTTTATTAGTGAGAAATGTTTGGAAATTTAGGACTTGGGTGGAACCGGTATTTGGGATTCGAGTATTGATCAGTTTTCTTCGTCAGACTGGGAGGTGAGTCTTCCTCACTGTACTTACGGGTCGAAGGCACCAAGGCCAGCCTAGTGGATTATATATCCTGTTATATGATAGTATGTTGTTATGTTGTAGATATGTTAGATCGGTATCCTGGTATATAGGATGTTAGCATGTGGTAGTGATATGTAAATTTGTATGTGTGTCTGATGCTTGGTTATATGTTTATTTGTTATGTGTATGTCGACATGTTATGGTTGGTTGGGTTGAGGCAGTCCTGCTTTGTGTTAAAGGCCAAGATACCCAGGGCGGTCCGGCTAGACTGTAGGCCCCACGTGGCAGTCCAGTCAGGCCAAAGGCCCAACGAGCGGTCCGGATAGGCTGTAGGCCCTACGATGCGGTTCAGTCATGTTGAAGGGTTTAGAGCGGTCCAGATAGGTTGTAGGCCCTACGAGGTGGTCCAGTTAGGTTGAAGGCTCGGTTATGCATGCTATTGTTTGATATGTTGTATGTGGTGGTACTTTAGGAAAACTCACTAAGCCTTGGCTTACGGTTTTTAGTTGTTGTTTCAGGTACTTCTGATGATCGCGGGAAGGCGAAGGCGTGACAATACACATCCTCTATTTATGGATTTATGATTTTGGGATACTCTGATATGGATAAACAATTTGGAAACAATGATTTTGTAAACATTTTATGACTATGGGTTGTTTTTTAAAGTTTAGATTTCTTGTGATTTTTGGGATGTTATGGTTGGGCTGCGCATCCAGCGATCACGAATATGTCATGCGGAATCACATCACATGGAAATGGATCGAGATTAGCAGCCAACGATTCATGGATCTGTTATGCGAAATGGAATCGCGTGGAATTGGGTTGGGCTTAGTGGCCTGCGATCACGAATACACCATGCATAATGGCATCTTGTGGAAACAGATCGGGCTTAGCAGCCAACGATCACGAATACGCCACACATAATGGTATCTCATGGAAATGGATCAGCAAAGGTTGTGATCCTTCAATCCATATTCGCGAAGCACGTCATGATAGTGGGTTTAGGCTGAGAGGTTGGATTCAAGGCGAAGGATGTGAGCCTTATAATCCTTATAGGTGGAGTAGGTCGCAACGATGGATTCGGGCTGAGAAACCAAAAAGCTCAAGGCAAAGGTTATGTTTAAACCTTGCAACTGGAGCCTTCCACTATAATGGAGTCGAGATGGGAAACCAAGCAACTCAAGGCAAGGGTTATGAACCTTATGACCTTTTAGCAAGATTGGACTTAGCAGCCTTCAATTTATGTGCTCAACCCAGGTGGTCAGGCTGGCTAAAATGTAACAGAACTCGATGCTTTGCTACATCATTGGTTGTAGTGACAATCGGTGCTTCGTTGTCTTGGCATGTACATAATGCAAATGGTTTGTTAGCAACATCATTTATGTAGCAATGGTAATGTTATGAACTAAGAGGCAGTCGATATCATAGTGATACTGCTTGCTAAGAGACGGGCAACAAGTTGTTAGTGGAAGCTGGGAAACAAGACCGCATGGGGCTGGCCAACACGACTGTTGAGAGTTGAGTAGCGAGGTTGCATGGGGCTAGCCAACATGACTGCTGAGAGCTGAGTAGCGAGAGTGCGTAGGTCTGGCCAACATGACTGCTGGTAGTTTAGTAGCAAGACTGTCTGGGCTAACCAACACGACTACTAAGAGTTGGGCAAAGAGTTTGCCAAGAGCTGGTCAATGTGGTTGTTGGGATCCAGGAAACGCGACCGCTAAGAATTGGGCCATGAAGCTGCTCCTTCATTTATAACACTAATTTCTTCCCAGGGATGCACAATCACACACCACATTCCTTTGTAATGTAGTTCATCTTTTTTCTCGAAATAGAGTTGACACTTCTGTATAGCATTGTGCCAACCCTTCTACTCCCCCTTTTTAGAAAGGGTGAGGAATGAGAATGGTTTGATCCTCTGTACTGCTGATTGCCTGATTCACCCGAAAGAGGGTGTGAGTGTGTATATGATACTTTGTTCTTTGTAATATGTGGTGTGACTTGTTCACAGCTTGATGGTGATTAACAAGGCGATGTTTTGGTGGTTTTTGTAACAACCCGTTATTTTTAGACAAGAAAAGTCAAACCAAAGTCAATAAAAGTCAAAATTGATAAATAAAAAAAAGGCAAAATTTTTGAGTTGTTAATTTAATAAGGTTAAATTAATAAAGAAGGGTATAGAAATCCTTTAATAATCAAATGTATAAAAATTTGGGAATTAAAACCCTTTGGCCGACAACCCTCGTTTCGGACCCCACCATCAGACCGAGAACCACATTTTCTCACCGAGAACCTACGAGAAACCACTCAGCCTCGGACCGAGAACAGATCTCGGATCCGCACCGAGAACAACTTGCGAAGGGTCCCACTCCTTGACCGAACACTCACTTTGTGGGCTACTATTTGGACCGAACTCCCTTAATTGGGCTATTTTCAACCGAAAACACTTTATTTAGGCCCATTAGGACCATATTCTAATCTCTATATATAAATTTTTAAGCGAGAACATACTTCATTTCTCACTTTTGTCACCAAATAAACACCTATTTTTCTCTCAAAAATCGTCCAAAAACTCTCTCAATCTTCAAGAATTTTACCCAGATTCCTTCAAATCTTCATATTCCCATCAAGAACATTCAAAGCCATCTTCAAATCTTCATAATATCCCTTAAGAACATCAAGAGCTAACCGAAAACACATTTGTCCAACCGAAAACTTCATATTGTCCACCGAAAACTCATTTCAACATTTCAAACAATTCCAAATAATTATTGTAAGTATTCTTTACATGATTAAAGTGTTGTTTAACACTTTAATTATTAATTACAACATTATTTACTTCATTATTTAAATTGATATTTTGTTAATTTAAATACGACGTCGAATATAATTATTTGTGGAATAACGTTATTAGCGTGTACGCTTACCCAAGGATCGTTTCTACAAGCTCGCTAATTCTAACACAAGCGCACATTCGAGGTGAGTTCATACCCCTACCTTTTCAACGTTTTTAATGTTGTTAGGGGGAGAATACGAGTAAAACACAAGGACTTTGTGTTTATACAAACTTTTTAAACAGTTTTAAACCTTTGCAATCGATTCAAACAAAGTATTGCTACATTTCATAAAAATATTCTTAGATTTTAACCCTTTTTAACATGTCGAGCATAAGGGTATTATACTTTCATACAACTAAATTGCAAACGTTTCAGTACACTAAAGAACATTACAGTTAAACTATAATAGGTATAGTTTGGGAAGCACTACTCTAATACATTGATACAAGTATACACTACTAAAATAATTATTTAAGTATAATTATTTTACATTACAAAGTACATTATTGCAAGGCAATACATACAGTTTCTAGTACAAGAGAACACTACAACACTACACGTAAACTAGTAATTACAGGGTTGTGAGGCACTACTTCAATTATACCCCTCGGGATACGGAACTAAATCCTATACAATATAACCAAAATCTCCTAGAGGGAGAGCACGAGATTTGTGTATAGATCTATACGGGACTGACAATCATATAACAATATAACTAAAACATATGTTTACGGGATTAACACTACTTCAATGGTTTTACTGTATTTAATGAAACTACTATGATACACTACTTTACACTGTAGTTGGTGGTATCCAGGCATAGATACAAAGGTTTTCATATAAATACAGATACATTACACTATTTTCTAGTACATGGCACACTAATACAGCATACCATTATAAGGATCTTACATGAAATAGTTTATCTATTTACAAGACTACATTACATTCATTATAGAAAATTTTGGATTTTCTCGAGAAACATACTAGCATTTTCAAAGTACAAAGACAAGTTTCCTATCACTAAAACATACTTATGAACTCAACAACTTAAATGTTGATACACTTTCAAAATCACTTGTATTCTCAGGGAACCAGTAGACAGGTACACCCGCAGGATTTTGAGAAGACGGAGCTTTATAGAGTCTCGTCTTTTATACTTTTGTTATACACTTTTGATGTCATACAAATTAGGTTATGAACAGATGTAAATACAATATTTTATTAATGTAATGGTTGCGTTTGCTTTGATTACTATTATACAATTATTGTGATACTGTACATGACGTCCTCCGCCCCCGAACTTTTCCGCCGTTCCGGTTTGGGGTGTGACAGTTTTGTTGTAAGCATGGTTGTATTGGAGATTGGTATCCCATTGAACCTCGACATTTTTGTTAGTGATTTTCTAGAATTAAGTATTGGCGTGGCTAATCTTAAGTTGTTTTGTATGCATTGGCTCGTGCTTGCACATTTGATTCTCGTTCGTTTGTACTTGCCATTGTAAGTAATGATCACAAGTTATCCAGATCCATGCTATGTGAATGATAGTAAGATAAACACATGATAGCAGCAGGTAAATTGTATACAAGCATATGTTTTGGAAACTGTTCATAGCATGTGACTTTGTGTAAGCTTATAAGGTAAAATACTTGTATATTGGGTAAAAATGTTTCAATAGTATGCAATTAGTAGCTAAGCACCTAATGATGGCGAAATAGTTTGATTAACTCGAAAACTGATTGTCGATTCAGTTATCAAAATGTGGCATTTTTTCATATGAAAATATGATGCTGGTAAAAAGGTTTTCTACTATGTATAGAAGGTTAGTATTTGTTGCGTAAATACTTTAACTCCCTGAAGGTAAATGCATACTGCGATTGTTATAATAGAGTTTGGTAAACATTTTTGGTTTACTAAATAGAGATTATACACACACACACACACACATATATATATATATATATATATATATATATATGGCTAGGTTATTTTGTTTACTACATCTATTGTGTGCCCGTAAGCACAATGCTGGACCAATGGATGAATAAAATCAATGATCATGATCTTGGGGTCTACGATATTAAATAGGATAATATGTACCATATAATCACACAAATTTCAGCAGAATGGTGTTTTGGTCAGTTAACCTAAATTAAAAAAGGAAATTTTCGGATTTTAAAGGATAATTAATTTCCTTTTTTAAATCTGAATTTTTTAAATTAATTCAAATTTAATTCTATTATAATTTCTAATACTAACCGATTTTATTCTATCATAATGACAGAGAGTCAAACATAAACTAGTAAATATATTTTCGATTTATTCTTGCAGAATATGGTTCATTCAGTATAATTTTTATAATTAACATGCTTAAAGAATTATATAACTTATTATCAAGAATAACATTTTCTAAAGAATACGGATTTTATTTTTTAAGAATCACTAATTACATTAATTGGTAAAGAATAAGACTTACATTTACTCTTAAAGATTAAAACTATGAATGGTTAAAAAAATAAAAATAAAAACATCAAAATCTAACAAAAACACTAATCTATTCTGAAAGAATATTACTGTTAAGAAACACTGTATACATTCTAGTAGAATACATTCTGCTAGAATACTCTCGTTCTCCATGTTTTCTTCTTTTACTATATCAATGGCAGCCTCTTCAAAATCTATATCCACAAAGAAAACATAATCAACTTTAAAATATTAAAACTTTTAGTATATTCTAAAAGAATAAAACTATAAATTCTAATAGAATGTGTTAGACATTAAAGACTTTTAATTTACTCTAACATTATGTAATACTCAAGTCACTTGATCAAGTATTCCCTGAGTCACTTGATCCAAATAATCGACTTTAATCTAATTACAAGCAAGAATGTGGGAGATATGACATTTCAAATATCACAAAAAAATTCTGAACAAAGTAGAAGTGCTAAAAATATAGTTGTAACATCAAATGTTCGAAGGACTATAACTCAGCCAATATTAATCCAATTAAAATGACTTCAGAACCTAACTTGTAGCTAACACAAAAGATAACATACATAAAAAATTTCAAATAGGAATGGCAACGGGGCGGGTTCGAGGCGGGGCATGGTTTCCCAAACCCGCCCCGATATCTTTCGGGTTTCTTATCGGGGCGCCCCAATGGGTTCGGGTTTTCCAATCGGGTTTCGGGTTTCTTATCGGGTTTACAACAATTCATAACGAAATATTTATTCCGTTTTAGGGTACCCCGATGTCTTATAAAAAATATGTGTTCTAGTCTCCCTTTTAAATTAAAAATATGATGAATCACTTTAATAAAATTAAATCGACGTTATATTAAAAATTATTTTATTTAATTTTAGTGTAATACGTCAAAACATAAAAAATGATCGTTCACACCGGATTGTTAATAACTAAAAAGATTTTCCACAGTAAGTATTTTATCTTTGATGCGTGCCATTAACATATATATATATATATATATATATATATATATATATATATATATATATATATATATATATATATATATATATATGTATATATATATATACATATAATCAGGGCGGGTCGGGTCGGGGCGAGGATAACCCACTCCCTGCCCCGAACCCGATAAAAAACCCGATAACGACCCGTTACCCGACCCGAAATAATCGGGTTTCGGGTTTCCCCATCGGGTTCGGGTTTCTTTGCCATCCTTAATTTCAAATCATTCCAAGCTAGTATGAGAGAGATATGATAGTTCAAAGATTACAAAAAAATTGGCTGAAATATTTTATTTAAGCATTTTAGCAAACAATTGGTGGGCAAAATCGGATGCTCATATCTTTATACTCCATTTGATGAAACATACAGCATATGTAATTAATAAATACATGAACGTGACTAAATTTACAATAAAAAAGTGTATACCTTTAAATACTAACAAGTAATTTGAGATTCCATGCCATAAAATCGAGATTCCATTATAACATAATTAGAACTTGATATTCCATTTCGGCATAATTGATGTCAGATACACCCATAATCAAAAAATTGTGGTAATTATCTAATCATAAGAATCAAAATTGCAAAAGGAGAAAGAGGTATAAAGGACTTACAGAAACGAATTCTTTCCTGAAATTTGCTAACATGGATTTCCAACTCCATTATTTTAATCTAGCCAAGAGAGAAGCAGAGGGAGAAATAACCCAACTGGTTCCTGCGCTTGGTTATGATTTTCAATTCAAAATCGGGAGCAGTTGAAGATGATGGCAATGTTAATGATTATCATTTATCAAACACATATCCCTGGAATAGCAACATAAACAACATCATGAATATCCAGATTCAAGCCCTAATTTCTGTTTCTCCTCTACAATGCTTGTTTTTGGGGTTGAAATTCTTTTTGTAGATGATTGAAGTACATAAATCAACTAAATGAAAAAAATATGACATGGTGATGAAATTATTAGACTAAACGGAATTTGATTCGAGGATATCTTAAGAGAAATTAACCAACATACAAAGCTTCCCAAAGGCTTCAGAAAGATTTATCGGACATAGCAACCTCTTCAAGTTGATTCACCAAGCTTTCTTCGATCTTCACCATCCGCGACCTAGCGATATGAACAAATTCATGATTGGAGCACTCGCCTAGGGTTTTGAGTACGGATCATACACACATGGAATAGAATTGAGTAGATGCGATGGTCATAAATAAGAGATATTAGGTCAACATATAATTATTTTGTTTCCTTAATTGCAAGTGCAAAAAACCAGAAATACCCTTTTTGATTTAATTAATTATTTAATTATTTGCTAAATTGTGATTGGTGCATTTAGAACACAATAGTTGCTAGAAACATTTGAACCTAGCTCTCTCTCTCTCTCTCTATATATATATATATATATATATATATATATATATATATATATATGTATATATATATGTGTGTGTGTGTGTGTGGGTGTGTGTGTGTGTGGTACTGATTTACTTGAGAAAAGAGGGATAGGTAGACCTTGTATCCAAAGTAGGTCGATGTGTGTCTGACGTCGATTTTCAATTTGATTCTTTCCGTCATGCTAAGAAGCGTAATCTCGCCATGTGGCCCTTGAAACCGTTATCCGACGTGGTTGTTGTGTCGAGATCTAAATTCCGTCGATAAATGCAACGTGCTTGGTCTGATGTTCCCGTCGTCCAATCACAACCTAAAGTTGTTCCTAGAAACACCATCGGAGGAAAACCGCACGAGCCCCGACGATGGGGATGACATCTGCAGCCAGCACTAGGTAGAGGATTATATTTTTACGCCTACTCGTGGAAACTTTGGGTGATTGGCCACCAGTGCGCACTTCCCGAGTCCCATACAAATGCTCTACTGACCGAGCTTTTCTACGCGAGCTCGTTGTCAACGCGTTCTGAGTGTCGTGACGTTGGAGTGGTTATCTGGAGTAGCAGTAGTAACGTACTGCTCTTCTCGCCATGTAGCCCATGAATGGCACCAAATGTTGCGACATGAGTCGGGTCTTCTGTGTTGGATTCAGATCGAAGATCTGGAGGTGGTGCCGTTAGTGGGTTTTCAGCGAGATACCTAAACTGCAGTCATAGTAAAGTCGTTAGAGTTTCCCTAGGGATTGCTCCCTGGGAGCAAGCTTCATCGATCAAGTTAGATCAGTTGGAAGATATGAAATGGTTCTCTCCAGCTGGAGAGAAACATATTGGTGTATTAGGTAAGAGTTTGGGCATCATGGAGGTTGATGCCTCTAGGGTTTAGGTCCCAGGAAAGGTCCAAGGGAAGCTCCCTCCCTATGGGGGAGATTAAGTTCTATTTATTGGAGACAATTAGGTCAAATGAGAGTTAGGTTAAGCCATGGGCCAGCCCAACTCAGACCCAGCTAACAAGGAGTTGGGTAAGGCCTCATGGGGTCGCCAGGTGAGCGCCAGGAGCGGTCGTTAGGCAAGGCTGGTGCACCAAGTCTTGACATCTAGTCCATGCTAATGGACCATACATTAACAATGACCAAAAGCATAAATACACCCAGTAATCACCAAATCTCTAGAGTTGCTCATCCAAAGTTTCTAGAATGATTCCTTACTCCAAATAAGCCCTAAAGAACGTAGCTTTATGGGCATGCATGTCCAACGCATGTCTCTTCCATTTTAAGTCAAAAACATGACAATAAGGGCTTAAAATTGATCATGGAATCAAAAACTACATAGATCCTCAGATCTGGAACATATGACACTAGAATGATCACATGGATCCATAAAGTTGCTAATTTTATGAGATCTAACCTTCCAATTTTACTCATCGTGAAGATATGGGGATAAAATAGCTAGATTTAGACATATAAAGCCTAAAGATTAGATCTTGAGGACTTACAAAAGTCCATAAACGTGCCAAAGGTATATGGGGAGATTTTCTATCTGAAACCAAGCTCAAGATGTCTTCTTTCTTCTTCAAAATACCACCAAAACACATAAGAGCTCAAAGATTAGCAATGAAGGCTAAGGTTTCCTCTTAGAGGTTGAAAAAGAGTGAATGAGGTTGGGGGTGGGCAACCCTAGTCATCACATTTCATTAAATAGGAGCTCAAACCCTGGAATAGGGTTTTTCATTAAATAGCGGCCACACCATGGCGATATATGCGACGTCGTGCTGCCAACTTAAAGGCCACGAAAACTTTGGCCTTGGCCATGCTGTGGGATTCCATCACCATGTCGTGGCCACCATAAATTCAACTTCAATTTATTAAAATTACTTAAAAGGAACGTACTGGAAACTTGGTGCTACATAGATCTACGTGGAGTATGAGAGACGGTTAAGGGGTTTTGATGAAGATGGAGCTTGGAGGCGGAGGTGATTAAAGTTTACACATTTAATGTATAAAAGATTAAATGTAAAAATACAGTATGTATTAGTTTACCATATGTTAAAGGTAAAATTTAAAATTGTTAACGGGATACACAATAAATTTAATTTAAAAGAACTATCTAAATAAAAAAGGCTAGGGGACAAAGCATGCAATTTACCCCAAATTACAGGAATGATTTATGTAATTTACGCTAAAAATAGTCAAAACATATTAATAAATTATATACTATTTGATTTTTAATGTATAAATATGTTTATATAATAAAATTTAATGTATAGACCAAGGTTGTTAAAATCAAGATCATAATCATAAAATTGTACTATCGTACAAACTTACCTAGATAAATAGATTACAATCATATTTGGATTTTTTTTATAATATCAGGATAGGATGGCAAGATCAAATCGTAAGATCATAAGATCTTAGAATCGTTACTATTTGTTATTTAAAAAAATCTAATATTTTGTTTTATATGAACTAACTTAATCAAATATGAACCCTAGAAATCCTTCTTTGAATTGTTTGTTGTTAAATGATATATTGAAGATGTATAGTTCATGTTTTAACTTATTTATTGTTAAATGATTGGTTAACTTCTTGATGTAAGATACTAATTCGATCTTACAATTCTAATTCAATCTTATGATCACGATCTTGCAAAATGAAAAACGATCTTATATAATATTTCGACCTTGACAACCTTTGTATAGACATATTAAATATTATATAATAAAATAAAATATTAACTACTTTTTAGAAATGCAAGGACTATTATAGAGCTGTTAATTGGGTCAACCTAATCGGATTTCAGATTAACACAGATCAAGTTAGTCGGTTTTTTAGAAAGAAAATTGACCCTAAACCCAACCATATTAAGATAAGGGTTAGTTGGGTTAAAACATCAAATAAATTAATGTCTTGCCATTTTAGTAAGGGTTATTGACATTAAAGCCATCATATTTATGTGAAATATGTGGTTATGTCCCAAGTATGTTTTTATGTCATTAATGCCTCATATTTGTTTTTTATTTTCATTTTAAGCTAATATCAGTTTTTACACCCTCTTTTGGTCATCATTGTCATAAAAGCCCTCTTATTTACACATTACCATCATCACCCTCATCTACCACCAACAACATTGTCTATTACCACTAGCCATTGTCATCACCACCACCCTCTGCCACCACCACCACCAATAAAGAAACCATCATTTCCAACATCTCAACACCACCCTTATTCCTACATACCAGCCACCATCTTCACCACAAAACACTCGTAGCACCCATTAACACCATCTCTGACCCACCTTATGTATTCTTCATCTCCGGCCCACCACTATCACCATCGTCCACCTGTTGTTCGTTCTCTTAGCAACCTACATCTAGCCACCATCACAAGAAATTGAAACAAACACACACAAACCTGCAAAAATCGACACACACACACACAAACGCCATCTGTGAAAAAAACCCATTTGGACTGAACATCATCCCTTTTCATCTTTTCTTAACCATCATTAACCCATCAAAGCACCATTGTTATCACCTTACTCCACCGTTATTTTTTGGAAACCAACCATAATGTGATCGATTAAGATAAAGGAAAGGGATTGATACTTCAACTTTGAAGTCAATTTCTTCTTGAAATCAAAAGAAACACACGCAAACTACCATCACCATCGGGAAATCAACACACACAACACATTTTATTTCATACATGCGTGAGGGAGAAAGAAACACAGACACCCACTCAGAAGATCATCATATCTCGGATCCCCAAGCCCCAAAACTTTGGAGTTCTTCCGATTGAGGCGACTAGAGTTTCATCTGAGGGGATGGTGGTGAAGGCAAAGAGGGTGTTGAAAATGGTGTCAAAGACAACTATAACGCCTATGTTCCAGGTATTTTTATCTTCAACTCAATTTATTAAAAAGTTTGTAAAATCGGTACCTGCCCTAAGTGTACGAGATAAGTACGTCGGGTGTAGGTCATTAAAGGTGATTACGGGTTTCCTCGAGTACATTGGGCATATGTTCTTAGTACGCTAGGCGTACTCATGCAGGTATCAAACCCTAATTTTTCGGATTTGGATCCTATTTAAACACCTTAAGACCCTCAAGGCCTCTCTCATCACCAACGTCCATTTCCCCAAAGCATCATTTCGAAACCCTAGCCACCTTGTGAGGTCCTTGAGCTCTTAGAGTGATTCTTGTGTGTTTTGGTTCATTTGGAAGAAAAAGGAATTCATTGAAGAGGTGTTTAGAAGCTTGGAGATTGTAGATCCAGACTTGGTTTTCCATTTTGCATCTTATGGAAGTATACAACTTCAAACCTTATGGCTCTTTAGTGTAGATCTAGGTTTGGGGTATGTTTGGGCATGTTTTGGTCCCATGGCTTGGATCTTGTGAGTAGAAGTTACTCCAAAACATTTAAGCATCATTTCTAGTCATTGTTGAGGTCTTTAATTCATAAAAATCGAATATTGTTTGGTATATTTCTTCCATGCATGAGTTATTGGTCATTTGGTGAAGTTATGGATGTAAGGATTAGTTTTGGGTCCCATTGAGGCATGCAAAAACTTAAAGTTGTCAACTTTGTCAGTTAAGACCTTCCCTATATATATATATATATATATATATATATATATATATATATATATATATATATATATATATATATATATATATATATATATATATATATATATATATATATATATATATATATATATATATATATACAAGTTGGACGTTTGGTCTTAAAGCATTAAGGGATTAAAGTTGAATTTTGGGTAGCAGTGGAGTACGTAGGCGTACCTCCCAGGTACACAAGGCGTAACGGGATTGGCCTGAATTCCTCTTCTGTCGAAGCCCAGTACATTGGGCGTAATGGGGTGGTATGCATGGCGTACTCACTAGAAGGCCATTTGGGCCATTTTTGGGCCTTGGGTCATTATGGGTTTGGGCCATGGTTAGTTGGGTCTAGTAAGGGAAGGGTAAAATGATCATTTACCCTTAGCATAATAGAATATAATATGGACCATTTATTATGGGTTATTACCTTGGTTATTAATTAGGGTTAGTTTTGGATATGTTCAGAGTGAGGAGTCATGGTAGCAGCAACCCGAGAGTGTGATTTGTTTATCATCTGATTGAAATGAGTCTCCTCATTGTACTTGTGGGTCGAATGCACCAATGTCGGCCGACTGCATTATTTTGTAGGATAATAGTGGTCTTCATACCAAAGGGCTTCTAGCCCAGCGGTATCAGGTGGTGTCCTCCCTCTTTGAGGTCGAGGGTTCAAGTCCCGTCGTGGACATAGGTGGAATTAGGTGTTAATTTAGGACTAAATTAGTATATTTGTATTTGCCGGTTCAAAAAAAAAAAATAGTGGTCTTCATGACACTTATTGGTATGCTTGTATGTGCTTGTTATCTTTATGACTCTTGCTAGTATGACTGTATGCTTAGCTGTCGGGGTGAAATAAACCCGTACCGGTTGAAAGACACCAAAGGAGTCGAAAGGGACTGAGAGAGTCAGAAGGAGGGACTAAGGGTTAAAATAAACACGTTACATGTTTAGTATGATATATATGTATGATGTATAATATGTTGTATTTTGGGAGACTCGCTAAGTTTTGTGCTTACGGTTGATGTTTAAATCTTTTTCAAATACTTCTAGTTCAAAAAGGAAATGTCTGGCATGATCACACCGTATTCACATGTGTCTGACATTTTATGTTGTTGGGAATATGTTCTAATAACTGTTTTGTTTTTTTACTATGACATACTTGACGGTTTTTAAAATATATAGTTGGTGATCTGCAAATCAAAAGGTTTTTCTCAAGATTTTAAGAAATGCTATATATGATTTGACAGTAACATCAAACCTCAAACAACACTTGTTCACAAACCGATAAAAAACTCAAAATGACAAAACTTACCTAAATGTAAGGCATTATAAACACAAATTTAGACTTGGTATATAACCAAATATTTCATGTAAATATTAAGACTTTTATAGCAATAACCCTTTTACTAAATAACTTAAATATAAAGAAACTTAAAATATCAAATGGTAAAAAAATACAATTTGTTATCACGTTAACATACACAACACCTAACTAAGAAAAAAATACATACACACCAAAGTAAAAAAACATTCAGGCCACGTATTGTACATATATATTTTCATGGAATAAATGTTATACCTTTTTTTTGGAAAATACTTGAAATATTATATTTTAGTGCCAGGACAGATAAATATTAACCCAAACCAAATAAAAGGTATAAAATCTACCCGAAACCGACTCTATATGTTTCAGGTTTATCGGGTTACCCCAAATGACATTTTTAACCCCTATTAAAATCATTTAAACCTATAAAGCAAATCATAATAACATAAATAATACAAAAAAAAAAATCAAGAACCTAAAGTGTACAAAAAAAATATTTTGATGACCATTGAAAGACTCGAGTCAACCACCAGATGAAGTTATACGAAGCACAGAAGATCTTTAGTTAACCATTGGTCCATCAAAAATCAGAAATAAATGTCATCCCTTTGATGTCAATCAGAACCCACATCTACCCCTTTGTGCTTCAAGAATTCCTTGGCCTCAATTACATCCTACAGAAATGAAAATTTACAATATAACCCATTTTTTCTATGTAATTTTTAATGACGCAAATCTTTTCTGCAATTTCTCAAGGTAAAATACCTGCTGTAACAAGAGTGCCTCCTGAGGACAAGTTGGAAATTGCATCAAACCAACCCCAACCATTAACAGACCATAGCATCCTAGTGACACAATCAGATACAGAGGCAGCTGTTTTAACAAATAAATCAAAAAAAAAAGTTAATCAAAGCTATGATGATTCCTACACTGCAAATGAAACAAGTATCAAGAACTAGATGAAGAGGAAGAGGAAGAGGCTCACCAACCACGTATAACTCTGTGGAATCATTGCAGTCTGCAATAAGCTAATCCATATAGCAGTTATGGCCACTAACAACGACATAATCTTCACAATATGTTTCATTTTATATGAACAAAATCCGTCTCTTCACACTTATAAAATGTAGTCTGTAACAACACAACATTAAATTATACAGAAGCTTTGATTCGAAGAAAAAAGTTTGTATATCATTGAATGAACAGACATGTTTCTGATTATCTGATTTGGCTTCTTGAAAGGAGATAGTCACTTTGGAATTACAAATGCAAACACACCTGAAACGATAATGCAATCATCCAATTCCAAATGACTAGAAAATCCAAATGAATATCAATAAATATTACGAAAACACAAAGTTGTAAATTTTAGGGTTTTTGCAATCTGGAGGGAATTGAAAACAGAAGAGGTTGGATATAAAATCAATTCCATGTGCAATAACTTTAAACAAAAAACAAATGAATCAGTTAGGTAATGCCATCAGATGGGATATACAGCTATTCTCAAATGTCCGTTTTACGATACACAAACGGGACTCAAAGCCCTTGCGCAATTTCCCAAACATCATATGGCAATTCAAGCTTTATGCATACATATATACAGTGAAAAGAGATCCACCAATGTTCAAATCATCGAGAAATTTATGTTGAAAGATAAATCTACAAATAACACAACCTAATCAAATACTGAACTCACACGATCATCTCGATTACCTTGATATGGCTAAACTGAGATGACGATTAAGATTTCTAAGACGGATCGATGTCGACGCCAATTTATTATTGTTCTTTTGAAGTTGACGTCTCCATCTTCGAAGATCAGGAAAGGGTTTGGTCACGTTAGATTTGGCAGACCGCTCTTGTGAGTCTTGAATTGCCGGCGCTTCTGATCACAACTTAGGGTTTCTGGTGTTTATAAGGAAGTGCTTCTCTAACTCTCCACATTTAGACCCTCTGCTTTTGAAATTGATGTTTTTGACACTAGAGAAAACCATAGAAAAACCTTTATGTATTATGTATAAATATTTAAAAAAACATTTATATATATATATATATATATATATATATATATATATATATATATATATATATATATATATATATATATATATATATATATTTTGTTACAAATTAACCATTATTATTTTTGACCTTTATTGTTTTAATGTTTGAATGCTTCAAAAATAGTGATCTCATTCCTCTTCTTTTTTAAGTTCGTGTTGTAAAAATGGGGGATCGATAATATGAAATTCTTATAAGATTATTATTGTTTCTTTAATTTTTACTCAGATATTTCAACTTTTTTTTCGGATCCTTCAAAAGACTGTAAATATTTTGTTGTAAAAATGGGGGATCGATGATATGAAATTCTTATAAGATTATTGTTGTTTCTTTAATTTTTACTCAGATATTTCAACTTTTTTTTCGGATCCTTAAAAAGACTGTAAATATTTTGTTGTAAAAATGGGGGATCGATGATATGAAATTCTTATAAGATTATTGTTGTTTCTTTAATTTTTACTCAGATATTTCAACTTTTTTTTTCGGATCCTTCAAAAGACTGTAAATATTTTGTTGTAAAAATGGGGGATCGATGATATGAAATTCTTATAAGATTATTGTTGTTTCTTTAATTTTTACTCAGATATTTCAACTTTTTTTTTTCGGATCCTTCAAAAGACTGTAAATATTTTGTATAGGTGGATGAGGATTTGGGTCTTCAATGGTATAAGAGTAAAGTACATGAGTTGCATAGAAATAATATGGTTTTGTTTAAGTATAATATGATTATGTCCAAAAAAGAATATGGAACTGGAGAAGGAGAAATGGGTCTGCAAAATAAATTAATGAAGCTTGAGGTGATTGACAAAAAGGAGACTGATATATTCATGGTTAAGGTGATGTTGTTTGGTATTGTTCTGGTTTGCATCTTCGTTTGGTTTATAATTATGTAATATGACAATAGGTTAATAAAATCGCAAATTATGTAATAGGGCAGGTCAGGTGTATTAAAGAATTAGAAATTAGAATGTGCCTTTCTTATTTTTGAAGCAATGTTCAATACCTTACACATTATAATTGTTATAAATTGGTTGATAAAGGTTTTACTGTCATATTTTTTATGAAGATAATGTGGTTTTGTGAGTATATAGATTGTATTAGGTTCCTTTGTTATGGTTGTAATGTCGTTTTATATCGGGTTATAAAAACAGTGGGACAGTTTTACCCTTTTTCTCACAAATGAACTGATGCATCAAGTAAAGGTCTTGAAAGATGAATTGTTGTTACAGATACACGAATATATCAGAAGTGAGATTTTTTTGTATGTGATGTGAAGGTCTGATGCACTAGAGGTCTGATGTAAAAGTTACATTTTTGTAAATACAAGTATAGAAAAAAAATGTGTTTTGTCGGTAGAGGTTTGATTGTCTGATGCAAGCGTCATTTTTAAGGGTATAATTGTCACTGAGAGGATTTAGCATAGTATGGAATGGAATCAATAATATAATGTAATTAAATAGATTGTAATGGAATAAATCAATAATGGAATCAATAATATAATGGAATTAAGAATAGAATCAAGAATGGAATGGAATAAAAAATCAGTTGGAGTGTTTGATGGTCTAATGCAAAAATCATTTTTGAAGGGTATGATTGTCACTTAGATGAGACTCCTGCAGGTGAACTGTAAAAACAAAGAGGAATAGTAGTTTAATAACGACTATATAAACAAGTCAATTGGTCAATAGGACTGAGTCATTAGAATTAGTCATGTTAGTCCTGGTATTCAGGATGTGTGCTTTCACGTGCCTTTGTATGTGGGTTTAGTTTAGCTGTAGCTTCAATCTGTGTGTGTGTATGTGTGTGTGTGTGTGTATATATATATATATATATATATATATATATATATATATATATATATACTTGTATCATTCATCACTTTAACATATGAAATTCACTCTCAAATTCTCATAAGTTCTATATGGTATCAGATCTTTGGTAGCTCATATCAAAATTTCCCCCTTTCTAGTTGTTCTTCCTACGAAAACCACCATGTTGCTCAACACCACAAATCAACAATTACTTACTTCTGCTACCATGGTTTCCACAGATCCGAACTTCTAGATTCCTTCACTCAGCATCAAGTTAGATCATCAAAACTACCCCCTTGTGGCACACCATCATCATCTCTGCCCCTATAATGATTTAACCTAGACTCCTTCATTCGTGATCCCAGCCTCCACTTGCAACTCTTCCTGTTGTCGAACTTGAAAGTACAAAGGCCGCACCCGCCCCCACTCCAAATCCAGAATTTTCCACCTGGAAGAAATGAGACATATTCGTCCTTCTTTGGCTCAAATCAACCCTAGTTGTCACACCCCTAAACCATAACGGTGGAAACGTCTAGGGGTGGATGACTTTCATGTACAATATCATAACAAACGAATAGTAGTGATCAAAGCATTACAACCATCATATTGATAAATAATAAGTTTACATTGTATCCAAAACATTGTTTATTTGATACCATATACATATGACTAAAAATAAAGGACGTAACGTTGCGACATCCCCGTCCTCAAAACCGTATCGGTTACCTGTCTACTGATGTCCTAATAATACAAGTGATTTTGAAAAGTGTCAACAATTAAGTTGGTGAGCTCATAAGCATTTTGTATGAGAGAAATCGGTAGCTTTTCCTTGTAAAAATGATAGAGTGTGCTTTCAGAAAAATCCAATATTTTCTTTAAGAATGAACTGCAAGTCTTAAACCCAAGACTAAAATGTAAGTAATGATGTATTGGAAAATAGTGTTACGAAGTTTTATCTTTATATAAAACTACTTGAATGTATGTGAACCCCGTAAACCAAATGTATTGTTAATACCCCCATGTGAGTTATCATAATCATGCAAATGTGTAACAACTCGTCTCTGGTATGTTGTTTCCATGATATTTATTTAGAAGTTTTAATGAGGGACTCGGCGAGTCTATAGCCCGACTCGTCGAGTAGAGACGGGATTTCGAGCACGTGTAAATCGGCAACTCGACGAGTCCATATTCGGGACTCGGCGAGTCCGCCTGCCAGGAAGAAACCCTAAATCCCCGGGTTTGCTCACTATTTAAGCAATGTTATGTGCCCCAACTCGCCTCCTTCACCCTCAGAGAGCTTGTGAGAAACCCTAAATCATTCCTTGTGTGATTAAAGTGTTTTTGTGTGGATTCTTGAAGGATTGAAGAGGAGAAAGAAGAAAGGACCCAAAAGAGGAAGTGTAGAGCAGAGATCCAAGGCCAAGTCAGAGTTCATTGAGGTGTGTCTCGGAATTACTCTGTTTTATGCTTAAAATCTCCATTAGAACACCTCTAAGGCTAGTTTAATGTATTTTTCCAAGCTTATTAGTTGTATGGATGCCTTGTTGGGTCGAGATATCCCTAGATCTGTTCATTTAGGAGTTTTAGATCCCGGATCTATTGCCTTTTTCAAAGTTGTCTTGCATGAGAACCCTAGATCTAGCCTTATTATGCCTTTTGAGCCTTTTAATCTTCATGAATGCTTATGGGCACGTAAAGATAGAATCTTTACGTGTTAATCGAGCATAAGAAGCCCAGATCTACAAGTTATATGTGCTGGATTCAAGCAGAATCGAGTTTTTAGTAACTGCATGCATGCGACTCGGCGAGTCGTTCTTCAGACTTGGCGAGTCGAGCCGCGAGTCCCCGATTTTTCCCCTTTTGAGTGATTCCGAGTGGGGACCAATCAGTAGTAGAATGGACTCAATGAACCGGAGGTCAAACTCAGTAATGGAGGGACTCGACGAGTTGTTCATACAACTCGGCGAGTCCAAGGCAATCTTCATAGATTCAAGGACAACTCGTCGAGTTGTTCATACAACTCAGCAAGTCGGATGCAGATAGCCTGAGTTCTAGAATCGAAAGGGAACTCGTCGAGTTGATACCATACTCGACGAGTAGCAGCGAGCAGGGTTGAGAAGTGAGAGTAGGGACTCGGCGAGTTGACGGCCCAACTCGGCGAGTCAGGTCAACTGTAAGTTGACTTTGACCGAGAGAGTTGACTTTAGCCAGGAGTAAAAGAGTCATTTTACCCCAAAGCAGTTATTAGTATTTGATTGAGTGTGTTTGTGGAATTGTAGCCGGGGAGATACCGGAGCAGCAGCAGATAGCTTCCAGAGCCTTTCACTCAGCAGCCAGTTCACGAGGTGAGTTTCCTTCCAGTAGGAACGGGTCTAAGGCCACAATGCCGGCCCGATTAGCTAGCAGTAGTTTCCGGACCTCGGTCCGATGCAGTGGTTAGTATGTTTGACGCCTTCGTGGCTCAGACAGGTTTTTGTGTTATGTGTTCCGGGTTATGGCCCGAAGCAGTACGTAGTATGTTTTGTTGAGTTAGTTGATATGTTATACTATGCTATGTTCAGTAGTTCCGGACTTCTGTCCGATGCAGTCAGTTCCGGATTTCGGTCCGATGCAGGAGGCAAGGCCTCAGTAGTTCGGGACTTCGGTCCGATGCAGAGGGCAAGACCCTGGTTAGTTCCGGACTTCGGTCCGATGCAGTTTCCGGACTTCGGTCTGATGCAGAGGGCAAGGCCCTGGTTAGTTCCGGACTTCGGTCCGATGCAGTTTCCGGACTTCGGTCTGATGCAGTGGGCAAGGCCCAGTAGTTGTTATATGGTTGTATGGTATGTGGTAATTTGGGGGAGCTCACTAAGCTTCGTGCTTACAGTTTCAGTTTTGGTTTCAGGTGCTTCCGCAAGTAAAGGGAAGAGCTTGGGATGATGGCATCGCACACACCACAACTTCAGTTTTTGTCCTGGGAGTTGATTCAGTTTCTTCGTTATGTTTTGATACAGTTGTGACACAGTTTTTCTCACAATATTTTATTATGGTTTTGAGATACGCTACGTATGATTTTATTATGTGATACTCAGTTTTATGATCTTTGTTATATTTAAAAATAAAATTTTCGGGTCGTATTTTTGGGGTGTTTCATAATGACTAGTTGGCATGCTACGACGTTCTTCAGGCGTCAAAATTTTATGACATTTGTCACCTTAGACTGGCCGGTCTAACTGTAACTAACAATTGAGGTGTGGGGTTGTCAATTCCGTATAGATCTATATACAAGTTTCACGCTCTCCATACAAGAGACTATGGATATAATCCAGGACTTAGTGTGTACTCTGATAGGTACGGTGAAGCCAAATGTCTCACAAAATTGTATCAACCGGTTTACGTGTACTGAAAACCCATTTTCTTGTAAATGAATGCATTACTCTTCCATAGTGGTCACATAGTGTGAAAATAATTATACCTTTAAATAATTATATGTTTCTTTCGTAATGATAGTGTAGTGTTTGTGACTCCCAAACTATACTAATTATAGTTTATTATGCTTGTTTGTTAACACTATTTATATAATCATTTATATAAATAAATAGTAGTTATCCTGTCTAGATGTCTATAAAATATTATGGCATAAAAACTTACATCCAACACAAGTATGAGAAATTTGTATGTAAAAGTCCATTTCGAGCATTTGCCCCGTTTTTAACGATGTTTTTGTCCAATTTCAAAATGTATGGTAAAGACGTCATCTTTTTGGGTTGTATCCCACAAAATGGTGAAATAACTAGAATGTAACCCTTTTTGTTAGAAAAACTATATGTTGATAAAAAGTCTCAAAAGTCCTTGTACTTTTGTAATCATAACTTTTATTATGATTATATAACATAGTTTATGTTTTGTTTTTGTTAGTTTTGCATCTCAAAACTAATATATCACAAATAATTGTTTACAAACTAGTGATAACCATATTTAATGCAAATAATGTTTTATATTAACATAGAGATGAAACATGCAACTATTTGTGTGATAAACCAAACTTTACTTGTATTCCCCCCTTAAAACATGAAAAACTAGAAAATGTAGGGGTATGAACTCACCTTGAGTGTGGTTGTGGTTGGATAAAGAGATGATTGTGAAGATTTCCAAGCCTAAAACACTTGAATGCGGTTGATGAGCTCTTTGAAGATTATATTGTCCTAAGAGTGTTAACACGTGATAATGTGTGTAAATAAGATGAAACTAGCATGGAAGTGTGTAAAAATACTAGATAATAAAGAACTACTTACCAAAATTCTAGGAATCAACTTGGCGAATTTTCCCTTGGAAGTTTGGACTTCTTTTTTGAGAAAATATAGAGTCAACAAAAAGAAATATGGAAATGGTGGGGGGTTTTATGGATGATCTCGGAAAAAGATAAGGAGAGAAAGGTGATGGGATATTTGCATAGTTATTTGTTAAACAAATGCATTGATACACGTTGGGTAATATTATGTATTGGAAAAGATGAAACTTCAAGTCACAAAGTCAACCCTCTTTTCTTCTTCTTTCCCACCGAAATCCATCCTAAAACCATCGAAATCACATGTAATTTCGGCCTAGCACCACCGAGATCAACTAGTGATTGCGGACCATGCAACAACCGAGATCACATGGTGATTTCGATCTAGATGCCAACCAAAATCCCATGGTGATTTTCGTCCATGCACTCACCGAAATCCCAAATGTTATCATTCCCTACTGCTCATCTGGTCTCCTACACCAATAATCATAACTCTCGTCATTCTATAACTCACTCAGGCTACTCATCCGACTACTGAGACATTGATTTTCGTCGTCGCCGACCCCATTTCCAACTATGCAATAAGCTTGGTCACGAGGCTATCAATTGTTGGCAAAGAGCCAACCAAATTGACTACCCATCCACAAAGCGCAATCCTCGTTAGCAACAACACCAAGCCCACCTCACTATTGGACCCAATCCATCCACAATTCTGGACCCCACTTGGTATTTTAATATAGGCATAACAGATCACGTCTCGCCTGATTTGCACAAGCTGCAAATTACCGAACCCTATGTTGGAGATGACAAACTCCAAGTTGAAAATGGTACACACCTCCTTATTACTCATTCTGGCTCATTTTCTTGATTATCATTGCATTTATCAAAAGTTCTTGTTGTCCCCCATTTAACCAAAAACCTACTCAGTGTTTCTCAACTTATACAAGAACAAAATGTATACATGGATCACAACTTGGTGCCTGGGATGACCCTTCGATCTCATAAAACCCAATAATATCCTCATGGATTCACTCGTACACACGGGGTGTCTATTTATGGGTGAGGCGAGGTTTTTGATGGATTCGGGGATGATGGTGGTGAAGCTGCCCTCTTGTGGGATGGGATAGAAATGGATATTCTGGGGGGTAGTGATAATCCTACGTCCCGGAGCATGAATACCGAGAGAGGATGGAGGAAGTGGGGCAACAATCTTTAGGGATGACTCCGACTTAGTAGGGCCCTCCTCCTAAGTCTCCTTATGATCTTGGTGGTAAGACGAATCTGGGTAGGGCGAACTGTCTGTAGGTACTCCACTGATCTCATCGCCAAGCTGCTCCTCCTTACTAGTGTTGGGTCAAAAATATGGTTAATACTTTACTTTTCTAGAAAAATGTATTTTTGTGTCTTGGACCGTAAACAGCTTGGTGTTTACGGCTGTATACGTGTGTACGGTTGTGTTTATGGTCGTGAACAGGTTTACGGCCGTAAACCCATTCACGGCCCATGTTCACCAAGCCCATGTTTCTTATGTATGAATATAGGCGTAAGGGGTGAGGAGTAGATTGAAAAACAGAAAAGGAGTGTACGACCTAGAGAGAGAGAAGAACAAGTGTGTTAGTGTGTGTGAATTTCTTGTATCAGAATCATCATTCTATTCATCAATACATTGAGATTCATATTATTCTTCTTCTCCTTCTCTTCTATTTGATATAACATCATCCGTTTGATTGAGATTCTGCACCATCAAACGGATATGATTGATACACAGACAAATTAGGGACTTACAATTGGTATCTATTGTTGGGTCAAAAATATGGTTTATACTTTACTTTCTAGAAAAATATATTTTTGTGTCTTGGACCGTAAACACCAAGCTGTAAACAGCTTGGTGTTTACGGCCATATACGTGTTTACGGTTGTGTTTACGACCGTGAACAAGTTTACGACCGTAAACCCATTCACGGCCCATGTTCACCAAGCCCATGTTTCTTATGTATAAATTATTGGATTAGTGTCTAAGTCCATAACTGTTTTGGTATGTACTTGACCCGATTATGAGCATGGTCCTTTTGGGTTGCCTTCACTATAGCAATATGTAGGATGATTTAAGGAGAGAAAGGTTTAAATATGATTTATTAATATATTATGAGAATAATATATTAAAGGAGAAATCATATTGTTTAATTAATATTAGTCAAGAATTAATTGTTAATTAATTTTGTGGCTAAAAGAGATTAATTAAACTTAGGGGACTGAAGTTGTAATTATAAGATAATTATAATTGGGCTATGGATCACCAAATAATATATAGGTTGGACGAATTCTATGGGTAGCCCATTAGAAATCGTCCAAGGGATATGTTTAAGGAGTCCATGGGCTGCTTAGGGCCTAAGCAGTCAAATTAGGGTTTCCTAGTTGTAAACCCTAATAGCCTACATGTATATAAAGGGCCCCTATGCCCCAAAAACGATAATAAGTCTTTTGTTAGGGTTTCCAGCCGTTTTTGGTGCCTCCCTTTCTTCTCCTCTTCATCCAAGTTGCATATGGTGTTTGTGACTCCATTAGAGGTACTACACTTGTGGTACTTGCTTTCAAGAGCTAAGGAAATTCAAGGAACTAGTTGTTATTGCTATATAACAACAAAAGGTATGTATTCTAGCTTTATATATGAATTTCGAAAATTATAGTAGCATGCCAGGTTTCTTTTTGTGTTCATAAAGCTGTATAACTAATAGTGAAAACATAGATCCAATACTAGGGTTGCATGCACACATAGGATTGTTTGTATTAAACCCATCAGTGGTATCAGAGCCATTGGTTTTTGTTTTCAATTAGATTTTATTCAAATTTGTGAACTTGACATATTAGGGTTTATGGCTAATAAACCCTAAAGGCTAGGTAATTTTCGCAATTAGGGTTGCAAAACCCTTGATGGCGATTTTTGCTAGGGTTTCCCAAATCCTTTCCTTAGCCTCCAAGATTTTGAAATCTAGGGTTATCCAACCCTTGGATTTCGAAATTACCTCCTTCCCCAAGGTTAGATCCTAAATTTTAGGGATTTGGATAATCCCATATCTTGTAATAATCTTTTAATTGTTAAATATGGTAATTAAAGATCTTGAATTATCCCATCCCTTATTTTCAAGATTTAGAGAGGGATTCAAGGGATTAGGATATCTTAGATGTATAATTGGTAATTATCCTCATGATCTAGATAATCCCTTGTGATTTAATAATTTAAATTAATTGTTTAATTTATGGCAATTATTAAATCAACAGTTTTAATATTTAAAATTTTAATTTAAATGTCTCAAATTCAAAATTTTAAGTGAGATTAAAACCTAATTGTTTTGAAGAGTTTCAAAACTTGCCCTCAAGTTTTGGAATTTAAATTGTTGATTAAAAGTTAATTTTGAAAGTCTAAAATCCAAAACCCTGATTTTGAAAAGTTCAAATTAAACCCTTATGGTTTTATTAAATTAATTAAGTGTATAATTAAAAGAGATTTAATAAATACATAATGATTTTGGTTAATTAAAAGTATAATTTAAACCACCTAGTATTTTAAAAGTGTAAAATACACCCTATACTATATATGACATTAAAAGTCTAATATTATATATGTATGAGTAAACAGTCAGTCTTACCGTTAGTAGGCCTCATTCACGAAGCTGGTCTATAAGGGGTGTTTAAGGAAATTGCCTATAAAATGGCGATTGAATGGGTATCCACTCTTACCCACCACACTCTTGACTAGTGGAGGGTCGTTAGCCGAACGGGTAGGATAGGACAGAAACCTTCCATTATAAGTATAATGAAGTACAAAGTAACTAAATGCTGTTTTTTCAAATTCCCAAATCATAGTTACTTTAGGCAAAATGTGAAATTGTATGCTAACCCATGGAATTACACTTTGTACCCTTGTCAAACGTTAGTGGAGCGTGTGTGGTTAACCGGCACACTAATTTGGGGATGACATTGGTAGCGAAGGATGACTCGATGTTTGTCATAGATCAATGGAGCGTGTGTGGCTAACCGGCACATTGATTAGGTGATAGTAACATTGGGTGCACCACGTGATTCATATGGTTATTCACACCTTGTTTGTGATCCTCGGCATCCCAGTCACGAATAGTAGGGCATAATCGAGATTAAACATGCCATTGAAGAGTTCAATGAGTCTCAAAAGATCTAGGAGTTTCAATTCATTTAAAACTTAAACTTCTTTTTCGTTTTTCATGGTGGAAATTGGTAAATCGTCATTTGCCTACCTTCAAATATTCTGCAACTAGATTACGGCATCCCTCTTCAAGGTTGTAGAGTATTGTGTTGGATCCTAGCTTGATGTTTCATTTGGGTGTTGCATCAAGAATTCTAATCAACTTAACTTGAATTTTCTCCCGTTTTGTAGATGTCTGAATCTTACAATAGTCTTCCCAAATCCTTTGGAACAAGCTTTCCAATTGAAGATGACGTTCCGAGATACGATCAAGGAAATGAGAGTCATGCTTCACTTCCTCCACCTCCTCCAATTATTCTCCCTGACCCACAAGTTCAAAGGATTGAAAAGTTCAAGCTCACTCAAGCCCTTTTGGCAAGTAAACACGAAGATGGGAAACCTGTGTGTGCGCACGTCTTAGAGATGAAGTCATACATTGATAGGTTAAACATGTTGGGTGTCGAGATTTCAAGTGGGTTGGATATTGACTGGGTTCTTCAGTCACTTCCTGAATCATATAGTGAGTTCGTTAGAGAGTACTATATGATGGACCACGACGTGACCCTAATTGATCTCACCTACTTGCTTATAGCTGCTGAATCAACAATGATTTGGCGTGCTGGTCAAGCAAATTTGTCTAGTGAATCAAACTCCCAAACTTCAATGGATACTGGCAACATTGGAAGTCCAGAAAGAACTAAGTCTGTGATTGTCCAATGTGTTGTGCCAAAGGAGTCTATTTGCTTTTATTGCCAAGAGAAGGGGCATTGGAAACGAAGTTGCCCTAATTATCTGAGAGATCTAAGAGATGGGAGAGTCAAGACGTATGACTCTGCTTCAGGTAAAATCCATTATCTAACTCTTTTAAGTTCCTATTCTAGATTCTTAATGCATGATGTGATAAGATTGCATTTTGATGTTTTGTAGGATCGAAGAAAAGAGAGGAAGCTTAAGGGAAGAAGTGAGCTGAATCTGATCGTGAAGAAATGGATTTCGATCGCATTACTTGAAGATTGGATTCTTGAGCTACTACTTGAAGTTAGAATAGATTGTTAAGAAATATGTAATAACATAGTTTTTCAATTGAGTTGAATTGTAAGGACAAAATTTTTTCCGCAATAAAATGAATTTTGATTTTATCTTATTTATTTATCCTTGCAATGGCATGTATGAAAGAATTGATGTTTGAATGTTTCTATTATTAGCAATAATGGATTTGATTCTTAATTGTGTTATTTGTGGAAATGTCAAAATTTTACCAAATAGGGAGAGTTTCTCATCACCCAAGTTTCAATTGGACAGAAACTTGGAATCATGCAATGTGCATTGTATGATGAATGAAAAACTTTCACATTTGGGAACCTTAGACTAATTCTTTGGCAAAGTGTCAATTGAAGGACTAGGAGATCGAGTACACTAGGTCGTACGTTGAACAAGTCTACCACAAGAGTGACAAAGATATTCGTCATGATTTACTAAAGTTTAGTAAATATGGTTATACTTATAAGATTAAGTATAATTCTAAGTTGATTGAAAGAGTTTCAATGAATAGTAGAACGAATAAAGAAGAATCAAGTAGGCAGAAAGATAAAAGTTTCTCTATTCTAAGAAGAAGGGAGAGTACCTTTTATTGTGTTTTATGATAAGTCTTTATGATTAAGAACCATGTCTCAATTGATCCTCTAAGTGAGTCTTAGTGCGATTGCATGTCTAAGAAGAGGAATTGAGAATTGTAGAAATGGTTAAATCAAAGAGTCCCAACTTGACTCACCATGCGACTATTGTTCCCTTCCTCCGATTGCTCGGGAATCAATTCCGGTTCCTCAATAGGTATGATAGGTTCATCCCTATTATTATGCAACATTTGTCGCATCTCCTCCCTTTGTTCGGCTAGCATAGCCCGAATCATGGCTTGCACCGCAGCCATTGTTATTGGTTCTGGTGCTGCTGCTACAACAGGTATTTGCTCAATCACTGGCGGTTGATTCCTGTTTTCATCTGCGTTTCCAACGCCACTCCTTGTTCTCACCATTTTTGATCTACACACCGAATAATTTCACCTTATTACTCCAAACGATTACATGCTAGTTCTAATATCGTATACATACGCTTAGAATCCTAAACACATAAACCTTCAGATCCGGTTGGCAACAAACCGTAGATCCGAACAAATAATATCATATATGGCAACATATAACATTTAGCACATAAAAGCATTTTAGGCAACTTTCCTAAAATAAACTAGTGCTCGTGTCTAAAATCCAACAGACACACATCTCAAAATTCCACTTAGCATTCTAATTTAAGTCTAGAAATCCTACAAATTCCTAGTTCGCTTAAACTAATGCTCTGATACCAACTGTGACATCCCCAAAATCTCGGCCAGAAAAGACCGATTTTCATTTATGCTTTTAAATATTTTCAGAGTAAATCCTTTTTATTTGAAAGAGTTGCGGAATTTGTTCCCAAAACAAAACATGATAAAATAATATTTATCAAAGCATTTCATCAAGAGATGCATTTCATTATATAATCAAAACTCGGGATGTCATGTTCCGATACAGACCATAAAGCATAAACGATAAACATTACAAGTCATTCAACAAATATATACATATACAGACTTGTAAACAAAACAACAAGATGATCCATCCATCTTACGCCCTTGTGCCACTTCCTGTAATACAAATAAAACTGAGTGGGTCAGGCTTGGGAGCCTGGTGAGCATATAGGGTTTTCAACCCACAATAAATAAGTTATATTTAATTTCACCAACCAATCACTATCCCGATTACCCATTCCCGTTATCCTCACTTTACGTCCCTAAAACAACTATCTCAAGGGACCTAATCTAGGATTTTCATCGGGACGAACATCACTGCGAAGGGGTTTCCTCAACAATAGATATCCTAAAGGCAACCATGAGGGGGATAGAGTACACCGGTGAACACATCGTTCACAACACCTACAGGTTATGAACCTGCTAGTGTTCCACTGGACTGTCTAGAAAGAGTCCGTGGTCGTTATCCATACTCCGCTGAATAACTAGATCAACAACAACAACAACATCGAGGCCTCTCATCTGTTTATTACACACCAACTATCTACCCATGTTCTACCCAACATATTAGTAGATAAAAATATACATTTGTATACATAGTTTAAAGAAAACCTGTATAGCATGCTTTAATCAACACATATGTCACATAACAGATGAGGCACACACACATAACACATATCTCCTAAAGAAATAAGCAGATCTATAAGATAGAAGAGAGTGAATACTCATTCACACATAACACAACCAAATATATACACATAGCACGTATTTTTATATAAAATACTTCGTATTATTGTATTAGAAGAAATAACTACACACTCACTTGATCAGAAGACGATCCGACAGCACTACGGCTTATAGAAGTAGTATTCCTCAGCAGATCTGGAAGATCTCTTCGAAAATCGAACTTCTCGCGGGCAGAGCTTCGACTCGGGAACCGCGCTTCTCGGGATCTTCGGGATCTCGGGACTTGCCTCGGGGCTAGAGTATGATACCGGGGCTTCGGGGTGTAAAAATGCAGAGCTTCGGCGCAAAGATGAGAAGAAATGAGCAATTTAACCCTGAACCCTCGCATCCTATTTATAGTGAAAATATCTGATGGACTCGCCGAGTAGGGGACACCTACTCGCCGAGTTGGCCCATACTCGCCGAGTAGGGGACACCTACTCGCCGAGTCGGTCCATGGATCAGACGCGTGACTCAGCTTCGGATAATACCTTCGATTTATAATTAAATTTAATTACCAAATGATTAATAAACTTCGGAAATTCATAACTTCTTCATACGAACTCCGTTTTCGACGTTCTTTATATCCACGCGAAGGTGAGACCATGCTCTACGACTTTCGTTTAGACTCCGTCGGCTAATTTTGACTTTATTTTTATTAATTATTTTTAATAGGCCGCGACAGAAACTTTCGTTATAAATTCATAACTTCTTCGTTTGATGTCCGTTCTCGCCTAACTTTTTATCGCTTCGATACCAACAATGAGATCTTCGATTCTCATTTAGATTGCTTCGGCTAACAACCGCTCGATCTCAATTCGAGTATTTCGGGCTGCACACCGCTAAGCCGGAACTTCGATAAATCATAACTTCCTCATACGAAGTCAGATTTGGGCGTTCTATATATATTCGGAAACCTCGTTTCAACTACTACAACATAGATCAAAGATATTAAGTTTATTTTACACTTAAATTTTGACGCTTATTTTTATTCTTAATTAATCAGACCACATAATTAAGCAATTAAGCACAAAACACATAATACTCAAATAATACATTCTTATTATTTCAAAACGGGTTACAAAGCTTAACCTAGACTATTATATTGCTAATAACGGCAAGCCCGGAAACACAGGCGTTACAATTCTCTCCACCTTAGAATGATTCCGTCCCCGGAATCACACATCAACAAACAAATGCGGATAGCGACTCAACATGTCACTCTCCGTCTCCCAGGTGAGATTCGGCCCATTCGTGTGTTTCCATCGGACAAGCACTAACCCAACCATCTTGCGTCGCAATTTCTTAGTCTTTCGGTCAACAATTGCCTCTGGTTCTTCAATCAACCTTTTGTTCTCATCAATTCTCAATTCAGAAATTGGAATTATGTCGGGAACTTCTCCCGTGAACTTCCTCAAATAACACACATGAAAAGTGTTATGAATTCCATTCAGTTCTTCTGGTAGTTCGAGCTTGTAAGCTTGGTTCCCAATCCTCTGAAGAACTTTAAACGGTCCAATAAACCTTGGACTTAACTTTCCCCTTTTACCAAATCTTATAAGTCCCTTCCACGGCGAGACTTTAAGCAAAACCGAATCCCCAACCTCAAAAGTTATCGGTCTCCGCTTCTTGTCAGCATAGCTCTTTTGACGATCCTGAGCTGCTAACATTCTTTCCCTAATTATTTTCAACTTTTCAGCAGTTTGATGAACCAACTCCGGTCCCATAAACTGCTTTTCCCCAGCCTCAAGCCAACAAGACGGCGTACGACACTTCTGTCCATACAAAGCTTGGTAAGGTGCCATCTTAATGCTCGAGTGAAAACTATTATTATAGGAAAATTCTACCAACGGTAAATGTTCATCCCAATTACCTAGGAATTCTAGAGTACATGCTCTCAGCATATCTTCAAGTGTTTGTATCGTTCGTTCGCTCTGACCATCAGTCTGCGGATGGTAAGCTGTACTTAAACACAACTTGGTACCCAATTCCTCTTGTAGACTTTTCCAAAACCTCGATGTGAAACGGCTATCACGATCCGACACAATCGTTAACGGAACACCATGAAGCCTCACAATTTCCTTCACGTAAGAATTCGCAAGCTTATCCATAGACCATTTCTCCCTGGCCGCTATGAAATGCGCACTCTTAGTGAATATATCAACGACCACCCAAATCATGTCGTGACCATTCTTTGTTCTGGGCAGTTTAGTGACAAAATCCATAGCAATGTCTTCCCACTTACCCATAGGCACAGGCAAAGGTTCTAAACTCCCGTACGGTTTCTGATGTTGTGTCTTGACTCTCGCACAAGTCACACACTCGGCCACATACTTTGCAACATCAAGCTTCATCGTCGGCCACCAGTAGTAGGGTTTCAGGTCCCTATACATTTTAGTGCTACCCGGATGAATCGAGTACATGGTCTTGTGAGCTTCTTCCATCAGAAGATCTCTAACTCCTCCTGTCTTAGGTATCCAAATCCGATCTTGGAACACCTTCAGTCCATGACTGTTTACACCGAACACCAACGTTTTGCCCAAACGTTCCTCCTTTCTGTCATTCTTCTCAGAAGCTTCGCTCTGAGCTTTCTTTATACTTTCCAAAATAGTTGAGACAACTTCAATTCTCAACGCTCTTGGCCTTTTCCTTTCGGGATTGACTTTCCGACTGAGAGCATCAGCAACAACATTAGCTTTACCGGGGTGGTAAAGTATCTCGCAGTCATAGTCTTTAAGTAATTCTAGCCAGCGTCGTTGCCTCATATTCAATTCTTTCTGATTAAAGAGATATTGGAGACTCTTATGATCAGTGAAAAGTTTGCACTTCGTGCCATAGAGGTAATGCCTCCATATTTTCAGAGCGAAAACTACCGCTGCCAACTCCAAATCATGAGTCGGGTAGTTCTTTTCATGCTCTTTCAGCTGTCGAGACGCATATCCTATCACCTTTTCTCTTTGGGTCAAAACACAACCCAAACCAACACCAGACGCATCGCTATAGACAGCGAAGTCTTCAACTCCATCGGGTAGAGAAAGTATCGGTGCCTCGCATAGCTTCTCCTTTAGCTTCTCAAATGCTTCCTTATGCTTCTCACCCCAAGCATAAGTAGCTCCTTTGTGGGTCAAAGCTGACAATGGACTAGCGATCGAAGAAAAGCCTTGGATAAACCTTCGGTAATATCCAGCTAATCCTAAAAAGCTTCGAATCTCCGTGGGACTTTTCGGTTGTTCCCACTTCGTCACAGCTTCGATCTTCGCTGGATCAACCATTATCCCTTCTTGGTTGACCACGTGACCCAAGAATTGGACTTCACGAATCCAAAAATCACATTTGGAGAACTTAGCATACAGCTTCTCCTTCTTCAAGACTTCTAACACTTCTCGCAAGTGTCTGCCATGCTCCTCCTGGCTTTTCGAGTAAATCAGAATGTCGTCTATGAACACTATCACGGATTTATCAAGGAACGGGTTACAAACCCTATTCATCAAATCCATGAACGCTGCTGGAGCATTGGTTAGTCCAAACGACATAACCAAGAACTCGTAGTGTCCATATCTAGTTCTGAATGCAGTCTTCTCGATATCTTGCTCTCTTACTTTTAGCTGATAATATCCTGACCTTAGATCGATCTTCGAGAAATAGCTCGAACCTTGCAATTGATCAAACAGGTCATCAATCCTCGGCAACGGATATCTATTCTTTATTGTTGCCTTGTTCAGCTCTCTGTAATCGATGCACATTCTCATACTTCCATCTTTCTTCTTTACAAATAACACCGGAGCTCCCCAGGGCGATGAACTAGGTCTAATGAAACCGTTGTCCAATAACTCCTGAAGTTGCATCATTAGCTCCTTCATCTCCGTCGGTGCTAATCGATAAGGTGCTTTCGCAATTGGCGTTGTTCCTGGCAACAAGTCAATACGAAATTCCACTTGTCTATCAGGTGGTAATCCAGGAAGATCTTCGGGAAATACTTCCGGATAATCACACACCACTGGAATATTCTGCATCACCTTCTTTTCCTTCTTAGCATCAATCACGAATGCTAAAAACGATGTACACCCCTTGGTCAAACATTTTCTGGCTTTCATCAATGAAATGATTCCAGAATTCACTCTGCGTTTATCTCCATACACCATAAACGAATCTTTCCCAGGCGGGTTTACTTTGACTATTTTCTTCTTGCATAAAATTTCGGCGTCGTTGGCGCTAAGCCAATCCATTCCCAATACGATGTCGAAACCATTAAGTTCGATAGGCAATAATTCCTCGTGGAACTTATTCCCATTCAGATCAATTAAGATGTTTTTCATGCGATAGCTAACAGGTACAAACTTGCCACTAGCAACTTCGACTAATAAAACATTATCTAGTCTAACAACAGGCAAAGCTAGCTTTCTACCAAATTCATGCGATATAAAGGAGTAGTTGGCTCCAGAATCAAATAAAATTTGGGCAGGCAATTCGTTAACGAGAAAGGTACCTGAAGCGACATCAGCTTCATCTTTAGCAGCTTCCAGTGTCATCTGGAATGCTCTCGCCTTTGGCTTTGGCGGAATGTTAGGTCTAGCTGCCTCCTTCTTTTTCGGGCAGTCTCTCGACATATGACCCTCCTCACCACAACCATAGCAAACTTTCTTTGTGAGGGTACACTCATTGGCATAGTGCCCTGGCTTTCCACACTTGTAGCACGTGTTCGCCACCTCACATCTTCCATGATGCTTCTTCTTACATTTGTCGCACCATTTCGCTTCACCTCCACCTCCCCTCGAACCAGACTTCGAGAACTTGTTTTTCTTGTTGGACCCTGAAGTTCCATCGAACTTCCTCTTTTCTCCAACATCTATTCTTTCCAGACCCTTTTCCTTCTGCTGGGCCTCCACATTCTTAGCTGCACGTACAGCCGTTTTCAGAGTGGTTGCCATCTTGACTGTCGGACCAAAGTCAGCAGGCAGTCCATTAGCAAACCTCTCAATCTTGGAGAGTTCCGTCGGCACTAGGTACGGAAACAACTTCATCTTCTCAGTAAATGCAGTAGCATAGTCATCTATGCTCATCTTCCCTTTCTTCAAGTTTTGAAACTCATTGTTCAGATCAATTAGATCTATCTCCGAACAATACTGCACCCTTAACTGTTCCAAGAACTCCTCCCATGACATTTTCAGGGCTTCTCCTCGTGGCATAGTATCTGCCAACAACTTCCACCAACTCAAGACTCCAGTCTTCAGTTGTCTAACCGCAAATACGGTCTTCTGTTTGTTGCTACAGTCGCAACTTTCAAATACCATCCCCATTTCGGAGATCCAATCCATTATCTCAACAGGCTTTGGGCTCCCAGAAAGACTTGGCGGTTTGGCGCCCAAGAAATTCTTGTACATACGCCCATCCTTGTTGTTTCTCCTTTCCGGATTGTTCCTTCGTTCCTCTTGAGTCCCAACTTGACTCACCATGCGACTATTGTTCCCTTCCTCCGATTGCTCGGGAATCAATTCCGGTTCCTCAATAGGTATGATAGGTTCATCCCTATTATTATGCAACATTTGTCGCATCTCCTCCCTTTGTTCGGCTAGCATAGCCCGAATCATGGCTTGCACCGCAGCCATTGTTATTGGTTCTGGTGCTGCTGCTACAACAGGTATTTGCTCAATCACTGGCGGTTGATTCCTGTTTTCATCTGCGTTTCCAACGCCACTCCTTGTTCTCACCATTTTTGATCTACACACCGAATAATTTCACCTTATTACTCCAAACGATTACATGCTAGTTCTAATATCGTATACATACGCTTAGAATCCTAAACACATAAACCTTCAGATCCGGTTGGCAACAAACCGTAGATCCGAACAAATAATATCATATATGGCAACATATAACATTTAGCACATAAAAGCATTTTAGGCAACTTTCCTAAAATAAACTAGTGCTCGTGTCTAAAATCCAACAGACACACATCTCAAAATTCCACTTAGCATTCTAATTTAAGTCTAGAAATCCTACAAATTCCTAGTTCGCTTAAACTAATGCTCTGATACCAACTGTGACATCCCCAAAATCTCGGCCAGAAAAGACCGATTTTCATTTATGCTTTTAAATATTTTCAGAGTAAATCCTTTTTATTTGAAAGAGTTGCGGAATTTGTTCCCAAAACAAAACATGATAAAATAATATTTATCAAAGCATTTCATCAAGAGATGCATTTCATTATATAATCAAAACTCGGGATGTCATGTTCCGATACAGACCATAAAGCATAAACGATAAACATTACAAGTCATTCAACAAATATATACATATACAGACTTGTAAACAAAACAACAAGATGATCCATCCATCTTACGCCCTTGTGCCACTTCCTGTAATACAAATAAAACTGAGTGGGTCAGGCTTGGGAGCCTGGTGAGCATATAGGGTTTTCAACCCACAATAAATAAGTTATATTTAATTTCACCAACCAATCACTATCCCGATTACCCATTCCCGTTATCCTCACTTTACGTCCCTAAAACAACTATCTCAAGGGACCTAATCTAGGATTTTCATCGGGACGAACATCACTGCGAAGGGGTTTCCTCAACAATAGATATCCTAAAGGCAACCATGAGGGGGATAGAGTACACCGGTGAACACATCGTTCACAACACCTACAGGTTATGAACCTGCTAGTGTTCCACTGGACTGTCTAGAAAGAGTCCGTGGTCGTTATCCATACTCCGCTGAATAACTAGATCAACAACAACAACAACATCGAGGCCTCTCATCTGTTTATTACACACCAACTATCTACCCATGTTCTACCCAACATATTAGTAGATAAAAATATACATTTGTATACATAGTTTAAAGAAAACCTGTATAGCATGCTTTAATCAACACATATGTCACATAACAGATGAGGCACACACACATAACACATATCTCCTAAAGAAATAAGCAGATCTATAAGATAGAAGAGAGTGAATACTCATTCACACATAACACAACCAAATATATACACATAGCACGTATTTTTATATAAAATACTTCGTATTATTGTATTAGAAGAAATAACTACACACTCACTTGATCAGAAGACGATCCGACAGCACTACGGCTTATAGAAGTAGTATTCCTCAGCAGATCTGGAAGATCTCTTCGAAAATCGAACTTCTCGCGGGCAGAGCTTCGACTCGGGAACCGCGCTTCTCGGGATCTTCGGGATCTCGGGACTTGCCTCGGGGCTAGAGTATGATACCGGGGCTTCGGGGTGTAAAAATGCAGAGCTTCGGCGCAAAGATGAGAAGAAATGAGCAATTTAACCCTGAACCCTCGCATCCTATTTATAGTGAAAATATCTGATGGACTCGCCGAGTAGGGGACACCTACTCGCCGAGTTGGCCCATACTCGCCGAGTAGGGGACACCTACTCGCCGAGTCGGTCCATGGATCAGACGCGTGACTCAGCTTCGGATAATACCTTCGATTTATAATTAAATTTAATTACCAAATGATTAATAAACTTCGGAAATTCATAACTTCTTCATACGAACTCCGTTTTCGACGTTCTTTATATCCACGCGAAGGTGAGACCATGCTCTACGACTTTCGTTTAGACTCCGTCGGCTAATTTTGACTTTATTTTTATTAATTATTTTTAATAGGCCGCGACAGAAACTTTCGTTATAAATTCATAACTTCTTCGTTTGATGTCCGTTCTCGCCTAACTTTTTATCGCTTCGATACCAACAATGAGATCTTCGATTCTCATTTAGATTGCTTCGGCTAACAACCGCTCGATCTCAATTCGAGTATTTCGGGCTGCACACCGCTAAGCCGGAACTTCGATAAATCATAACTTCCTCATACGAAGTCAGATTTGGGCGTTCTATATATATTCGGAAACCTCGTTTCAACTACTACAACATAGATCAAAGATATTAAGTTTATTTTACACTTAAATTTTGACGCTTATTTTTATTCTTAATTAATCAGACCACATAATTAAGCAATTAAGCACAAAACACATAATACTCAAATAATACATTCTTATTATTTCAAAACGGGTTACAAAGCTTAACCTAGACTATTATATTGCTAATAACGGCAAGCCCGGAAACACAGGCGTTACAGTGCATGGGACAATTGTTGTTGTAATTCAAGTAATGAGTTGATTATCCGAAACATTAAATGATAAATAATGAGTGATCAATATGGTGGATAAATAGAAGTGTTTTATTTACTCTCACAAGTTTGGGGCCATATAGGATTAAGTATTATTGTCATGTTTCAGTTTGCATGTTTTGACTTCCAGAATAACTAGGTTATTCAAACATCCACAGTCGGTCATACGTTGGAAGTAAGTATGAAGGAAGACTGTCATGAATATGTCTGTAGATTGTCTGAAGTGTTTAGACATAGCACAAGTTTGCTGCAAAGTTCATGAGTGCTTTGATAAGATTAGAGTATTGGATTAAACCCACGCTCACTTGGATCACTTCATGGTTTTATCACGAGTGATTAGTGAGACGATAATATTGTATATTCTTGAAACCGAGACGTGTGAGTTGTTATTTGTTGGTCGGTTACACATTGATAATAAGTAAACGCACTAGTAACTTGGTGTTATAAAACTTATTGTTGTGTGTGATTCGATCAGCAAATGCAAGCGAGCATATGAGTCGAAGTTTATCCATTCCTTTTACCCAAAGTGGGATAAAAGCGATATCATTGGGCCTCTCGATGATTTAGTGATGACATCTAAGCGCTTGGCCAAGCCGGGACTAAGTTGATGTGTTCAATTGTAGTCTGTTATCAGTCGTCATGAATCGGAAGTCGGGAAAAGGTATAGAGAGAATGATTGAAATTCATGTCTTTTGTCTATACGATATCTTGAGAATGGAGGAATATATAATCCCTTATCTAGAGGACACGCTATCTGATAAGATCAGAGTTGACAGCGGCTTTTGAAAGCTACGATTGCTGATCAGGTTTTGAAGTCATACGGAAAATAGTTATTAGACTTATCCAAGTGGGAAACTGTTGGATTAGTGTCTAAGTCCATAACTATTTTGGTATGTACTTGACCCGATTATGAGCATGGTCCTTTTGGGTTGCCTTCACTATAGCAATATGTAGGATGATTTAAGGAGAGAAAGGTTTAAATATGATTTATTAATATATTATGAGAATAATATATTAAAGGAGAAATCATATTGTTTAATTAATATTAGTCAAGAATTAATTGTTAATTAATTTTGTGGCTAAAAGAGATTAATTAAACTTAGGGGACTGAAGTTGTAATTATAAGATAATTATAATTGGGCTATGGATCACCAAATAATATATAGGTTGGACGAATTCTATGGGTAGCCCATTAGAAATCGTCCAAGGGATATGTTTAAGGAGTCCATGGGCTGCTTAGGGCCTAAGCAGTCAAATTAGGGTTTCCTAGTTGTAAACCCTAATAGCCTACATGTATATAAAGGGCCCCTATGCCCCAAAAACGATAATAAGTCTTTTGTTAGGGTTTCCAGCCGTTTTTGGTGCCTCCCTTTCTTCTCCTCTTCATCCAAGTTGCATATGGTGTTTGTGACTCCATTAGAGGTACTACACTTGTGGTACTTGCTTTCAAGAGCTAAGGAAATTCAAGGAACTAGTTGTTATTGCTATATAACAACAAAAGGTATGTATTCTAGCTTTATATATGAATTTCGAAAATTATAGTAGCATGCCAGGTTTCTTTTTGTGTTCATAAAGCTGTATAACTAATAGTGAAAACATAGATCCAATACTAGGGTTGCATGCACACATAGGATTGTTTGTATTAAACCCATCATAAATATATGTGTAAGGGGTGAGGAGTAGATTGAAAAACAGAAAATGTGTAACGCTGTAAATTTCAAAACAATTTTTCGCATTTTATAAAAACACAAATCATTTAACATTCATAAAAACATTAATGTTTGAAACTCAATCCATGCTATATAAAATTCCCAAGATCTGATAACATAAAAATCCCGTGCGTGTGTACTGATCAAGCCGACGCCTTCCCACGGTCATCACCAGTACCTGAAAAAAATAACACCAACACTGTAAGCACAAAGCTTAGTGAGTTCCCCAAAATACCACACATAACACATAAGAGCCACTCGAGGCTATAACTCTGTGGGTCCGTGGACCCTACTCTGTGAACCCTCTGGTTCTAACTCTGTGAACCTTCCGGTTCCAACTCTATAAACATGCACAGCATAAATCACATAGAAATAATGCAGTACAACACATAACATACATAGCATACAAATACTCTGTCACATAACTCTGGTTACATACTCAAGGTAAAGTATAGTGAGAAGACTCACCTCGTGTATCTCGCTAACTCGCAAATCCCGGAAATCACTCGCGCTCGATCCCCCGAGCTATAATCCTCCTATAACACAATATATCTCTAATTAACACTTTCACAACTAAGGTTGACTACCCCTATCAAGTCAACACTGGTCAACTCTGGTCAACGGTCAACTTTGACCGGACTCGACGAGTGTATTAGAGCGACTCGGCGAGTCTACACGTGCTCACTGACTCCCTAGGATCCTCTCTTGACACGTCGAGTACTTCCCTGACTCGACGAGTTCCACCTGACATGAATCGCGGGGCCACCACGACTTAACTCGCCGAGTCTCAAGAACAACTCGGCGAGTTCCATCTTGACTCAGTCCACCCGTCAATCCTCTCTGACTCTCCCTGACTCACTGAGTCAACCCCTTAACTCGGCAAGACCACTCGTTGAGTGGTTATGGACAATCTTCATGCTACTCGCCGAGTCTGTTCTTCGGACTCGGCGAGTCTATGCCATGCATGAACTCAAACTCACTCCTAAGGTCAGATCCGTTCCAATAACCCATAGATCCAGTCCTTCCAAGCACATACATCACGTAAAGTTACAATCTTGGTGCTCATGCAAAGGTCTAAAGGCCTTATTTGATGATGTGGTCTCTAGAATGCTATTCTAAGCTCATGGCCTCCATTAACACTCATAAAGCTTGAGGGAAAAGGGTCTATGGACCTCTTTGGGTCCAGATCTAAAGCACCAACTCAGGAAGAGGCCAATTACTCCATGGATCTTTCCACAAAGAAACCCTAACTCTAAGATTTACACCAAGGACTGAGAAAGGAATGAATGGTTACCTCAAATGAAGTCTATGAGCTCAGAAATCACTGGATTAGCACCTTCTTTGGTCTCCTCTTGCCTTGATCCTCTCCTATGTGCAAAAACACCCACAAATAGTCAAGGATCTTCCTCTTCTCTCTCACAAATCGCTCAAGGACTCTTTAGGGTTCTCTCTGGGGTTGGTGGCCACAAATAACGGCCATAAGCCCTCTTAAATAGGTCTCATACCCTGGAAATTAGGGTTTCATTAAACAACATGGACTCGCCGAGTCCACCTTTTGGACTCGCCGAGTCCGGGCGCGAACCCGTGCCCAAACCGCGATCATACTCGGCGAGTTTGAGCTCCAACTCGCCGAGTCCCCTCACAAAACACCAAAATTATAAGAATAAATAATACATGGGAATACGGGCTGTTACAAAATGAGTGTACGGCCTAGAGAGAGAGAGAGAGAGAGAGAGAGAGAGAGAGAGAAGAACAAGTGTGTTGGTGTGTGTGAATCTCTTGTATCCGGATCATCATTCTATTCATCAATACATTGAGATTCATATTATTCTTTTTCTCCTTCTCTTATATTTGATCTGACATCATCCGTTTGATTAGGATTCTGCACCATCAAACGGATCTGATTGATACGCAGGCAAATTAGGGACTTACAATTGGTATCAGAGTTTGGATTGTATTGGTCAATTTTGTTAGATTTGGAGCTTATTTGATCTTATTTTTGAAAGATTCTTGCGTTTTTGGATAGATCGTGGCAAAATAAGGGGGTTTGTTCTTCGTGTTTTCATAAAAAAAGGTTTTTGATCGAGTTTTGGAGATTCAAAGTCAAAAAATCATTATTTTTGGTCGTAATCAGCGAGGGGGTGGTGGCATTTGCGGCCTGCAGCAAGTGTTTCCGGAGTTTACTGCCCAAGTCTGCGGTCCTAGATTATGGCCCTTCGGTTTACGGTCCTCGCACGTGTACGGTCCGAGCTTGCGGTCCTCGGAGTTTGCGGACCAACTGCGTGTTCGAGCCTTCTTCAGCGAGTCCGAAGTTCGCGGCCAGCAGGAGCCCTCGCCTCGCAGCAGCCATGTCCTCGCATCGCGTCATCGGCCTCGTCCTCGCAGCTGCTTCCTCGCCTCGCATCGCTTCGCATCTGAAAAAAGGGGAAGCAGATTTGGGGGTGCCTGGGATCGAACCGGAGACCTCTAGATAATAAACCCAGCGCCCTAACCAACTCCTCTAGCAACGCATTTGTTTCTTTCCTTCGCAATCTTTGTTCAAAAACACTCCTTCTCGGTTCCTTTTCGCATTTTTTACATTTTTAACCCAAAAATCAATTTTCTTTATTTTAAAATTCCATTTTCAACCCAAAAATTTAGTTTTTAATTTTTGACTTTATTTTTTACTTTTGACCTTAAAATTTTTACTTTGACTTTCAAGTTTGACCTTTAACTTTTTCGTTTAATTTTTAAATTTTCAAATCTAGCTTTTCGGTTTGACTTTTAAGTTTGACTTTTTTCAAGTTTGGCTTTTGAGTTTGACTTTTTAAATTTGACTTTTAAGGTTGACTTTTGAGAAAAAAGGCATTTTTAAATTTGACGTTTAAGTTTTATTTTAGCTTCGAGTTGTGCTTTTAATGGCTTTTGAGGTCAACAATGAAATTGAAGACATGAAAGAGAATCATCAAGATATGTTAAGACAAAATTTCAACATGTTCAACTACATTCCCGGAGAAACCCTGGAAGCTCAGGTGCAGCGATTTACCACACTCACTACTAAGATGAATATAACTGGGATCTTCTTAACCAAATCTGAGATAAACAAAAAGCTACTGAATTCACTTCTAAAATCGTGCGATATGAACGTAGTTGTCATCAAGAATACAAAAGATCTCAATCGTCTTAGTATTGCTGATGTAATTGAAGAGTTTGATGTTTTGAAATGTGGAAAAACAAGGAGTTCCACAAACATCCCGGTCAATGAAGTTTCATGTACTCCATCTTGTGAAGATACGATTAAAATTCTTTTGTGAACATAATGGTTTGCTAAAAAGGGAAGTCGAGGACCTAAAATACGAAGGATATCAACTTAGGAAAGGACAAAAACCCCTGAAGGCTGAATTAGAAGCAAAAACCAAAGACTTTAGGAAGCTTCAGGAAGAGTATAGCAACAAATGTGAAAATTATGACTATATTAAGAGACAACTTGCTGCTGTAACTGAAGAACTTGACACTTTGAAAATTAAGTGTGGAAAAACAGATGTTAGTTTCAAAAATTATACTGCGTCAAGTCAGACAGTTGAGTCCTTATTTGAAACTCAATTAAAATTCAAAGATAATCAAAACAAGGGTCTAGGGTATGATAGTGATCCTCCACCTTTCAATCATAACTACACATCCATCCCTATGACACAGGAATAAATTGACAGGGAGGCACATCTTCAATATGGCAAACCAGCTGGATTTGTGTCAGGAGGTATTCAAGTTAAGAATACTAATGCTTCTACTTTAAGTGTAGTTACAGTAGCATAAGATGAGAACAAGGAGAAAACCATTGAACAAACCAACATCTCCTTGAACTCATAATCTGTTGCTTCAAATTTTGTTATTCCTAACAAACCCGCCGTTGAGAAATACAGGCCACCAATTCCAGTGCAACAGAGTGTTTGTTGCAAGTGTGCATGTGGGATCAATAAGAGACAAGGTATGGAGACGCCACCAGGGGCAGGAAGAGACAACTTCCTAGTAAAGAAAAAGACATGTTTTCATTGTGGAACACCTGGACATATTGCCAGAAATTGTCCAAATCGTGCATATGTTCCCTACTACGTACAAGGATAGCAAAACACACCAAGTGGAAGATACTTCAAAAGAAACCCTTCCAGTTCACGTTCATACAATGGTGACTGGAACACGCAGAAGGCCAAGAATCAAACCCATAAGGCCAAAAATCTGAATCCCAAGGGCAAGAAGGAAATGTCGGCCAAGAAGCCAAATCCAAGAGATGCTTCCGTGAAGCCAAAATCAAAGTCATCTCAACGGCCGACATCAAGATCAAAAGCAAGTACTGAGCCACCCATCAGATCAAAAAAAGAAATGGGTTAAACCTGACTATAGATGGGTTCCGAAGGCTCAATCTCCCAAAGATGAAAAAGGTCGACCCGGTTTCAAAATGGACTGGGTTCCAAAGACCATCTGATCTCGCTCTGTGTCGGAGCAGCTATGGAGGCATATCATCAGACTTCGGTTTGTTAGTAGTGGTTGCTGCTGACATATGATAGGGGATATCTCTCAACTATACAACACTCAGAACTTTGTTCGAGAGTATGTGTCCTTTGCGGGAAAGGAAAGAAGGGAAGAAAGGAAGGGATCACATGGGGTTAGTGCTTAATGACATGAAGAATTTTCAGATCTGTTCTGAGATTAAGCATGTTGTTCTCAGACCTTCTGGATGCAAATTCAATCGGTGAATTACGGTTTGAGTTTCTTCTCTATACTCCTGAGTTTATTTAACACTGATTCATTTCAAAGATAAATTTTCATAGTTTTTTGTTTGTAAGTATTGTTTGGGAAGTGATATCAAGAAAATGATAACAGGCAGTCTAAAACATGTGAAAAGGACTGAATCTGAATTGTCTAGACTCTGTGTTCAATGTGCTGGTAGGCACGAAGGATTTGAAAGTGTGGATTTAGATAGAATTTTTTAGACTGGCCATACCGCTCGGGTAGATTGAGCAGTGAGATAAACATAGGAACCTACAGGATAGACTAAATTAATACGCATCTAGAACAATGGTTCAACTTTTCCTTGACGTACGAACTTATGTCCTTAATTTTGGTTCTGATAGGGCGACTAGGGTTCTGATAAAGTAGGTCTATAGGAAATTATTTTATTGCCTTCTATCTGTCAGACATATGTTGCTTCCTCTGCGTGATTGGAAAAGATCCGACCTAGAATGCAACATATGCAACTCTATTTCTACACACCTTCTTATCTATGAAATTCTTTCTATCTGTTAGCCATATGCTGTCCCCTTTGCATGATCGGAAGATCCGACCTGGGACACAGCATATGCAACACCCTACTATCTGTATAACCCTCTATCTCTGTTAGTCATATGTTGTCCCCTCTGCATGATTGAAAGAGATCCGACCTGGGACACAACAAATGCACCCATTTCTAAATCTAACTTCCTTCTTAATAATTGTTTACTCACCTAAAGTAAGGAGTCCTTAGGAAGTTCATGATAACCAGGGTATATCGGGAAGTGGGGAACACATTCTAGTGCAACTAAAATCGAACCATTTAGAGGTTGCTTGTAGATCTCGCTGCTTAATTTAAGTGGACAAAGATACCCGTGGTCGTCGTCAGCTAAATGTTATATTTGGAAAAGTTTGTCTATATCCTTTGTGTTTAAGTGGACCACAATACCGGTAATTGACCAGATCTACTCATGAAGGTGAATGTACTGATAAACAAGTTCAGACTGTCTCACAACTTTGATCCCAACTATTTTTGTTTTCGTTAAATTTGTTCGTAGTTTCCTATATGCACAAATTTAGGGGGAGAATTAAAAAAAATTAAAAAAAAATCAAACAAAAATCAATTAATTAAAAAATCCAAAAATAGTGTTATTTCTGTTTTATTTCTTGTTCAAGAGAATCAATAAAAAATAAAAAAATCAAAAAATATTTTTGTTTCGGTTTTATTATTTCAGAAAATATATGAAAAACCCAAAAATATTGTGTGATGAATTTTCTTTTAGTTTTGTTTTGTCTTGAAAAGTGAATTCAGGTGTAGATGAAACTCATGGAGTTTGTGTCGAAGATTTCTGAGCCAAGGCTTCATCTGTAATCATCGAAGAATTCTCATTCGAAGGAGAAAGAAATGAAGATTATTCTTTCAACATTCAATCTTTTAACCCCAGAAGCAAGGTGAAGCTGAAATTGAAGATTATGCGACGGATTGCATTAAAGCCTCCTCAATCGTTCTACTGCTATCGTTGTACCTGCTAAAGTGATCTAGAAAATTTGTTCTCTCTGATGTTCTCTCTAAAGATTCTCAAGCTGAAAGCACTATCTTTCAAGAATCTCTACATCAAGCATCCTCACCCAATGTGCGTTCAATGCTAAATTCTGAAGAAAAGGCAAACTGCTCAAGATGAAGTCATTTATTGAAGATTCATCAAGTTTATCTTGAAGCTGTGAATTCATCGAAGATAAACGCTGAAGCCAATCTCCAACTGAAGATTAGCAATAAAAGCCAGCTACTTTTTAGGGGGAGCTTGTTGGGTCAATTAAGAAAAGAAAGTTATAAACCAAGGGGGAGATTGTTGGGTCAAAAATATGGTTTATACTTTACTTTTCTAGAAAAATGTATTTTTGTGTCTTGGACCGTAAACAACTTGGTGTTTACAGTCGTATACGTGTTTACGGCCGTGAACAGGTTTACGACCGTAAACCCATTCACGGCCCATGTTCACCAAGCCCATGTTTCTTATGTGTAAATATAGGTGTAAGGGGTGAGGAGTAGATTGAAAAATAGAAAAGGTGTGTACGGCCTAGAGAGAGAGAAGAACAAGTGTGTTAGTGTGCGTGAATCTCTTGTATTCGGATCATCATTCTATTCATCAATACATTGAGATTCATATTATTCTTCTTCTCCTTCTCTTCTATTTGATCTGACATCATCCGTTTGATTGGGATTCCGCACCATCAAACGGATCTGATTGATACACAGGCAAATTAGGGACTTACAACTGGGTTCTTCCTCATCTTCAAATGGCTCCTCGTCAGTTGATATTAGGGTAGGCGGTAAGTGCATCGTCTAATCATAACCACTCTCAGTCTCGGGCGTGCGTGGCACCACTTGGTCTTCTTCTGGACAAGGATGTGACACCCAGTCCCATATATCCTCCATATCGCTTCGATTTCCTGTATAAGACATCAAACATGTAGATGTTTATGAGAAATAATATATAATGATGGGTTTTATAGATAACAATAACTATGTGCTTGCGGAATTTCACTTAACATCTAAGGGCACATGCAACCTAAAGGATCTATGTCTTTATTGAATGTAACATGCCATAAACAACAAAATAACTAGAGCCCTAATGACTTTGTAGTATAATCAAATTACAAGAATTATGATTACATACAATTTGATTTGTTATAGTAAACAAGTCAATGAAATCCTTCATAAACAAGCGCTATAAAGCAAGCACCAGAAATCTCGTACCTCTGATAGTTCACATCCAAACCCTAGCAAATTGGAGGCTTAAGAGGAGAAAGTATAAGGAAGTAAAATTTCAGATTTCTCTCTTAAAATGAGGTGAAAAACGAAAATCAAACCCAAGGGGGTTTATATAGGTGATAGGGAGGCTGAATATAAGACAAGTTCTTTTTAGATAACCCTAATCTTTTTGCTTTCCCCTAAGGCATCCAAGCTTCCTTAAAGCCCAAATAAAGCTCTAGAAAACCTCTAGAAACCACCCCCTCTATGGGTGGTTCTAGAATTGGTCGATGTTCAACTTTTAAACATTGTCACATTTAGTCCTTACACTTTTAATTAATCTAATTAATTCCAATTAATTTCTGATTAAGCATCAAGAGTTTCCGACTTTCACCACGTTACTTTGTACATATTCGCTTTTTCATCCTTCTATTTTTTCACCATCTTATTGCCGCCACCGATCGTCTGCCAACAATTTTTAATTAAACAATATTATTTCAAATTAATATATTATTCTCATAATATATTAATAAATCATTTATTTTTATTTTTAATTAATTTATTAATCATATAATAAATTAATAATTTCTCTCTCTCTCTCTCTCCAAAAAACATTACAGTCAATTATTAGGTGTAAGGGAAACCAAAAAAGACTTTGCTATTAATTCAAGTATATATCAATTTACTTATATGCTTAGACACCTAATCCAACAAATAATACATATAATTTCCTATTAATGTGTGTGTGTGTGTATATATATATATATATATATATATATATATATATATATATATATAGGGAAAGGTTATTTGGAAAACAAAAAAAACCCTAAAAATCATAAAAATGCATAAAAAAAATACCTAGAGATCACAAAACTTTTTTTTTGACATTTTTATGAAAAAATCGCAGGTGAACAAAAATTTTGAAATTTTTTTTTTATAAAAAAAAATTGATTTTTATTTTTTTTTCAGCGAATTTTTATAAAAAGTTGCGATTTTTATACAAAAAATTCAAAAAAAAAAAGTTTTGTGATCTCTAAGTATTTTTTTTTATGCATTTTTATGATTTTTAGGGTTTTTTTTTCCATAGAACCTAAACACACACACACACACATATATATATATATATATATATATATATATATATATATATATATATATATAGAGAGAGAGAGAGAGAGTAGATAATATTATATCTTAGGTAACTTTAGATGTTTATGAGAAATAATATACAATATAATTTCCTATTATAGTGTATGTGTGTGTGTGTGTATATATATATATATATATATAT